>NC_045548.1:75455928-76198428 GCF_009769535.1 Thamnophis elegans | reverse complement strand
ATTACTAACTTAGCTACAGTGATTCACTTAACAACCATGGCGAGAAAGGGTCGTAAAAGGGGGCAAAACTCACACAACAACTGTCTCACCAGCGGAAATACCGGGCTGAGTCGTGGTCAAAACTCAAGGACTTGCTGTAGTCCATGGGTTGGGTTTATTTGCCATTTTTTTCAAATTTCTGCCAAGATCTGGTGGATTCATACAAAGGTGACAAAAAGAAATACAGGCACTCCTCGTCATACAACAGTTCGTTTAGTGACAGTTCAGAGTTACAACGGCACTGAAATATAAGTGACTTAGGATCGTTTTTCACACTTACAACCGTTCCACCATCTCCATGGTCACGTGATCCAAATTCAGCCACTTAGTGACCGCTTCATATTTACGACAGTGGCAGTGTCCCGGTGGGGTCACGCAATCCTCTTTTGAGACCTTCCAACAAGCAAAGTCAACAGGGAAGCCTGACTCCCTTAACAACCAGGCGACTAACTTATCCACCGCAGCGATTCACTTAACAACCGAGGCAAGAAAGGTCGTCCAAGAGGGGCAAACCTCACTTAAGAAATGTCTCGCTTAACCACGGGAATTTGAGGCTCCGTTGTGGCCGTAAGTCAAAGACTCCCTGTATTCCATTTTTCCCCCTATCATTTCTCCCCAGGCTCAAGGTTGACTCAGCCTTCCGTCCTTCCGAGGTGGGTAAAAAGAGGACCCAGATTGTTGGGGGAAATAAGCTGACTCTGCAAACTGCTTAAAGAGGGATATAAAAGCACTGTGAAGTGCTATTGCTCCTCTTTCTTTCCTTCCTTCCTTCCTTGGTTAGAATGCAGTATTGCAGGCTGACTCTGCCCACAGTCAGGAGTTCGATCCTGACCAGCTCAAGGTTGATTCAGCCTTCTGTCTTCCTGAGGTGGGTAAAACGAGGACCCGGATTGTTGGGGGCAAGAGGCTGACTTTGTAAACCGCTTAGAGAGGACTGTAAAGTACTATGAAGTGGTATATAAGTGCTATTGTTATTGCCTTTCCTTCTGTTCTTTTTCCTTCCTTCCTTCCTTCTCATTTCCTTCTTTCCTTCCATCCATCTCTCTCCTTCCTTTTCATTTCCTTCCTTCCGTCTCCTTCCTTCTTTCATTTCCTTCTTTCCTTCCTTCTCTCTCCTTCCTTTTCATTTGCTTCTTTCCTTCCATCCATCTCTCTCCTTCCTTTTCATTTCCTTCCTTCCGTCTCCTTCCTTCTTTTCTTTTCATTTCCTTCTTTCCTTCCTTCAGTCTCTCACCTCCCTCCCAGTTATTAGAATGAAGTTCTGCAGGCTACTCCTGCCAAGAGTTCGATCCTGACTGGCTCAAGGTTGACTCAGCCTTCCGTCCTCCCGAGGTCAGTAAAAAGAGGACCCAGAATGTTGGGGGTCAATAGGCTGACTCTATAAACCACTCAGAGAGGGCTGTAAAGCACTGGGAAGCGGTATATAAGTCTAGTGCTATTAACTCAGCCTTCCCAGGACAGTAAAATGAGGATCCAGATTGGGGGGGGGGGGCAATAGGCTTACTCTATAAACCACTTAGAAAGTGTGGTAAAGCACTGTGAAGCGGCATATAAGTCTAAGTGCTAGTGCTAGTAAGGAAAGAAGGAAGGGAGGGATGAAAGGAAGGGAAGGAGGAAGGAAAGAAAGAAAGAAGGAACGAAAGAGGGTGGGAAGAAAAAAGGAATGAAGAAAGGAAAAGAGGAGGGAGGGAGGGAGGGAGAAAAAGTAGGGGAGGGTGAGAGGGAGGTAGGAAAGAATGAAGAAAGGAAAGGAATAGGAGGAAAAGAGAGAGGAAAGGAGAGAAGGGAAGGGAGCGAGTGAGCGAGGAAGGAAGAGGAGGGAGGGGAAAAAAGAAGGGGAGGCAGAAAGGGAAGTGGGACGGAATGAAGAAAGGAAAGGAATAGGAGGAAAAGAGAGAGAGGAAAGGGAAGGGAGTGTGTGAGCAAGGAAGGAAGGGAGAGGAGGGAGGAAGAAAAAGAAGGGGAGGGAGGTGGGAAGGAATGAAGAAAGGAAAGGAATGGGAGGAAAAGAGAGAGAGAGGAAAGGAGCAAAGGGAAGGGATTGAGGGAACGAGGAAGGAAGAGAGAGGAGGGAAGGAGAAAAAGAAGGGGAGGGAGGGAGGTGGGAAGGAATAAAGAAAGGAAAGGAATGGGAGGAAAAGAGAGAGGGGGGAAAGGAGAGAAGGGAAGGGAGCGAGTGAGCGAGGAAGGAAGAGGAGGGAGGGAAAAAAGAAGGGGAGGTGGAAAGGGAGGTGGGAAGGAATGAAGAAAGGAAAGGAAAGGAATAGGAGGAAAAGAGAGAGAGGAAAGGAGAGAAGGGAAGGGCGTGTGTGAGCAAGGAAGGAAGGGAGAGGAGGGAGGAAGAAAAAGAAGGGGAGGGAGGTGGGAAGGAATAAAGAAAGGAAAGGAATGGGAGGAAGAGAGAGAGAGAGAGAGAGAGAAGGGGAGGGAGTGACTGAGGAAGGAAGGAAGGATTTAACATACTCCCTAATCCCTGCCAAGACCTGGCAACCTTCATACCAAGGTTGTAAAAATACAAGAAATCAATAAAGCAGAAGCCTGGATTCCGGGTCAGGCAGGTGAGCCTGCAAAGCGCCGCCAGGTCTTGCAGGAAGAGGAGGCGACCCGCAGGTGGATCCGGGAAAAGCTTCCTCCTCGTTGCGAAAGGCTCCCACCTTTGGGACTGCCGGATTTCCAGGCAACGAGGCGGCCGAGGAGGAAGCGAAGGCACGGGCGAACCTTTACCCCCTCACCCACCCCGCGGGCCAAACTGCCTCCAAACGCATTCCGACGTTTCCCCGACACGCGTGTTTATACCTGACGCGCTTCTCTGGCTTTCTCCCGCGAGACTCCGACCAAGACGCAGATTTCTAGCACGGCCGTGGGCAGCAGCAACTCCTCCATCGCCCCAGCCCGGCCCCACCGCCCCCGAGCCTGCCCGGGAGCCGAAAAAAAAGGGACCACTCTCCGCCCCGCCGGCTCAAGCCGGACTGCTGAGGAGGCAGCGCTGCGCCGGCCTCCCCGTCAGGAAAAATGGGCGTGGCGGAGAGGTGAGGGGCGTGACCATGGACTCCCGGAGGAGGAGCCACGTACGCAGGCGCGGAAGGACGAGGAGCAAAGGAAGCGGGCTCTCGAGGCCTTCGAAGGGAAAATGGGCGGGAACCTCTCGCTCCCATTTCCGACCAATAACAGTCGGAAGGGACCTTGTGGAGCAGGGGTCTCCATCCGTGGCCACTTTAAGAGCTGTGGACTTCAACTCCCAGAATTCCTCAGCTAGCTTGCTGGCTGAGGAATTCTGGGAGTTGAAGTCCACAACTCTTAAAGTGGCCACGGATGGAGACCCCCTGCCTTGGAGGTCATCTAGTCCAACCCCTTGCCCAAGCAGGAGACCTCCCACACACACATATCATTTCTGACAGACTGATCAAGGAGAAATTCAACCTAGAAATAAGGAGGAATTTCCTGACACTAAGAATTACAGAATAACAGAGTCAAAAGGGACCTTGTAGGTCATCCAATCAACCCCCCCTCCCCACCCAAACTTGAGACCCTACACACCATTTCTGGCAGATGGCAATCCAGTCGCTTCTTGAAAGCCTCCAGGGATCATGGAGCTCCCACAATTGCTGAAGGCAACTGCAGCACCATTGGTTGATAGTAGAAATGAGGAATTTTCTGACAGGGAGAACAATCAGGACAAGAAGCAAGGGATGGAAACTAATGGTGGAGAGAAGCAACCTAGAACTAAGGAGACATTTCCTGAGAACAATTAATCAGGGGATTAAAACATCTTAAATTTGTTGAGATTTGCTGAGAATTCTGGGTGTTAAAGTCTACACATCTTAAATGCATTGAGATTTGTTGCAAATTCTGGGAGTTAAAGTCAACACGCCTTAAATTTGTTGAGAAATCTGGGCGAAACCCTGCTTTCTGGGATGTGGAATAATGCAAACATATCTGGATCATGTCACTTTAGGAAAGGCTGCACAAAAACGTCAAGCCTTCATTTCTGTAACGAACCAGAAAAAGGTGCCATCCCATGAACAATTGCTTCCCCTTAAAAAGGAACATTTTCTTTCTGTTCCATGGCTGATTTCTTCTTTCCTTTGGGTTTAGAGAAACTGTCCTTTCTGGACACTTCAGAGTTTTCTGCCCTGGGAAAATCCCATTTTCATTTCGTAGCACACTGGAGAGGAAGGAGGAGCAGAGCAACGTGGCCGTCTTCCTCGTGACTAAGAAAAAAAAACAATCTGGCCGCCTATTGCTATAAGCATAAAAAAGAAACATTACCAGCATAAAGCCCGCTGCTCAAACTGCCAGTTGCTTACCTAATAAGAGGTGTGGTGCTGGCAGGTGGGACTATAATTATTTACAGGATTAAGGACTATTTTGCAAAGTAAACGGACTCAGTTACAGCAGGAATGTGTGTGGTGTTTGGAGACCTGAGAAAGGCTACAGATGAATTTAGTGTTTGAATATTTGAAAGGCTGCCACAAAGAAGAGGGGGTCGGCCCATTTTCCAAAGCACCTGAGGCACTGGTGGGTTGCAGACGCTACGCCCCGGTACGGGCGTACCGGAGTCTGCCTGGAGCACCGGATACCGCTCGGGTACAGTGCTCAGAAGGGCCCACCCGCCTGCCTGAGCATAAGGTCTTTGAAGTCTTCGGGGCTTCCATGCACATGCATGGTGCGTACAGCACCTGCATGACGCTCCGCTGAGCAGCTGGAGCATTGCAGAGGCTCGCGGAAACAGTAAGATGCATGCACGCGCTCTGCGCGTCCATGTGGATGCCGCCGTGATTTGCTTCAAGAAGGTGGCAAAAATGGTCATGAAAGTGAGCCGTCTCGTTTAACAACTGCTTTGGTTAGCAGCACAAATTCTGGTCCCCATAATGATCGCCAGTCGAGAACTATTTGTCTGTGTGTCGTGATGTTGTTGCAGGCAGTGGTGAAACGAAGAAGGAAGAGGGCAAAGGTTGGTTGTTTATACGGAGTATTATATGAACAGAAAGAAAGAAAGAAAACCCTTCCCAGAAATCATTAATCAAATGAGTCATTCCAGAATACAAAAATACTGTTGGTTCCAAGTGCAAAAGTGCAAAACATTGGCAGGATAACTAGAAAAGTGCAAAGCCCAAGTGTCAAATTAGGTATCATTCACAAACAGTTTTGTACACTTGAAATAACCAACACCCAAACTGAAGGGTTTATTTCTAGGAAACACTATCATATGATCCTTATCGGGCTGCTAACGGAAGTTACCTGGATGGAGTAAAACTCCTTATGCGATCAGGGGCGCTACTCTTCAGTGGCTGCGATAGGACCAAATGACAATGATGAAAGAAATGTCCTTCTGGGTTTGGCTCCAAGTGGGGAAAAAGACACTGGAGACATGGAGGCTGCTTGGAAAGATGGTTTTAATGGTGGACAGGACCACATGGCTTGAGCCCTGAACAGAAAAGGTGATCACATGCTTCAATGTTGGTGGAGAAGAAGAGAAGGGAGGACTGAGATGCTGAAAGTCCCTGGTTTTATGCCCTCTCTGGCCTTTGATCTTGAGCTTGTGCTCTGATTGGTTGTCAGACTCCCATGGGGCCATGCAGGGGCAACTCTCTAGGCTGCGTTTTGAATGCAGGTTTGGTTGAGTTCTCAGATGCCATGTGGCGAGTTGGGTAAAAGGGCCAATATTATCATGCCTTAATCCCATCACTCTGGAGCTGAAGGGGAGAGATCTTTATTATGTAAAGCGAGCTAGCTCAGGCTTTAATGGCTCATTGACAAAGGGGGATGGGCAGGAAGCTGCAGGCAGCAATTCTGTCTTTTAAACCATGTTTCTTTCTTTTCACATCCAGATAAATATTTTCCCTTTTCAATATTTCCTAGGATATTTCATTTTTCTGGGAGAGGGCTGGGTGATAACTTCTTACAACAAGATTATACAAGGAGGCAATTTAGAGTAGAGTAGAGTAGAGTAAAATAGCATAGCATAGCATAGCATAGCATAGCATAGCATAGCATAGCATAGCATAGAATAGGAAGTGACCTTGGAGGTCTTCACCTTGGAGTCCAATCCCCTGCCTAGGCAGGAGACCCTATACCGTTTCAGACAAATGGCTATCCAACATCTTCTTAAAGACTTCTAGTGTTGGGGCATTCACAACTTCAGGAGGCAAAGCTGTTCCACTGATTAATTGCTCTAACTGTCAGGAAATTTCTCCTCAGTTCTAAATTGCTTCTCTCCTTGATTAGTTTCCACCCATTGCTTCTTGTTTTACCTTCAGGTGCTTTGGAGAATAGTTTGACTCCCTCTTCTTTGTGGCAGCCCCTGAGATATTGGAACACTGCTATCATGTAATTTTAAACAGTGAGAACCGCACTGTTTGGTGTATTTGAAATGTGACCCTCAAGATGCAGGCCTGAGCCTCATATAACCATCATGATAAATGGAAGCTAGATTGTGACCCATGCAAGGGTTACTGTGACATGTGTAGGATAATGAAAGAAGCACCACTGTTGGGTCAAAATAAATTCAGCATACTTGTCGATGCAAGAAGTTAAGTCACAATGATGATTTTATTTTATTTACTATTTTCTTTTCTTCTTTTTCTTTTTTTTTCCCTATTTATTTTTATTTTGAATTTAGCTGCCCAATTCCAGTGGACTCTTTCTAGGGTCCCCACATCCTTTTTTTTCTAACGTGGCGACCAAAACTGAATGCAGTATTCCAAGTGTGGCCTTATCAAGGCTTTATAAAGTAGTACTAGAACAGTGTTTCTCAACCTTAGCAACTTGAAGATGTCCGGACTTCAACATTCGCATTCGCTGGCTGGGGAATTCTGGGAGTTGAAGTCCGGACATCTTCAAGTTGCCAAGGTTGAGAAACACTGCTATAGAGGGAGATTAACAGAGTTGGAAGGGACCTTGTAGATCTCTAATCCAAGTCCAGACATCTTCAAGTTGCTAAGGTTGAGAAACACTGTACTAGAACTTCACATAATCATGATTCTCTCCCTCTGTTGATGCAGCCTAGAACTGTGTTGGCTTTTTTGGCAGCTGCTGCACACGGCTGGCTCCTATTTAAATGGTTCTCCACTAGGACTCCAAAATCTCACCGTTAATTACCGTTAAGCCAATGCCACTAGTACAGTTTGTACAATTGTAGATCTTATGGCTTGTGCATTTTGTACAAACCATGATTTACAATTGTACCATGCGAATTGTAGAAACAATATGGTTGACAATTTACCTGAGATGGAATTTCACCCACCCTGTTCTAAAACATCCTCTTTTGTGTTTGAACCTTAGATACTCTGGCAAACAGTAATTATATGCAGATGTCTTGGGGGTCTTCACTAAGAATACACACAGAAGATTCCTTTGTGAGGGGAGAAAACCTAACATCTCCTGAAGATGGTTTGAAGTTGAGAGTTACTCAGGACACAATCTTCCATAATGCTACTTGTTTTTTCTTTTTTACTTATTCACTTGTTGGATCTTTTTTGTAATCCTGCCTTTATTATTTCATCTGTAAATCAAGGCAGAAGATACACAATTATCCTTCCTTCTCTTATTTTCCCACAACAAGCTCCTTGTTGGGCTGAGAGAAAGTGGCAAGCACAAACTCGCCCAGCTGGCTTTCATGCCTAAGGCAGGACTAGAACTCACCATCCCCTGGTGATTGGCCCAAAGTCACCCAGCTGGCTGTCATACCTAAGGGAGAACTAGAACTCACCATCTCCTGGTGATTGGCCCAAAGTCACCCAGCTGGCTGTCATACCTAAGGGAGAACTAGAACTCACCATCTCCTGGTGATTGGCCCAAAGCCACTCAGCTGCCTAAGGTGACACTAGAACTCACCATCTCCTGGTGATTGACTCAAAGTCACCCAGCTGGCTTTCATGCCTAAGGCAGAACTAGAATTCACCATCCCCTGGTGATTGGCCCATTCACCCAGCTGGCTTTCATACCTAAGGGAGAACTAGAACTCACCATCTCCTGGTGATTGGCCCAAAGCCACTCAGCTGCCTAAGGTGACACTAGAACTCACCGCCTCCTGGTGATTGACTCAAAGTCACCCAGCTGCCTTTCATGCCTAAGCCAGAACTAGAACTCACCATCTCCTGGTGATTGGCCCAAAGTCACCCAGCTGGCTTTCATGCCTAATGCCAACTTTCACCTAGGCGACTTTCACCTAGGCGAGACTAGAACTCACTGCCTGCTGGTTTGTAGACCAGTACCTGTACCAAACAGGATTTTGAATTGGTTGGCAATTTTTAAAATGATTTTTATACTTCTAGAGGGCTGTTTGATATATATTTTACATCCAGATATGGCAAGGGCTTCCCCTACCTGTTACATTCCCTTCTTTTAGCCTTATATGTGTGTGTGTGTGAAGATAATCTGGTTGGTTTGTTTGCTTACAGGTTTTCAATCTCCTGCCTGAGAAGGAAATTGCAATCGAAACCCTTTTCAACCTGCCAGTATATGCCTGGAAAGGAATCCAGGTGAAATATTTTGCAGGTGAGTAATGGAGAAACAGGAAAGATGGCAGGATCTGTGCTGTGTGTGCGGTGCAAAGTATGTTGGGCGAGACAAGGGAGCTACAGCCAAGTTTACACAAGAGAGTGCAAGGTGTGAACCACATCTGAATGTTTTCATACAACACGGTTCATGAAACTGGGACTTAGATTTCCAGCATCCCTATTGGCTGAGGGCTGCGAAACATCATTGGAGGGCAGCAGGCCTTATAGTGCTGGTAGATATAATAATTGCAACAACTCTACGAAAGATGAACATCAAAATAAAAGTATTTTAGGGCACAGGTTAATTCATCTCTTATTCAAGAACTGCACATTTGCATGTAAAAATGGGCATATTTTGCAAAGGGGAAATCTGCATCTTAGAGGTGAACCTTGCAAAAAAAAAGGTTTACAGGTACTCCTCGACTTACGACCACAATTGAGCCCAAAATTTATATTGTAAAGTCAAACATGTGTAAAGTGAGTTTTGCCCAGGGGTGGGTTGCACATCTCGTTGTCACCGGAAGGAGGAACACATGCGCCTTTCGCGCATGCACCCGGCTTTGCGTGCATGTGCTGTGCATGCGCTGTGAAGTTTCCAAAGGATGCCCTAATTAATTTATGAGCCTCGAGACAAAGTTCAAAAGAAATCCATTCATTTATTAGGAGCAACATTTTGGCACGTTCTTCTGCGGAGCCGAAACTGATTTCCGGTTAATGGTCTCTGCACTTTACCCCTACGTCTCCCCTCCCCTCAGTCTGTGTCATAAATCATATCCACCAACGAGGTGCTGCAGCAAGCTGTGAACTTTGCCCCTCACATGCCGGCTGTAGAAATCTGAGATCCGACTCTGGTTGAAGGTATGCATGAAATCCTCCCTCCCTTTTTCATGCCAACTTGATAATAGCCATGAAAACGTTTTATAAGTTGACATGCGCTTTTTGTTCTCGTGCATGCCTTCCGCAAATGCGCCCGGCCTCAGAAACATGCCTAAATAGGACAGCAGAGAGCCGGGGCAGGTGGGCTCACCCACAATTTCCACTACTGGTGTGACCGAACATATCCAAACCGGCTGAATATCACCTCTGGTTTTGGCCCATTTTGCGACCTTTCTTGCTGCAGTTGTTAAGTGAATCACTGCGGTTGTTAAGCTAGTAGCCCGTTTGTTCAGGGAATCTGACTCCCCTGTTGACTTTGCTTGTCGGAAGGTCACAAAAGAAGATCACGGAGTAAGCGGTTTACAGAGTCAGCATATCGCCCCCAACAACAATCCGGGTCCTCATTTTACCCACCTCGGAAGGATGGAAGGCTGAGTCAACCCTGAGCCGGTGAGATTTGAACAGCCGAGCTGCAGAACTGCAGTCAGCTGAAGTAGCCTGCAGTGCTGTATTTAACCACTGCGCCACCTCGGCTCTCCAATGAGAAAAAGGGTTGCCATCACCGTCCTATACCATTTCAGACAAGTGACGGATGTTCCCACTTTCATTGTTTGGAGCAGCAACTTTCCATTTTTAGCGACCGACAGCAGAAACCTAAAATTCTCAGGTGCCAATCAAAAGCCTGCAATAAGAGCATCCTTCTGCCTTGGCCTCAATTTCCATGGAGAGAAGTTGCAGTTGAATTTTGCGGCAGCTCATCCACGAGGTTCCACCACAAAACCGCGGACGACAAAATCGCGGTCGACGAAAGCGCGCATTTGACGTCATCACAGCTCGACGAAAACATCGCGCTGTGATCGAAAAATGTAAAAATAAAGCGAAAACCTTACCCTAACCCCCCCAAACCTAACCCCAAACCTAACCCTAAACCTAACCCTTAACCTAAGCCTAAATCTAACCCTAAACCTAACCCTTACCCTAACGCTAAACCTAACGCTAACCTTTAATGTAACGCTAAACGTAACCCTAACACTCTAAACCTAACCCTAACCCTTAACCTAACCCTAACCCTAAACCTAACCCTTACCTTTATGTGAATCGGTTTGCTTTAATTTAATTTTTATTTCAATTTTAAATTTTTTTCGTCGCGCTGTGATGACGTCAAATGCGCGCTTTCGTCGATCGCGCTTTTGTGGACCGCGGTTTTGACGGGTCACGCATCCACGAAACCACGCTGTGATCAGGGCCCGATTCCCAACGCAACCTGGGCTTCAGGCCCACACAGTCAAAACAAGGTCTCGTACTTCTGCTCGACCTGACTGCAGAGGGAAAACCGGAAGAACCTGGTCTGATGAAAAGGCAGAAAGCCACGGAGGTAATTATTGATTTTCCAGCAAGCAAAGTTCAGGTTTCATATTTCAGGGGGCCAGATCCACCTCGGGAAGGTTGAGAAACTCTCCTAAGTTGTGAATCAACATTCAAGATTGGCAGGGACTTGGATCCAGCACAGTACACACAAACACAATCACACACACACACACACACAGACTCACAGAGTCCTTCCAGGATTAGGGGCTTGCAATGTTTAAGGACACTCCATCCTGAATAAATTGGTAAAAAAGGATCCCACGGTGGATATGCAAATAGTATTTTCTCACTTTGTTTCTGGTCTATTCCAGGTAGTCCTTGACTTACAGACATTCATTTAGTGACGGTTCAAATGATATGACACCAAGGGATGTTATACAGAACATGCTGGTGGCGCAGCCTCTGAATTTTGATCACATGATTATGAGGATGCCGCAGCCGTCATAAATGCCAGAACTAGTCATAAGTCAGTTTTTTTCAGTGCTCTTGAAACTTTGAATACTCGCTAAATGAATGGTTGTAAGTTGAGGACTGCCTGTGGCATTACACGGGTTTGGCAATAAAACGTCCTCTACTCTGGAATGTGGTTGGTAGAAATTCTTTATTCCTCTTTAACATTCCTCTGTTGACCCCAGAAAGTCAGGAGAGCAAAAAGACGAGGTCAGAGTTCATTGTGCTAAGACCAACCTGATGATCTTTCTTCCTTCCTTCCTTCCTTCCTTCCTTCCTTCCTTCCTTCCTTCCTTCCTTCCTTCCTTCCTTCCTTCCTTCCTTCCTTCCTCCTTCCTTCCTTCCTTCCTCCCTCCCTCCCTCCTTCCTTCCTTCCTTCCTTCCTTCCTTCCTTCCTTCCAGGGGTGGGTTCCTGCCAGTTCTAAACTCTTCTATAGAAGAGGTTCCACAAATCTACGGTGCTGTTTAGAACCGGTTCCAGCTCCCTCCCCCCCCGCCTCTCCGCACATCATCAAGATGAGGAGCGAGAGGAGGAATTCTGGGAGTTGAAGTCCACAAGTCTTAAAGCTGTCAAGTTTGAACACCCCTGCGGGTTTTTTTGTAAAGGGTTAGGGGTGCAAGGGTCTTGTAACTTGACAGCTTCAAGACTTGCGTGCTTCAAATGCCAGAGTTTCTGAGGGAACATTTTGGTTGCTAAGCAAGAGCGTTGTTAAGTGAGTTTCACCATATTTTACAAGTTGGCCATGCCCATCAAGTCACATGACTGCCAAGTCACTCCCACCCAATCACATGGCCGGCAAGCCACTCCTACAAAGCAGGCCACACCTACAGAAAAGGTTCTAAAAAAATTTGAAACCCACCACTGCTTCCTTCCTTTCCTTTCCTTTCTTTCTTTCCTTCCTTCTCTCTTTCCATTTCTTTCTATTTCTTTTTTCTCCTTCCCTCCCTTTCTTTTTCCTTTCTTTCTTTCTCTCTTTTTTCTTCCTTCCTTCCTTCCTTTATTCCTTTTCTTCTGTAAGGTTTGAGAATACGTTCAGACCCATGGAAGTTTGAGAATACATCCAAGTCACAACAAGCCAAGCATGAGACTTAAACAGAGGCTTGAATAACAATCAGCATTTAATCTTTGATCAAAGTTTAAAGACATGATGGTCAGTTGTTCCCAACATAACCCAAGGATATGCATGGAAGAGCTCCCCTTCAGAGAAGGTGTAGCTCCTTTTTATACAGTTAGAGACATCATAGAATAACATCCTGGCTTTACAATACTCCTCACTAGCCTTATCAGCATTATCTCTTTCCTCTGTTCCCAGGATTGGCCATTTGGCCCCCTGTTGTGAAGGGCACAGATCAAAGGTGTCAGTTTTACAGCTCTTTACAGCTCCATTCTGGTATAAGTTCTGTGCCCATAGATTGCAAATTGATAAGAGTTCAAATGGCAAGGATCCGACATTTGCCAGATACAGTGTTTCTCAAGCTTGGCAACTTGAAGATGTCTGGACTTCAACTCTCAGAATTCCCCAGCCAGCGAATGCATTCGCTGGCTGGGGAATTCTGGGAGTTGAAGTCCAGACATCTTCAAGTTGCCAAGCTTGAGAAACACTGGCCAGATACCTTACAAATACAAGGCGTAATATATGTGTGTTACAGAAAACAAATGTTTCTACTACCGTGTTTCCCCGAAAATAAGACAGGGTCTTATTTTCTTTTGACCCCTGAAATAAGCACTTGGCCTTATTTTCGGGGAGGTCTTATTATTTTTGAGGTGCAGGAGGTGGTGAACGTGGTTACCTCACGGCTGCTGCTGCATTGCAATATTTTCAGGGAGGGCTTATTTTGGGGGGAGGGCTTATTTTAGCGCATGCGCTCAAAAGCCCAATTGGGCTTACTATCCGGGGAGGTCTTATTTTCAGGTAAACAGGGTAAAACTAACAAGTTTGTATCCTTATTACTATTCCCCTTCACTTCCTTTTCTTTCTTTCTTTCTTTCTTTCTTTCTTTCTTTCTTTCTTTCTTCTTTCCTTCCTTCCTTCCTTCCTCCTTTCCTCCCCCTCCCCCTCCCCCTTCCTCCTCTGGACACTGCTGCATTGACAAATCACCCTCTCCCCCCCACCCCAAAGAGTTTTGTTTGTATATCTGTTAACAATCTCTCGGCACTCAGCCAATAAACTGTGGTTTGTTCAGTAAGCCATACTTAATAAGCCATGGGTTAGCATGGGCGAATCTGTGTACTAATAATATGACCTTGCGTGATACACAAATCCCACCAATTCTGCTCTATTCTCTCTAAGCTATAATTAAATCATGACTTCACCTAGTGCACAAAGAGGGTAAAAGCAGCCTTCCCATTTATGGGTTTAGTTGATAAGTTTAGTTGTCCCGTTATTCAGCTTTTCCCCTTGGGCAATATCCTTTTATAAATTTCCATGGTGATGTGGTGATATTTATTTTTTTTTAACAGCATTTTTGGTTTCCCTTTCTAAGAATTTGAAGCCTGAAATTTCTCCAGATCCTTCTCTTGCCCAGTCATGCAAGATCAGATGTCTTCAGCCTAGATAATAATATGAAGGAATTTTATTTTAGTTTGCGGGGTCCCTGGTGGTCTCTGAGCTTGGCGGTTTTCCTTGCAGACGTTTCATTACCCAACTAGGTAACAGCATCAGTGCTACAAGGGAGCTTTCATCTCTTTTGCAGTACAAGAGAACCTGGCACTTCATGAGGCAGTCTGTTCCACGGGCTGATCATCCATACAGTCAGGAAAACTGTACCAATTTCCGTGTAATTTTGATTTTTAGATTATTTTAATTTCAATTGTTAACCTAGCAGCGTGAAAGCATGCAAATGTGAGTAGATAAATAAGTAGCACTTCACTGGGAAGGAACAGCGTTCTGTGACTTCACCCTGGCCATTAGGATCGCAGGAATATCTTTGGACAGCACTGGCTCAATAGCCTTGAAACACAGATGATAAATACCGCCCCCTAGAGTCAGCACCGATTAACGGAGTAAAATCTGCATGGGATTCCAGTGGGGTTGTTTTTTTTGTAAGTTTTAAATTTTTGTTCTCATGCATACATTCACAAATATACATTCCCATAGATATTGTTAATATTATGTGTTATCTTTTAACATTTATAACAATTCAATTCTTCCCCTAAAAAATTCAATAGTATAATCGAGATTGCTCTCCTGCCATCCCGTACATCCATCTGGTCTTACAATAACCTAAATTTTACTTCTCTCTCCTTTTCTCCTACCTTCCCTTCTTCTCTCCTTCTTTCCTCCTCTCCTTTCTCTTTTCTTCTTCCCCTTCCTCTCCTCCACTTCTCCCCTCTTCCTCCCCTTTCCTGCCCTCTCTCCTACTCTTACTACCCCTCCCTTTCTTCCTCTCCTTTTCCCTTTCTTCTTTCCCTCTCCTTTCTTCTCTTCTTTCCTCCTCTTTCCCTTCCTTCCTTCCCATGTTGTATTTACATATTTTCCTCTTCAGTATGATATATTTTCGGGATGGCGTTTGAGCAAACCCGGTTCTATATTTACATAACAATCTTAAATTCCCTCTTCCTCGTTTAATTTTGCATTGTAATAGTTCCACATATATAATCTTATGAACATATATTTGTATATTAATACTGTTCTATTTCCCCCCTCTTTCCCCCTCCTTCATTTAACAGTGTGTTGTCTGGATTATTTAATCTATATATTTTTTATTCATATTCCTTTTCCAACTAATCATAAAATCACCCCCATGTCTTAAAGTACTCCGATTCCTCTTTATCTTTTATTCTCAGTGTTAATTGATTCATTTCTGCGCAGTCTAAATTTTTCTTTATTATCTCTCCTGAAGGAATTTTATCTGCTTTCCAATTTTGTGCAAATTCTAGTCGCTGTTACAATATGTATGATCAAATACGTGTCTTCTTTGCTATATTTCTCTGGTCAGATACCCAATAAAAATTGGGACTCCAGTGGTTAAAGTGCAGTATTGCAGGCAAATTCTGCCCACCGTCTGGAGTTCGATCCTGACCGGCTCAAGGTGGACTCAGCCTTCCATCCTTCCGAGGTTGTTAAAATGTTTGTTTATTCATGTCGGAAGCATCACAATTAAAACAAGGTATACGATGTGACATAAAATTTTAAATATAAAATACAAGATTAAAATATATACAAATTAAAGAGATCTTGCCCAGAAACCAGCAATGGGAACTGCATTTTGCTCCGTCATGAGGCCCATAAGTGTACGCTGATCGGGACACAAAAGGCAGGTGTGCAGATGTGTGATTGTCTTCATGTCATCTCAGCCGCACAGAGCGGAAGCCACTGGATAGCCGCATTTGTTCAGAGGGTCTCTGGATCTTGTTATATTTGTTCACAGTTCACAAGTGGTCCTCTACTTACAACAGTTCATTTAGTGATGGGTAGGCAGGAAAGGATGCCTCTAAAAAAAATTCAAATAAGAGAGGACATAGCCCACAGCTGCATAACAGGAAGGAACTAATTTCTCAAACTGTAAAAGAGACGAGCAGGAGATAAATTATTATTAATAAACAAAGCATAATTACTAACTCCTAAGAGCCAGTTGAATCTTGGAGTTAAGGCACTAGGCTAGAAAGCAGGAGACAGTGAGTTCTAGTCCCACCTTAGGCATGAAAGCTGTTTGGTTGACTTTGGGCCAATCACCAGGTGATGGTGAGTTCTAGTCCCACCTTAGGCATGAAAGCTGGCTGGGTGACTTTGGGCCAATCACCAGGAGGTGTTGAGTTCTAGTCCCACTTTAGGCATGAAAGCTGGCTGGGTGACTTTGGGTCAATCGCCAGGTGATGGTGAGTTCTAGTCTCACCTTAGGCATGAAAGCTGGCTGGGTGACTTTGGGCCAATCTCCAGGTGATGGTGAGTTCCAGTCCCACCTTAGGCATGAAAGCTGGCTGGGTGACTTTGGGCCAATCACCAGGTGATGGTGAGTTCTAGTCCCACCTTAGGCATGAAAGCTGGCTGGGTGTCTTTGGACCAATCACCAGGAGCTGTTGAGTTCTAGTCCCACCTTAGGCATGAAAGCTGGCTGGGTGACTTTGGGCCAATCACCAGGTGATGGTGAGTTCTAGTCCCACGTTAGGCATGAAAGCTGGCTGGGTGACTTTGGGTCAATCGCCAGGTGATGGTGAGTTCCAGTCCCACCTTAGCCATGTAAGCTGGCTGGGTGACTTTGGGCCAATTGCCAGGTGATGGTGAGTTCTAGTCCCACCTTAGGCATGAAAGCTGGCTGGGTGACTTTGGGCCAGTTTTGCTCTCTTAGCCCAACCCACCTCACAGGATGGTTGTTGCTGTGGGAGGATGGCGCATTGGAGAAATTCATCTCCTTGAGGTAT
This sequence comes from Thamnophis elegans, assembly GCF_009769535.1. Taxonomy (NCBI): domain Eukaryota; kingdom Metazoa; phylum Chordata; class Lepidosauria; order Squamata; family Natricidae; genus Thamnophis; species Thamnophis elegans. Next base: position 76,181,832 of record NC_045548.1, on the reverse strand, counting down.
TTGTAAGAAGAGTAAACACAGGATGCAAATGAATAAAATAAAATAAGCATAAAATCATCAGCTCATCCGGTTCTATTTCCTGTCTGGTCTACCTGGGACTTCCTGCCCCTAACCACAGCTTTCTTAAGAGTGGCGAGTACAAATTGTACTCATTGAAACAGAGTTGGGAAGGCGATGACAAATCCGATATTGCAAAAGAAGAACGATTGACGTGGAGAATGTGGCTACTTCACATCTGCCTTTCTTTCCTTCTATGTGACATCCCATCACTCTAACAAGCCACGATGTGAGTAACAAGTGAGATGATCAGCAAAACTGGGCAGCCAGATTCACTTAACAACCGTGTTACTAACTTATCGACATCATTGATTCACTTAACAACTACGGGAAGAAGAAGGTTGTAAAATGGGATAAAACTCACTGAACAAATTAGCAACAGAAATGTTGAACTCAATTGTGGTCATAAGTTGAGGACTACCTGTATTGGCATGTTGCAAACAGTTCGCTTAGTGACTACTCCAAGTTACAACGTCACTTTAAAAAAGTAATTTAAGGCTGATTTTCAAACGGCTGTTGCAGTATCTCCATGGTCACAGGATCAAGATTTGGATGCTTGGCAACTGACTCATAATTATGACGGTCACGATGTCCCAGGATCAGGTGATCAGGTTTTGTGACCTTTGGATCAGCATGGTCAATGAGGAAGGCAGTTTCACTTAACAACAGCCGTGTGACTAAATTAACAACTGCAACGATTCACTTAACAACTGTATCCAGGACAGTCGTAAAATGGAACAAAATTATCTGCCTTTAGTCATCTGCATTGGAAACTCTTAATATTCACCTTTAACTGGTGTTTCCTTAGCCGCTTTGAGAAGTGTGGGACTTCGACTCCCAGAATTCCTCAGCTATCAATGGGTTTAAAATCAATGCATCATAAAGGTTGAAGACATCTTAAATTTACCAGGTTTGACATTATTGCTTTAAACACATTTGGAAGGGCACCTATCTGTTCTTATTCGCGCTTCCCTAGCAGAGCACTAGAGGGAGCCAATGCTCTGCATAAGACGGTGGATAGACAAACATACAACACAGAATAATAGGATTGGAAGGGACCTTGGAGGTCTTCTAGTCCAACCCCCTTCTGGTACAGGCAGGGGTGGGTTCCTGCCAGTTCTAACCTCTTCTATAGAAGAGATTCCATAAATCTACAGTGCCGTTTAGAACCGGTTCCAGCTCCCTCCCCCCGCCCGTCCGCACATCATCAGAGGAGGAATTCTGGGAGTTGAAGTCCACAAGTCTTAAAGCTGTCAAGTTTGAACACCCCTGGGGATTTTTTTCCTAAAGGGTTAGGGGTGCAAGAGTCTTGTAACTCGACAGCTTTAAGACTTGCACACTTCAATGCCAGAGTTCCTGAGCCAACATGACTGGAGGAGGAATTCTGGGAGTTGAAGTCCACAAGTCTTAAAGCTGTCAAGTTTGAACACCCCTGGGGTTTTTTTCTAAAGGATTAGGGGTGCAAGGGTCTTGTAACGTGACAGCTTTAAGACTTGCATGCTTCAAACGCCAGAGTTTCTGAGCCAACATTTTGGTTGCTAAGCAAGAGTGTTGTTAAGTGAGTTTCACCACATTTCACAAGTTGGCCATGCCCACCCAGTCACATGGCTGGCACGCTACTCCAACAAAGCAGGCCACCCCTACAGAAGAGGTTCTAAAAAAAATTGAAACCCACCACTGGGTACAGGAGACCTGAATGTCCTCCATTATTCAGATGGGAAATCTGAAAGCCCATTATGGGTTCTGGGAGACCTCAGGAGATTCCATCTCTACCAGGAAGAACGGCTGCAGGAGCTGGGTATGCCTAGTTTAATGAAAAAAAGTAGGGGTAATGATAGCAGTCTTCCAATAGCCAGAAGAAAGAGGAGGTTAATCTATTCTCCAAAGGACCTCAAGAAGCAACGGATGGAAACTGATCACGGAGAGAAGCGACTTATAACGAAGGAGGAGTTTCCTGACAGTTAGAACAAGTAATCAGTGCAACCCTTTGTCTGGAATGGTAGAGGATCTTCTGCTTAAGCAGAGGGTTGGACTAGAAGACCTCCAAGGTCCCTTCCAATTCTATTATTCTGTATTCAGATTAAGGTGTTTATCTGAACCCAGACAGAAGGGGCTTTGGATCAGCCACTCTCTTTCAGCCTACCTCACAGGGTTGTTGTTGCCATGGGGGAGAGAGTTTCGGAGGGGGCTGTTGGAAGAAATGTCCTTCCGGGTTCAGCTCCAAGTGGGGGAAAAGATACTGGAAACATGGAGGCTGCTTGGAAAGATGGTTTTAATGGTGGACAGGATCGCATGGCTTGAGCTCCTGAACAGAAAAGGGGGATCAGATGCTTCCAGATGTTGGGTGAAGAAGAAAAAGAGAGCGAGATGATGAAAGTGCCTGGCTTAATGCCCTCTCTGGCCTTTGATCTTGATCTTGTATTCTGATTGGTTGTCAGACTCCAATGGGGCCATGCAGGTTCAATTCTCTAGGCTGTGTTTTGAATTTTCTATTTTCTTTTCTATTCTTTCCTATTCCTGTTCTATTCTTATTCCCTATCCCTATTATATTATATTCTATTTTCTATTCTATTTTCTATTCTATTTTCTATTCTATTTTCTATTCTATTTTCTATTCTATTTTCTATTCTATTTTCTATTCTATTTTCTATTCTATTTTCTATTCTATTTTCTATTCTATTCTATTTTCTATTCTATTCTATTTTCTATTCTATTCTATTTTCTATTCTATTCTATTTTCTATTCTATTCTATTTTCTTTTCTATTCTTTCCTATTCATATTCCTATTCTATTCTTATTCCCTATCCCTATTACATTCTATTCTATTTTCTATTCTATTTTCTATTCTATTTTCTATTCTATTTTCTATTCTATTTTCTATTCTATTTTCTATTCTATTTTCTATTCTATTTTCTATTCTATTTTCTATTCTATTTTCTATTCTATTTTCTATTCTATTTTCTATTCTATTCTATTTTCTTTTCTATTCTTTCCTATTCCTATTCCTATTCTATTCTTATTCCCTATCCCTATTATATTATATTATATTTTCTATTCTATTTTCTATTCTATTTTCTATTCTATTTTCTATTCTATTTTCTATTCTATTTTCTATTCTGTTTTCTATTCTATTTTCTATTCTATTTTCTATTCTATTTTCTATTCTATTTTCTATTCCTATTCCTATTCTATTCTTATTCCCTATTCCTATTCCATTCCATTCTATCCCTATCCTTATTCTATCCCATCCCATCCTATGGAGTGGCATCCTTCATAAACTACCTTTCTCCACAAAACACTTCCCAGAGAGCAGGGATGAAAACTCTGTTCATCCCCAGCCAGCGGCCTGGCTGGGAATAATGCATACGATGACGCGAGGTGTCCTTTCGAGGACACCAGGAGAGGGCAGGCCAACTGGAAGATGAATCAAGGCTGGGAGTATTTGGGGAGTAGCAGCCCAACCGTATCCAGATGGGATTCCCTGGAGAGGCCGGCCCATCTGTGGCTGGGCTGCTGAAATTCCATAAATACAGGATCGCTTCCTGTGGATTTCCTTCCTGCCTTGCTTCTATGATAGCATTCATCCGCTTTCAACCTGAAGGGGGGCGATCCTTTCATTTGAGGCTAGTCCTTGTGAAAATATGACATTGCATCATCTAAGTTGTCCTCCTGGCTTCCACATATGGCAGATTCTCCTGAATGTTATAATGAGCATGGCAGGGGAAGAAGGGTTTCTATGCGGTTCTTCTTTATTGGGTAAGAGCAAATCTCTCCCTTGCAGCCAACTTGCAAAGCATCCTGGCCTGCTCTCGAGTTGCCATAGGCTAGGGGGATGGGAAACCAACAGAGCAGCATGGCAGCCAAAAACAGAAGGACATTTCCGACGTATCTCTCTCAAGGCCATCTCCCAGAGTTACCCACAGCAGCCCGGAGGGGAGTGATCTCTACAACCCGCGAAACTGCTCCGTTGGCGAATGTGATTGATGATACACCTTGAGGGGAGGGTGGGGAAACAAGGTCATGATTGGGGCGTAAATTACCTGGGGTAAGGGTTAGCTTCATGTGGGAACGTACGGACATGGAGTTCCTAATAAATAACTGGATTTCTTTTAAAGCAAACCAACCCAAGGTAATTTACACCCCAATCGTGACCCTGTTTCCCCACCTTCCCCTCAAGGTGTGTCATCAATCACATTCGCCAACGGAGTAGTTTCGTAGGTTGTAGTGAATCACTGCAGCTATTAAGGGAGTAGCACGGTCATTAAGTGAGTCTGTCTTCCTTGTTGACTTTTGCTTGTCAGGTCTTCGCAAATGGTGATCATATGACCACTTCTAGAAAATGCACAGACCCAAACAAAAGCCATTTCTAGAAAGTGCAACGCCTCAAAATGCATTTCCAGAAAATGCAAAGTTACAAACAAAAGCTATTTCTAGAGAATGCAAAGTTATAAAGAAAGGGCATTTCTAGAAAATGCAACATCTCAAAATGCAGTTCTAGAAAATGTAAAGTTACAAACATAAAGCATTTCTAGAAAATGCAACGTCTCAAAATGCATTTCCAGAAAATGCAAAGTTACAAACAAAAGCTATTTCTAGAGAATGCAAAGTTATAAACAAAGGGCATTTCTAGAAAATGCAACATCTCAAAATGCAGTTCTAGAAAATGTAAAGTTACAAACAAAAGGCATTTCTAGAAAATGCAATGTTTCAAAAAGCCTTTCTAGAAAATGCAACGTTGCAAACAAAAGGCATTTCTAGAAAATGCAACGTTGCAAGACGCATGTCTAGAAGACGCAACAGTTTCTAGAAATGTACTTCTAGAAAAGGCAAGGTTTAAAACCAACCCAAGGCCCTAGAGATATTATTCCACAGCTTGTTATTTTTCTGGATAATTCTAATGGCGCCCAGCAGCTGAACCTGTGACTGAGCGAGAATTGTAGGCTACAAGCTGGGAGAATAAACACCCCGCTACCCCCACCACGAAAGGAAAACAGGATGTACTTACAGGATAGTCAATACTCCCAAGCTAAATTTATCCGTTTATTCTTTTTGAAATGGTTCTGCTACATTAAGCCGGAACGATTTCGATGCTGCGTTAGCGGAACAATTTTAGCTATCCACTTAAACAGCCTGCAGAGATCAATATAGCATGAGAGCACATTGAGAAATATCCAAGGAAACGCACCTCTGACCTATGGTAGCTTGGATAAATGCATGGAGGAAAGAAAATCTCTTGAGTCTCTTGATAATGTGTTTCTCCAAAAATAAGACAGGGTCTTATTTTTCTTTTGACCCCCCCCCCCCGAAATAAGTGCTTGGCCTTATTTTGGGGGAGGTCTTATTATTTTTGAGGTGCAGGAGGCGCCTCATGGTCACTTCATGGTTGATCCGTAAAGGGGGCGTGCATAACCGCACCAGCGTACCCATCGTCCCTGTCCTACTCTCCCCATTTATTCATACCCATTTCCTGTGTTCATGTCCATGTTCATACTTCTACCTGCTGTCTTGTACATGTTTGGCAAACTAATAAATAAATTAAATAAATAAAAATTTGCAGAGGTTGGGGGTTTCTTGAATCCGCAGCCCTTTCAGCCAGCACGCCGACTTCAGGCAAAGATCATATTAGAAGATCTGTCAAAGTTATACGTTGTAATTATACTGCGTAGATTAAACCCGGCGTCTTTCCTGCCTAGCACGGTCTTGGTTTCAGCCGGGATCAAATTATTACATGTCAGCCAGTACTATGAGATCGCTCTTTAGAAAGAGAAATATTTTGGCGGCTTTAATAAGTCATTTGGTTAAAACGTGCGGTTCAGACTTTCACTGCAATGGATACGTCTGGATTCCTTTGGCGTTAGATCTTGTTAGAAAAGCAACCTCTCCCGTGTTATTATTGTTATGGATAGTCTTGGGAAAGTTTTTCCATGTAGGCCAGTTAAATTGTGCCTAGTTACATTAAAGAATTGTCAGCACTTCAGCCCACTCATGGATCCCTGCAGGATCAAATCGTAGTCCGAGGAAAATGTCTAAGTTTCTGATTTCACACTGTGGTCATCTGGATAGAGAGAAGCAACTTAGAACTAAGGAGAAATTTCCTGACAGTTAGAACAATCAATCAGTGGAACAATTTGCCTACAGATGTTGTGAATGCCCCAACACCGGAAATTTTAAAGAAGAGATTGGACTTGTCTGAAATGGGTTTCCTGCCTGAGCAGGGGATTGGACTAGAAGACCCCCGAGGTCCCTTCAAACTCTGTTATGCTATGCTATGCTATGCTATGCTATGCTATGCTATGCCATCCCATCCTCTATTTCCTATTCCCTATTCCATTCTATTTTCTATTCTATTTTCTATACTCTATTCTGTTCTGTTCTGTTCTGTTCTGTTCTATTCTATTCTATTCTACTCTACTCTACTCTACTTTACTCCATCCCATCCAATCCCCTATTTCCTATTCCATTCTATTTTCTATTTTATTCTATTCTATCCCATCCCATCCTCCATTCCCTCTTCTCTTCTCTTCTCTTCCATTCCATTCCATTCCATTCCATTCTATTCCATTCTATTCTATTCCATTCTATCCCATCCCATCCCATCCCATCCCATTCCATTCTATTCTATTTCATTCTATCCCATCCCCTATTCCCTATTCTATTCTATTTTCTATACTCTATTCTGTTCTATTCTACTCTACTCTACTCCATCCCATCCAATCCCCTATTTCCTATTCCATTCTATTTTCTATTTTATTCTATTCTATCCCATCCCATCCTCCATTCCCTATTCTATTCCATTCCATTCCATTCCATTCTATTCTATTCTATCCCATCCTATCCCCTATTCCCTATTCCCTATTCCCTATTCCCTATTCTATTCAATTCTATTCCATTCCATTCTATCCCCTTCCATTCCATTCTATTCCATTCTATCCCATCCCATCCCAACCCCTATTCCCTATTCCATTCTATTTTCTATTCTATTTTCTATTCTATTTTCTATTCTATTTTCTATTCTATTTTCTATTCTATTTTCTATTCTATTTTCTATTCTATTTTCTATTCTATTTTCTATTCTATTTTCTATTCCATTCCACTCTATTCTATTTCATTCTATCCCATCCCATCCCCTATTCCCTATTCCATTCTATTTTCTATTCTATTTTCTATTCTATTCTATTCCATCCCATCCCATCCCATCCTATCCCCTATTCCCTATTCCATTCTATTTTCTATTCACTATTCCATTCTATTTTCTATTCTATTGTCTGTAAGTTTTTTTTTTTAAACAAACATATCAAAGTGTGAACAATGTGGCATAGAATGTTCAAATTATTAGACTTTTTTTAAAAGACTGCTTTATTATTGTTCTAGACAGCTTAACAAAATGAAGATTTGTAAAATAAATGCTTGATCTGAAGAGGCCCAGTGCTATTACATCTTCTTTTAAATAGCAGAGAATAACTATACTTCCAGAAAGCACATCAATTTTAACAGCATCTGTACAAGTATAGTCTGAAATGTAACACTAGAAACAGTGCATATCTTCTGTACTGTTTGCTGTTTGTTGCAAGGAGGCAAATTGCTGGTTGATTGGCTGGAAGGTTCCCCCTCCCCTTTCCCCCCTCCCCTTTTTTTCCTCCCCAAAAGCTAGGCCTGTCTTATACTTCGGAGCATCTTATACTCCGAAAAATACGGTATGTGGTAATGTCCATGAAGTCAACAGAATCTGAATTCAACCGAAACACTTTTTAAAATGTATTATCAGAGTCAGAAATCTGTCTGGTGTGTGAGGAATGGGGAAAAAAGATTGGAATGAGGAAGGGGGAAATTTAAATGTTACTTGTGTGCGTCACAATTGAGGTAAAATACGTTTTCCTGGGTGAATGCATCTATCTTACCCAACATCTGCCATGGTTTTTGCCTCCAGGATTTCGTACTTACTAGCGACTTCAGTGGGAAGACAATTCTCAAAAGTATTTAAAAGGCTGAAACCGCCTGGGGAACATTAGCTAATTTTCAAAATCTTTGTCACTTCCCTAAAAGAGTGGAGGGTAAAGTTTCTCAAGAGAGGGTCTATACACCTCTCTCTCTCTCTCTCTCTCTCTCTCTCTCTCTCTCTCTCTCTGTGTGTGTGTGTGTCTATGTATGTGTGTGTGTGTGTGTGTGTGTGTATGTATGTATGTATGTATGTATGTATGTATGTATGTATGTATGTATGTAAATATACATCATCTGATAAGGAGGAGGACCTGTGGTTTAATGGCTAAGATGTCTGCCTAAGATGTAATACAGCACAGGTTCGAATCCAGTAAGAGTATGGCTAGCTGATGAGAGCTAAATAGCTTGAAATAGATCTATACTAGTCTCCCTTTATTTATTTATCAGCACAAATAAAAAAACACAAATATAACAAAGGCAACAGTAAAAATATTGGGTTTCTGTCGTGATGGACTCTTGTGACGAGCCGAAGGACAGATGATGGAAGCAGTTAGCTTCCTCCCATAATTGGGGCTTACCAGGGGTTGTAAAAATCTAATAGATACCTTTCACCCTGGCTTTGCTGATAACAGGATAAGAGCCTGTGGCCTAATGGCTAAGATCTCTGCCTGGTGTGCCTAGTATGCCATATAGCCCAGGTTCAAATCCCAGTAAGGGTATGGCTAGCTGATGAGAGCTAAATAGCTTGAAATAGATCTATACTAGTCTCCCTTTATTTATTTATCAGCACAAATAAAAACACACACACACACACATTTATATATATACATATACATATACATATACATATACATATACATATACATATACATATACATATACATATATATATATATATATATATATATATATATATATATATATATTCCTAAATTATCATCAACCTTACCTTTGATAGTAAAGATATTTGAAGGAGTGTATTGGCAGATGAATGCTAAGATAGATTGATAGGTAGATAGGCAGGCAGGCAGGCAGGCAGGCGGGCAGGCAGGCAGGCAGGCAGGCAGGAAGGCAGAGGATAGAAGACTTAGATTTAAATAACTTTATTGTCATTTTTAATGTACACTAATTGGCATACATTAAAATGAAATTTCATTGCATACAGCTCTCAAAGGGTTTCTACATCTAATATACACTACATAAAGGTAAAGCTTCCCCTTGCACTTATATGCTAGCGGTTCCCAACTCTAGGGAGCGGTGCTCATCTCCGTTTCAAAGCCAAAGAGCCAGCGCTGTCTGAAGACGTCTGTCTCCGTGGTCATGTGTCTGGCATGACTAAACGCAGGAGGCACACGGAATGCTGTTCCCTTCCCACCAAAGGTGGTTCCTATTTTTCTACTTGCATTTTTACATGCTTTCGAACTGCTAGGTTGGCAGAAGCTGGGACAAGTAACGGGAGCTCACTCTGTTACGCAGCACTAGGGATTTGAACTGCCGAACTGCTGACCTTCTGATCGACAAGCTCAGTGTCTTAGCCACTGAGCCACCGTGTCCCACGTACATAAATATGACTAAATAAATGCACAATTATGCATATACCAACATATATTCTATGACACAGAGAAACAGCAGTCTAGTTCGAATGTAGAGTGTGGCCTGCTTTCTGGTGGAACCTCTTCTAACCGGTTCGGTAGATTTGACGAACCGGTTCTACCGAACTGGTGCAAACTGGTAGGAACCCACCTCTGGTCTGGTGTGATATGCCTGTCTGTTTGAATTCTAAAATCCCCGAGCACTTTAGCTTCTTCGTGATTTCCTCTATTTTATGGTCCCCCCAGCTCTCGCTCTCAGGCAAATGGTATTTCTTGCAGATCTTCTAATGTAGCCTTGTTGCTACTTTGTCATGCCGTTGTTTGCAGTCTGTCTAGGTGATCCTCTTGCAGCAGCTCACCAGGCGGTTCTGCTGTTCCTTCAGCTTCTTTGCAGAGGTGGCAGTTGCTGCCTGATGTTGTCTTTTCAATTCTGGCTTTGTGTGCATTTGTTTTCAAGGCTTTGTACAGAGGTCTCTGTACAGATATGTGCAGATTAACATAGCTGGAAGGGAGCTTGTAGGTCATCTAGTCCAACCCCCTGCTCAAGCAGGTGGCCCTACACCATTTTTGTCAGATAGCAGTCCAGTCTCTTCTTGAAAGCCTCCACGGATGAAGCTCCCACAACTTCTGGCGGCAACTTCTGTTCCATGGGTTGATTGTTCTCACTGTTAGAAAATGTCTCCTTATTTCCAGCTTGAATCTCTCCTTGTTCAGTTTCCATCCATTGTTCCTTGTCTGGCCTTCAAGTGCTTTGGAGAATAGCTTGACTCCCTTCCTCTCTGGGGCAGCCCCTCAAATATTGGAAGACTGCTATCATGTCTTCCCTTCTCTTCACTAGACCAGCCACGCCCAGTTCCTGCAACCATTCATCGTATGTTTTAGCCTCCAGTCCCCTCATCATTCGTATTCGTATTTTATTATTTGTATGCCGCCCTTCTCCGGGAGGACTCAGGGCGGCGAACAATTCAAGGGGGGAAAAAAAGGGGGAACATAAAAGACAAAATACAAATAATAAAAGTAGACAACAGTCGCACAACCATACATGTCGAGAGGGGAGGGGAACTCATCACCCCCAGGCCTGCCGGCAAAGCCAGGTTTTGACGGCTTTTCGGAAGGCCTGGAGAGAGGTGAGGGTCCGAATCCCTGCGGGGAGTTCATTCCAGAGGGCCGGAGCTGCCACAGAGAAGGCCTCCCCCGGGTAATAGCCAGGTGGCATTGGCTGGTAGATGGCACCCGGAGGAGGCCAACCCTGTGAGATCTAATGGGTCTGTGGGAGGTAATTGGCAGCAGGCGGTCTCTCAAGTACTGGTTGCTCTTTTCTACACTCTTTCTAGAGTCTCAACATCATTGTTTTAGTGTGGTGACCAAAACTAGATGCCGTTCTCTAGGTGTGGTCTTACTAAGGCTTTATAGAGTAGTATTAGTACCTCCCTTGATCGTGATTGTATCCCTCTTTTAAACTTTAAACTTTAATAGGATTTGTATGCTGCCCACTCCCTAGGGACTCTGGGCGGCTCACAACAAGTAAAAGCACTTAAAATATTTAAAAATACAAAATTAAAATCAATACAACATCCATTCCATCAAGTGGGGCTGGAAATTAATCAACAGCTGTTAATGCTGTAGGAATCTGTTAATGGTGTAGGAAGTTAAAACCCACCCCTCTCCTAGAAAAAAATGAAATATCCTGGGAAGTATTGAAAGGGCAGAATATTATATTTCCCTGGATCAGAAAGGGAGAAACATGTTTTTAAGCAGGAAAGGGAGACTCACTCGTAATAGTCCCCACCTTTGTCAATGGGCCATTAAAAGGCCTGAGCTAGTCTATTCTGCATAACAAAGATCTCCCCCTTCAGCTCCAGGGTGATGGGATTAAGACACGATAGTATTAGCCCTTTACCCATCTCACCCCAGGGCACCTGGGAAGAAGCGATGCTCAACCAAACGCACAGTTTACAGAATTGTCGCTGCATGGCCCCCTGGGAGTCTGATAACCAATCAGAATGCAAGATCAAGATCAAAGGCCAGAGAGGGCATAAAACCAGGGACTTTCAGTATCTCTGTCTCTTTTTTCCTTCTTCACCCAACATCTGGAAGCATGTGTGATCTCCCTTTTCTGTTCAGGAGCTCAAACCATACGATCCTGTCCACCATTAAAACCATCTTTCCAAGCGGCCTCCGTGTTTCCAGTGTCTTTTCCCCCACTTTGGAACTGAATCCAGATGGACATTTCTTCCAACCATGCAATTTAGGATTGCATTGTCTTTTTGGGCTGTCGGCCCCGCACGCTGTTTGTTTGCCCCTCGGTCTCTTCCTTCCACTTCTTTATTATCATTTTGACCTTTTTGTTAGTTTATCTGTGGCTTTGCCCATTCAAGGAGACGTAATCCTTTGAAGAGGAAGTGGAACCGTTAACTATCGAACTCCCTGCCTATCAATTAAAGGATGACTAACAGAAACTGAAATAGAGCAGCGTGGGCAGGTTGATCATCCTGTGGGAGGGAAGGGGGTTGATTGTCTGTTGCCTCAACGACCTTTGAGTGCATGTGTGTTATTCGACGGCCAACCTATCCAACTTCTTTTTAGGTGAACACATTGGTTTTTTTTAGCCAATTGTGTCCGGGTTTTCAGAAGAATTGGCTATTGTCATTAATGAGATGGTATTTCCTGCCAGGATACTTCTGCGGTCCAGAAGCTGGATTCATTAGATGTTTCATAAACAAAGCCTTGATTACTATCTCACTTACCCAATCTGTAAAAAACACGGAAGAGAAGGTTTGCTAGAATAGGAGCTTTAACCCAAACTGAATATTCAGCCATAGTTGGCTGTAAATAATTGACACCCTGAATTTAATACTCCAGGTACTGTAATTTTTTTTTTTTAACTCACAGGTTTAATGAACAATTTTCTTTTTGGTTTCGCATATGGGAAGGGAGATACAATGTTGACTAAACAGCATTTTAGAACATCTGTATGAAATGGATTTACAATACAATAGCAGAGTTGGAAGGGACCTTGGAGGTCTTCTAGTCCAACCCCCTGCCTAGGCAGGAAACCCTATACCGTTTCAGACAAATGGCTATCCAACATCTTCTTAAAACTTCCACTGTTGGGGCATTCACAACTTCTAGAGGCAAGTTGAGTAGTTCGGAGAACCGGTAGCGGAAATTTTAAGTAGTTCAGAGAACTGGTAATGGAAATTTTGAGTAATTTGGAGAACCAGTAACAGAAAGTATGAGTTGTTCGGAGAACCGGTAGGGGAAATTTTGAGCAGTTCGGAGAAGCGGTAGGGGAAATTTTGAGTAGTTCAGAGAACTGGCAGCGGAAATTTTAAGTAGTTCAGAGAACTGGTAACAGAAATTTTGAGTAGTTTGGAGAACCGGCAAATGCTACCTCTGGCTGTCCCCAGAGTGGGATGGGAATAGAGATTTTGCAGTAACCTTCCCTGGCATGCCCACCAAGCCACACCATGCCCACCAAGCCATGCCCAAAGAGCCAGTAAGAAAAAAAAAATTTCACCACTGCCCCTAAGCATCTTTGAGCCTCTTCTAAGACATCCAAAGGAATCTAAAAGGCAGTGATTGGGCCCCTGCTTAGCTAGTATCCACAGGTGGAAGTTTCAGTCAGAGGCAAAAAGTTTGTCCATTATCCAGTTTTATAGCGTTGGACATTCTTGATCCTGTGCTGGACACTGAGTCACTGTCTCTCCATTCTTGTTGTTGTTAGCTGCAAAGTCATGTCCAACCCATCATGACCCCATGGACAACGTTCCTCCAGGCCTTCCTGTCCTCTACCGTCCTCTGGAGTCCATTTAAACTCACGCCTACCGCTTCAGTGACTCCATCCAGCCACCTCCTTCTCTGCCGTCCCCTTCTTCTTCTTTCGCCCTCCATCATTCCCAGCATGAGGCTCTTCTCCAGGAAGTCCTTCTTCCTTCTCATTAGGTGGCCAAAGTCTTTGAGTTTCATCTCCAGGATCTGGCCTTCTAAAGAGCAGTCAGGGTTGATCTCCTCTAGGACTGACCGGTTGGATGGCCTTGCAGTCCAAGGGACTCGCAGGAGTCTTCTCCAGCATCAGAGTTTAAAGGCCTCCAATCTTTGGCACTCAGCTTTTCATAGGGTCCACCTTTCATGGCTATACATTGCAACTCCACTCTTGAAAGAACTTTATTAGTCTGGACAATGCAATTTGTTATTTTTGCACATTTATGATGCATTCATCCCGTTGCAGGAATAGCATTTGCCAGGAGGATCTGGTTTTGTGCACTGGCTGGATTCTACGCATATGCAGATAGGGATTTGCTCACCACCATGGACCAGTTCCTGATTGGTCGCAGCCCATTGCCAATTTGCAGCCTGGGGGTTGAGGACTCCTGATCTACAGTGTTCTCAGGAATCTTCTCCTGAACTAAATACTATTCATTTATTCATTCTCTATTTTTCTTCCTTCCAATTAAGAGTTGTGTCTCTCGCTCCACTGGGAGGCCAAAAGAGCTCCAGAAGAGCACCGCGGTGGCGCAGTGGTTAGAAAGTAGTACTGCAGGCTACTTCTGCCGGCTGCTTGCAATTTGGCAGTTCGAATCTCAGCAGGCTCAAGGTTGACTCAGCCTTCTGTTCTGACCCCCCTCATCCCACACCAACACACACTCCGAGCCAGAGATAAGTTACGGCATTTAATTAACAGACAGACAGATCCTTGGCAGCAAACTGGCACAGACAAGCTTAGGCAGCAATAAACACAGATAAGGCTTGGCAGCAATCCAGCCTGCCAAGCTCACAGTAATGTCCTCCGACATTCAATCCTGCATTGACTTCTGCAAAGAGGGACATGTGCACAAGGAGTCCTTTTATAGTCTGGAGAGGAGCCTAATGACCACTAGCTGAGTGCAATTACCTCCTGTAACTACGCAACTGTTCCTGATGCCTATTAGCTCTTCGATGGGGTGCATCCAGGAACAACTCACTACTGGCGTCTGGCTCACTCTCCCTTGTCTCCTCCCCACTGGTCCAAGGCTCAGGTGCCTCCTGGTGGCCAACCTGCCTCTCTGCGCCCTGCTCGGAGTCAGAACCCTGTCCAGGGTCCTCCACATCCTCCAGAGCCGACTCATCGGGCCCCTCGCTGTCGGAGTCCGGTGGCAGCTCCAACGGCTCCTGCTGGGCCACCACAACCTTCTATCCTTCCGAGGTCAGTAAAATGAGGATGCAGATTGTTGGGGGCAAGAGGCTGACTCTGTAAAACGTTTAGAGAGGGCTGAAAAAGCACCGTGAAGCGGTATATAAGTCTAAGGGCTATTGCTATTTTCCATGAGATATAGGCAAGATCCATTGATTCATTATTTGCTCTTCCCTCTCTGTTGGTCAGCTGGCAGCATTTCTCCCCCCACCCCTGCCCCAAGAATCGCTGAAATAAAAATACATTTGCTTCAAGGAGGTTTTCGTAGCTTTTCTGGTTGGATTAATGAAGCCTTGATTTTCTACTTGGCTTCTTTGAGTTACTCTGTTTGCAAAGTAGCTGAAAGGTTTCCTTCTGGCCTGCTTCGGATGCAGTGAATGTTTGTCTTGGCCATCACTTTCCTTTACACACTGGACGGATTCACCAAGCCTCAACTGCTGACTTTGTTCAAAGTGTGACAAGGCGATCTTTGACCCCCTTATCTAGTGTTGAGATTTTTACTCCCATGGACAGGTAGTCCTCGACTCACAACAGTTCATTTAGTGACCGTTCAAAGAGACAATGGCACTGAAAAAAACAGTGTGTCAGGTTTCCTAAAAATGCCCTAATTGATTCATGAGTATCGAGCCAAGTTTCAATGCAAAACTAGTCATTTATTAGAAGCACCATAGACGAGATCTTTTCTCAGTCAGATCTAAGCTTTGCTTGAAT
Organism: Thamnophis elegans; assembly: GCF_009769535.1. Classification (NCBI taxonomy): domain Eukaryota; kingdom Metazoa; phylum Chordata; class Lepidosauria; order Squamata; family Natricidae; genus Thamnophis; species Thamnophis elegans. The sequence goes on along the minus strand of NC_045548.1, from coordinate 76,166,361 downwards.
TATAGCTGACTTTGACCCCTGTTCCATCCCTCCCCTCAGTCTGTGTCATCAATCACATTCCCCTATGAGGTGCACCCCTCCCAAGCCTGCTGCAATAATCTGAGATCGGACTTCAGCCAACAGTATGCGTGGAATGTACTCCCCCCTTCTCTTACTCTGGCAATGTTAGGAGTTGACACAGTGACTGATGACTACATTTCACACTTATGACTGTTGTAGCATCCGTACAGTCACATGATTCAAATTTGGGGGCGTGGCAACTGGCTCGTATTTAAGCAGAAGCCAGAGTCACTTAACAACCGTGCGACGAACATAACATCTTTCCATAATAAAGTTTTATTTTTTTCATTTCATATACATCTGCAAATATACATTCTCGTAAATACTATTAATCTATATTTATTGTATTAACATTTCTGACAATCTTCTTACAAATACCACCTCTGTTGGCCCAGCCCTCCCGTCCCTGTCATTCCCTGTCATATATTCCCTTGTTTTTTTAGCTCAACTGATTTGGGTGGCAGAGTGGATCGCCACGCCTCAGCTGAGCTAAAAATCAGCTCAGCTCCCCAGTGCCAACACCGAGGGCGGTCTTTGAGTGCGGCATGCATGTGCAAAGCGCATTCTCGTAGAACTGGTACGAAAAGATTTGGAATTCCGCCACTGGGGATCACACATTGCATCAAGAGAAGAAAAGACTTGGTCACTCAGAGTTGAACTGTGGGGGTCCCTGGCACTATCTGAGTTTGCTGGTTTTCCTGCAGACATTTCATTACCCAACTAGGTAACGTCAACAGTGTTAGCAACAACCTAATCAAGGAACCACCAAAACCACTCTCTCGAACAGTGACAGCGCACTGGCATATACAAAGAGAGCAAACTCTACTCCATTTACATAGCACTGATCATGTTACCTAGTGGGGTAATGAAAACATCTGCAAAAAAACAACTAAGCTCAGGGACCATCAAGGACACCACGTCAGGGGTGAAATTCAGCAGGTTCTGACAGGTTCTGGAGAACCAGTAGTGGCAATTTTGAGTAGTTCAGAGAACCGGCAAATACCACCTCTGGCTGGCCCCCGAGTGGGGAGGGAATGGGGATTTTGCAGTATCCCTCCCTCAGGAGTAGGGACGGAATGGAGATTTTGCAGTATCCCTCCCTCAGGAGTAGGGAGGGAATGGAGATTTTGCAGTATCTTTTCCCCAGGAGTAGGGAGGGAATGGAGATTTTACAGTATCCTTCCCCAGGAGTAGGGGGGGAATGGAGATTTTACAGTATCCTTCCCCAGGAGTAGAGGGGAATGGAGATTTTACAGTATACTTCCCCAGGAGTAGGGAGAGGATGGAGAATTTGCAGTATCCTTTCCCCAGGAGTAGGGAGGGAATGGAGAGTTTGCAATATCCTTCCCCCAGGAGTAGGGAGGGAATGGGGATTTTGCAGTATCCTTCCCCAGGAGTAGGGAGGCAATGGGGATTTTGCAGTATCCTTCCCCAGGAGTAGGGAGGGAATGGAGAGTTTGCAGTATCCTTTCCCCAGGACTAGGCAGGGAATGGAGAGTTTGCAATATCCTTCCCCCAGGAGTTGGGAGGCAATGGAGATTTTGCAGTATCCTTCCACAGTTCCACTGGAGTGGAGTGTGAATGGAGATTTTGCGTTATCCTTTCCATGCCACACCCACCAAGCCACTCTCACAGAACAGGTAGTAAAAAAATACTGAATTTTACCACTGTCCCACGTTATATGTTATGTTTTACAATTTAGAAGTCCATCTCAGCAGCCTACTGCAGTGCATTCCTTAAAAGCGGGCTAAGCAAACCATGTGTTACTATAATTTTCATTTATTTATGCATTCCGTTTGTGTAGCCACCCATTTCAAACCAGTTATTCTGGGCAGTAAGCAACCATAAAATCAATGAAAAATAATTACAATTATACATTGGCTGGGGAATTGTGGGAGTTGAAGTCCACACATCTTCAAGTTGCCAAATTGGGGGGAAAAAAACACCAGCATTTTAAGGTATTAGGTTTATTTTCAGAACTGGCATGCTTAAACCATTCTTGATTTTGAATGTGGATGTTGCCGGTAGCAAAACAGCTAAAATACATATTGCAACTGATTATATCAAGCAGAGATGGATAACAGGATACAGATCAGAGAGATTGTAAATAGTAAACGTGGCTTCTACTGAAGTATGTTGAAATACGTGGTTATGCCAAGAAAGAGAATGTTTCACAAATATGTTTTAAATATTCTGGAAGCTGTCTTAATTGGCACGATGACTTTGAATAGCAACATGTTCGAAAGCAGTAAATAGAATAAGAGTTTAAAAGTGGCTTTCCTTGGTTGCAGAATTAAACCTGCAAATGGATGTACGACATACAAGCACACTCACACAAATCATTGAATATAGACAGGATATGTGACACAATTTTGAAGCAAGGAAGAAACGTCCTTCTGGCTTCAGTTCCAAGTGGGGAAAAAGACACTGGAAACATGGAGGCTGCTTGGAAAGATGGTTTAATGGTGCACCCACTTCACAGTCTGTTTTTGTTGCTCTCCTATGGAAGGAGGTTTCGGAGTATTTCTGACAGATTCTGTAAAAGCTTTGTTCACTCTGCCGTCTGTCTGGTAAACTCGCAAGATTAGTTTTTCTCGCCATCTACATGTATACATCCCAACTAGACTGTGTTGTTTCTCTGTGTCATGTGGATATATATGTAGATATAGGCATACTTTTGTAGTTGTTTATTTATTTAGTCATGTTTATGTAGTGTATATTGGAGGTGGTGACCCTTTGAGAGCTGTATGCAATGAAATCTCCTTTAGTGTACATTTGAAATGATAATAAAGTTAGTCTAAGTCTTAGCTTCAGAAGTTGTGGGTGTTCCATCACTGGAGGTTTTTAAGAAGACATTGGACAGCCATTTGTCTGAAATGGCATAGGGTATCCTGCTTGAGCAGGGGGTTGGAGTAGAAGACCTCCAAGGTCCCTTCTAACTCTGTTATTCTGTCCCTCTTGCTGTCATAACCAGAGCTGGGTTCCTACCAGTTCGGTAGAACCGGTTAGAAGAGATTCCACCAGTGGACCCGGAAAGCAGGCCACACCTACAGAAGAGGTTCCAAAAAATTTTGAAACCCACCACTGACACACACACACACACACACACACACACACAGACTTACACACAGAGAGAAAGACAAAGAGAAAGAAAGGAAGGAAGAAATAAAAAAAGAAAAAAGAAAAAGTGAGAGAGAGATGAAAGAAAAAAAGGAAAAAGCAACAGAGAGACAAAAGGAAGGAAAAAGAGAGAGAGAGAGAGAGAGAGAGAGAGAGAAAGGCAAGCCACTCCCACAAAGGAGGCCACACCCACAGAGTAGGTTCGAAAATTTTTTGAAACCCTCCACTGGTCATAACCCAAGGATTGTGTTGGTTGTTAAATGAGGACTTCATGTAGCCGCAACTTCTAACTTTCCTGCTGGTTTCCCCATTGACTTTGCTTTTGGGAAACATGGAGGAATGTCAGAAATTGTGAACATATGATTGGAGGATGCTGCAACAACCAGAACTCTGAAGCCTGGTCATAAGTACCATTCGATCACCACCATTATAGCTCTGGATGGTTGCTGAATGGATGGATGTAAATCAAGGATTGTCTATAATTAACCATGCCTGGTCCCCTCACAAGTTTATTATTACCCAAAGGAGTATTCTCTTTTTCTTCAGCTTACGGTAACTCACACATATGTGCTAGTTGTTCCCAACTCTAGGGGGTGCTGCTCATCTCCATTTCAAAGCCAAAGAGCCAACGCTGTCCGAAGACGTCTCCGTGGTCATGTGGCCGGCTACCCATCGCACGGAACACTGTTACCTTCCCATCAAAGGTGGTTCTGATTTTTCTACTTGCATTTTTACATGCTTTTGAATTGGTAGGTTGGCAGAAGCTGGGAAAAAGTAACAGGAGCTCACTCCGTTACGCGGCGCTAGGGATTCGAACTGCCGAACTGCTAACCTTTCTGATTGACAAGCTCAGGGTCTTAGCCACTGAGTCACCGCCTCCCACTTCCTTCAGCTTATTTCACTGCTATTCTGCAAGATAGTTTTGCTTTCTGAATGATGTTCTTTTGAACTTGCAATATACTTGTGGGTGATACGGCTGGGTTATTTTTCCCACGGGGTGGTGATATTGTTAACTAATTCAAATTGGGGGCCAGTTGGTGTGGCTAGAAGGATTGCATGTAGTAAAGTGTGCAGGCTAAAAAAATACAAGTATTTCCTGTAATTGCACACTTAACTGACTTCAAAATAAGCTTATGGAGGTTCCTAGTTGAGTCTGCATTATGTGGCTAATATTATTTATTAAACCAAACCCAATAATGCAAAGCATAAAGCATAATGCAGCATTCCAGGTGCAGCTATTCCATTATGTCTCAACATGGACTTAATACACGAAAAGACATTACGTGCATTGTCAAACATAATTAAATATATAGGTATAAATGCTGTAATGGGAAGATTGGAGGGAAAAAAAGAAAAGTAGGTTTAAAAAGATGTTTGAAAACCTACTAATTTGCTTCCTCCACCATCAGAAATTTTCACTGGGATGAATAAATAGACTTCCAGGTCTTAATTCCAGTAATCTTTAACTGCTAGCTCTAAATTTCTTGAAACCTCCAGGCGTAGATTAACTTTGCCTCTTGTTTCCCATTTGCAGGGCAACATGGACTGTAAGCAATTGAAATGTTTAATTTATTTCTTATTAGATTTTTTTTTATCCCGCCTTTATTACTTTATAAGTGCTTAAAGTGGGGAACATTCTTAGCACTCTCTCCTCCTTTTTTCTCCCACACAATAGCAAACCTGGGAGGCCCGCTCACATTTGCGAACTGGTAGCGAAGGTAAGTTGATTTCACTCCTGCCTTAACCGCTAATCAAACTGGCTGGCCTTTAATGTTTGAATGTTTGAATGTTTATTAACATTTGTAGGCCGCCCTTTTCCCTGAGGGGACTCAGGGCGGCTCACATAAAAATCAGGAAGGGGAATACAAACAATGACGTAGACACATATAGTAAAAAATAATAAGCAACATTCATTCATCATTCGGGAGGGGCGGCTATCTTTGTCCCCAGGCCTGACGGGCTAGCCAGTTCTTAAGGGCTGTGCGGAAGGCCTGGACGGTGGTGAGGGTACGAATCTCCACGGGGAGCTCGTTCCAAAGGGTCGGGGCTACTACTGAGAAGGCCCTCCTCCTTGTGGTTGCCAGCCGGCACTGGCTGGCCGATGGAATTCGGAGGAGGCCCAATCTATGAGATCTAATTGGTCGCAGGGAGGTGATTGGCAGAAGGCGGTCTCTCAAGTACGCAGATCCACTACCATGCAGGGCTTTATGGGTGACTAGTAGCACCTTGTACCTAGTACTCACCTTTAAGTGAGTAGTAAGGATCTACACAGCTTCCTTTTCGTGCTGCCGAAATGACAGAACTGGCACCAACATCTGACGGTCTTGGAGACCTGCCAATTCCCTGGCACCATCCATTCTTAGCTTTGGCCATGTCTCTTTCGTTCTATAGAACTGTAGCTGTAGTACTTGCCCTAGGCATTCACAGCTATCCTACACAAGCAGTGTGAATCCACAACAATACCATGCAGAACCCAGCTGTGCTCCTGGCACCGACAGCCACAAGTGAGTGGGAGGTGGAAAGGGGGCATGGCTCAACACAGCCTGTTATTTGGCCCCCCAATTTAGAGGGGATTCTGCTTCGGGGTTACTGTTAGCCTGTGCGTAATTTTTGCTCACTTTTTATTGGTGAAGTCTTCAGAGGATTTATTTCATGGCTACAAAATGTTTTTGTTCCGTTGCAGGAATTGAGTATGTCCAGTTTAATGAAAAGAAGGACGAGGGGGGTGACATGATAACAATGTTCAGGGGCTGCCACAAAGAAGAGGGAGTCAAGCAGTGGTGGGATTCAGCCGGTTCGCACCTATTCGGGAGAACCGGTTGGTAACTTTCTAAGTAGTTCAGAGAACCGATTGTCGGAAGAAATCTCATTTTGTTTTTTTCCTACTTTACAGGGCTAATCCTGTAAGGAAGGCAGGAAGGAAAATTTCCGGTGTTGTTTCTAGCCTAATCTTTATTGACTTGCTTACAGAAACTGCCTCTCCGGTTAACCCTTATTCCATTGTAACAGCTAAGGCGAAGCGCCCATCGCCCAGAGTGACCTTGAGTTGGCCACGCCCACCCAGTCACATGACCACCGAGCCCCACTTACCCAGATGGTCATTAGGGCAGAGAATCGGTTGTTAAATTATTTGAATCCCACCACTGGAGTCAAGCTATTCTCCAAAGCACCCAAAGGCAGGACAAGAAGCAATGGATGGAAACTAAGTCGTGGAAGAAGCAATGGGTTGAAAATAATCTGTTGGAAGTTGTGGGAGATTCATCACTGGAAGCTTTCAAGAAGAGACTGCCATTTGTCAGAAATGGTGTAGGGTCTCCTGCTTGGGTGAGGCAGGGAAGTTGGACTAGAAGACCTCCAAGGTCCCTTCCAACTCTGTTAATCTGTTAAATCTGTTAATCAAGGAGACAAGCAACCTCCAACTAAGGAGAAATTTCCTAAGACTGATCAGTGGGATGGCTTGCCTCCAGAAGTTGTGAATGCTCCAATACTGGAGGTTTTTAAGAAGAGACTGGACAACCATTTGTCTGAAATAGTATAAGATCTCCTCCTTGAACAGAGAGTTGGACTAGAAGACCTCCAAGGTCCTTTCCACTGTTACTCTGTTATTCTGCATATGTATCTCAAGTGTGTTGCTCATTTTAACCTTTGCATTTGGTTCTTAAAGGCTGTGATTTTGATTTATCTGCATAGGAGGGGATGATCAGGGTGCTCCCCCTTTAATTCTGCCTTTGGATGTTTAACTTTTACACCTTATCCTTTTATGTAGTCAATCAGTCAGTCCTTGGTGCTTTATCACAATATCTGGATAGATTCAACCCTTGTTTCAACCCTTGTTTCATCCTAGATCAAGCCAAGTTGAAAAATGCCAAGGATTCCTGGAAGCTTGGCAATCAAACACATCAGCCATCAACAGGCACATAAAAACCAACCACATTTACACACCATTGAGAAGAAAGAAAAAGCAAAGGAGGAAACAAACAACAATAACATCCAAGATACCGCCCCTGCAGCAGCAAACACTCAGATAAGCAGGGATTAACACTAGGCAAATGATGAAGCAGAAAACAATAATCAAGGAACTACCAAGGAGAAAACTATATCCTACCAACACAGGCAGGGCATATAAACGAGAAAACTTCACACTCACTCAGACTGATGGTGTTACCTAATCAGGTAATGAAATGTCTGCAAGCAAACAATCAAAGTCAGACAACACCAAGGATCCCATAGTCACCATTTACATTAAACGCCTTAGTGTATTATTATTATTGTCATTACGGATTCATCTTTTCATTACACATTCAGCACAGCGGCTAAAAGAGTTATGTTTGACTTCAGAGAAATCGTAATGATTTCAGCCTTTCTTTCTTCTTTTATTTTAAACTAGCTGATAACCCGATGTTGCCCGGGTATTTATTTATGTTAACCCTGTATTAGACAGGAAAAGGAATGAATTGTATTTTTAGTATCAAGTCAAAGTAATGCTGGGACACAAAGACACCCACACCAACACACCAGGAATGGGTTCTGGCAGACACTACTGCCTGTTTGCTCATGGGCGCGCTTTGCACTTGCTTGATGCGCTTGCTTGCTTGATGTGCTGTGTGCACATGCGCAACACAATATTGTTCTGCACATGTGCGGAAGCAAAAAACAAGATGGCAGCGCCTGTGGCGCTGTCCAGAAAACCAGTTTGGGGGTGTGCCAGTTCCAGCAACCCAGGCCACCAAATCACTACTGGTTCAGCTGAATCGGTCCGAACCCATAGGAACCCAACATACACACACACACACACACACACACACACGAATCCAAAATCACTGTCAAAAGTACTGTGATTTGACCCTATAGATATAATTAATTCCTTTTCATTTTAGCAGCCCAGGTGTTCCAGAGTTATGCTGGAACACATGCAGACGGACACACAGACACACACACTGAGGGGTATTAGGGGTGTCTCACCCCACAGTATTTCTGTCCAGAGAATAAGTCATCTGTGTACCAAGTTTGGTTGAAATTGCATTCCAGAGTTATGCTGACACACACACACACACACACACACACACACACACACACACACACAGCCATTTATATATCCATAGATCAAGAATGAAGTCGATGCCTTGAAAGGTGATTCTCTTTCTTTAAAATTATAAATGTCTACTCCGGGAAAGAAAGGAAATTACTGTATATACTCGAGTATAAGCCTAGTTTTTCAGCCCACTTTTTGGGCTGAAAAAAGCCGCCTCGGCTTATACTCGAGTCAGTGAAAAATTTGCCCGAAATGGAGGAGAAAAAGGGGCGGGGCCATGCCGCTGGGTGACACTCGTGAATGGCCCAGTGCCCCTGTGAGTTTCCCCTCCCTCTGTGTCAGTTTGCCGCGCAGCGCGCACCGCACCATCCCCCCTCCTCACGTTCTAATGTAATGCAGGGCTGTCTTACGATTCCCCTTCCTCCCCCTCCTGCCGCTCTGCAACGATGTCCCACCTCCTCCTTGTTATGGCAAGCAGCCACATAGCGATGTCCCACCTCCTCTGGTACAGTGATCCAATGATAGGAATCACTGTACCGTGTGTCATAGGAGGCGGGACATCGCTCCCGCGGCTGCACGGGACATCATCATCACAGCGGGACATCAGCATCATGAGGTGAGTGAAGTATTTCATTGAATACACCGCTAGTTTACTGTTTTTCTTTGAAATAAATATTCAAAAACATTATTGGTATCTATTTTTATTTTTGAAATTTACCGGTAGCTGCTGCATTTCCCACCCTAGGCTTATACTCGAGTCAATAACTTTTCCAGTTTTTTGTGGTAAAATTAGGTGCCTCAGCTTATATTCGGGTCGGCCTATACTCGAGTATATATGGGTATAGCCTATAATTTACATTCCCCATTTTATCCTTTGTTATAGCAATAGCAAGAACAGACGCACGTCGTAGAAAAGCCAATCATTTCCGTTCGGTGACTTTCAAAGCCCATTACGATAATGTAACCCACATCACAGATTTATATGAATTTATTCGGTCGTTTTGAGGAACGGGGCCCATTAAAGTCACACACAAGGGTCCTATTGATTACAAAGGCAGCGTTTAGGATTTAATTTACACCCACAGCTTTAGGGGAGAAGGGGAGGGGCCGGCTTCTCTGTAATCAAAGGAGATTACGAATGGCGGCATGGGTCAGGTGGGTCGATGGGCAAAGGGGAAAGATCAGATGGAACTCCACATCTGGTGACTTTGACAGATGTTTCTTGAGGGCCGCACAGAATAATGGGAATACAGGTGGTCCTCGGCGACCGACTGCAACTGAGCCCCAAATTTCCGTCACTAAGCAAGATGGCAGTTAAGTGAATTTTGCCCCATTTTATGCTTTTTCTGGCCACTATTATTATGTGTATTGTTAAGTTAGTAACACAATTGTTAAACGAATCCGACTTCCCCATTGACTTTGCCTGCCAGGAGGTCACAAAAGCGGATCACATGACCAGAGGTGGAATTCAGCAAGTTCTGTCCACTTCTGGAGAACCGATAGTGGAAATTTTGAATAGTTCGGAGAACTGGTAAATACCACCTCTGGCTGGCCCCACCCCCATCTATTCTCTGCCTCTCGAGTCCCAGCTGATTGGGAGGAAATAGGGATTTCCTTTTAAAGTAAACCATTTAAAGCAAACTGTACATGTGCAAGCTATGTGTGGCCGGTATACGTGCAAGTGAAGCATGCAGCGCATGTGCAAAGTGTGTGTGTCAACCCATCCCTGGTCTCAATGTCTTTTCTATAGTGTGGCGATCAAAACTGGATGCAGTATTTAATTAATAATGATATAATTCATAAATAAAAACCAAAAATCAATGGTGGCTCAGTAAAGGGACCTGCAGGAGGACAGTAATTCCTTGACTTATTTATTCAACTCTTGGGGCTGTGCCCAAGTTTCCCTGAAGTTTTACAACGTCGTGCCAGAATTCATTCACGCTTGACTTTTCCCAAATAGGAAAAAAAAAGAATAAAAATAAAAAGCGGCATGCTATGGCTTGCAAAGAGAAATACAGTCGCTTAGCACCACCTCAGGTCCCTCACGGTGTGATTAAATACAGACAACCTTTTGAATAGCAGAGAGAGAGAGAAAAAAAACCAAGTTGTTTTGCTTAGGAAAATTCTGTCTGGGCACCCACTTACAAACAAATCCTCTGTATTTGCAACGGATTTCCCAACCTGGTGCTTTAAAATGTTGCATTTTAACTCTGTGAGTTAGTGAACGGCAATATAGGGAGTCCTCAACTTACGACCAACATTTCTGTTTCTGAGCAAGGCAGTTGTTAAGTGAATTTTGCTCCATTTTCTGACCTTTCTTGCCGTAGTTTTAAGTGAATAGCTGCAGTTGTTAGGTTAGTAACATGGCTGTAGGGTGACTCTGGCCGCGTATTGTTGTGATCATAAAATATTATATTATTTCTATGGACTGATGTATATCAGCTGGATTTTTCAGACTAGATTTGTCATTTTAGTCCACATCAAACAATGGGATATTTCCCGTGAACTAGAGAAGGTTGTCATCTTAATCCCCTAAAAATTGGGTAGATTAAAGTCATCAAATTTGGGTTGCAAAGAGCCTGGTGAACACTAGAGGCCAGCAAAGAGTTCTTTCTGTATCTTTGCTGCCCTCTGGAGGTTGTTCAGTGCTTTGATATTCAAATGTGCAGTCTGGTGTTCATGCATTATCTTCTTTTCAATTATTATAAAATGATTTTATTTTAATAAAATGTAACTGAACCTGGGTTTTGGAAGCTATCCTAAGCGGGAAACTGATATTTTCTCCTAAAAGATACAAAGTGGAACCACACATTAGAAATAGGCTTGATAATTTATCCAAATTTTATTCCAAGCCGTTTGGCACTTTATTTGTTGCAGGAAATTACCTTGCGGTTCAGTTAAATTGCAATCAAGAAAGTCTATTTTGAGTATTTCTGCAAGTTAAATCTCTCTCTTTCTCTCTCCCTCTCTCCCTCCCTCCCTCTCTCTCTCTCTCTCTCTCTCTCTCCCCTTCCTGCTTCCCTTCCTCCCTCTCATTCTCTCTTTTGGAATTTATGCCTTGCGGCCCTTTGAAAACAAGCTAATGCACGAACACCAGACTGCAGATCTTAACATCAAAGCACTGGACATCCTCCAGAGGGCAGCAAAGATACCGAAATAAGTCTTTGCTGGCCTCTAGTGGCCACCAGCCCAAATTTGATAGCCGTAATCTAACCAATTTTTAGGGGATTAAGCTGACAACTTTCTCTATTTCAGGGAAAATATTCCATTGTTTGAATATTCAATGATCTTTTAAATATATGAAATAATGACTAAGACATTTAATTTGAATATTCCATTGGCTGCAGCCACATGACAGATATGCTCATTTTTGCTTAGAATGCTGTGTGAATTGTTATTTGCTGAGTACTCCAGGCAGTGGTGGTTTCGGATCCTGTTCCAACTGGTATGGTTGGAACGGGTCCGACGTCAGCCACATGAATGTGCGCATGGCACGCGCATGCGTCATACCTGCCTGCGATGCCTCCACAAGCCTCCGTGATGCTCCAGCTGCTCAGCGGAGCGTCGCGCAGGCAGTACGCGGCATGAGTGTCTGCGGAAGCGCCAAAGGCTTAAAGCACAAGTAAGGAGCTCAGGTGGGTGGGTGGGTGGGTCCTCCGGAGCACTGTACCGGAACAGTACCCGGTGCTCCCAGCAGGCTCCGGTACGCCCGTACCGGGGTGTACTACCTGCAACCCACCACTGACTCCAGGGCACAGTTTCTCAACCATGGCAACATTAAGACATGTGGACTTCAACTCCCAGGATTCCCCTGCCAGTCATTAGGTCCACAGAGCGTCACATTTTGTTACCACCAGTTTGCCATGTATGCACCCGCTTGCTTTGGCATAGAGGTGGGGTGGGTGGGCGGCCCATCCGTGATTTCCGCTACGGGTTCGGGCGAACCGGTCTGAACTGGCTAAATTCCACCTCTGGGTCTACATATCTGAAAGTTTCCATGGTTGAGAAACATGGTTAAACAAACCATGCATTTATTGGAGTGTATATTGGATGCAATGGGATTTTATTTAAATAGACATGGGTAGAATTATAGATAGTCCTCAATTTACAACAGTTCATTTAGTGACCAAAATTATGACATGACTGAAAAAAGTGACTTAGAAGCATTTTTTACTCTTATGACCTTTGCAGCATCCCCATGATCACGTGATCAAAATTAAGATGCAACTGACTCATATTTATGACGGTTGTAGTGTCTTGGGGTCATGTGATCAGTTTCTGACAAGCAAAGTCCATGGGGAAGCCAGATTCACTTAGCAACCGGGTTACTGACTTAACAACTGCAATGATTCACTTAACAACTGTGGCAAGAAAGGTCATAAAATGGGGCAAAACTCACTTAACAATGTCTCACTTAGCAACAGAAATTTGGGGCTCCATTGTGGTTGAGAACTACCTGTACAGGTATTGCTCGACTTACAAAAGTTTGTTTAGTGACCGTTTGAAGTTACAATGGCACTTATGACCATTTTTCACGCTTATGACTGTTGAAGCATCCCCATAGTCACGTGAATTCCATTTGGATGCTTGGCAACTGACTCACATTCATGTCGGTTGCAGTGTCCCGGAGACACGGGATCCCCTTTTGCGACCTTCTGACAAGCAAAGTCAATGGGGAAGCCGGATTCACTTAACAACCGTTGTACTAATGTAACACTTGCAATGATTCACTTAACAAACGTGGCAAGAAAAATAAGACGGGCAAAACTCACTTAACAAACGTCTCACTTAACCGCATAAATTTGGGGCTCAATTGTGGTCATAGGTTGAGGACTACCTATAGTTTGTACATGTTAAATGTGAATGGTCACTCATGCCCTCGTCACCTCAAGGCTCGATTACTGTAATGTGCTCTACATGGGGCTGCCCCTGAAAAGTGTGCGGAGACTACAGTTGGTCCAGAATGCAGCCGTACGAGCGATATCGGGTGTACCTAGATACACCCATGTTACACCCATCCTCCGCGAGCTGCACTGGCTTCCTATTGGTCTCCGAACGCGTTTCAAGGTGCTAGTCATCACCTTTAAAGCCCTACATGGCTTAGGACCTGGATATCTGAGAGACTGCCTCCTGCCACATACCTCCCAACGGCAGGTAAGATCTCACAGGTTGGGCTTTCTCCGGGTGCCGTCGACCGGACAATGCCGGCTGGCGGTCCCTCGGGGGAGGGCCTTCTCTGTAGCTGCTCCGGCCCTGTGGAACGATCTACCCGTTGAGATCTGGACCCTTCCCACTCTATCGGACTTCCGAAAAGCCACTAAAACCTGGCTATTCCGGCAGGCCTGGGGCTGTTGACTTCATGAACGAGGTCCAGCCCCACCTAGACGGAATGTATGGTGTATTGTTTTTAAATTTGTTTCTCTTTTTCTATTTTTAACTTTTATCTTTTATCTTGTTTTTGTAAGCCGCCCGGAGTCCTATGGGATTGGGCGGCATATAAATTTATTAAATTACTAAATTAATTACTAATTAAAACATACATTAAATACTTGCTTGTACTTGCATTTCCTCCATGATAATTTCAGAATTCAGAAAAAGTTGCCCTGGTAACTCTGTTAACCAGAATGTTGCTTTTTTTCATTAATATTTACCCTCCTGAAGTAAAATAGGAGGTGCTTAGCTACTAAGCTGTCAAGGACTAGATTACTATTTTCATCTTCTGCTTAAAACTATCCTCCCTTTGTAACATCCCCGCACAGCAACTGAAATGTTAATGTTATGTTGTAATTAAATTCATTGTTATTTTATGGTTTATACCAGTACAATAGGAGGATTTATAGGTTTATTAAAGACTTAAGAAAATTAAAAGAGGCAATGCCATGGGTGGGAACTATTAGGGAGAGAAATCTAGATGCTATATCAAGCCCCAGAAACTCGAGATGACAGATGAATGGCATTCCAATTAATTCTTGGTGTTGCTAAATTCACACACTGAATTAAGCAGCTTGCCAGCAATTGTGGTTTGTTCAACGAATTAACATTAGAGTTCATTATATTATGGACCACTATTATATTGAAAATAACGGTGTACTGCTTCAAATACCTATCCAAAAAGAGCAATTAAAAGATTAAAATATTGACAATTGGAACCAGTTTGGTCTAGTGGTTAAAGGTATCAGAGGAGGAACCAGGAAACTGTGAATTCTAGTCCCATCTTAGAGATGAAAACAGGCTGGGTGTCTTACCAAAGGAAACACAAGGAAATGGAATTGTAGTCAAAGAACAGAAGGGAACTTGTAGGTCATCCAGTGATCTCCAACTTTGGCAACTTTAAGACCTGAGAGTTGAAGTCCACAAGTCTTAAAGTTGCCAAGGTTGGAGACTACCCCCCCTCCCAGCCAAACAGGAGACCCTTCCCCCTTTCTGACAAAGGACAGTCCAATCTCTTCTTAAAAGTCTCAAGGGATGAAGTTCCCACAACAGAAGGCATTGGTTGGCATTGTTCCATTGGTTGATTGTTCTCACTGTCAGAAAATTTATCCTTATTTCTAGGTTGAATCTCTCCTTGTTCAGTTTCCATGCATTATCCCTTGTCTGGTCGTGTCTGGCTTTGGAAAAATAGCTTGAGCCCATCCTCTCTGTGGCAGCCCCTCAAATATTGGCAGACTGCTATCATGTTTCCACTGGCCCTTGAGTAGTTAATATTGATGGGTACTAATGTACCACTGTACATCTTTCATAAATCCTAGCCACCATGTCTAACAGGCAAGAATTCTAACAACCTAAAACTTTTGGAAGACATTGCTTGTTCCAACGCCTTACTACATCAGTTTTCACAAAACATAGGACGTAGAATCCTAGGGCTGGAAGGAACCTTGTAGGTCATCTAGTCCAACCCCTCTGCTCAAGCAGGAGACCCTAAACCAGTTCTGACAAATGCAAGTCCAGTCTCTTCTTGAAAGCCTCCAGTGATGAAGCTCCCACAACTTCTGAAGGCAACTTTGGTTCCATTACTTCAGTGGTCTCCAAGCTTGGCAACTTTAAGACTTGTGGACTTCAACTTCCAGAGTTCCTCAGCCAGCTTTGCTGGCTGAGGAATTCTGGGAATTGAAGTCCACAGGTCTTAAAGTTGCCAAGCTTGGAGACCACTGCATTACTTGATTGTTCTCACTGTCAGGAAATTCCTCCTTATTTCCAGGTTAAATCTGTTAGCTTGACGCCCTCCTCTCTATGGCAGCCCCTCAAATATTGGAAGACTGCTATCATGTTTCCCCTGGTCCTTCTCTTCACTAGACTAGCCATGCCCAGTTCCTGCAACCGTTCTTCGTATGCCTCCAGTCCCCTCATCATCCTGGTTGCTCTTTCCTCAGGAAGTCATACGTGAGGTGGGAGAAGCAGCATTTGAATGGGAGGACCTGAGGTCAACTATACAATACAATAGCAGGGTTGGAAGGGGCCTTGGAGGTCTTCTAGTCCAATCCCCTGCCAGGGTAGGAAACCCTATGCCTTTTCAGATAAATGGCTATCCAGCATCTTCTTTAAAACTTCCAGTGTTGGGGAATTCA
Source organism: Thamnophis elegans (assembly GCF_009769535.1). Classification (NCBI taxonomy): domain Eukaryota; kingdom Metazoa; phylum Chordata; class Lepidosauria; order Squamata; family Natricidae; genus Thamnophis; species Thamnophis elegans. The sequence continues at coordinate 76,150,584 of NC_045548.1, read as the reverse complement.
CAACTTCTGGAAGCAACTTCTGTTCCACTGGTTAATTGTTCTCACTGTCAGGGAATTTCTCCTCAGTTCTAAGTTGCTTCTCTCCTTGATTAGTTTCCACCCATTGCTTCTTGTTCTCCCCTCAGGTGCCTTGGAGAACAGTTTGAGTCCCTCTTCTTTGTGGCAAACCCCTGAGATCTTGGAAGACTGCTATCATGTCTCCCCCTAGTCCACCATCCTTCACAGCCCTCTCTGCAAGGGAGACGCTGAACCCTCAGCCTACCCCACAGGGCTGTTGTCAGGGAGGGAGAAGAAAGAAGAGAGATGGAGCTGTGGAAGGCTTCTTCGCCGCAAGGAAGGTCGGGGGAGGGGCGGCGAGAAGGAGGAGGCGGAGCCTCTGCTCCCCTCGCGCCTCGTCCACCCCGCCCCCCCCCATCTCCCCTCCCGCAGCCATCTTCGCGCGCGCATGCCGGCCTGGCGGGCGCGCGCGCCGTCTCCCAGCGTGCAGCGCGCCGGGCGGGGAGGAGAGGGGCGGGGCGGCAGAGTCTGAGGCAGAGACTCTGAGGCGAAAAGGGGGAGCGGCCTGGAAGCGGCCGCCGGGCGGGACGGCGGGAGCTGTGGCTGAGGAGGAGGAGGCGGAGGCGGCCGCCGGGCATCATCCCTGAGGGCGCGTCTCCCCTCGCCTTGGCCGCCCTTCCTTCTTGCCTTCCTTCCTTCCCTCAGCCCGTCCGTCCGTCCGTCCGTCCTCGCCGCCTCACGGACACACACGCGAGCGCACAGCTGCACCGGTGAGTGAGGGGAGAGAGGGAGCGTGTGAGGGGAAAACCGTGTGAGGGGGCGTGAGTGGGAGGCGGCTGCGCCTTATGGGTCCGGGAGAGAGAGAGAGAAGGGGGGGGGAAGGGGCCCGGCACGTGCGATTGAGGTGAGGGAGGGGCTGCCCTTCTGGCGTGTGGGGTGAGGGGGGGGATTGAATGGAAAGGGGGCGAGGGGGGGGGCGCGAGGGGAGGAGGGACGCCCCTCCCCGGAGGGTCCCTCCGCCTTCCCTCCAGGGAAATGAGGCCGGGGGGGGGGGGGACGGCGGAAATACGGACCCTTGCCCGGGAGGCAGGGAGGGCGGTGGGTCCGTCCGCGCAGGCCCGGCTGTGCCTCGTCTCCCGCATCCCCCCCTCCCCGCCGCACGGGGCTCCGACCCGACCCGAAGCGGGACGAACCCGGACCGCGTCCCCCTCCGGCGCTTGGGCAGACGGAGCGGAAGCGGTTGAGGTTTCTGCGGCGGCGGCGGCGGCTCCTCTTCCTCTTCCCCGCGGAGACTTTCTGGTTCTTGGAAAGAGGCGGCCGGAGACGGTCGTTGCCTTGCGAAGGAAGAAGGAAAAATAAATAAGTAAAAAGCCCTGATTTGCCCTTGGCATCCTCCGGGTTATCCTCGGGGCGAACGGGGATAAAGCAACGAGACCCGGGTTGAAACTTAGCCTTTGACTCCCTGCTTACCCGTCCCTTGGCTTCCAGCCCTGCAAAGCCCCCGTTTCCTGGTTCTGAACCCGGTTTCTCTCTGGTCCTGCTTGTTGTTTTCTTCGTTGCACGGTGGGTTGTGTATTAATAGGACTGCTGGTGGTCACGGACTTACAGCCGTTTAGTGACAGTATGAAGTCACATTGGCAATGAAAAAAGTGACTTGTGGTGGTTTTTCACACTTAACGGCCTTTGCAGCATCCCCGTGGTCAAAATTCAGAGGCTTGGCAATGGGTTCATACTTACGACCGCTGTTGATGTGTCCCTGGAGTCATTATGATCCCCATTTGTGACCTTCTGACAAGCAAAAGTCAGATTCACTTAACAATCAGGTGACTAACTTATCAACTGCAGTCCCTCCAGGAATAGGGCGGCATATAAATGAAATAAACCTATAACCTATAACTGCAGTGATTCGCTTAACAGCTCTGGGAAGAAAAATCCTACAATGGGGCAAAGCTCACTTAAATGCCTCACATAACAACAGAAATTTGGGCTCAATTGTGGTCTTGTCAAGGACTACCTGTGCTTTGTGGAAGGCATCCTTCCCTTCCCTGTTTGATTCCAAATACTGTGGCGCACAATACAGGTGGTCCTCGGCTTACCACCACAATTGAGCCCAACATCTATGATGCTAAGTGAGATATTTGTGAAGTGAGTTTTGCCCCATTTTATGATTTTTCTTGCCACGGTTGTTTAAGTGAATCATTGCAGTTGTTAACCTGGTTGGTAAGTGAATCTGGCTTCCTGATTGAGTTTGTTTGTCAGATGGTCTCAAAAGGGACGATGAGCTTGGGACATAGCAACGGTCATAAATATGAACCAATTGCTGAGCATCTGAATTTTGATCACATAATCAGGGGGATGCTGTAAAGGTTGTAGCTGTGAAAAATGACCATGTCACCTTTTTTCAGTGCTGTTGTAATTCTGAATGGTCGCTAAATGAACTGTTGTAAGTCAAGCATTACCTGTATTACCTGGACTACTTTGTGGAAAGTACTTTCCTTTCCTTCCCTGTTTTATTGCAAATGAACACAATATGCACATGATATAAACGCTGGGCACTTTTACAGTTGGCGTAAGATCTGAGTCCAGATAATGCTGTATAGTAAAAATGCTATCGGTTGTGATTTTGGAGTGCATTGTTGGTGATGAACATCTGTACTGCAAACTTTCCAATCCCCTTTCCCACCCTGAAACCCACATCTGGAAGTAGTTTAGATTTTCTTTCCCCTAACAACATCCTTAAACAATAACCAGTATATACATGGCATGATTAAATTTATAAACAGATTACTTAAACTCACAAAAGAAAGGAAGGTAATATTAATTTGCTCAGTCGTGTTGTCTGGCAAATCTCATTCTAGTTATGACGAAAGATGAATGATTGCTTCCTTGCCCTTATCCTCTTCCCTCTGGACTTAAGTCAGCTTATTCAGTTTGTCACAACTGCTTTCATTTTTGCTGAAGGCCTGATACTACAACTCTTGGCTTAAATCTTAATGGTGCTAGGTCTATATATAACTTAGCAAGATGACACTTGTTTCCATTGTGTACCTCTAACTTATCTGTTTGTGTATTCAGGATCCTGTGATAGAAACCACTATCTGTGATTCTCCCTCTCTTTGCAATTCTTAGGACTTGTTTTGATGCAGCAGCTCCTCCATCTTTCTGAACATTCAAGGCAACCTCCACCTTTGCTGGGAGTTAACAGATGCCAACTACAATTTGATTTTAAAAACTCTAGCCATCATTTATACAAAGCAGACTGTCAGTGAATAAAGGTTAAGAGAGGACACAGATGTCCTCCATTCCCCAGAAGTGCTCCAAGTGCCAGACAGTATTAGGCATTTAATGAACTGAATGGGGAATTGGTGACCCATGCTACTTTCTGTGTTGATATGGGCAACAACTGCACCTGCTAAAATTCCCTTCTCTGCACCACAACTAATTAAGTATTTAAGAGCTTTTGTTCTTGATTGTACCTGGTTATCTTAGTCCAGTGGTTATGAAATCATGTCCTGTTTTCAAGGAAATGGCTTGGTATTAAGAGCTAGTTTTAATAATTTCAAACCAGAAGAGGCTAAATCTTCGTGTCTTCTAAGGAGACATTCAGTTTGCAGCCATTTTAATCATAAATGGTAATCCTTTTCTATTTTTGTTTTGATAGACAAGTTGGGGAATTTTCTGAATGTTGATGTAATCTAACAAAGAAATGCTTTGCACAGATTTTAAAATTATTTTAGCTAGATTAGCATATTTTAAACGTTAACCTAAATTTATACTGAATGCTGGCAGAGTTTACTGGTGAAGAACTATGAACTTGTAAGAAGCCAATTTGGATAATGATTTAACTTCCTAGAAAGGTATTGTTTGTACTGCGATATCCTGTGGTTATTTGAACATAGGATCTCTTGCCCTGTGTGTAATCAACTAGAGATTGGGTCAGTTTGTACATAACAGGAAGCCATGGATTCCTGCTCTGTGAGTGAGTTGTGGTTATACTGTAGCTCCTTCTTTCCTTTTCCTTCTGTTTTGCATGCCAGGGAAGGAAATGTGAAACTAACAATTTCAAATAAATCATGTTTCCTATAAAAACCAATGTGCAGAAATTACGGTTTGTTTAAACCAGTTTCAGAGTCTGCCTTGTTTACTGAATTTTATCCAGCCATGGAGCTCTGAGTTTTGGTATAACAGTTGCAACATGATGTTGGAAGCTGGAAAGCCATGTTTTCTTGACTTCTGATTCTTGGAAAGGAAGATTGTGAGCCTGGGGTTTATTATGTCTGGATTGGATCATTGCAGTAAAACAGAATGACAGACTATCATGATTGGGCATTTACTTTTGAGCTTGTTGAAGAGAGGGATAGAATCAACACGTAAGACCAAGGACTGTTTCCATATGCCACAGAAAGACACGTTTCTAAAAGTAAGGATGTTTGAGCTGAGTCTGATAACTTCACACACAGATTCATGCATTTTCTTGTAGTAATTGTCATATCAACGTCGGAGATTTTTTTGAGGGAGGGGGTGTTCCTCCTAATCTAATCTGCAGCTTTGGTATTCCTGATGGTTTCCCATACAAGTATTAGTTTGGTCTAACTCTGCTTAACTTGCAAGGGAAGGCAAGTTGACCAGATGCACACAGAATCAGGAGAGACAATACTTTAACATGACCTAGTGTGGCCCTCTCGGTCTCATAATTTGCACATCACATCTTATCTTTCTAGTGTGGTGGCTGAAGGGTGAGGGTTTTTCTAGTTTTGTCCATTTATAATAAGCCGAGGGCTTTCTTATATTATCATTTCTTTTGTACCCACCTAAATAACTGTCCCTTTCCCAGGTGATTGGGAAGATAAATCTATAGCTTTGCTTTTATCATTTGAAAGCTAATCTAAAACCATTGTGATATTTTATAAATGCTACTTTTTCTTCTCTTAATGAAAAGTATTTTATTATCAAATACCTGTGCAGAAGTTAATTGTATTTTTGCAGAAGCAATTACTGAATTGAATAACTTTGCCAGTGCATTTTAATAATCAAAGGCAACAGTTTTCAAGTCCTGTTGTCATTGCTCAGTCTGTCGTTCTTAGTAGGCTTACAAGACACAATCTATTAAGTCCAGTTCTGAATGCATGCAGTATTTGCTTCTTTTATCTTTCAGATGAGCAATTTTAATTTTCAGACATTCTGATTTCTTCAGTCTTCTCCTTTTCTACTTTTTTTTCTTTGTGGATGTTTCGTTTCGTTTAGTTTTCTAAAAAATACTCTTAGTATTTAATTTTTTTGTGCTCTTTTAGTCACTCAAGTGTGTTAGTTTTTCGGGAGAAACTCAAAAGAGGATTTATCCTCTTTTTGTATCAGAATAGAGTTTTTTAAATCCTTTCTCTTGAGCAAGGAATATCAGTCAGCATGAAACTTTAAGTTTGGTTTTTCATAAGTTTGCTCTTTAAATTTTCTCCCATAGTTCCCTTTTTTGTATAAGAGTGTGCATGGAAAGTGCTAGAACCTCTATATGAATATATCTTTCCTTCCATCCATCCATGCGGTATAAAGATATTGTCTTGGCAACACTATAAAAAGAAGATTAAGAGGCATAGATAGGAGCACTTCCTATTCCTAGCTTGGTACCAAAAACTTTCTTTGTTTTTTTGGTGGAAGGGAAAAGAAGAGCCTGCCTAATACTGAGTACCTTTGCTTCAGTTATAAAGCTGGAAAAACTGGAATGAATTGATTGAAACTTGTCCAGAGACAATGAAACAAGTTACATTTGTTTGTGGTCTAGTGGATAAAAAAGATTCCCCAAACAAATTAAAAAGTTTTCTAATGCCAAACTGCTTTTAAGTAGAAACAGATTCCAAAAATTCCTCTTTTTCCTAACTTTGAGATACTGCTGATTCTTTCTTTTTTCTTTTTTGGAGGGGGGGGGGGAGTTGACAAGTTACCCTTGCTTTTGTATTCTGTTTTTGTAGTAAACATTTTCCTCTAGTTTTAACATACTGTGAATTGTAGACTGTAGAAATGATACTGTTCAGGTAGTCCTCAAGATTACAATTGAGCCCTACATTTATGTTGCTAAATGAGGCAGTTAAGTGAATTTTGCCCCGTTTTACAATTTTTCTTGCCACAGTTGTTAAATGAATCACTGCACTTATTCAGTTAGGAACACGTTTGTTAGCTAAATCTGGCTTCCTTATTTACTTTGCCAGACAGAAGCTCGCAAAAGGGCATCGCATGACTCCGGGACACCGCAACCGTCATAAATACGAGCTGGTTGCTGAGTGCCTGAATTTTGACCATGAGGATGCTATAAGGATCAAAAGTGTGAAAAACAGTTATGTCACTTTTTGCAGTGCCGTTGTTACTTTGAACAGTCACTAAATGAGCTGTTGTATGTGGAGAACTACCTGTAAATGACACTGTAGCTGGCAAGGATGTGAATATGAAAAGGGAAGCACAGGGAATGCAGTGCATATTTTTTTTCTTTAAGTGGCTTTGTATTTTTATTTATGTCCTTGCTTCTAATGTCAGCAAATTGGTTAGTCAGTGATAATTGATGATATATAACAAAAATACCAATGTTGGAAATTATAGATTTATTTCCAGTTTCTGTATAATTTCAGAGAATCTCTGACATTATATTAAAGAGGTGTTTCTGTTTTCCATAGTTTCAGCTGCTTAGAATCAGAATTTTTGGATTTTTTTGGGGGGGGGGTGTCCATATTGAATTCTACCTTAAATTTAATCACAGATGGGATGTAAATTAAGGCCAGGTAAATAGAAAATACTAGGACTTCAGATACATTTGCAGTGACTTCAGATACCTTTGAAAATGCAAATAATGCAATACAGCTGTGTGATCCCAAGGAGATGGACACTTGCCTTAAGGTGGTGCAGGCAGGTGCTACTTTCATGCCTCTCTCTGCAATCAAAGCATTTTTTGCATTTACTTGGTAATTCTAATTCCAGGGCCCCTGAAATTAAGTAGAAAAACATAACTGATTGAATAGCTGTTTGTAAAAAATGCCATAATACTGAACTCACCAATTGGGGTCTTTATTTCTATTTTTCTAAATGCATTATACAAAAAGTAACAGGGCTGTTAATTTATTTTCTAGCCTATAAATACTTCATTCAGCATAATAAATTGAGACAGTATATCTCTTGTATTTTTTTCTGTATGGCATATTGTATTTCTCTTCGTGGAGAACGCCTGAAAAGTTCCCATTCTTTCCAGCTTGCATTACAAAACTGGATTTTAGAAGTATTCAACAATGGGGAGCTAGGACAAACCTCTTTCAGGATTATATGGTAGGTGCTATATGTTTTTATTGTTTAATTTGTTTTTTTTTTATTATTTGGGCTATTTAGTTAAGGTTTGAATAGTATTTATTAGGAAAAGTTAGCCATGAGTGAAATCTGATTCCCCACCTTAGCTTTATTATTTAATTATATATAGCTAAAATTAGATTTTCTTTGTGTGGTTTCACCTTTGGAATGCTTCCAATATCTATAGCCAGCTATTTTTTTAAAATAGATTGTACACTACTAAAAGTAGCTTGTTTGAAAAGATGTTATGAAGTCTCGGTGACCGGAGGATTACTTCATTCAAAATGTAAACGTCAGTTTTCCTGTTTAGTTACTACAAAAACATACAATTCTTCGTAAGGCCCAAAGAAAGAAATGAAATACGGAAACAAAGCTTCTTGAGAAAAAGGTATCTGCATGCTGAGTTCAGAATTGTGTCTTCTCTGCTGGAGGAGAGCCTTGTCATCTGCAAGTCACTATGAAGAAGTTGCACAATATGTGTTCAAGCTTAAAGCTCTCTTTGATATGATATGTTGTTTTCAGAGCAAGTCTTTTCTGAAAAAAAAAATCAACGTGATGGTTTTCAAGAAAGTATGTTGGTGATCTTATGGAAAATGGTTTAAATCCTCATGAAATGTGTAAATCATTTATTATATTTATATGGCTGCAGGGTGGTTAAAATCAATGATTTAAAAAAAAATTAAATCATTTTTTAATTTTTATGAAATTTATTTTAATAAAATGCTTTTGGAGTAAAATCTATCTAGTTTTCTATTTAAGATATGCTAATAATTTAGTTTAGAATTCACAATGAAATGGAGCTAAGTTGTCCAGACAAAAACAGCACGTCACATTTGGGGTAACTCAAAGGCACACAATTATCACCAAGTTGGGTTCACACATCGCCAGGCCCCACTGGCCAAGCGAAGAAGTTTGCAAGACTTGTGACAGTTTGGCAGGATTCAAACATTAAGAGATATTTGTTCCATAATAGAAACTGCTTTCCGAGTCCTGTTGAATATTATTGTTTGATAGAAATGACCCGGAGCAGAACAAACAGAATAACTTGGAGACAAAGAGTTTTGCAAATAACCTTGTACTAAAAAAAGATTATTTGTTGCTCATGGTTGAAATGAAGGGGTCCTTGGTGCCTCCGAGCTTGTTTGTTTTCTTGTAGACATTGCATTACCCAAACTAAGAACATCATCAATGCTACTCTAGTTACCTAGTTTGGGTAATGAAATGTCTGCAAGAAAACAAGCAAGCTCAGAGAGCATCAAGGACCCCTCAAACAATTTTGTATACCGAAAAGAGCCTTATAGATGATAATCAGCATCTTGAATTAAATCTGGAAGCCCTATTAGGAGCCAGGGCAGCTCACAAAATAACCATGTTATAGGGGTGTACCAAGATATACTCATAAGTACCTGTGTGGCTGAATTCTGGGCCAACTGTAGCTTCTCAGGTCTTCCTTTGCCAATCCAGTACATTGCACTAATCCAGACATGGGGGAAGGGTGAGAAATCCTGAGTAACTGTGAGAAAGGTCCCCAGATGGAGAATAGGTGCATTTGACATATAAATGAATGTATGCAAATACTCTCTGAGTCATCGTTGCCCTATGCTCTTTGAACAGGAGGTGACAACCTTCTAGAACAGGGGTATCAAACTCAATTTCAGTGAGGGCCGCATCAATGTTGTGTAATTTTTTTAAAAAGGGCACGAATAGCCTTGGGGGGTGGGGGGTGGCAGAGTGCTCCTGGGGGAGTGGAGGGCCAAAAATGATCAAAAAGTAGCCTGTTTTTCACGAAAACTGGCCCATTTTTTGTCAAAAAAAAAATTGCATGCACAGCCTTATGGAGGCTTAGAGTGCTGCTGGGGGCTGGGTGGGAGGGGGGGGGGAAACGGCCCATGTTTTGCTCATTTCTGCCCTCCCCAGCCCCTAGGAGCTCTCTGAAAGTCTCCATAAGGATATGCACGGCCATTTTGGTGAAGGGGGTGGGGCTTTGGGAGGTAAAAAATGCTGTATTCAATGTATAAGACGCACCCAGATTTTCAGCCTCTTTTTTTGAGGCAAAAAAGGTGCGTCTTATACTCTGAAAAATACGGTACCTGTACTTCTATACTGCATGGAATGATGTCCATGGAATTGTTTTCAACATCAATCAGATAGAAATTTGAAAGGAGAGATGGTGGGTAGAAACAACAATGTGGGATATTGACGCAAATGTTTATGAGAGCCTTGCTGTTAATGGTCCTTCAGGATATTTCTTTTTAAAGAAGACTTAATAGAGACAGCTTGAGGGAATGGCTAGGCAAGAGGCCAGAGGAACCAAGGTCAGTGTAGAAAATGTAACTAAACCAATGAGTCATCTCTTTTCCCCCTTTTTTGTGAGCAGTGAAAGTTAGGTCATCGCAAAGTACGTAACAGGCAAGACTTTTACAGATTGCAACAGCCATCAGATCTCAACAGATTTCAAACATGGGAAAGTTCTATAATATTTGTACTTCGTAGTTTCTGAATAGATAAAACAATTTGGTGGGTTTTCCTTGGAAATTGCAAGTGATTTCCAGAGGGGGGAAAAAGCATATTCTCCAGATTTGTGGACATTTCTAAGACTTCCTGTTTCTCTTCCAAGAGAGGAGAGAGTAGATTAGGTAATAAATTCTAATTATTTCTTTATGGTAAAAGACCAGAAACAACATACAGCAGTAAGCAAGTAAAGAAAAAGAGAAAAGTATCTGGTTTGGATAGTAAAACATAAATCTTAGGTGATGTGGTGTTGGTATTCTAGGTTTGAGGCTCTTCTGCATTTATTCTTCTTAATGTTGTCATTAACAATTTAAAAAGAAAATTAAAAATAATCTACGCTATTGTAATCCATGGAACAAAGAAATAGACATCCAGGCAAATACAATTAGAAAATCAGCAGTAAAACTGTATGCAGGCTTGAAAAATAGATTTAATAGATTGGCAAATTAATTAATTAGAGGTGGAAAATATTAAATCGTGTAGCTAAATGGTAAAGATAAAATAGAAACATCTATTGTGTGATTCATATAACATTTCACAGATTTCATTTTTAATGTCACATAGATAATAAAAAATTGGCAATAAACTGGGGAGTTTCTATAGCGCACGAGTGTCAAACCCGACGCGTCAAGTTGCCGTCACATGACATTTCGTGATGTTTTTCCCATTTGCTGAGCTGGGCTGGGCGTGGCTTACGTGTGATGCATCCGGTCTGCGGACTGCCAGTTTAACAACCCTGCTATAGCAGGATGGGCTTGTGATGATAGTATATCAAGAACATTGCTTTTCGGAATTACAGAGCCTTCTCCAGTGCTGTTGAAATGAGATTCTTCCTGTCAATGTGGATAACATAGCAATAGCAGTAGACATATATACCGCTTCATAGGCCTTTCAGGCCTCTCTAAGCGGTTTACAGAGAGTCAGCATATTGCCCCCAACAATCTGGGTCCTCATTTTACCCACCTCGGAAGGATGGAAGGCTGAGTCAACCCTGAGCCGGTGAGATTTGAACCGCTGACCTGCTGATCTAGCAGTAGCCTGCAGTGCTGCATTTAACCACTGCGCCACCTTGGCTCTTTACATTATTCATACCACTCGTTTGTTTAACTTTTAAAAGGATGTGAAGGAAGGAAGCATATTGTGATTTTGACCCATCTCTTGCTAGCTTATTTTTACGCTGCTTCTGAGAAGTAGTTTCCTTCGGATGTTTAAAAAAAATGTTTTTTGGTTAAAATTGTCTTTCTTTTTTACGTGCTGTAACTAACATGGAAAACACTGAAACTGTTATTGTATTGATCATTTTATGATGTTAACTGACCAGTCACTAATATGAGATGGGGGGGACTATGCAAGTATAGTAAATAAATTAAAGCAAGATATTTAAGATGGATAACTTGTGCTATTAAGCATTGCTTATTTTTGTAGAAGTCTTTTCCATTTAGCTCAGTAAAGAAGCTTCTTGCATTCAGCCCCTTGGCCCACCCTGCATTTACACGACTTCTATCAGCTACTGTTCATAAGGTAGCTGGTCAGTTCCTCATGCCTTGTATGCCATCATCCATCTTTTTATTTTAGAGGGCCATTCTGCAGTGCCTATATTACTCCTGACATATTTGAACGTAGAAATAGTAACAGTGGCTTAGCAGAATAGGGTAAGGAACTGAGTCATAATTGCAATTGCTTTGTTACTGATAAAAGTGTGTAATAGAAAATGAATAAACCACTAAAAAGAAATCTCCGCATATCTTCAGTTTTTCAGACTGGAGGCCAAAACCTGACTTTTCCACAGAACTGCTTGGGAAATGCAGCTTGGAAATGGCTAACAGTTATGCATTGCCTCCCTTCCAAAGAAGACCATCATTAACTTTAAACTGATTTGACATGAGGTTTATTTTAGAGTAGGGCGACTTTTGTATTTATTGGTTTTGTCTAGTCTGCATCAATTTTGTTGGCCTGGATTCATCTGATGACAAAATGGTTAAAAAGAGTGATTGCTGGACTAAGGATATAATTTCATATTAATTAGGCTTTTAATGATCAGGTTACTCAAGTGTAATGTGTAAATTATTGTAGCAGTTTGATGACACCTGTGTTACAAATAGTGTGCCTGTAGATGAATAGAGACAGCTGTGTTATTAACAAGGAGGCTTTTGTTGTCAACCAAAGAATAAAGCTTTTCATATTATTCTCTGATTCTGTCTTTTAAAATGTTTATTACCTAAAACTAAAATATAGGCTTTATTTTATTATCTCCTTTATTGATATAATTATGGATATCAAAACTGAGTTATTTTCACAAGCATTGAACATGTAATTCTATAGTATCCTTACTGAATATTTTAAAAACCTATCTGGGATTACTGTATGTGATATGGTAAAGTCTCCATTTTGAGCTCAACTTCTGGCCCCTCTGTGGACATGTCGTTTTCTTTATGAGGTCAGCCAGGTGTTGCCACCTGTTAAGAAATGGGGTACAGCAGGGCTGTTTCACAAAGTGCACTGGCATGAGGAAGCACGCCTCCTTGAAACATTAGAGTCCTTTGCAGAAAGCTTAGTTGCAGCTGTTTTGAAGGCTTCCCCTGATTGTCTGCGTATTATGTGTCCATTCAGACAACGCATTCACTGGGACCGAACCTGAAGTGTGGATCAAAACAGTCGGTGTGCAGATTTTCAGAGCATGTGCCTGCTTTAATGCTCCAAGGAAGAATGCTTCACTGATGTTGATGCAATTTATGAAATACTGAACCCTGTTCAAATACTTTCATAACACTTCCCTACAGCTTTAATACTGAAGCCAGCCCCTTTGTGCTTCTTTTTGCTGGGAAAAATCAAGGTTCAGAAACATTTCAGTGAATGAATAAAACTCACATTACTAGCATTAAAAGTCTTTTGTAACCTTTCGATTGTTGACTGCTGTGCTGAAAAAATGGACCTGTATATAAAATATTTTCATATTATTCACAACAAAATCCAGGTTAGAAGTAATGAGACTTATGGGTGAAGCAATTTAAATTTGTAGCCTTTTATCTTAATTGATATTAATCACACACTAAAAATTCTGGATAAGCGACTTAGTTACTTTTACTTTTGTTCCTGGAATGTGGGAAAGTACTATAGCATATTAAAGCTGTTCACATTGTATTCTCTATAGATGATGTTGGGATTGTTGAGGAATTAGGTATATAGGACTTTGAATATTCAATTGTTATCGGTAGCAAATATTACCATATTTTTTGGACTATAAGACGCTCCAGACTATAAGATACACCTAGCTTTTGGGAAGGAAAACAAGAAAAAATCTGCCTCTGCCTCCCAGCAATTGGCCTCTTTGCAGCAAACAGCAAACAGCCTGTTCAGCTGTTTTAGCAGGAGCAGCTGATTGTTGGTTGGATCAGACTCCCGGAATACGGACAATCATCTTTTCCAGGTGGCAGGGATTGCCACTGCCTAATCACCGCCAAACAGGACGCATTGAAAATCAGACAAGCGGAGGCCGAAAACAGGGCATGCAGAGGCTGAAAATGGAGCACAGGGATACCAAAAAATGGGGTGCGCAGAGGTGGCAGCGATCCCTGCAGGCTGGAACAGCTGATCATCAGTATTCGGGAGGCTGAACCAACCGCCAATCATTTGCTCATGCTAAATCAGGCTGTGCTGAAGTTGACCAGGCTGTTTGCTGTTTGATGCAAAGAGGCAAATTGCTGGGAGGTAAGAGGCTGAAGGGTGAAGGCTGGGGGGTGGGTGGGGCTTTAGCAACATTAGCTCTATAAGACGCACAGACGTTTCCACCCACTTTTTGGGGGAGGGGGAATGCATCTTATAGTCCATAAAATATGGTGCATTATTTGTATACCATTTGCAGAAGACATAGAAAGTACTCTTCTCCTGTGCGCTGCATGGAGAGTTCAAGCATGGGACATACTGAAGCATGGGTTAATTCTGTCTGACTGCCCTGGACTGAATTGAAAGATCTTTAGCCATGCCTCTGCGGTTGGCACCTCAGATTTTTTCAATTCAGTGTAGCCCAGTGGACCTGTTCTAACGTGGTTCCTGAATTACCAATTACTTGGACTCTCCAAATCAGCCTGTCTTAGTTATTTCTCCTTATTCTTACATTTACCTTGTAGAGAGCAGATTGGTGAGTGTTTTAAAACTCCCCCCCTTTTCTCATCAACAATCACTTAGCTGACGTGTCCTGGGTTTTGTTTGGGTATGTGCGCCCATCAGGCGGCTATGGGCCACAGGAGCGGGTTGGAGTGCCGACGCCCTCACGAATTACCCTTAATTGAGTGCAGCAATCAGTGGTGCGACGACCCAGCTGTTTGTGCTATCGTCATCTTGCTGCAGCGGCTAGCCAAGTCCTCAAGCCTTTCCTGTGTTGCGACAGCCATTTTCTGAGCACCTTGAAGATGGCGGCCATTTTAAATGGACTAGTTTTCCCGCCTTTCAACGCGACGGTCATTTTGATTCAAATTAGAAGCGTCGCATCCACAGCAGCCTGGCCGACCCATAGAAGAAATCTGCAGAGCAGCAACGTGGACATCACCATCTCAGTTTGTGCGAAACTATAAGTTCGCGTCGGCGGAAGCAGCGTTTGGGAGATGAGTCCTTCAGGGTATTCATTCCACTGGAGAGACCATTGACTTGAGTACTCCCCACCCTAGTGACATATAGCTTGGGTATGTCCCATGTTTGGACTCTCCAAGCAGCACACAGGAGAAGAAGCATTGGCTTACCTGAACGGTCTTCTCTGTGCGGGAGAGTCCAACCGCGCCCTAGGGTCTCTCAACGCTTCCAGCTCCATCAATGTGATCTATTCCTGAATTTATGACTGATGTGAACAATTTTGACTTTATGACATATATAACGGAACCACTGTTGAACAGACATACAGGTCCACGCCTTCATCGAAAAAATCTGAGGTGCCAGCACCAGAGGCATGGCTAAAGATCTTTCAATTCAGTCCAGGGCAGTCAGACAGAATTAACCCATGCTTGGGTATGTCCCATGCTTGGACTCTCCCGCAGCGCACAGAGAAGACCGTTCAGTTAAGCCAATGCTTCTTTGCTGCAAATTAAAGTTTATTTGGATTTTGGTGGCCCAGATCTGGTAGCCTTACTTGTAGACTTCCTTGAGCAATTTGCTTTGAGAATACAAATATTCTAACTGCTGTTTGGAGTGTGAAGCTGTTCTCTTGCATAAGATAAAACTCAATTATATCCTTCAGGGCAGAAAGCTTTTTTTGACAGAAAATATTAATTTAATTGTCATCGGTACACTAAAGGTTTTATAAAATAATATTTTAAACAAACTACACTATCAAAATGTGTGCTATTTATGCTTGAACATAACTTTGGACAGTATGAGGGCTGTTTCTACCAATTCCAATATTTTAAAAAATCACCTGCAGATTATTTGGCTCTTTCTTCCCTGGTTAATTGCTAAAAACAAATGATAGAAAGAGGGTGCACCTGCCCTCTGCAGTCCCCAACAATATAGCAGGCTCCTCTGTCCTAAAATTTTCACAAATAAAAGGACACAACAGATTACCCAGAGTGTGATTAGGAAAGAATGTAGCAAGGTCAAAAATTGCAAAAGAGCAAATCAAAGCATAGAACTTTTGGAAAAGATAATTGAACCATGTTGATGATGACTTTGCTCAGTTTAGATATTTATGATCACGCTGTACATGGCCTTTTATCCTATAAATTATGGAGTTTTCAAATGGCTTTTTTTTTAAAGAAGAGGAAGATGCTTGTTTTATATATAAAGGCAAATTGAATCCCCGGTTCAGCAGGAACCAGAGACATCCATATAATGCATGAGAATAAGCAATTTAAGAAGAAGCAAGCCAGCATGTACTGATCATTTGCACGTCATCACTTCTGTGTGAATTTAAGCCCAGTCTTGCATACACATGCACAGTTGTGTATCTTTGATGTCGCCCTCAGCATTCTGTCTGCTTTTCTTTTGAAGGTCACACCTCTCAACCTGATGAGGACTAACTACTTCTTCATAAGAATTGTTGTGATAATTTTGTTACAAAAAAAAAAAAAAAAGAATTTACTTGCCTTCCAGGGAATCAGGTAATGTGCAACAAGTATGGAAAGATATTCATCTTTTTTTACCCGTCTGATATGCTGCTGACCAGAACATTTTCATGGGCAATGCTATATGTTTATAACTGGTGAGACCATTGTTGTCTCAGAAGAAATTGATATGATACTAAAAACCAGTTACCATATTTTTCGGAGTATAAGACACACCAAGATTTTGAAGAGGCAAATTAAAAAAAAAAGTTTTTGCACTCTGCAGACCTCCCAAAAATGGCCTCTTTTTTTGCAAAAATGGGCGTATTTTTTTTCAAAACAAGGGCATGAATAGCCTTTAGGAGGCTTGTAGGGTGATCCTGGGGGGGGGTGCCCCCCCAAAAAAACGAGCAAAAAAAAGCCATTTTTTTTGCGAAAATGGGCCTGTTTTTTGTAAAACAAAAAAGGCATGGATAGCCTTTAGAAAGCTTAAAGAGTGCTCCTGGGGGCTCAGGGCCCCCAAAATTTCTGCCCTCCCCAGCTCCCAGGAGCACTCTGAAAGCCTCCTACGCATGGGCATTTTGGTGAAGGGGGAGGGGTTTGGGGAGGTAAAAAATGCTGTATTCAGTGTATAAGACGCTTTTCAGACTCTTTTTTTGAGGGAAAAAAGTGTGTCTTATACTCCAAAAAATATGGTACTTAATCATAGCTGCCTTTACCTGTCTTCACGAGCAAAGCAAACCCTAGTGCAGGGGTGTCAAACTGGCAGCCTGTGAACTGGATGTGTTACTCTCAGACCATGACTCCCAGCTCTGCAAATGTTGTGGCCCGCCAGTGGCCAGCAGAGCTGGCAGCAGATTCGGACAGTGAGGAGGTTGGGGAGGAACATGGGCCGGTCCTGGAATCTGGGGAAGGCTTGGATGAGGGCTCAGAGGCAGAGAGGGGACCAAGGCCATCTGGTAGTTATTTGCTGTCTCTGGAGCCTCCGGAGTCTGACATCAGCGAGGCAGAAGAACAACGGGAGCCTGTTCCCAGTGTGTGCATGCACAGAGCTGCCAGAAGGTAAGAACAATTAAGAAAACAGGGTTGACTTGGGAGTAAGGCTTGGAGATGATTGGCCCCTCCCATAAGGCATAAAAGAGAAGCAAACGGAACGTGAGCTTTTGCAGGAAGCAATTTGTTCATCTGGTCGGTTCAAGCTTTGAAAATTTCTGTTTGATTCTGTCTAAGTTTGGCCTTGCTCTGCATTTGGCAATTAGATCTCTGGCAGCGTTTCAAGGTAGATAAAAGTGGGTGCTTATAACATTCCCCCGAAAGACTCTGGCAACTCGAGCAGACATCTGTCCGAACCTTCATGGACTGTTTGTGAAGCCTTGCGGCCTGTTATTGACCATAATTTACAGCCGTATAAATAAAAGAGGGGTTTTGGGACTAAGATTGTGATTTATGCTTTCTCAGGAAGCCTAGGTCAGAACAGTGAGTGGGAAAAAGATTGCAAAATGTCATGTGACAGCAACGTGTGCAGGTTTGACACCCGTGCCTTAATGTTACTTTCTCTCTGACAATCTAACTCTTTTAGCTATGTCTTGTCCAATGCTTTGGAGGATGGGAGGGAGGGGAGGATTTTAATTTCAGGTCTTGTTTGAGGCAGAATAAAGGTTCTTCAAAGCCTTGAAGGCCTTAGCTAAATTACCAAGCCTTGGTTTAGGTGGATGTTAGCTATGGTTTTTGCACTGAGCGATCAGATTCCATCTTGTTTTGTTTTGTATTGTATTTTTGTTATTTATTACATTGGGAGCTGTCCAGATTTGGTTTGGAAGTTGGACTGTGTCTAAATTAAATTATATAAATGAATATAAATTGTGTGTCTAGAAGTGCTACGAGGGCCAGCAGACTAGAAATTAATTGGAATAATTCTCACAAATATTTGGGAGGGAGGGTTGGGGGGGGATGGAATGTTCTTTTAACATAAAAAGTGCAAGGGAATGGGAGTCAAGGGATTTTTCTCTCTTTATCCAGTGAATTCAATCAGTCACCATACTATGCTAAGGGAAAACTCACTCTAAACCAGGGGTCTCCAAACTTGGCAGCTTTAAGACTTGTGGACTTCAACTGGGGAATTCTGGGAGTCGAGGTCCACAAGTCTTAAAGCTGCCAAGTTTGGAGACGCCTGCTCTAAACCAAAATAAAGTAAATGGGCTTGGGTCTGGAGGACACATTGGGGTAGATGGGCAGCCTAATAATAGTTAGTACCAGTCACCCTCAGTCCAGCAGAATTACTAGTCCAGCTTTGAGTCCAGCTGTCCCTTTCAGTAATGTATGGTTTACTCTTCAGTCAATCTTTCTTAAAGACAGAGTCGGAAATGCTGCCTCCGTGTCAAGTGCTCCTTAAATCCTCTTGGTTGGCTCTATAACTGCACTGTGATCCCTGTCCTCCAAGATTAATGCAGGAGTATTATGGACATGAATGATCCCGTCTGCTGTACTGGTCTAGACAGGAGAATGTGAAGAATAATTCTCCAGTTGCAAGGCACATGAAAACCTCCAATCGCAGTTGCAGAAACCAAACCAAACCAAAACCACCCAAATGCAGAAATATTTCTGAAATGCATCCACATTTTGGCGAAATAAAACCCACCCTGAAGCTTGCTTGTTTTGACTTGGATACAGACTACTTGAAACTAGCCATTCTGGGGACAGAACAGCCTGTTCATGGAATGTTCTGCAAATCGCATTTAACTATTATAATCTGGGCAGGTAAACCATTCACTAACAACTCTGTTTTGCCTGGATTAAGCTTTGGTTTCTTGGCTTTCATCTTGTCTGCTTTTGTAGCCAGGCATTATTCAGCATGTCAGCTGTCTAGTAGAGATCTGAAGTACCAGAGGCAGGATGAAGCATCCTAGAATTGTAGAATTCTACAGTAAGGAACTTTGGAAACCCTGTAGCTCACGGTTGTCCAACCTTAAGATCTGTGGACTTGAACTCCCAGAATTCCTCAGCCAGCAATGCCTTAAAGTTGTCAATGTTGGATACCCCTGCTGTAGCCTGTTGAGAATGCAGTGATCCATTTCTACTGCATTCCCAAGAGAAGGCCATCCTCTCTTGGTTCAAACATTTTCAGCAAAAGAGAAGCTACCTTTTGAAACAGTCTGTTCTGTCACTGTATAATTTTACAGGAAATGGTTCAGAGGTCCACCTTTCTTATAATTTAACATCCATTTTTATTTGTCTAAACTTTTGATATGAGTTGTAAATGAGTGAAGGCAATTATACATGTTCCAGATAAAGTTTCAGGATCCAATTTGAGTTGGTTGTTTAGTTCAGGGGTCCCCAACCCCTGATCAACACTGATCTGTGGACCAACACTGGTCCGTGGCGTATGAGCAATCAGACTGCACAAACAAACAAAGCCCCCTCCGCAGGATGCAGGCAGCATGCAAAATCACACCCCCTTTAATCTGCGGAAAAACCTTTTTTCCCATGGAACTGGTCTCTGGTGCCCAAAATGTTGGGGAATGCTGGTTTAGTTGAGTTAGTTGTTGACCAAGGACATCCATGTAATTTTGCAGCTACTAAAATTGTTGGCTGAGCAGGGACAAAAATAGCCAGGGAAATGTTTGAAATCTGGAAAATGGGCCCTTTGTCAGTCAACAGAAGTTCTGATTTACCACCAGGTGAGAGCACAATGAAGCAGCAACCAACTTAATAGCCAGTCATCACCCCAATTAACAACTAAAAGCCATACACAACCAAGCACTACATAAATATGCATAGAGCAGCCTAGTGCACACATTCTGGAGAGAGAGTGAGAGAGATGTTCCCTGAGGATGGGCTCCAGCACAAGTCCAAAAGCTTGGAAAAATAAACCTCTGGTCCTGGTGACCGACACAAATTGGATTTTGCAAGTTTGAACAATTCTATCTTGTTTTCAGCATGACTGAATGATCAATCAAGTCTCCCTGCAGCCATCCTTTTTCTCCAGATTAAACGTAAGCAGTTCCTTCAACGATTCTTCATCATGTTTTCCTCAAGGCTTCTTATTATCTTGATTGCTCTCTTGACACAATATTCTAGATCCAATCTGACTAACCTGGAAGGAACCCCTGTGTGATGTTACCAAAAGCCAGGGAAGTCCAGGAGAATCGAACAGGGTTGTATCCTTTCCCTGGGAAAGATAATTCGACAGGGGGACTCAAAACATGGCCCAAATATTGCTTGAAACGGATCAAGAAAACCTTGAAAGAGGACTTTTAATTATAATTTATTATAATTAATTTATTATACTTCTATATTGCCATGATTTGCAAGAACTCACAGCAGTTTATTCCAATAAGAACAGTCAAAATAGAATTAAATGGGGAAACTTTAGGGGAATTGCGGGTTCCCTGACCCACTTGCGCCCCCCCTTCACTGTTTCCCCCCAGGACAGCTATGGTTAAGCACCCCCAACACAGCAGGGAGTCTGATGGTTCTTTGGAGAGCCTCTCAGAGAACACGTCCTACTGCTGAGATTCAGGCCACACCATAAGTCACTTTTTTCAGGGACGTAACTTTGATCGGTCATTCAATGAACTGTTGTAAGTAGAGGACTACCTGTAGTTTCCTTTAATGAGACTAGATCACTCCTTGTAGGGAAGAATTTGTACTTCTCTAGATGCATCTGAGCATCTTTTTTCTACCAAAGGTGGGGAACATTAGTTAACCAGAGTTGGTTGGCTGAACTTGACCAAGCAGCTAATCCACATTATTGAAATAGGGAAAATAGAGTTATGCTCTTGTGATGCAAATTCCACCTCTTTTGCATACAAGTCCTTTATTTTCATCTTTGTACAAAACGTGGGTTAGGTTCTTGTTAACACAAGGCTGGCTGCTTTCCTTGTTTGCCATCCATCTCTTGTGTTACTAAGTCTTAATATGTGAAAGTCATTTAAAGCAGACAGACCAAGTGGAGTCTAATCATTTCTTTAGATTGAACTGAAAGAACTGTAAAATCTTAGTCATGCCAAATTTCTTCCCTTTATTGCTATCTAAGTGTCTAGCCATCCTGTCATTGGAAAATTCTGAGGTTTCTTCAATGGGTAGTTGAATATTGCCTTTTTTTTTGCATTTGGCACATTATGCATGCAAATGTTTGCTCAGTGTGCAATTTGAGAGATGATAGTAGCATACTGTAGGTCAGGTTGGAAAATAAGTGAATGAAATATATATCTCATTTGATTAATTTGTAGTTTTGACTAAGTAAATGTGGGAAAAAGTTGCTCCTGATTATGTGAACTGTGGTAGCATTTCTGTAACATGAACTGTGTAAAGATTTTGGTGTAAAAACTATTATCTGAGATGACTTGTGTGTTAATAATATATTTTAGGTGGAGGGGAAGTGGAAATTGCATTATATGTTCACTCTCTTAGTTATACCCAAGGTCTATTAAAGAATTTACAGTACCAAAGTATGGAAACTTAACCATCAGGGATAGTAAGAAACCTGATAAATTTGATTTGGTAGATGTTTTTAGGTATTTAATAAAATAGCTTAGATCTAATATAGAAAAGTGTGATTTTACGATTGATAGTCTGGCATAAGGGAGGCATAATCTCCAAATATTTTGCTTTGAAAATAAGAAATATATGAGTGGTAGAGAACAGTGTTATAGCAGGGGCTATTTTGGAAGGAAAGAGCAGGAAAACCAGCCTTGTGCATAAAGAATGTGTAGTCATTTTTCGTGATTTGATGCTTTAGTTCAAAGCGAATAAACTTAGTCTGAGTTCTTTTTAGGGCTTAGACACATTCCATGTCTCGAAAGGAAACTAACCAGAAGAAAGTCAAGCCTGGGGAATTACAGTTTGAAGCACCTTCAAAACTCTTGGGTGTGACCCTTAGAAGCTTCCAGAAATTGTTAATTGAAACTTTAAACATAGCAGAGAAAATGCATTTAACATATGGATGGGGAGAAGAGTTTAACTATACTGAATTTTAAATTAAATTGTAAATGTAATCAAATTTTGGTTTTTTTTTCAAGGCTATGCTTACTGTTTTTGGGATTGTGGTTTTCAGTAGTTATAAATTGCTCATTTGAAAACTTTTAAAGTAGACTAGAAATAGAGTAGAACAGAAAATTTTATTGTTACTTTAAATGTACACTAATCAGCATGCATTAAAATGAAATTTAATTGCATTCATCTCTCAAAAGATAAGCATTATGCATATACCAACACACATTTGTGACACGGAGAAACATCACAGTTTGAATAGTTTCTAGTTTGAATGTATACATGGTGAAGAAAAAGATTCCTGCAAGTTTATCAGACAGAGGGAATAGGGAACAAAACTGTTATAGAATCTGGTATTCCTTCTAGAAATACTTCAAAACCTCCTTCCAGAGGGGAGTAACAGAAACAGACCATGAACAATGCTTTGAGCTCTAAGCACAGAGTGCTTATAAGCAGCATCCTGAATAAAGGAAGTGAGCTTCCTATAATCATCTCAGCTGTCCTCACCACTCTGTATGGGCTTTCTATGTGAAGCTCTGATGCACCAAACCAAATGGGGATGCAGTTTGTGCCTCATGCCTCTGTAAAAAGTGGCCGGGACAGAAGGAGAAAGATGTGCTCTTCTCATCCGACGCATGAAATGCAGTCGCTGGTTTGCATGCTTCACTAAGGATGATGTCTGAAGAGACCAAGTCAGATTGTCAGTTAATACATTCTTCTTTGTAGGTGTGTGTGTGTAAAGGGAGCCCTTGTTTAGTGACTATTTCATTTAGTGACTGTTCACAGTTATGACAATAATGAAAAGTAGCTTTGCGACCCTTCATATTTATGACCTTTGCAAGCTTGTAAAGCCAAGGAAAGTTGAAATAAGATGGTAAGAAAAATCATACTTTTACTTAATGATCCAGTTGCTAGTTCCAGTTCCCAATTGTGGTTGATAAACGAAGTCTACCTCTATATTGAACTGTATCAACGACTGTATCAAGAACTGTATCAAATTCTTGATTATTTTCAATTATTATTGCAGATTAAAAGAACCATCTGTTTATTGGCACAGACCTCCTGCTGAGAGCCAGAACATCTTTTTAAAGTAGGTATTCTGTTTTTGTTTTTCCTGCTTGCTCAGATGTAAACATGGATAGATTATTACCAATTGAGTAAGGGTAGTGTAACAGTAATGCTATTGTCAGGGCCCTTACTCAGTTGTATGCTGCACTACATGTTTTCTGCAGTGTTAACCTGGGTAATTCCCTTGTACTACTAACAAGTAAAAGTCTGATAGAATACAGAATGAACCTTCATTGATGTTGTCAATTGCAAACAAAATGCTACTGGGTTTATTTGCTTAGTCATCGGGAAAGAGCCAATAAATTTAGAGTCTAGTTTCTTGGAAGATCTTGTGGAAGTTAGAAATTTGGTAGGAAGCCACGCATATCCCCTTCTGCAATTTTGGCTCTCATCCTCATGCATTTAGTACTTTTTTGGATGCAACCTTTGCTTGTTCAAGATGTTTCTTTCAGAGGTGTTTGGTTGCTTGTCTATGGTGCAGGAAAGCATTTTCTTGTCTGGTGGTTGTTGGTAAGATTTGTGGGTAAAATCCATAGGTTGCTTGCAATGGGGACACAGGATTTAAAAGAAATCAGCAAGAGGAATGGGGTAAGCCCAATTGATTTATTGGTTAACAAAAAAGATAGCTTCTTAAATATTGCTGTGATAGTTAACTATCTCAGTTTTTTAATTGGCCTTTTAGACAATGTGAGGAAGACAAATGTATTTTAATATTTAATAAGTGTAAGAGGGTTAATAAGCTCCAAAATTTGGAAGTGAACTGATGAGTAAGCACTTTGCCTTACTTAAGGTCAGCTGAGGTTCTTTTAATTTAGCTGGATTTCAGAAACCAGCAGATTTCAGTTGCATCTCCAGCTGGGTAGTATCAAAGAGACCCAGTTTAGTCTAGTGCTGGATAGTGTAGGAAATCTTGACTTCTAGTTGTGCCTTAAACATGGAAGCCAGCTGGGAGATTTGGGGCCAATCACGCTCAGACTGAAGTCATTTATGAACTTGTTAAGGTAAAGCATCTTTCATTGGTAGAAATGGACTTTCAGAAGTATATTGTATTACGTTTGAAGGTGATGATTTATGGCATTTCATATTGTATTTACTAGAATGAGCTCTAGATTGGGGGTCCCCCACTCCCGTCGTTTGGGTCCGTGACATGTTAGCAACCGGGCCACACAAACAAGCGAAGCCCCATCTACAATATGCAGGAGACACGCAAAACCACACCTCTTTGGTCCACGGAAAAACCTCTCTCCAGGGAATTGGTCCCTGGTGCCAAAAGATTGAGGGCCGCTGCTCTAGATCATTTCTTTTGGATTGGTTTTCTAAGAAACGTTACTCTGCGTATTTTGCACTTGGCTGCTAAACTGACACCAGATGAGGAACTGTATAAAAAGTGATTTGGAGTATGGTTTTACTCTGTTGCATTCTTGTTTTTGTGTGTGAGAGGGAGGGGCTTCCTTTTATTTTTGATAAATTGTGGGTTTGGGACTCAGCTCTTACTGAAAGTGATGAAATATACTTCGATTCAATTTATGGCAGCTTGCTGACCCACCCAAAAAGCAGTTGTGACTCATTGGCTTGTCATTTTCTGCAATTTGAGAACTGCTGAATTATATTTTCAATTTATGAGCAAGTCAGAAAATAATGAGCCAGAAACTTAATTTCCATTGAAAAAATGATGTTTTCTTTTTGGTCTCTCATTTGTATTTAACCCTGCTTGTAGAAATTTTGTTTCATTTGAGATTATTGTTCAAAATCCTGGAAAACAAGTCAGGAAGAGTTTTAGCAACATGCTTTATTTAGCTTTCTTTGTGTTTTCACGCACGAGTCATCAGCCAGCAGTTTACTTTGGATAAATAACTTGTAGAGTGCAGAACAGCATTCTCTTCAACCAAGCTTAGTGACAGAAGTTCCACTATGGATTCTATTCATGTCTGCTCTGGTAAAACGCAGAAAAGCAAACAAAAAACAGCATGGTAAGTATTTTAAAATAGGGCTCAACCCTTGGTCTATGGATCGGCATCAGGCTGTGGCATGCCAGAAACTGGGCTGCGCAAACAAGCAAAGGCCCATCTGCGGGATGCAAGCAGGACATGGAACCACACCCCCCATGGTTCACAGAAAAAACTCTCTATCAACAGGTCAACATATCAACATGCAAGCATGTATATAACTAATATTTACTATATTAGAGCTGTGGTGGCGTAGTGGTTAGAATGCAGTACTGCAGACTATTTGTGTTGTCTCCCAGCTGCCGGCAGGTTGGCAGTTCAATTCTCACCAGGCTCAAGGTTTCATCCTTCCATCCTTCCAAGGTGGGTAAAATGACCCAGATTGTTGGGGGCAGCGGGGTGACTCTGTAAATCGCTTGGAGAGGGCTATAAAGCATTGTGAAGCGGTATATAAGTCTAAGGGCTATTGCTATTTGCAATTAAATTAAATTTGTGATCTTGCATTTTGATCTTATATACAAGGGTGCAATATTGTATGAATGAATAAGTCCAGCTTTTGAATAAGGTTTGATTTTCTTGCAGTTTCTAAAGTTCTGAAATCTTGATATTTGCATATGCCTTTCTCCTTTATTATATGCCTTTCCGTTTTCAAAAGATTATATAGAGTTAATTGATTATATGCCATCAAGTTGTATCCGACGGCTAATGACAGCATAGATTTTTTTCTCCATTATGATGATCAGATCTTCCAAATGTCTACTCATTGCTATTGTAATTGAGTCTCTTCACCTTGCTGCTAGTTCTTCTCTTCTTCTCTTTCTTTCTACCTTCCCCAGCATTAGAATTGTCTCTAAGGAACTAGGTCTTTGCATAATGTCTCCAAGGTAGGAATAATTTGAGCCTGGTCATTTATGTCTTGAATGAGAACTATGGGTTGATTTGATAATCCATTTATTTGTTTTCTTGGCTGTCCACTGTATTCTCTGGAGACACGCACACTTTCAGAGA
Organism: Thamnophis elegans; assembly: GCF_009769535.1. Taxonomy (NCBI): domain Eukaryota; kingdom Metazoa; phylum Chordata; class Lepidosauria; order Squamata; family Natricidae; genus Thamnophis; species Thamnophis elegans. The sequence goes on along the minus strand of NC_045548.1, from coordinate 76,124,714 downwards.
ATTGAAATGACTATCAGAAACGTATCTGCTGCCTTAAAGATGGCATTGAAAAGAAAGATAATCTAGACCTACACATCCTGGGGGTAGGATGCAAACTTCAAAATATTTTTGGATTATCACTGAGAAGGTTTTGTGTCTTGAACACACAGGCTTAACAATTTTTTATAGCTTAGAGAGAACTGAAGTAAAATTTATAAGGTAGATGGTATGTCCAGAATTAAAGATAATAGGATTTTTAGCTGTAGCATCAGAGGTCCAACTCCAGCAATTCTGAGGAAAAAGTTCCGGTGACGCTGCAGATACAACTGTCGTTGAGGTGGTGGATCTCCCTGTTGCTGCATAAGGGTTGCGAGTTCAGGGAGCCGGAGCGCCTCATCCTGACCATGGACGCCAGCTTGTACGGGTGGGGAGCTCTCTTGGAGTCCTGGATGGCACAGGGCCGTTGGACCTGGTTGGACCTCCAGCACAATATAAATTGGCTGGAGCTGCAGGTGATTCACTTGGCACTGCGGCACTTCAAGGACTATGTTCGAAATCGGGACATCTTGGTGTTAACTGACAACATGGCGGCGAAGGCCCACGTCAACCGACAGGGCGGCACACACTCCAGGGCTCTTCAAACCAAGGCGATGGAACTCGGCGCCTGGGCGGAGAGGCATCTTCGTTGGCTCAGGGCGGAGCACATCACAAGAGTGAACAACCACTAAGCCCACTGGCTCAGTCGAGCCACGGAGAGTGGAGCCTTCCTTTGGAACTGTTCCAGACCATCTGCTCCAGGTTTGGCCATCCGGAGGTGGACCTGTTTGCCACATTGCAGAATGCTCATGTGGATTGATTCTTCTCTCGGTTCCTGACTCAGGGGAGGGAGGGGGTCGACGCACTTCGGATTCCTTGGCCAGAGGGCCTCCTCTACGCCTTCCCTCCCCTTTCCCTTCTCCCTGGGGTAATTCAGAAGGTGATCTCAGAGAGGACGGAGCTCATCTTAGTGGCGCCCTACTGGCTGCGCTGGGTGTGGTTTGCGGACCTAATGTGCCTATCAGTGTCACACCCGTGGAGGATCCTGGGGAGGGATGTGGACCTCAGGCAGGGGAACCTGGTGCATCCCGAGCCACAGTGGCTGCAGCTAGCCATGTGGAGATTGAGCGGGAGTGCCTGAAGGCTGCCCAGCTTTCACAGAGGGTAATCTCCACCATTGAGGCTTCATGCAAGGGTTCCACCACCAGGATTTATGATTCTACCTGGCGAGTCTTTGCAGAGTGGTGCCGGGTCTCGGGAGCAAATCCCTGTGAGGCTTCGGTACTGCACATCTTGGAGTTTCTCCAAGATGGGTTGGATAAGGGGCTCTCACATGGCACCCTTAGGAGGAAGGTGGCGGCCCTGTCCACGATTATTCAGGGAGAGGGGCTACTTCCACATTCCCAGGTTCCGTTAGTTAAAAGGTTCCTGAAGGGTGCAGGGAATCTCTGTCCCCCGGTAGTCCACAGGTTTCCACCATGGAGCCTCACTACGGTTCTCCAATCAATGACAGGAGCACCTCTGAGGATGGTTGACCTGACGTTTGTGACCCTTAAGGTAGTGTTCCTTGTGGCAGTCACCTTGGCCCATTGCATCTTTGAACTGGGGGCGTTGTCCTCAGGTTGGATCTTTGCACATTCCACAATAATCGGGTCTTCCTGCGACTGGATCCAACTTTTATTCCCAAGGCTAACTCCCTTTTTCACAGATCACAGGAGGTGGTATTACCGGATTTTTGTCTGGAACCATCTCATGATAGGGAACGCCTTTGGCACAGGCTGGATATCAGGCGTGCCTTGCGCATTTACCTGAGGTGCACGGAGAACCTCAGGAAATCTGAGGCGCTCTTCATTTCCTTTTATCCATCTTCCTTGGAGAAGAGGGTGTCCTCCTCTGCTATAGGGAGGTGGATCAAATTGGCCATTGCATTGGCCTATGAGGTTCAGCACCTTCCGTTGTCACAGGGCATCACAGCACACTCCACCAGGAGTGCAGTTATCTCAGCGGCCTAGGCCACACAGGCACCTATTGCGGAGATTTGCAGGGCTGCTACTTGGGCGTCCCCGTCTCCTTTTATCAGGCACTACAGGTTAGACGCTTTTGCATCGGCTGATGCAGCATTTGGTCGTAGGGTGTTACAACTGGTGGTAACACATGAGGAGTCCAGGACCAGTAGTGTCCTCCCCGAAGGACATTAACTTGGGTATGTCCCAATCCTCGCTAATCCTGCAAATTCCTCCGGAAAATGACAGTTGGTCTTACCTTATTGCTTACCTCTTATTGCTATTGCTACTGCTACTTTCTGGGAATCCCCTAGGTGTGCTCTGCTGAGGTGTTCCATTGAAATGTAGTATAAGGACGTGCTTTTAAGAGCCTGGATTTAGCTTTGCAGCTAGTGGTAATAATAACAGGATTTAAATTCCCCTCTGACTAGTATTACAAACATTAGCTACATCCACTCAACAAAGGAGTAGGGAAAAAAATTCATCCTCCTGTAAATAAGATGCTTACCAGCTTTCCCGCATAGAATTGTGTATAATGCCGCTTAAGAATTGCCGCTGAACATTTCCTTCTGGCTTCTTCATTGGACAGAAAATCTAGCGGAAGGTTTGATATTGAGTCAGTTCTCCACAAAGCAAGTTTTAAAGTCTGGCTTTGACACATTGTGGTCTATCTGGCCTTTAGGTGAGGATGAACTTTTCAGATAAGATAAAATAACTTGTCAAATAGAAACTGTCAGTTTGTTAAATGTTGGAGAAGCTTATTTTTAATTCTTTGCTGCTTGACTCCCAGCGACTCTGGGCAGCATCCGTCATAGTTGCCAAAGGTCAGGATGAAATACCAGTTGGGTAGAGGGCATTTGAATTTTGGGGGGAAACTCATTCCAGAAGTATAAGGTATGGGGTGGTATGAGTGTTGTGGCCCACCAGCAGCCAGTGGAGCTGGCAGCAGATTCGGACAGTGAGGAGGTTGGGGAGGAACATGGGCCAGTCCTGGAGTCTGGGGAGGCAGAGAGGGGGGCCAGAGCCGTATGAGGAGAGTTAAAGAACAGGGGTCGACTTAAATGGCCTCTCCCAGAGGAAGTAAAAGAGGAGCGAAAGGGGAATGGAGTTTGCAGGAGACAATTAGTTCACTTAATTGGTTCGTGACTCTCCGAGACTCCTTGCCAAGTTTTGCAGATATCATCCTGGCAGCTCTCCGAGCCAGATAAGGTCTGTGACTGTAAATCCTCCCTTGAAAGACTTTGTTGAATGTGAATGAGCAGAATTCACAGTACATTAATAAAAGAGGTTTTTGTCGGGACAAGGAGTTTGCTTCATGCACTTGGGAAGCCCAGGTCAGAACATTCAAATAACTCTAACAATGAGAGCTGAAGAAGCTTCTTGGCTGAAAAGCAAAATGTCTTCAAAGAAAAAATCAGAAAGTCCAGTTGCTTCTTGAAAAAGCACCTTTGGGACAACCGTGACCTGGATGACTGAGAATCTCCATAGACATTTGGATGAAGGATTAGAAAAAAGAGTTTTAACTGGCAAGATTGAAAGGAGTAAAATAAAGGGAGAACAAGATAGGTGTCAAAAGAAATTAGTAGAACGTCCTTGGAAAAGAGTTGTTATATTATTGGAAATGAAGCTATTTGTTTAGTGACCATTCAAAGGTACAATGGTACCAAAAAAAGTATCTTATGACCAGTCACTTACGACTGTTGCAGCATCTCCATAGTCATGTGTTCTAAATTGGGGTGCTTGATGCCAACTGGCAAGTATTTAAGACAGTGGGAAGATGTTGGCGATTTAAAAATCCAAGGTGAGCTGGAAAATGTAGGTGATGCTAGGTGAATATTTGGGAGAGAAGATGAGCATGATTTAGAGCACTATCGAGTTTCATATTTTGCAAGAATACAACTGTTTACATTTCCACTGAATTAATTATGCATCTGCCCGAACCTTTGATTTAAATATTTAAATCATAAATTTAACTTGTATGAAAAATTCATGAACTGACATTTTCTCAGTATATTCAACTTCCTTTTCAGTTTTGTAAATGTTAAAACACAGTATTGTTTAAGAGAATAGATCAGTGATCTATTCTATTTGTATTCTATCTTTTTTTAGCCATACAAATAGAATCATTTTTCATTTTACTGAGCTTTCTGTGGTTTTTGTCATTTGTTAATATCTTAGTTTTGCATAGGAAATCCAACAACACATTACTTGGTTCAGACTGTAAAGTGCATGCTAAATACATTAGGAGGATGAGTACCATAACCAGAAAGTGTAGATCTGTTGTAGGAGTCTAGAAATGTGTGTGTTTGTGTGTTAGAGGCGGAATTGCTTCAGGCTTTTCAGGGTTGAACCTAACAAACTGGAAATTTAGCAAATTTTCAGTATCTCTGCAAAGTTGTGTTCATTAGCATGGGCTGAAGGAACTTCTAACAATAAGCAGGGGTTTTTTTTAAATAAAAGGGTGAAACACGTCTCTATAACAGTTAAACTTGTACTGGTTTTGCCCTATTCCCTCTTATCATTAAAGATGCGTAAATTGTTTTTGAAGCAAGGGTGTGTTTTGATTTCTGCCTACTGTGAAATTTGAGAACTCCTGGGTATTTAGAGAGTTGACAGGAGGAGCCCAGAGCAGCAGACATAGCTACAACAAGGGAATTAAGCGCCACTTCTTTCACTTCAGGCTTTAATCCTCTGCAAGGGGAAATGCAGGTTCTTGGATTTCTAAATTGTGCAAGTAATGGTAAGTATACATATTTATTGGATGACTGAGGAGCGATCAAGTAATTTGGGGGGAAATGACCAGCTGATTGTGGGGAAATTTCTGATGAAAATGAAAGTTCCATTTGTTTTTCAAATGTCTGGTTTCTAAGTTGTAGTGAAACCTCTTGAATAACGGGGAGATAGTAGCATAAAGAAAACTTCATCTGAAGTTTCTCACATTCCACGTTTTGTCCCAGAATTGTTTCTTTTCTCTACGTTTAATTGATTTTTTTAAAAATTCCAACTGTAAACTTGGAAAAATGTACACTAAATGGTTAGGATTATGGGGCATGAATAGCAGATACATGGTATGGATGAACTCTTATCTGTGTAGGTAGTGGCTGAACATTGCCATATAAAGAAAACTTTATTCCTCCCATTTTTAAAATACTATTTTGGACAAGGTGTGCTTTTCCTGTTCTGTCTAATACTTGTAGAACAGAACTGGGGAGGAAGTAAGGAGCTATTTTTTGTTTTCTTCTTCTTCTTCATAGCCTATATTTGTAACAGCAACTGATGTGTCTATTCCTGTCTACTAATTGTTGGAAGTATACTTTTCAAAATATTGTTTAGACTGTCAACAGCATTTGTCTAACCAGTTCAACTGCAATCCCACCCACCCCCATATCATTGCAGTGTCTTCTTTTCCCTACTTAGTTTTAGCTACTGCCATGCATGTTTTTTCCCCCACCCACTCACTGCCCAAATATACTTGTTATAGTCTGGACTAGGAGCACCAGAAGCTAGCAACAAAACAGTTGTGAACAGGACAATTTGTAAACCTTTGTGTCTCCGTAAATGCATTTTCTTTATTTGCAAAATATTTCTCACATCTTAGAATATTGTTTTAATTTTTTTTACAAATTTATCTATTTGGCTAGCCATAATCTGTAATTAGGTCATTATGTCCAACCAATACGGTAGCTTAAAGCTGTTTTTTTATTGGGCAGAAGGGGAAGTCCCCTCAGGGAAAAGGGCGGCCTATAAATCTTAATAAAATGACAAATAATAAAATGACAAAAATGAAGTTTTAATAGAAAATGGTGCCACATCCAGGTGATGCAAGTTGAGCTGAAACCTTTGAAGGACGGATTGTTTACCCTGTACCTGTGCTTAAGAGTATATATAATCTTGTTTTGCACTACTGCTACAGTCACTTCTTGGACCAAGACTGTAAAATACTGACATTCGGCGTGACTGATTAGCAGATGTTGAAATGTGTGCAAGCAAGCATGTTTGTGGTCTGATTGTCTCGTGAATGTTTCTGCAAAGAGCTTTTTCCCTTGCTAAAAAGCGATCGCTGGCAACTCAAGGTGATAATTGCTACCTTCTTAATTGTACTGCATTTGGACGGTTGATCTAAACAGAATAAAATTATTGGGATGTTATGAGAAGTTTATCTTCAACATAGCAGTTTCCTTCTAGTTGATGTCTGAATTTATGTCAAAAACACTGAAAAATGATGACTCCTTTGGGAATTAAAACTGCGAAGGAATTTCTACCTACATGTTCTGAATAATATTATTTCTCTAAATGATGCATTTCGTGTGTGTAGGTATCTTCTTTTGGTGGAAGAAATAGAAATTATATAATTAAGTTACTCATATGTTTGTTCTACCTGTAAGATGTTAACTTCAGTTTGAAGAATCATATCCAAGGCATTGATGCAATAGATGTCCCCAAATAATAAAACCAAAGGGAAAATAGACACATGTTTGGCCAAAACCTGTGGGATAGTTGTACCATTACCCAACTAGTTCAAAAAACATATAAAGAACTACTTAAAAGTTTTCATGAAGGAATGATTCGCTATATAATATTGTGTTATCAAACAAAATGGACTGACTCATTACTAATGCTTACCCATAGTCAGATGTTTTTCAAATCTATTTTAATTCTTTGTTTCCCTTTGCTATTTAATTATTTTCAATGTTTATTACCGAAGACCTTAAGTGTGCATTTAATATCCTAATTCAAAAGCATTATCTATGTTTTATTTATTTTAAAATAGGTACTTTCCCTCCCAATAGCAGAATCTTAAAAACTACAGTTTAATATATAACAGAGGAATATTAATTGTATAACTATTCAGGGAATAGTTAACTTTTGAGATATTTTTTTTTAAATTGTAGAGCTATAACTTCCATGTAATACAGAACTATTTATGTAATAAAATGATCCTATTAAAACTGAAACCAAAAACTCAAACTGTATTGTTAACAGATTGAGAGAACTTATTTCTTTTAGGGTTTAAAGATGTGAGCTCAGAAGATTTTGAGTTATGGTCCTATCTTAGGTTATGAAGTCAACTGATGACTTTGGACTAGCCCTCTCTCTCTCAGTTGTAGGAAGAAGCCTATGGTAAGCCACTTCCAAAAATGTTGCCAAGAAAATTGAAAGGGCATATCCATATAATTCTTAGGGGTGAGTGGGGTGGGGGAGAGACAGTGAAAGTCTCGAACAACTATCTAACATTCCCAGTGATTGTCATAGTATGGCCAGGATGCCTACAAACCAGGCATAACAGTGGCCATGTTCGTTGTGGTTCATGAGTGTTGAAGTCCAGCACATCAGGAAATCAACAGGTTAAAAAGGGTAATCCTAAACATGTTTTCATGCTTTCTTTTAAATCAGATTTGAAATGGGACTTCCTTTAGCTTAAATAGGACTGATGATATAAAATCAATATTTATTAAGAAGACTAGATAGCATCAGTGCCTCTGATAGAAGGTCCATACAGAGAGTGGTAAGGATAGCTTAGAAGATTATAGGAAGCTTGCTTCCCATTATGCAGGATGCTGCTTATAAGTTCTATGTGCTTAGAGCTTGAAGCATTGTTAGTGACCCCACACACCCACTTCATGGCCTGTTTCTGTTGCTTATCTCTGGGAGGAAATTTTGAAGTACCTATAGCAGGACTACTATGGTAGATTCTGTAACAGCTTTGTTCCTTATGCCATCCATCTTGTAAAGTTGCACGATCTCCACCTCCCCCCGGGCTATATATATATATTCTAAACAGACTGTGATGTTTCATATAGTGTACATTTATAGTGACAATAAAATTATATTCCAATTCCATTCCATTCTCTTATAATTTAGGGCTACTGTAGGGTCACCAACACAAATACAGCCTCTGTGGGTTTTTGCTAGAACTTGAATGAATTATATTTTAATGTGCTTGTTGGCACCGGTCCAGTTATATGAATGTTAGCCATGTATTGCAAGTGTATGGGTAGATTTGAAAACGTGACTAGATGAAGTGAAGACATTTAAAGACAAATTCTTTATGAATTCCCCATTTTGCATTGTTGAGAAATTGCTGAAAATGATGTCAGATAAGTGCATATTTACTAAGAAATATCTCCAGAGGATGTATTTTACTATACATTAACAATAAAAAGTTCCTGAATCAAAATAGCTTAAGTAAATGGATCTGAATTCATACATGCTAAAATGGCCTTGGAGGGAACAATACATTCACTGTTAAAACTGCTTTCTGGAAAATGCCTCAGAGCTTTCAATTACAAACCTGAGTATATTTCACAAAAAATAAAACAAACACCCCTAAAATTTTGTAATTTTATAGTATCTGCCAAAGGAGTGGGGCAGAAAGACAGAAGTAGTGTCCTACATATTATACAGTGCAAGCTCTTTTCCCCTTTTCTGTGCACTGTGGTTTTGCACGCAACATGAAAGGACTGAGATTTTGTCATTTTGATGAAAGTGCCAAGATCCTGCAGACCCCAATGCTGTTACCTCCCACCACGGGAAGGTAGTTTTCTCCCTTTTACTGTTTCTCTGCTCAAAATTACATTCATGCTCACTATTGGGCAGCCAATGCATTTTATAAATAAATTTATACATAAATAAATTCACATTTTTTTCTCTTTCTTTGGTTGAATGAAACTAGAAGTTTGAACATGTACACTAATATTGTCTTCAACTCTAGTGCTTGTTTCTTCCTTGAAGCCTGTTTTTCCTTTTTAAAATTGTGGGCAGTTGATTTCAATGCTTTTGTTGCAATTATTGTGGAGTAAAAAAAACATTCTGAATAGTGGATGCATAGAAAAAAGGAATTTTTTACAAAATGGTAGTACCGTTAGGGCAACTTATTTCATTCTCGTTGTATTCAGGAATTTCAACCCAAAATCAATTTTGTTGATGCTAAATCATCTTGCTTTGCATCAATAATTTAAAACCCTAAAATAAACTTGCTTTGAGGGAAGATTTACAGATTCAGACAGATATGGAGAGAACTCTTTACTTGAAGGGGAATTTGTTCGTTATTTGTGTCAGCTGATCGCTCTCTGATCACAATTTGTTAGCCTCAAGTTCACAGCAGAATGGAATAGCGGTTGCTTTATCAAAATCTTCTTTATGAGGAATGTTGCTCTCATATTCAGAAAAAAGGAGCTAGTTGGTTCTAAAAATGTAGTTGTTCCAGTCTTCTGTTTAAGTTCATTGCTGCATTGTGTCCTAACAGGCATTTGCAGCTTGATAGCATATTCACAGATTATGTCAGAACAAATTATCCAAATATACATAAAATCTGTATAATTGCCCGCTTTGCACCATTTGGGAAGCAATTAAAATGAGTTAAAGAAAATTTCAACCTATGAATAATTCATAATTAATCTAGCATTAATATAACTCATTCTCTTCTCCCAGCTTTCATCAGGAAAGTGTTTTTTTTTTTTTTTTTTTGCAGCTTTTCTTCTGGAAATGGATTCATTTTGAGGTTTTGGCGTAAATCCATAGCTTTGGCAGGCTTAACCATTTGACTATATATTTACTTGCTGGTGGCAAGGCTACTCCACGTGATGCAATACAATCATATCAGCAACTGGATTGCACACTTATCTCTCTAGGAAAGAAGCAGGGAGTTTTTTAAGCTGCTTGTTTCCCACAACACCAGACAGATTCTGTGCAGGCGTGAACCTGCTGCCTCCGGGTTGCGTCATGTTATGACTAGATGAGATAGAAGAGTTTACATAACATATATATCTGTGTATGATGGTTCCAGAAAAGTCAGGGGCATTGATTGTTTTTATACTACAGACTTTCTTTGTTCCCTCCATTTCATTTCTGTGTTTGTCTAATAGATGAAATTGTATGTGACGGCTAAATGAAGAATAAAGACTATGCATGATTTTCTATATCAACTCAGCTGAACAGGGTAATTTTTGAAAACTGGTTTATATTCTTTAGGAGTCAATCTCTTGGTAGAAGAATTGCTCGATTTCTTCTTTGACTACCACTATCTCAATATATTTAGATCAAAGAAGGATTTTATATCTTTGGTAGGGATGTATAGTCCCAAGCTGTGGTGGGATTCAGCCAGTTCACACCTATTCAGGAGAACCAGTTGTTAACTTTCTAAGCAGTTCGGAGAACCGGTTGTTGGAAGAAATACCCCCCCCCCACTTTACAGGGCTAATCCTGTAAGGAAAGCAGGAAGGAAATATTCTGGTGTTTCTAGCCTAACCTTTATTGCCCTGCTTACAGAAACTGCCTCTCCAGTTAACCCTTATTACCATTGTAACAACTAAGGCGAAGCGTCCATCGACCTGAGTGACCTTGAGTTGGCCATGCCCATACAGTCACATGACTACTGAGCCACGCCTACCCAGCTGGTCATTAGGGCAAAGAACCGGTTGTTAAATTACTTGAATCCCACCACTGGTCCCAAGTATGCTAGGCCTTTAAATTTCTATTTGATCTGGGAAAACCAATTGGAAACAAGAGGTGATGGATTTTGATTTGGCTTTTATTTATTACTTTAGAGTATTTGCATGCCACTCAGTTTTATAACAGTCTAGAGTGGCTTGTAGAAATAGAATTAAAAAAGAAAATGACAATTTAAATAAAATTTAAAATGTTGCAGAAAAATAAAATATTATGAAATAATAAATATTATATGTTAAAAACTATTTCAAAAATGACTTTATAATACTAAAGGATCTGGGTAGACAAATATATTGAACCTCTTAAACTGTCAAAAAGGGGAGCTTTCTTCAGTTTCAGGGCAATGTGTTTCACAACATGGGCCCTTCTGCAGAAAAAAAATAGAATTAATTTGAATGACAAATGTATTCATGATGGATCATGAACTAAAACTGCAGAGTAAGCAATAGGAAGTAGGAGGTCTTGCAAGTAACGTGGTCCTAACCAAGTAAGATTACATATGGCATTCTGATAGTGTATATATAAGGCTCAGAAGATAACTAGTGAAGCTGTTTGAACATGGCGGTTCTGAGGACCTTCGGAAGGGACCACATCCAGCTATGTTGTTGCTTTGTCTTAGTTTCAATTTCTGAACTGTTTTGTGTATGATGCATTACGATAACCAACCTTGAGTGCATAACTAGTGAGTCACTGAACCCTGTTGTCTGTCTTCTAAATAAGCATGTAATTGGCTTCTCAGTTGCAGCCATTAGACGGTTTTCCTTGCCATTGAGGTTTGCTTGTTTGTCTATTAAATTTGTTTGCTGCCCATCTTACCACAATCATGTTACACTATTGTCCAGCATCAGTGCTGGATTCAGGAGGACTACAAAGCTGCAACCCCGATTCTTCAGCAGGAGTGTAATCTCGTTTCCTTCCTTCTCCAGCTCTGGCATTCAATGACTAACATGCCCTAGAAAAACACAGGAGGAACAGAGATTGCAAAAGAGATATACTAGCCCAAGGGGAGGGGGAAACATGAGAAGGGGGCCTAGATTAATGCTAATTTAATTACACCGGGGATATGTTGCGCTGAAGCATTCCTTTGGCAGAGACGGATTCAAGGCTACCTTGATGGCAAACCTATGCCATGCTTGCCACAGGGGGCACGCGGAGCCATATTCCCTGGCATGCCAGCAGTCAGCTCCAGCAAGCATGTGCGCACTGACCAGCTGATTTTTTAACTTCTGGAAGGCCGGGGGAGGGCGTTTTTGCCTTCCCCAGGATTCAGGAAAGCCTCCGGAGGCTGGGGAGAACGACCCCCCCCCCAACGAGCCAACAGAAAGTTTGGGAATGAATCTCCAGTTGGCCCATTGGGCCTGTTTTTCGCTCTCCCCAGCCTCTGGAGGAGTTCCTGAAGCCTGGGGGGAGGGAAAAATGGGCCAACAATCTGTTTCCGGCTTCTGGGGGGGGGCAGGGGAGGCCGTTTTTGCCCTCTCCAGGCCTGGGGAGGAGTCGTGTGCAAATGTGCGGGTGTGTGCACATGTATAGGTGGGCGGGGAGGATTGAATTGGTGTGGGCACATGTGCATGCTCACAATTTTGGCAGAAAAAAGTTCACCATCACTGCCCTACTAGCAAAGAAATCAAATGATTTTTCTTTCTTTAATTCGCCAACTTCACAAGTGCGGCCATCAATCTTGAAAGTCTGTCACAACAGTCTTCCTGCTCAATTCTTAACCAGTGCGGTGAAGGTAGAATTGCTTTGAGTCATGCTTCTCTCATTTCCTCTTCTACTTTCTCTATTAGACAATCTATCCCAGGTTCATAGGAAAAGGGAAGTATCACTAAATGTCGCTGATATACATAGTTTCAATCCTGAGAATCAGTGGAGGAAGCCAGATTCTTTTAATGACCGCATGAGTGATTTAACAACTGTGGTGAAAAAGGTCATAAAATGAGATAAAAATTCACTTAACAACTCCTAGCAACAAAAATTTAGGGCTTAATTGTGGTCGTAAGTACCTGTATTAAGCAAACACACCCCTCCTTCTGAATGCCCCCTCCAGTCTCCAGGTTAATAAACCCAGTTGATACAAGTGGAAGGTATTTACTTACCTTCCCTAGCAGTTTGCACATGGGACTGTGCATGCATCTGCACATGCCTTTGTGCATGTTCTTTGGCTAAAAAAAGTGACTAAATGGGATGGAATAGCGCCAGGGCGGGTGGGCTGAGCCAGCCACAATTGCTGCTACCGGTTTGGGCAAACCAGTCCAAACCAGCAGAATACCACCTCTGAACACACCCACTAACTCTGCAGGGGTGCCTAACTATCAAGCGCCCCCTTTGGTCATCCAGTTAATTACAGTTTCCAATAACTCCCAGCATTTCCAGAAGGAGCAAAGAAAACAGTATAAAGGTAAAAAACATGTGAGAATTGTAAACTTACGTTGAAGTTTAGTAGAACACTTAGTAGAATATTTTATAATTATCTTGCTTTAAATATACTGGTACTTTTTTTAATTGTACCGACAATTCAATTTTTTTAAATCTTCAAATGCTAATCCAGAGGTAGATAACAATTTTGAGACTTATAAGCATCCTGATTGATTGGTGGCATTGATGTCTAAATGTTTAAAATGATGTAAAGTGAGGCAAAATACACATGGTAGAAGCCTGTCTTTTTTTAAATTTAAGTGTGGAGACTGAGTTTAGTTTTCTTCTTGTTTTTGAAATGGTGTCGCATCGAATGTAGAGCTTATACCTCAAAATGGCAGGAAAGCATACCACTGAATTCCAGCAGTTATGACCTGAGGTGATATGACTATGGCATATTGGCACATATCTTTTTTAAAATGTAATTTTAACTCAAGCAACTCAAATTATCTCAGGTACCCTGGAATGTAATGGTCGTTGACACTTTATAGGAACTTGAAAATATTATTAATAAATAACGCCCTTAGACATAGTCCGGGTGTCAAAACATCACATTAAGCAGTATTGCTTTAATGTAATACTGACATCCAAATTATTAGATCTGTCAGTTGTGGCTTATCATCTAGCAAAATACATAAACCCGACCAAAATGTTAAAGCTGAAATGCAACAGCCTTGTCGAATAAATAAAAAGAACGAAGAGTCTTCTGCCACCATTATAGTACCCTAATACAGTGTATGCCTAATATGTTGGTTCCAGATGTGACAGCCCTGGAACCAAATTATTTAATCTACGCTTTTAACAGGGCACTCTTAAGTCAGATAAAAATTCCTCTCACCAAAATATTGGGAAATGGGGTAAAAAAATGGTCCCCTAATTAATCCTAGTGCTCTAGTGTTTTGTTGCTTTCTGCAGTGTCACCTTGATGAATATTACTCAAACTTAGTAATTATAGTCTACATTATATGTGCACAATTTTCAGAGAACAAGTGATATACTAATTGTTAACATTAAGCAATCTGATTCTACACTTCCAATAATGCATCAGAAAAGCTGCCGTGCCATCCCCTTATAAATAAGTAGACTTTCTACCATCACACAACAGATTACAGTGCTACCAAACTGCACTTTAATGTACTTTTAATGGTAGATTATAAGAATATGTGGGGATGCGGTGGCTCAGTGGCTAAGACGCTGAGCTTGTCAATCAGGAAGTTCGGCAGTTTAACGGTTTGAATCCCTAGCGCCGCGTAACAGAGTGAGCTCCCATTACTTGTCCCAGCTTCTGCCAACCTAGCAGTTCGAAAGCACATAAAAAATGCAAGTAGAAAAATAGGGACCACCTTTGGTGGGAAGGAAACAGCATTCCGTGTGCCTTTTGCATTTAGTCATGCCAGGCACATGACATGAGATGTCTTCGGACAGTGCTGGATCTTTGGCTTTGAAACAGATGAGCACCACCCTCTAGAATCGGGAACAACTAGCACATATGTGCGAGGGGAATCTTTACCTTTTACCTATAAGAATACACTGATCTACAACTCATTTTTCCACCCGAAGGCTTTCAAAACAGCTCACATTCTTCCGCATAAGTCCTACTTGAAAGGCAAGAAAAATAAAGGAGTTTAAAGCAGGGGAAGTTTCTCAATGTTATTTAATGACAGGAAATGTCATTGATCTGAGACACTAGAATGTCTTGGCAGTCCTATAATGAGGAGGTATAAAAATGTAAAACAATACACTTGTTCAATCTTGTGAAGAATTTTTTCAACAATCAAAATACTATCTAATCCATATTAATCTTCATTGGTTATGGGTGTGAACAGACTTGACCTACTTAAAATTCAGGAACCAACAATGCAATGGCTTAATGCAACCTTAAAACTTATTGTAGAAAGATGGGCATGATTCAGCTAGCTATGTGACTTACGTGACATTTAGATGCAAATTCCTAAAATGGATCATAGAAATTGTCATGTTACTTGCTTGCTTAATACATCCGTTTCTGCTTCCAATCAGAATGTTTTCAAATATCTCTCATAGCATCTATATCCCAAATACTAATAGTTTTAAGTCGAGAACTACCTGTAGTAGATGCAATCTCTGGTATCCTGAAATAAAAGTTTACCTGAATGGCTGTTACCTTTGGCCAGTTTCATCCTCTGTGTGTATATAAAGCATTTCCATATCCTGAGAGATTTCTTATGGGTTTGAATTGTGGCTATTTGCTAGTTTCCTACAGCAGGTGGCTCAGTGGCTAAGACGCTGAGCTTGTCGAGCAAAAGGTCGACAGTTTGGCGGTTCAAATCCCTAGCGCCGCATAATGGAGTGAACTCCCATTACTTGTCCCAGCTTCAGCCAACCTAGCAGTTCGAAAGCACTTACAAATGCAAGTAGAAAAATAGGAACCACATTTGGCGGGAATTTTCCATGTGCTGGACAGCGCTGGCTCTTTGGCTTTGGAGATGAATACTGCCCCCTAGAGTCGGGAACGACTAGCACGTCTGTGCTAGGGGAACCTTTACCTTTACCTAGAGCAGGGGTCCTGAATAATTGGTCCATGGACTGGCACTGGGCCACAGCATGTCAGAAACTGGACCACACAAAAAAGTGAAGCCCTATATGTGGGATGCAAGCAGCACACAAAATCACACCCCTTGCGGTCTGCGGAACCTGTCCCTGGTGCCTAAAAGGTTGGGGGCAGCTATCCTGGCATTTAGCCAGTTCAGCCCAAGTGTCAGTCAGAAAAGCAGAAGTGGTTCTTTGTTTTGTCATGAGTCATATACATGTTACTTTCTTTCCATTTATGTATCCTTTGAAGCATTCCTCAGAAGTTGTCCCATATAGCATATGTTGTTGGAATATAAGGGTAAGTGTGCAAAAGAGAAACAACTGATGCATGTTGATGACAACTTGCTAATGGACTTTTGACCACAATGCTAAATCCAGAAGGCTTCCTGATGTCTGAATAGGACATCAGAAGGAATAATATCTTCCTACCTGTTTAATCCTGTTGTCTTGTCAGAGTTGAGTTAAAAGCAAAATGGGGGACTGTCCTCTTCTTGTAATATTTTTCAAATAAAAAAAACCACATGGGAACAAGGAGAAAAGCACCCTCCTGATTGGCTCCTCGGTATTTGATTTTTGTTGGCTTTGTCTGCCTCCACCCCTTTCCTGGATTGACAGATCAGGTGACTTTCTTTTAACCTTCCAATATCTAGACTTCTTGGGTTGGAATTTCTTCATACTCCCCCTCCAAGAATCAACTTGCTGATCTACAGAAAACAGCTCATCATTTCCACTGTTTGTATGGCACTTGCTGACAAATAAAGGTGAAGATAGCTTATCAACAACACTAATGATAGCTATTTGAAAACCCAGGATGATTTGTATGTATGTTTGTATGTTTATTATACTTGTATGCCACCCTATTCCCGAGGGACTCAGGGCGGCTAACAAACAAGTGGGGAAGGGGGAGATACAAAAAACAAACAAAGACAAAGACAAGATACAAAAAACAGATTAAAAGCAACGCAACAATCACTACAATTCAAATGGGGCTGGGAACTCATCAGCCCCAGGCCTGCCGGAACAGCCAGGTCTTGACGGCTTTGCGGAAAGCCTGAAGGGTGGTGAGGGTCTGAATCTCCACGGGGAGATTGTTCCAAAGGGCCGGAGCAGCCACAGAGAAGGCCCTCCCCCGAGGGCCTGATTTGTGCCTGAGGTTTCATGAAGATGTGGAAAAACACAGGAGATAAAGGACAAACCATTATTTAAGCCAGAGACTACAAGGCCCTTTAGGATGATTTTTTTTTAGGTGCGTGTAACCAGCCTAGCTTGGGGGTTTACAAAAAAAAAGGTACAAGTTCTTGCCTGGCCATTTATACTGTAGGAAGCTAGCACTTACCCCTCTCCTAGGAAAATGAAATAACCTGAGAAATATTGAAAAGGCAGAATATTATATTTCCCTTGGATTTAAAGCACGTGCTTTTTTTCTCTTCCAAAATGGCCGCTGCAAGCTTGGAGCGACACCGGGCTGCCATCGGTGATCCGGAGTGCTCAGTAGAGCCTCCGGGACTAAGAGGGGTCCTTTGATGGTTGGCAGGGGGCTCCTGACCTTCCTACCTGGCCTCTAGGCTCGCCAGCGGCTGCTGACAAGCCTCCCGGTGCTGCCAGAACCATGTGGAGGCATGGAAGGCTGGAACGTTCCTGGCAGCCTGATCCGTGCGTGAGAAAGGTTAATTATACAAAACAACTTATTTCAAGGGTAAAGCAAAAAACCTAGGTCTAACTAAGGCTACAACTGTGGAAACACAAATAAAAAAGGCTACATTAAACTATTTAGCAGAAATCCAGCTTGCTATCCAAGGACTGGAAATCCCAAATACATCCTTTTAGGGCGACTGAGTTTTTCAAACTGACCTCCAAAGGGAGCAGGAGGCGTGGCTACACTAAAGATTTAAACTCAGTCCTTGGGCAGCAAGCTGAAGTTAACCCGTTCTTGGACACTCCCGCAGCGCCTAGAGAACGACCATTCAGGTAATCGAACGGTCATTTCCCTGGATCAGAAATGGAGAAACATGTTTTTAGGCAGGAAGCAGACTCACTCTTTATAGCCTCCACCTTTGTCAATGGGCCATTAGGGGCCCTGAGCTAGTCTACTATACATAACAAAGATAGGATTAGCCTTCTACAGAAACTCACCACATGGCATCTGGAACTCAACCAAGCTTGGAATTCAAAAAGACACACAATCTACAAAGTTACCTAAGACAGACAGACAGACAGACAGACAGACAGACACACACACACACACACACACACCATCCCTGGGAGTATGACAACCAATCAGAATACATTCCTGACACAGGAACAGGAAACAGAGAGGTGGGGCCAAACAGAGTATTAAAAACCCAGGAACTCTCAGCAAGCCCCTTTTTTCTCTCTTTTCTTCTTCACTCAACATTTGGAAGCATGTGGTCCCCCTTTTCTGTTCAGGAGCTCAAACTATGTGGTACTGTCCACCACTAAACCATCTTTCCAAGCAGTTTCCATGTTTCCAGTGTTTTTCCCCACTTGGACTGAACCCAGAAGGACATTTCTTCCAACAGTACCAAATGAATAGTACTGTTGCAGTCCTGAATTATGTTGAGGAATCTAGCACAACTAATTTATCTGACCTGCCAAGAATATTTATCAGGACAACTGTGGCTCTTTTTGATCTTAAATCCAGAACAGGACAGATCCAGCTAATAGTCATCATGCCAAAAAAGCAAGCATTTGAATCTCCATATTCAATATAGGATGTTCCTTGGGGATGGGGGAACAACTTGATGAATGGCCAGTAGTCTAATATGGTGGGATCCAAGGATTTGTCTCCCAAAGACATATCTATTAAAAGTGATTTTGAGGAATCCTATGATTCCTTGAACATACGGGGGCGGCATCCAATAACGGCTATATATTATATTATATAGTTTCCTCCCATTTTGAGAAAGGACATAAAACCTTTAGCTTAAAACACCGAATGCCATCTATTGGCACAGTTGGCTGTTAGCTTTTGTCCAATGTAAAATGTGCTTTTGGTTATCTGAATAATCTCCAACAAATGTTGGACTCAATTGTGGTCATAATTTGAGGACTACCTATACCATCAACCGTGGTATCCTTCTCGATTTACTCAGAAGACTGGCGGTGGGGGAATGTGATACCGTGTTGTGCTGGTTTTTACCATCTCGCTGCCCTTGGCCCCTGTTGTGGGGGTATTAATAGGGGGGGGTGTCAGTGCTTTTCCTCTCCTTTTTACATCTACTTGGGACCACTGGATGAGCTCATCCACCGCTGTAGACTAAAGTATCACCAATATATTGATTAAACCAATTATGCCCAGGGGACCTGATATTGGGATCATCCAGCTCTAGAAATATTACAACTACAAAAATATTTACTGAAAATTGCAATGTATGTTTGTAATGCTTGATATAGTCATGGATTAAAAAGGCCACGTTGATGTCCTATTGGGAGAACAGGAAATTTGTGAGATTTAATAATTTTCACTTTAGCTCTAAAATGATAGTCCGCAGAAAATTGTATTTAAAATCGTATCATTTCTTGATTCTTGGCGTTATCACGCTTCAGTTTGCATTTTGAGACTTTGAAACTCTGACTGATGGTCATTTTCTTCTCAGTTGTAGCTAAGTGGGTGAGTGCATGCAAGTTTGTGTATCAAGCTTTAGTGACTGTTTGTTAAGTAGTTTATCGAAGAAACATAAAAGAGTGCCCCTTTTTTGTCAAAGGAAAATTATAGCTTCATTACATCTTACTTGCATCTCTCTGTGAGAATACATAGGGAAAGTTTCAGAGAGGCTTATTGATGTAGGAATAAAAATAAATGTTAGACCAGGAAGCTTTCAGGTGAACAGGAGGGACGCACAAAATTTTGAACAGGAAGAGATTCAAAAGGGCTGTTGCCCTGTTAGGATTTATTGTGGCTGTAGCCAGAGTTAGCAAAATACGTTTACCCATCTGGCAGGCTGGAATTGTCTCGTCAGCTGAAGCTAATGGACTTAGTGATGGATGCCTTTTGTTTGCTCTGCCGGACTTTGGAGTGAAAGGAGACAAAAGGAGTTTCACCAGCTTCGCTGCAGCTTGTGATAAGCTCAGAAGGAAAGGCTACTGTGTTGTGTGCTGTGTGTGAAATTGGAGGGCGGGAGAAATGATGAGCAACACTTTTAACTGCCTGGATTTAACAATACAATATAAAAGGCTGAAGTGGGGTGGGGGAAAATCTTTATATGAGAAAAACCTGCATGGAAAGACTATATTGTGGTAAATTGCTAATAAGCTGGTGCCTCCTTTTGGTATAGTATAGTATAGTAGGGTGTAGTTACTGCCTTTCACCAATCATCTCCCTCTTCCTCTTCTTCCTCCTCCTCTTCTTTCTCTTCTTCCTCCTCCTCCTCTTTAAATATATTGGACTTTAATTGTGTTTAGAGTAGATACATTTAAATGCGTTCTGGTGGATGTATTCTAAGTATGGGTTCAGGCTAGTTTGTGCAGTGCCTTTTCCAAATAGCAACTTGTGCACAAAGCTAATTATGAACTGCTAATTTCAGGAAAATATCCTAATAAATAGAAGTATTACTGTATATATAATAATTCAGTCTAGCTAGAAACATTGAAATACATTTCAACAGTTGCAAACCATATGAAATAATTTATTTAAGTACTTTGTGAAGATCCTTGGAGCATCTCTTCTATTTGTGTGCGTAATATATGATTAAATGTAGCCTATATTCGCTGCTACAGATGGCCACTGACAGACAAGGTGAACAAGCCGTTCTTCAGCCCTCTGCTTGAGAGTTTGGAGAGAAACAGCTTGATTGAAGAAGAAATAAAAGATTGAGAGGCATTTCAATTCAAACTTTGAGTATGAGCTCTGAGATCATGATCATTGTTATTTTTAATCTCATCCATACCTTGTCACTATTTTATTCTCCAAGATTACCATGTACTTGATCCCATGTGCCATCTTTGCATTTATAAAACTGCATTCTCATTTAGTTATTGGCTTTATTAAAAATGCTTGGCTTGGATCTTATTCCTTATCAAAATGGAAAGCTTCACGGTGGGGAGGGGAGCTCTGCCCCACAATATAGGGGAAATAGTATTATCAGCAGAGTAATAGTTTGGAGAAAAGACTGAAATGTAGCTGTGATTTCTTAAATGCAAAATTTAATACAGTATTCCTAATTTGCTCGAAGAGTCCTTCAAGGCAAGGTCCACCGATTAGGTTGGGAAACGTGCTTGCATCTTAACATGAAAATTGAAGCACTGAAGTTTCTGGTTTACCAGCTTCAACCTTCAAGTGTGATAACATTTATGAAATATATTAATTGCCTTTCCATTCAAGTGCCCCAAGCAAAATATTTGATGAAGATGTGCACAGCGCTTTAACTGTTGCCCTGCAAGGTATCTGACGCTCTGTTCCTGTAGTACCTGGGAGCAGAAATAAATGCAAACCTTTTGATTAAAGTAGGAAAATTTAATTTGGGTTCTATATTCGTTGTAACAAGTATTATATATTTTTACAGATATACACATTCAAAAGCTACATTTCTTTTCTTGTCAAGAGGTACCCCGTCAAATAAAGAGACTATTAATACTAGTCCTTGAAGTTAAAAAATGTTATGCAATATTGAGAAAGCCCCCAGTGTCGTTATGTTAATGCATGTAAATTGATTAATCTGCCCAGGACATTTAGGGGAAGATACACTTCAACTGTTTAAACATGGACATGCATTAATAGTGCTATGCTGGATAGGTTCATTCATAAGCACACCCGTTATATATTAGTTTTGAAAATGTAATTGTTGTCAGTGCTCTTTAGTTTTTGACCTTTGCAAATACTTCACAATTTTCTGAAGATCAGGAACTAAGATTTAGAAATTCCCGCAAGCAGTTAGATTATTGAGACAGTTGACAAATTCAGCCACACCAGGAATGAATTTGGTTTGACAGCAGTCTCTGGAATTTGTAATGAATTGAGAGCACTTCTTTTAAGATGGAAAGGGGAGCATTGTCGCCAGAGGGGTGTGTTTGTGCGTGTTTGTGACAACCACTGGCGAGACTATTTAAAGAAGCAAATTATCTACTGCATTATTTCTCCACGTTTTGAAAAGCAGTTTCTACACTATCTTTTCTTTTTAAAGTCCCATAATATTTTAAATGTTCTTATTGACTATGCTTTTTATGAAGCCTGTTACCAGGGGTGGGTTGCAGGCGGTACGCCCCGCTATGGGCGTACCAGAGCCTGCCTGGAGCACCGGATACTGTTCCGGTATGGTGCTCTGGAGGGCCCACCCGCCTGCTCAAGCTCCTTACCTGTCCTTTAAAACTTTTGGTGTTTCCGCGCATGGTGCATACAGCGCCTGCACGATGCTCCGCAAGCAGCTGGAGCATCACGGAGGCTTGCGGAGGCATCGCTGGAAGATACGATGCATGTGAGACATGAGCGTGTGCTGCGCGCATTCATGTGGAGGACGCCGGGCCCTGTTGTAACCATACCGGTTGCAATGAGATCCGGAACCCACCACTGCCTGTTACCCTTTACTAATTTCAACATTCCAACTATTGCTTTAGATTTTTCTCCTTTTTGAACTTTGATATACAATGATGCCATGGATGGTTAGATCACAATGTGATTTTTCCTTTCTTCTTCCAAGAATAAAATTCACGAATTTAAGTTCAAAGATAGATATCTTTCTTTTTTGACTGACATCCCTCCCGTAAAAGAGAAGTGAACAAAATAATGTTGCCATTGGTGATACTGCCCTTCTCTATGTCCAATTAACCAGGACTGTAGAAGGATCTTTCTGGGCAGTTTTTCTATCTTGAACTCAGATGTAGCATGATAGGCATTAAGAAACACTGAATAATCCCTGTCTCCCTTTTGAATGTTGCTGTTAACTGATTGACAACAGAAATATGAGTAATCCTGCCTAGAGCCCGTCTACCTTTTGGGACCATTAGTGGTAGATAAGTTCAAAGCAAAGTCATTATTTTACAGAACACAGTGAAACAGCTCCCAAGTTGTGTTATTTGTTTTATTGTTGCTGCAGAAGGGGAAAAAGATGTTTGAAAGAAGGACAAAGCAGATTCATTCTGCACCAGAATGAAATTACTTGGCTGAAACTGTTTACTAAAGCATTAAATTATATTGAATCAGTATTATGCCAGCTTTGTAGGTGTCATAATTAGGACCAGTTTGATTTGAATCAAAGTGGTCTTACATCAAAATTAAAACCACTGTACAGGAAGAACTCAGTGTTGCTTACAAGTCAGGAAGAACATTTTACTAAGGTGGGTGAGAATTCCCCATCACTCAAAAGAATCAGATTTCCTTTTAAAAGGCTAAGTAGATGGGGTTGTTTTATAGACAGAAACACCTCATCCACAGTTCAATATTCCAAAATGGAGTTACATAAAACATTGCTGCCCAATGGCTGAAATATTTTTAAATTAATCAGAACTGACAGGGGTCAAAATATGTACGACATGTCAACTAAGTCACAGTGGCTACTGTGAAATGTTTGCTTTTCTACAACTTGAAATTGATTATTTCTATTGAGAGGCATTTTTATAGGTCCCGGGTACTTGAAAACATTCCTGCCTTTTATCTCTGAGGCCTTTTCCTATTGGACAGTATATTCCCTTTGGGTTTTAGATTCTAGCCCGTAGTAGAGATATGTTTGGCAAGATCACTAATATATATAGTAGGAGCTCTTTCTTGCAGCCAAGACTCTGGTGTCCAGAGTCTTTAGCAGCAACTTAATTTAAAGATGTTAATTGTTCTCATATTCATGATCTGTATATTGGTTTGCCTTCTTATTTACTCAAATGAGGTTTCTGCGAAGTCACAGGAGCTGTGTGGTTGTTTTATCTGGCTTTTTGGCAAGCCCATGTCTGCAGTAAATTGAGTTCTTTCATACTCAGATGTTCAAAGAAATGTTTGCTTTTGAAAGCAAGGATTGTTTGAAAAAAACATTGTAAGGTGAATCCAGTTCAGATCACCATCTTGTGTAAATTAGCCATGTGCTTTCCAGTGCCAGTCTTGAAGTTTGAGTAATTGGCATTCTTTCTTGCCAATGCATGGGTTGATGGAGGAATGATGGAAAGACCATAATTTGGATAATTTTCCATTTTTAAAAGATCTTCCGATACTATTGCAGTTTATTTCACAAATTGCTTCAGCGTTTCTTGAGCTCTGTGATACACTGAAACTCGGGGGAGCTTTGTCAAAAATATACTTGCAGATTGCTCTGCCTCTCTGCGGTTCAGAGTCTGGGGCCTTTGTACTTTGTCATAAGCATTGTCTTTGATGTATCTGGATGTATGTTAAACCACTGATCCATTTCAAAGATAAACCGAGGATGTCATGTAGTACAAACAAGACTGTGTTCACGGATGATTGGATATTTCGTGTCATAGAAACAGGTCCTTTTATAGCTAGCTAGAAACAGTTGTAGGTCATTGAGGCCACTGTTTGTTCTTTGGCAGCACATTCAGAATCTCAGCAAGCCCTGGAAATATTGTGATACCTTTTCCTATTGGGTCGTAGTACTCATGAATACCTTACGGGGTTTCTGTTGGCTGTGTAAATACGTTTCCTATTATTTCTTATTTTTAAGTTAGAGTTGATGCATTGCATCTTATGCAAAACATGAGAAGTGTTAACTCATACTTCATGCAATGCCTTTCCTCCCCATCTTTAGTTATAATTGTATTTTATTAAAATTTTAATGTGATTCCCCTATCTGTCTGTCTGTGTATCTATCATCTAGTTATCTAGATATTTATCATTTCATTTGAAAGATGTAAGCTGCCCAGAGTCATCTTGCAAGCAAGATGAACTGCAAACAAATTTAATAAAAATGAATACATTCTGAACAAATATTTAGTAAATGTGAACCCCACCAAAATTCATGAAGATGCCTGTTTTTCAGCGAATAAGATATTGATTATAGTTGTATTTACATATGCCTTCTCATCCCCTTCAGATTTAAAGGTGTTTTTAAACTAACATTTTAATCTGAATTATTTATTGAATTGTATTACTTGGAGTAATTCAGTTGCTTAATCTTCAAGTAATCAAGCAACAATTACTTCTTTTTTTGTAAATTTTTATTTTATTTTATAACATAAAAATTCAATTTTTAGTTAAACAGTGTTTTGTCTGGGTATAAATGTTTTTAGGAAATAATAAAGTGTTTACAACAATATTCTTTATATTGGTATTAGTTCAATAATAATAATAATAATAATAATAATAATAATAATCCACAAACTGCATGAAGGCAAAAATTCAACATGCTACCACCAACAGCAAATGTCGTATCTGTAATGAGAAAGACGAGACAGTCAACCACTTGATCAGTGGGTGCAGCAAAATTTCACAAACTGACTACCTGCAGCGCCATGACCGCATTGCTAAGATCATTCACTGGAAATTGTGCCAAAAGTTTGGATTTGAGTACAGCAAAAACCACTGGGAACATTAGGTTCAGAAGGTTTTAGAGAATGAGAAAGTCAAGATCTTGTGGGACTTCAGAAAATGAACAAAAAACGGCTGTTTTTGCGTCTTTCCCAGTCCCTAGGAGCACTCTACAAGCCTCCCAAAGCTCTGCATGCCTCCAACCCCCCCCCCCTTTTTTTTTGTGCAAAAAATGAGGCATGCAGAGAGTTTTGGAAGCCTGCAGAGTGCAAAAACTTTTTTTAAAAATTTATCTCTTCAAAATCATGGTGCATTTTATACTCCGGTGCATCTTATAGTCCGAAAAATACAGTATGTGACAATGGGGATGCTGCAATGGCTGTAAGATTGGAAAAATGATCATATCACTTTTTTCAGTGCCATTGTAACTTCGAATGGTTACTAAATGAACTGTTGTAAGTCAAGGACTACCTCTAATATCATTGGTGGTATGTTTTTACATATATTGAAAATCTTTGGGAACTTTCTTTTTTATGTCTATTTTATATCCCTAGTTACCAGTTTGATCTTTTTTGATCATTTTAAATTTCATAATTTTTACCACTTGGAAATGATAGTTAAAATAAAATTAAACACAATATTTGATGTAAAGATCTGAGCTAGTGTGTTGTATAAAAAATAATAATCTGAAATAATCTGGAGGCTATTTTCTTAATAAGCCTACATGCATGTTGTACTTGAAATCTGTTGCCAAAGGCGATTTTAGGCCTTTCCTTTTTGAGTTCTGTCTGCCTGACTGTTTCTTATTCCCTTACTAGCATTTCTCTCAATCTGTTAGCTTGTCTAGTTAGTAAGCAGATGGCTTACTGAGCCTTTTTTTCCCTTTTTATTCTCAGACTTTCTATTTTGTCTCCTGGAACAAACTGTTGCCATACCGCATGGTCTTTTGACATCCTTATATCCAAATTCTTTCCTTTAAGAGTTCATAGAACCTAAGAGTATGAAGATAAATTCGTGTGCTTCTGTCATGCTTCTCCTGAGTTGCGGACAGTTACATGTTACGGGTGACTCAGAGAGAATTGAACACTGCCTCTTTGTTCATGCCAGGCCAGACCCAACTTTTTTGTTTGATTATTATCTACAGCCTGCAAGCTACATAAAATATGCATTCACACTACAGAGAATATGATTACTGTATTAAATTATAAGAATTGGATTTATCAATGTATACTGATGACTGGAAGTGTGAGAATCATGAAGATACTTAAGCAAATGATGAAAAAGAAAGACTGAAACGATTACACCCGAATGACCATATATGGACAGGCAGGTTCTAAAAATTTAAGAAGTTTTCAAAGGCTTATTTGTGGGCTTAAAATAGAGGTAACAGAAATATATGGATCATTGCCTGATGTATTGAAGCAAGGAAACAATTTAATACCACCTTATTGTATTATGATAATTTTTAGTGTTTATTGTAGACTTTCTACTGTACCAGCTGACTGTTATCACCACAACTATTCCAACTGCGTGTTCTTCAGATATTTGGGCTCTGCAGCTTCCAGATTTCCCTGACGTGGTCAGAAATTCAGGAAGTTGTAATCTGAGTGCATAGTTTAACTAATCTTTGATATGCTGTAGGACACAGGATACAGTCAAAAGAATGACGATATTAATGAGAGCCCAATAAAACAATAGTGTTTTACTTTTCCAAATGTATTGCTGATTGCCAGAGTTTAACAATTGGCATGAGAATGAATTCAGTTTAAAAAAAAATAGAAGAAAAATATTTTTAAGAGTGTTTGACTTCTGCCATATCTCACCTTTCACAGAAATTCATAACATTATTTTTAGTAAATACACCACAATTACATTTTGCAGTTTTTAATCGTAAGTAAATTTTCATTACACATATTTCAAATTGAGTTAGAAATATGCTGTAAAGTGTTGAGAGTAATTTTTTCGCCATTGTTTAAATTTTTCCCAAGTTTTACCACATGACACATTGATTTATAAGCCTAACCGAACACATGTATTATAATTTCTTGTTTATGTGAGCTATTTCTGCTGTTTGTTCTTTCTGTACTTTTTTTTGGTATACTGAACGTATTTGGAAGTTAGCAATAGGAATCCATGCTGCTCTGGTGAAATCCATATGGTTGTTGGAACTTACAGAATAGTAAGCTCATTTAAGAAAAAAAATCTGATTTAGTATTTTCCTGAAGCCCATCAATAAAGAACCAAAGTCCTGTCTAATTTGGCTACTATCCCTTTTTTATTTTATTTTATTTAGCAACCTAGTATCTTAAGTATGGTGACAACTAAGATAACCCAGTATCTCTGGACCATCAATTCAGATAATTATTAAACAGGGCCTTAAAATCAGTTTGCAACCATGATTTATTATTATAGCACATTTAACACTTACAAATATATATTGTTTAACTGAATAATAACAATTATGGCATCTGCCTATTCAAGCCTCTGTGAAGGATTTAGTAAATGGATAAAAATGCTAAATCCAGTCTAAATCTGGTTGGGTGTATGACTAACCATAATAATAATAGCCCATATAGCTATAACTCAAGGCAGCCAATATACCTAATATTCCTCCCTCCTATTTTTCCCGCTACAAAAATTCTGTCAGGTGGATTGGATTGATAAATAGTCACTGGCCAGTTTGATTTGGTAATGGAGTTGACAAGTTATTTTTATGCATTTTATACATTTAGACTGCTATGATTTTGATTTATTGTCCAATTGTTATATAGATATCTATATGCTATTTTTTATAATAAGCAAAAAATGAAGATGAAAATATTTAAATATTTCAGAGATTAATGTTTAACTATATACTATATTTATTTTTTAGTATTTTTTCATAATATGTGAAATTAATATGACATATTGATCATGCATCTCATAAGCACAGTTAAATATGAGCATATGGAAGGGATAGAAATTAAGTTGGCATGTATCTTAATTCCTAAATACTGTTTTGAAATATATAATAATCACAACCTTAACTAAATTGATTGTTAACCCAACATGTAAAACTTGATAATTGGGATATGAGAGTGTTCAAGAAAAATTATACTATTTCCAATTTTCAAATTGCATCATAAGGTGAAAAGATACAGTACAATGAATACTGATTAAACTGATTTATTTTATTATTACTATTACAGATCTTTCCAGGCTTTCCTTTTCGGCAGGTAAGTTTTTAAAAAATAATTTGTACTTCCAGTAAACGGCTCTTTGTTATTTGATAGGTATCAAATATAATAGTATATTTATACATATAGAATATTGTAATCCAGGTAGAAAGCTTTTCCTTTTTTTTCTTTTGTTTTAGGCAGGAAGTAAGCAAAGTTGTGGTTGAATCAATATGATTAAAAAATAATTTGCTTTTTGGCAGTGTTAATAATTTCCTAGGAGATAATCTATTTAAGACAGTTTCATATTTTTCATGTCTTTTAAAGTTGAAATTATAATAGGAATTATCAAATAATCCTGTTTTCTTTTCTTCTGCTTTTTAAGTGTCAAGTTATGATGCCAGGAGTGGAATTTATTATGTTTACATTGTGTTTTAGGATTTTGATTTTGCCATTTGTGATACATATCAAACTGAATATACAGTGTGTGTGTCTATATGTGTATCAACTAACATTGTGCAATAAATTATCTGACAAAAATAGTGTCGTTTTGATAAATTAAAATTGAGTTCCTTAAAGCCATCAGGGTATTTTGGATAGCTACATTCTAGATTCGAACAACATAACTGCATTTGTATTATGTAGCCAGATTAAAAGTAGTTTCTGCCATTCTAAACCATAAACCATAACTTGTTTTTCATGAAATAAACAAGCTCTTTTAGTGACTTTTTGTACTATCTAATCCAGTTTATACTTGATAAGTATCTCTTAATAGATTCATGAAAATTCAAAATATTCTCAGAAAGTAATTTCAAGGATAGTCTAAAATTCAGATTTTACTTAGATTATTTGTCCTAACTGCACCGCCTGAAGAGCCAGGCAGTAACTACTTGATGTTCTCTTTTAATTCTCCTGTGCCTATTTATCTAGCTTTTACTGAACATTTCTTTTCTTTCTGTTCTATGTGGTTAAAAAGGATTTTATCTGTGCTCCTTGGTCATAGAAGGGAGTTGACAATTGGATTAAGTATAGATTCCCTTTTCTTGCAGTTGCTGTCTGACAGTGGTAATCCTGAACTTCTCCTCTCGCCTTTGATTTCATAGTTGAACCTTTTTGTAGGAATGATGGAGTGTGTGCCATCAAACACATTATGTGATTAGGTAGTTTGTTAAAACCGTCACATAAGGGAGCTGGCCTACATTTCTCTAATCTCTGTCACAGCTTTGATGTTTTTGCCGCTTACTTTGCTCTTACTTTTTAATTGAGGCCATGAATATGTGACTTGACGATTTGAGAGTGCAAATCACTGGGGCTTGTCAAGCCAAGTTGCTCAAATTCTATTCCTCTAGAGGTAAATTTGAAGTATCTCGTCATTGTATAAATGCCCCCCCCCCCCCAAATTAGGCCAGTTTAGCATGTAGTCCTCCAGCGAGGGAGTGGAGAGATTTTTTTTAATTGGATGTACAGCTCAGTTTCAGCGTATGAGCTGAATGCTCAAGAATGGATTAATCAGAGTAATGTCACAGGTGATTTTATTTCTGCCATCACCATAGAAGACAGATTTTTAAGGTGTTGCACCTTTTCATTTCTCAACTTGCTTTCCATAATTATGGAATGTATAGCAGAATGATTGAAAAGTTATTTTTATACACCACTCTGACACACACACACACACACACACACAATTGTATGTCTTCGAAAAACTCACCAAAAGTGATTTTCACCACTCTGTGAAATGAGTCAGAGCATGAGAAATGGTTTTTGCTGCTATTATAAAGGTTGCATGGTGTCATTAGATTTGATTCACTTTTGTGCCCTGTCACAGTTATGAATTTTGCATGGGGAAGTGTTACAGAAAGGGTGAATATATGTTAGGAGATCCCACTATTTCTGTCACAGTTGCTTTAGCCACAGGAGTGATAATACTCCAACTTTGAACCTGACCAGAAAAAATAATATTTACAACAGCATTTAACTGTTGTCTTAATTAATGTGAGGAAAAGAAATCTAAGGGTGTAAATATTTAAACCTAGATGATATTTTCTCGGAAATAAAGATTACATAATAAGAGGTAGTGATGGGTGCTGTCCAAAACAGCTGTTTATCCATGGTAAAATGTCTACCATAGGAAAATGTAATTGTGCCCTTATTGATTTATAAAGCATTTTGAAAGCATGCAAACGCAAGTAGATAAATAGGTACCACTTCAATGGGAAGGTAACAGCCTTTCATGCATCTTGGCAATCGTCATGCTGGCCACACGACCATGGAAAATCTTCAGATACCGCTGGCACCCTCGGCTAGGCAACAGTGATGAGCACTGACTTCTAGAGCCATACATGACTGGACAGGGGAAACTGTACTTTTACCTTTATACAGATGTGGTGGAAGGAAACTGGTTTTATAAGGATAAAAAAATGTAGAGAGGCATAGCAAATGGAAGTGAGAAGTGAAGTAACTACATTTTACTTTATTTCCTTTTTGTTCCCTAATCTCATGGATTTAATTCCCTTTCCTTTCTATTCCTTCCCTTGTTTCTGAATTCTACATAACAATATTTACCGCAAAAGGGAATAAAGGTAGTCCTTGTTGAATGACAACTTGTTCAGGGTCCTTTTGAAATTACAAGACTGCTGAACGAGGGGTGCTTAGGATGGGTACTTGTACTTATGGCTCTAGCGGCATCCCTTTAGTCACATGTTTGCAGTTTGGGTGCTTGGCAATCATCTTTCAGTTACGATGTTGCAGTGCCCCATGGTCACATGATCACCAAAACTTCACTGCTGGCTTCCAACAAACAAGTCAGTGGGGAAATGTTGCCGATGGTAATCACGTGACCATGGAACATTGCAACTCCATGGGATTCATCTAACAATGGCAATTGGGACTGCTGCTAATGCATATAAGTCAATGTGATCATGTGATGTCAGTCTTTACAATGGCATTGCTTAGTGATGTAGGTTTTGGTCCCAGTTACCACCGTTAATGAGGACTGCCTACGGTATACCTACTGCCCACTTTTGTATCTCTGTTAGTAGTAAATTTTTCTAACCGCCCACCGATTCCACAGTAATGGTGATTTATAAAGTAGGGAAGTCAATTAGATTAAAAAAAGGAAAGCTGGAACGCCCACAAGTGGGCGGTAGGGACCAGGTTGACTACCACTGGCCCTACGGTATGATAGGTGTGCATAAATGTGTATGCATAAAGATAATGCTGTAAGTCAGTGGTTTTTCTAAGCTACATATCTGCAAGCATATTAAAAACACCAGGCTTCAGTATAGGAAGTGGCCTGGGACTAAAGACTTCAACCCACCCGAATTGTATGAATGTTGTGTTTTTAACGATGTACTGTCTTATGTGTTTAATTTGTATGTCCTCCCTTCCTTTTGAACTGTAAGCCGCCCTGAGTCCCCCCAGGGAAAAGGGCGGCATATAAATAAAACTACCTACCTACCTAAACTACCTTTTATTACTTCCAAGAATGTTCTTTCTTTTTGTTTCTCAAGTTGTGGAGAGTTTACGATGTTTCCACAAATTATTAAAAACTGAAAAACCTCAGGTGTTTGTATAAATGATCTCTAATGCTAGATTCAAGGGACAGCCTTTTAGTTGTTCCCTTTTTATCGAAAGATTAATTAATGAATGAGAGGTAGGATTTTTGTATCTCTCCAAATGGCTGAGAGGAATTGAAGCATAGTATATCTACAGTAGATGCATGTTTGAGAAGGCTGCTATATTAAAACCAGGAAGCTCTTAAGTGCTCCTTTTGGTCCAGCCAATATTAATTATTCACACAAAACAGATTCTTTTTTCTTTATTACCACAAAACCAGAGTGTTGTTTTTGGAACAGTCAAATACACACATTGGCATTTTATCTGTTGCTTTTTTTCAATTTAAAGAGATATCCTTTATTTAAAGAAAAGCAGACTTCTCAATTCTTTGTGCTTCAGTTTTTGATTCATCACAAACATTTATGCAGGAGTTTTTATTGGAACATACAGTTTGGTCAAAACGATGCCACAAATGGATCTCAAAATTGTTTTGTGTGTGCCTGCAGACCTCTGCTTTATTCATAGATTGTGAAGATGATTTCATTCATTAATAGATTTTAATGTTTTATATACTTTTCCAGCAAGTTCTGTATTAAGCTTAATTTATGAAGACTTAAATATAAACAGCCTTCCTTCCCTCTGGCTATTTTCTTGCATTCTTTGGTAAAGAAACACAAGATGAGAGAATATATGAGCTACTGTAAGGATGACAGTATGCTCTCTTCTCCTTTTCAAGGGCTTTGAAACTCCTCAAAAGGAGCTTGACACAAAATAATCTCATTCACTCCTCTTAATTCTGGGGGCCAGAGACTAATAAAGCAGAACAGATGTCATCCATCTGTGGCACATCTGTCTTCTGTTTTATGCCAATGTGTAAATTATAATTCCATGGTAGTCTGTGATTGACTAAAGTTAAATGCTATAATAATAAATATTACAATATAATGTTTCCAGTAGGAGGACATGGAAATTTAAGGTTCATCACACAGAAAACTGTGTCCTGGCTGCTTTGTTCACAGATGGGTTAGGGGAAACTGTTGATTTTATTCATTTATTTTTTTAAGTCAAACATATTTGCCTTTACTGTGGCATGAAAGAATAGAATTTAACTGATACAAAATCCATTAAAAGTAATATACGACATCTAGGGTAGAGCAGTAAAAAAAAAAATTGTAAGCAAACCAAAGTCTAACCCTTTGAATTAGTTGAAGTGATAGGAAACAATGAAAATAATATTGTCAAGTAATATGTAGATTAGTGAAATACCACAGAAGTTCAACACAATTGTGTTTGTTTTCTAAAAGGGATTTTTTTTTGAAATGTTGTAAAAATGTAGCTGAAAGAGAAATAAAGGTACAAATTACCTAAAACCAACCTACCTACCTACCTACCTACCTACCTACCTACCTACCTTCCTTCCTTCCTTCCTTCCTTCCATCCATCCATCCATCCATCCATCCATCCATCCATCCATCTTTGCTACAAAGGTGCCAACTGTTTTTAAAGAATGCCATATGATTTAATTAGTACTTGATTGGTCCATTGGATTCAAGGTTGTCCAACTCTAAGAAGACTAGGTGGCTTAGAGGATTTAATTTAAAAAAAACTTTATAATTTTCTTTATAAAAATGAGATTAGATATTAACTTACTAATATCTAGAAATAAGAACTACAAAGGGAAACTCAATCTATGGGAAAAGAAGGGCAACCCAATTGTAAGGGATGTAATCAGTGGAAATATTGTTAAAATCAAAGAACAGTAAGACAATTAAATTTTAAATAATCAGAAGAAAAAAAGCTAGAAAGGTATTTGGAATAGGAGGACAGGAAAAATTTGAAAGAAAGCTTTTTTGATTATGCAGAATATTTTAATATTGGTTCTATTTTTATAGTATAAATCTTAGAAAGATTTTGAAATACTCTTAAGACTAGAAGATAGCAAATGGATGCAAATTCTTATGAATAGGTTTTAGCCTTCATACTGGTACCATATTGGACTTCATACTTCCGCTGTTTCATTTGAATTTAATATGGCCATAAAATGTATTAAGCTTCCCAGATATAAAATAAAAAACAGGACATCGGATTAAACTAAAACCATACATTAATAAACCTCTCTGTGTTACTATTAGCTATTACGCTAATGGTTATTTGAAGTACTTTGAACATAGAAATTGCAGGAAAAATTAGCATCTAATTTCTACAATAACATGAGTGACATTGTAGTATCTCTGTTTCTAATAATGTTTATCCTGCTGGCTTTTTAAATTACTCTAAGAAGTTTAAATGGAAGCTGGTTCATGAATAGGAATGAATGAAATAGTAAAATCACACTTTATTTTGCCAAAAAGCCTGCCACACAGAAAGTATTTCAGCAGAAAGCCTTTAACAGTTTTTTTTTTAAACCACCAGAAAGAAACTCCCAGAGACAATTGCATAAAGTATTACCCGGCTGATAGCTTTGCTACTCCTGTGTAAAAATTATTTAGGCAACAGTAATCTTTTGAAAGCAGATAAGATGTTAAGCAAGTTGGTATCCTTAGGAGATGTGGTTGTTCCTATTTCTCCCTCTTTCTGATGCTGCTTGTGTTGGCTAGTGGATTTGGAGCAAACATGGCTGGGGAATAAGATAGTCCTCGACTTACAACAGTTCATTTAGGGACTGTTCAAGGTTACAACGGCATTGAAAAAAGTGACTTATGACCATTTTTCACTCTTACGACTATTGTAGCATCCCCATGGCCATGTGATCAAAGTTCAGATGCTTGACAACTGACTCACATTTATGACAGCTGCAGGGTCCCAGGGTCAAGAGATCAACTTTTGCAACCTTCTGGCAAGCGAATCATATTCACTTAACAACCGTGTTACTAATTTAACAACTGCGGTGATTTACTTAACAAATTTCTCACTTAACATAAATTTTTGACTCAATTGTGGTCGTAACTTGAGGATTACCTGTACATCATGTGACTTTGGTTCTGGCTGATCAGAGATAGCTGCCATTTTGTTGTGTATACCCTCTGTCACAATATTTTTAATCTCTGTATCTTACTGTTAGCTGTTTAGGCTCAGACAGTTGGTAAATAAATAAGTAAATAAATAAGATCTTGGTTGAGAAATAGCACCCTAGATGAACTGTATGGTTGAATCAGATAATGGTCTTTGTGGTGAATGAGCATTGAATTTAGATTAAAAGCAATCTTTTTTTTAATTGTTTAAAATTTGCCAGTTATGATGGATTAAATTTGTACTAAAATGACTGTTTAAACTGGTATGATATAACATGCCTGAACTGAATTTGTAACTTCCAATAATAAATTGTGATTTTTTTCTTTCAGCTTCAGTAGTACTGATTTATTTAGCTTGGCATACTTAACCACAGACAGATCAAATTTAGCAATAAACATGCATTGGATTCATGGAGTCAATAAACATCCATTGTTCCATAATGGAAAAAAATGGGGGAAAAAACCACCCAAATTGCTAAGCTTACTATAATAAATATTAAAGCTAAGCATACAAGGGTGTTTCCTGCAAGTTAACAAACTAATGTTGGTATGTTCATTTTTAATGAAACATATAAGTAATAATACATCTTCTATATCTCAGAAATCAAATACTTTTCCAACATTTAATTTACAACGGACATCTTTTTCCTCTTCATTGTTAGCCAGTTTCACACAGCAGCTGGGGAAGAAAATTCCACTGGGAGGCCATGATATTTATGTTTATTATACCATAAACACTGGGCTTCTGCCAAGATGCACCTGCTGTAGCTCTTAATTGTGTTGAATGTAAAACAAATAAAAATGTCTATGACCCATTTTTAAATATTCACTGCTGAATATATATATATATATATATATATATATATTATATATATATAGTCATCTGAGTCCATTGCAGCCCTGAGTTTTTCAAGTTCTGATTTTTGTGTGTGTGCTATAAGTAGTTGGTTGCTGCCGCACCATCTGTTAATGATTCTGCTTGGCGAAGATACTTCACCTCAGGGGCTGGTTGCTGAGAAGAATTCGGAATCCAGAATGATTCGGAAAAGTAATTGGGCGTCTACCTCAATTCAGCCCGGTATAGTTGGTAATTCTGAGGTAGCAGCTGTTCCCCTGAGCATGTGAAGCATTCACAAACATTCCTTTCAGAAGCTGATGAGATTTTAAAAAGCCCCCAAAATAAGAGATTATAGGAATTTCATGATCTAACACTGCTAATAAATAGAAGTGGGATGACGTTTCAGTGCTTTGCTTAATTCAACTGCATATTGTATGCAGGGCATGATTAAATTTTGCAATTGTTCAGACGTTTCCTGATTGGATTATCAGGCGTTCTGTTACAGGTATAACCAGAGTTACATGTAAAACATTGGAATTGCAAGTATATTTTAAAATGAGATTATGGCCTAATTCAGACTGCTGTCAGGTCATCCCTAGTCCCATCTTTTCTCTAGACTAGCCATACCCAGTCCCTGCAACTATTGTTCTACTTACAGTTAATTTAAAATAATATTTCATGGAGATGGATGGAATTTAATATCATAAATTTACCAGTTCAAATTAAAATTAGCTCTTGTTTCTTTGGGCTTTTTTGTGCACCGTGAACTAAGATACTTCGGACTTGAGGCAGACTAAGGTTTAAGGAATCGTCATGTGTTTTATACCTGGAGAGTACATTCTTAAATGTTTTAGATATTAGATTTTAGATATAGAAAAAAATGATTTCCTCAGACTGTTGTGCAGTTTGGTTACCTTGAATATGTTCAGGGATCTCACTTGCCCCCAACCTTTTGGGTACCAGGGACCGGTTCCGTGGAGAAAGGCTTTTCTGTGGACCATAGGGAACATGGTTTTGTGTGCTGCCTGCATCCCGCGGATGGCGCTTCACTTGTTTGCAGTGGCTCAGTTTCTGGCATGCTGTGGCCTGGTGCCAGTTCATGAACGGGGGTTGGGGACCCCTGTTCTAGGGCTTCGTTTGTAAGTGTGCCAGCCAGTGCTGGAAAGCTAACAAAAGTAAGCGAACAAGGGTATTGTGAGTCATGTCACCATCATTCTGGCAAATTGATGTTTTATATCCGGCCTCCCATTGCTTCTTTCTTTCTTTCTTTCTTTCTTTCTTTCTTTCTTTCTTTCTTTCTTTCTTTCTTTCTTTCTTTCTTTCTTTCTTTCTTTCT
The DNA here is from genome assembly GCF_009769535.1 of Thamnophis elegans. Taxonomy (NCBI): domain Eukaryota; kingdom Metazoa; phylum Chordata; class Lepidosauria; order Squamata; family Natricidae; genus Thamnophis; species Thamnophis elegans. The sequence goes on along the minus strand of NC_045548.1, from coordinate 76,087,946 downwards.
TTCTCCCTCCCTCCCTCCCTCCCTCCCTCCCTCCCTCCCTCCCTCCTTCCTTCCTTCCTTCCTTCCTTCCCTCCCCTCCCCTCCCTCAACTGTGATTCTGGGTGACTAATGCCTTCGGTGTTGAGTCATGCGTGCCATATGATCACGGAGACATCTTCAGACAGCACTGGCTCTTTGGCTTTGAAACGGAGATGATGAGCACTGCCCCCTAGGATCGGAAACGACTAGCACATATGTGCAAGGGGAACCTTTACTTACCTTTAACAAGGCATAAAAAAAATTAGCAAAAATACAGGAAACAGGCAGCTCTCCCCTCCCCTAGTATGGGAATCATTTTGTGAGAGTGCCCACAATCTTCAATATTAAAAACTTTGGCATGCTATTTCTGGAAACTCATTGTGAGTGTAATTATTTGTTAGAAATAAACACTGTTCCTAGAGAGAAGGAAAGAAGGCAATCCTAGTCTAATTGAAACACAAACAAAATAAAAAGAGCTTTGCTTCTGAAAAACGTAGGGAACCTAGCCCTTTACGGTACTGGTAAATTAATAATACGGAAGTGTTATTGAGCGAGAGTCTTAGTTTGCAAACAGTAAGTGATCTCAAGATTTGACCTGCAGCTGATTTTTGTTTTTGTTACTTCTACCTTGCCTACATCTTTCTCATCTATTTCAATTGTCCTGCATACGGTTATTTATATTCTGACTTTCCCTCAACTGAAAGATAGCAGCAGCCATTGAATGCTTCCTGGAGAAATATTGAGGACAAACTGAATGTATACATAGATATTAAATAGAAGCTGTTATTGGCTGCTTCTGGTTTGAAACCACATGGTTGATTGAAGCTAAATAAATGATCATTAATTAAATAAAACAATCTGTTGTGCATTACCAACAATTTTAACTTACCTGGAAAGCAGTGCTAACTTATTTTGAGCAAGAAACAGAATGGTTAACTGTAATATCTCTGTAATAAACATATTGTAGAGAAAATGCTTTGGGTGCCTAGAAAAGAAAGCTGTTTGAATTCCTCCATTATTAGAATACTTTTTAATAGGAATAAACTTGATTTTGTGAATCAAGTTCCGATTTGTGTATTCATAGATAATTTAGATAACCCTGAGGGAATGCGGTGGCTGAGGGGATGCGGTGGTCAGTGGCTAAAACGCTGAGCTTATCAATCAGAAGGTTGGCAGTTTAGCGGTTTGAATACCTAACTCTGCGTAATGGAGTGAGTTCCCGTTACTTGTCCCAGCTTCTGCCAACCTAGAAGTTCGAAAGCACATAGAAATTGCAAGTAGAAAAATAGGAACCACCTTGGTGGGAAGGTAACAGTGTTCTGTGCACCTTAGCCATTTAGTCATGCCAGCCACATGACCACGGAGACGTCTTTGGACAGCGCTGGCTCTTCGGCTTTGAAACGGAGACGATTACCACCCCCTAGAGTCGGGAACGACTAGCACATAAGCGTGAGGGGAACCTTTACCTTACCTTTACCTAGATAATTTAGCCGTAGTATTCTGCAATCCTATACTCATCCTAAAGAAAATGAAATAATCTTTATTCTCCACGCAAATAACATGTATGTTTTGACTTCAATAGGTTTTAAACAAAGGTTGCACTTAAAGAAAAGAAAAGATAGGATATTTAAACAAAAATGTCACCCCATCTTCCATGCACTTACTTTCTTATTGCATATATTTTGTCGAATTAAAAAAAAAACACCACTGCTTTCTTATATTTCTGTAAATCTAAAAATATTTTGAAATAACTACATAGTCTAATACAACTCCCAGAACTCCTGGGAGAGGATGACTGTCTGGAGAATTCTGGGAGTTGAAGTCCGCAGGTCTTAAAGTTGCCCAGGTTGAACACCCCTGGTCTAATGCTTAGAAAGGAATGTAGTTTGTAATTTAATCATTTTTAAATGAACTCCAGTTAGACAGTCTTCCCGTGTTTATTGTAGACTTCTCTCCACATTCCTATCAGCAAATCGTTTTTTCTTTCTTTCTTGCCAATCTTTTTCTTTCTTTCTTCCTTTCTTTCTCTTCTTTTTTGACTTACCGTCTGTCCTCCGGTAAGTTGGTCAGGAGCCAGAGGCACTGATTTAAAAGTGAGTGGTTCCGGGGGCAGCTCCGGCAGCTCCAGGAAACCCGGGTCAGTTTTAGAATCTGCTGTCAGTTTTGTAAACAGGAGGCTGCTGAGTGAATTGAACAGAAGGGTGAGATTAGCATATTAATAAGGCTGTTGCTAATCGCTTACCCTCCCCCTTTCCTCCTCCCTTCAGTCCCCCTCCCCTCCCTCCAATGAATCTAGGAATAGAGACACTGGCAGTCACATTGCGGCTGGTTGGTCGCCTTCCTTCTGCCTGCTTGTCTAGGGAAAAAGGTGGCCTCGCCTTGAAACAATCGAAGCAGGAGAAGACCCTTGAAATGGAAAGACTATAAGCGCCTTGCTGCCCGATCGCCAAGGGAGGGGCTCGCTGCTGGAGAGGGGGAGTGAGGGTCTTTTCAGTTTTGGCTTACACCTCTGCACCAAAGTGAAGAAAAGGGACTAACCGGGATTCCTCCTGCTGCCGCAGCCACCGCCACCAAGCCCTTTCAAGTGGCAGACTTCCCAGCCCTCCCCCAGGAGTCAATACTACTGGAGAGAGCTGAATTGGATCATTGTAACGCCGGAGCCTGGCACGACCCCTGCACAATTGTGTGTATGTGGCTCTTGGATTTGTCAGGGCAGCAGGCCCGGAAACAAGCAGGTGTTACGTATATGGAGAGGAGCGGCTGTAGCCCATTTCCAATATGCTGGGCTAAAGGTACCTGAACTTCAAGATTTTATACATGTTTTCTGATTCTGCGTTCATTTCCCCATTGTTTTTGTGCTTGTGTGATCCGAAGTTGGTGCTCTTGATAGGAGAATGGGCATGAAATTGCAAACAAAGGGGCTATATAATCTGGCCATGTCATATATATTTTTCCCCCACTCACCTTATGATTAGAAACATTTTTTCTGTCTTCAGCGTAGAGAGCCAATGAATGGGAATTATTGTTCACTTCATGACTTCATTAAGAAAACAACCCTGATTCACCTAATGGATTTTCCATATATTTCAATATCCTTTAATAAAGACTTTTTAAATTATATTTGGGGGCAGGCTTTGCAAACTACTTGACTCGAAAGTTGGCGAGTAGGTTGTAGTTGGTGCAGAATGAACTGCATGGCTGCCTCTGAAGAGGAATAAACCTGAGACTTGCTTTTCACCGAGGACAGAATGATCAAAGCTGACTTGAAACTGAAGTGGTGCAAAAACTTGGCTGCATGCTGTTGCCCAGATATTTCTTACTGAACTTAAGATAACTAAACACTCCGTTCTATAAAAGTACATTCATGTCCTAGTTAATAGTGAAGTATCAATGTCTTGTTTCTTTTTGGGTAAATCTAAGGCAAAGATGATGGTAGCGTTAATTTTAGGCTGAAAAATAGCCGGAAGACTTCTCTGGGATGACGATCAGGTGAAGTGGGAACAGTTTGTAGTCTCCCCTCCCCCCCCCGGACAGTTGTCCAAGCATTATCTTTTCCCATGCCAACAGACAGCAAGAATATGGCAGTGCTTAGTTTGCAACATAATTGGAGGTTAACGATGAGGAAGCCCACTGAGGACCTATTTAACTCCCCAGTGTGTAATTATTCATCAAGTGTGCCCCAATGTGGTGGCGTATAAATTTAACGTATTCCAATTTTAGGTCCTGGCAGGACATTTTATAGTGGGCATCTCTCCTTCTCACTTTCTCCAAGAGCAGAGCTATAGGAAAGCGGTGATATCACTGCCCCTTGCAAGAGAGAGACCCTTCTTGGTTCCAGCCCTGACTTCCTTCAGAGGCCAGTGAGTGCCCATCAAGGCTTCCCAAGGGCTCCCGCAACCTTTTCTCTTCTGAAAGTGAGAAACTTCCCCCCTCCCCCCCCCCCCCCAAGGAAGCAATGTTAGAACTTTTCCTTGCCTTACCTTCGGGGCAAGTAGAAATAGACACAGTGGAGTATCCGGTCTCTGCTACAGGAATTAGGATTTGGACACTAAGTTCAACAGCATCATACTTGGGCAGGGATCTTGGATAGCAGTCCGAGGGACAGAACGGTCTGAGATCTGTCAGAGTTGTTTCATTTTTATCCTCTGCTTCCTCTAGGGAACTAGATCCTTGCTCCTCATCCTCTACTACTGTTTTCATAACTCTTTCTCAAAGTAGTTTAAGGTGAGAGATAATTATTTTTCCAAGGTGACTTGATGACCTAATTCTCGCTGCTTCAAATTGCTATGCCACACTGTTTCCTCAGTATTATATCATGCATTTACTGAATACTATAAGCTCATTCTCTTTCTGTGCTGGAAGAATTAGCATTTTCAGATAATCTGTTAATGCACTTTTTCCTGGATGTTTGCTGTACTTTAGAATTATCCCAATATGTACTGAGATCGTGCAGCAATCTAAAATGATGCCCAGCCTAAATATGTACTCTCAACCTCAGTAAAGTGAGACAGATTTGTTACAGGTTATGCTCAAGGAGAGCAGGCACTTAGGTGTGCTCCACGCTCAGTGCATGTCACATCTCTGTCCCATGAGCTGCACTGACTGCCAGTATGCTTCTGGGTTCAGTTCAAGGTGCTGATTCTGACCTCTAAAGACCTTCATGACATGGGGTCAGGTAATTTGAGAGACTGTCTCTCCCCAATTATATCTACCTGTCCCCCAGGTAGTTCTGGCAGAAGAGGCATGCTCTCTTGGTCTCATCTTTGGAGAAAGGCCCAGCAAACTCACCTTTTCTCTCATGGTTTTTGCTATTCAGAATATCATTCCGCCCTCAAGGAAAAAATTATCCTCAACCCTGTCACCATTTTGTAAGGTCACTGGGCCTGGGGATCAGGAGATATGATGAGTTTGCTTTTACCTTGGTTGCAATTTATATGTTTGTTGTTGTTGCTTGTTTTTTTAAAAAATGCTGTTCTTAATTATTGTCCCAAAGGTGCTTTTTCAAAAGGCAACTGGACTTTGTTTGTCCTTGAAGATGCTTCATTTCTCATCCAACAAGCTACTTCAGTTCTGGCTGAAATGGAGGAGGGAGGGATTTATATTTCTTATAGTCATCTGGTTGTTACAGAGGGAGAGGAATACGACACCGTCTATCTCCTATTTATGACAGTCCTTTCAGCAGTTCCAAGAAAGTTCCATACACATTTGTGCTGTTTAGGTGACTCTGAGGGCACAGATAAACCTCCAAGTCAGTGATGGCTAACCTATGGCATGCGTGCCACAGGTGGCACATGGAGCCCTCTCTGCCGGCACGTAAACCATCGCCCCAGCTCAGCTACACCACGCATGCCCGTGCACCTCCCCGTGGACAGCTGATTTCCGGGTCTCTGCCGTGCATGTGTGGTGTGGGGGGCGGGATGCATGTGGTGGTCGTGTGTGCATGCACAGGGGGGGTGGTGCCCCTCCTGTGCCTCATTTTTGGTCCCAGAAGGCTGCAGGGAGACACACAAGTTAGCCATCATTGCTCTAAGTGGCCTCATTGAGTCTCAGAAAGAGTGCTAATGACCAGATGGTTTCAAGGAATATAAATCCTTCCATCCTCCACCATTCAGTCAGAACGGAAGAAATTTCTTGGATAAGAAGTGAATCTTCAAGGAAAAAATAAAGTCCAGTTGTCTTTTGAAAAAGCACCTTCAGAGCAACCATGACCTGGGTGACTGAGAATCTTAATAGATGTTCTTAATAATTGTTGGCTGCTCATGAATCTATGAATCTAAATGAAGAAAGAAAGAAAAAACAAAATTTTCCAGATTTCTGCAATCAGCAATGTCATTTCTCAGAAATGTGAAAGTTTCAGTTTCAGTTTCAGTTTCAGTTTATTGGGATTTATATGCCGCCCTTTTCCCTGAGGGGACTCAGGGCGGCTTACAACCACAGGGGAGGGGGGTGCAAGATCAAAAACAAACAATATGTGCACAAAGAAAAGATAATAAAAACACAACTTTCATTCAGCAATCAAACACTCGGGCGGGTAATTGGAAACCTATCCCCAGGCCTGCTGGGAGAGCCAGATCTTGAGGGCTGCGCGGAAGGTCTGGATAGTGGTGAGGGTACGGATCTCCATGGGGAGCTCGTTCCACAGGGTCGGGGCAGCAACAGAAAAGGCTCTCCTCCTTGTAGTCGCCAGTCGGCATTGACTGGCAGATGGAATTCGGAGGAGGCCCAGTCTGTGCGATCTAATTGGTCGGTTTAGGGAGGTAATCGGCAGAAGGCGGTCTCTCAAGTACCCAGATCCACTACCATGGAGTGCTTTAAAGATGGTCATCAGTATCCTGAAGCGCACCCGGAGACCAACAGGTAGCCAGTGCAGCACGCGGAGGACAGGTGTAACGTGGGCGAACCGCGGTGCGAAGTTGAAGTTCACCTTTCTGCATCATGTTCCGGTTGGGAAACCCTGAACTATTATAATTAGAAATCAAACAGTTTTTTGAAAAGATCTTTATTTTAACATGAGTAATAAATCTTTATTTGGTTAAGGATATTTTGTTATTTTACACAGTAAAAAGTGCCCTTAAAAAGTAATTTACTAGCCTGTCCAGATAAAAATCTGGATATGCATTGCTTATTCCACTGTTGTGATTAGCTTTAGTCTTTTAAAAAACTATTACATTGATAACAGCTTGATTGATTGAATGGCTAAATGAACAAACTCCTCGTGATTTGTTTGTTCTCTGCCTGAATTGAACAAGAAACCATGGCAAAAAATTAATGATTGCATTTTGGTTTTCTCAAATGCTAGTTTAAAATACTACAAATTACTCTGTTATTTTTCAACTAGAAAGATGTAAAGTTGAATAAATGCAAAACTAAGTCTGAGCATTCAGATACTGTTTCTGTTCGCTCATCTGTAGGATGACAGTCTCCACCTGCATTTGTGGATTTAGAAACTCCTTCCTTCCTTCCTGCGTATTTTTAATTTAAGAAGCACATTAGTGTGCTGTACATATACCAGACATTCATTGGGAAGTTATGAGAGGTAACTGGAACTAACATATAAGTGAAGTCTTGCAAAATATTAGGGAGAAGTGCACTAGAGGGGACACATTTAGCAATAGCACTTAGGTTTATACACCATTTCATAGTGCTTTACAGCCCTCTCTAAACAGTTTACAGAGTTAGGCTATTGCCACCAACAATCTGGGTCCGCATTTTACTGACCTCAGTAGGATGGAAGGCTGAGTCAACCTTGACCTGGTCAGGACTGAACTCCTGGCAGTGGGCAGAGTCAGTCTGCAATACTGCACTCTAACCACTGCTTCACTACAGCTCCTAGGTATTACAGAGGCTTCAGTTTTAGCCAGAACGGCTTGTTTTCTCACTTCTATTTGTAAGAAGTGCATACTTTGGGTACCACTAGTATAGTAATGAGACCCAACTCCAAACTGGTGAATAAGCTCAGCAAATATGGGTTTCTCTTGAGAGAGAGTTGAGCCTTGTGCAGTGGTGGGTTTCAAAAATTTTTTGAACCTACTCTGTGGGTGTGCCCTCCTTTGTGGGAGTGGCTTGCCGGCCATGTGTTTTCTTTCTTTCTTTCTTTCTTTCTTTCTTTCTTTCTTTCTTTCTTTCTTTCTTTCTTTCTCTCTCTCTCTCTCTCTCTCTCTCTCTCTCTTTCCTTTTGTCTCTGCCCTTTTTCCTTTTTTCTTTCATCTCTCACTTTTTCTTTCTTTTTTCTTTTTTTCTTTTTTTCTTTTTTCTTTTTTTCTTTTTTTTCTTTTCTTCTTTCTTCCTTTCTTCCTTTCTTCCTTTCTTTCTCTTTCTCTCTCTGTGTGAGTCTGTGTGTGTGTGTGTGTGTGTGTGTGCGCGCGTGTGTGTGTGTCAGTGGTGGGTTTCAAAAAATTTTGGAACCTCTTCTGTAGGTATGGTCTGCTTTCTGGTGGAACCTCTTCTAACCGGTTCGGTAGATTTGACGAACCGGTTCTACCGAACTGGTAGCTCCGAGCACTGGTTGGCCCCGCCCACCCGCAACCATTTATATACTTCTGTGGAGATTTCTTGACAACAATATGGTGGCCTGCCATTTCCTTTTTTCAGGATGTATTTTTTGACTTTTCCTAGAGGTCTTTTGCTCAAATACTAACCTCTCCATTAGCTAGTAATTATTAGGACTATATAACCATTTGGATTTGAAGGGAAAAATATGATTTGGAGTTATGGTTACTATTGTCTTTTAATCCTGCCTTTTAAAATACCTTTTGGTCAAATCAAGGGGGCGAACATAGCCAGTGCTTCTGCCTCCTATTTAGTATGTTTGAGCACACATGTTGTGCCTGTCAGCACCTCCTTGAATCAAACACTTCTGTAAGGAATTGCTGACAGGTGTAATGTATGTGTTGCCCACAAGTGTTCTGAATCACTTTCCCCCTTGGAATCTGAATTGTTGTGCAGCCCCTTTGAAAAGGTTTGTATAAAAACCAATTCTGTCGAATTGTTGACTTGGTTCTTATTAATTGTTCTTTAGCAGGGAGCTAACCAAGACAGGAAGCCTAGAATACAGCCATTAAATGAAAATTTTAGAAGTTTGGTTTCTAAAACTATATTCATCCATGATTTAACCCGTAGGTCTGTGTAAACTGTACATAAGGTCTGTTCACAACCTAGGCTTTTTATGTATCTTCCTACCCTACCGTGTGAATTGGGGTCAGTTTCATGTTGATGTGCAGAGCGATAGTGAGTAGTGTAAAATTGATGTGGTGTGTGGTCTTTTTGTGTTCTTCTTTCATGCTTATTCATCTGGTTTGAATGTTTCGTATTCAGTAGAACTGAATTCTAGCGTTGCTTGATAGGTTTGGTTTGGGGAAATGAAATCAAATGCTTCATGTTCCAAGGCTTTTGAAATAGCAACAGCACTTATACAGGTAATCCTCGATTTATGATCACAATTGAGCCCAAATTTTCTGTTGTTAACCGCATCATTTGTTAAATGAGTTTTGTCCCATTTTATGACCTTTATTGCCACAGTTGTTAAGTCAGTCACTGCAGTTGATAAGTTAGTAATCTGGTTGTTAAGTGAATCTGGCTTTTCCATTGACTGTGCTTGAAAGGAGGCTGTAAAAGGGGATCACATGACCCCAGGACACTGCAACGGTCATAAATATGAATCAATGGTGAAGCGTCTGAATTTTGATAATGTGATTATGGGGGATGCTACAATGTCGTAAGTATGAAAAATGAACATAAGTCACTTTTTTCAGTGCCGTTGTAATTTTGGACAGTCACTAAACAAACTACCTGTATACTGCCCCATAGGGCTTTACAGCACTCTATGGGCAGTTTACCAAATGTCAGCATATGGTCCCCAACAATCTGGAGCCTCATTTTATTGACCTCGGAAGTTCTAAGTTGCTTCTCTCCTTGATTAGTTTCTCTCCTTGATTAGTGTGGCCTTACCAAGGCCTTATAACAAATGGTAATAACACTTCACGTGATCTTGATTCTATCCCTCTGTTTATGTAGCCTAGAACTGTGTAGGATTTTTTGGCAGCTGCTGCACACTTCTGACTGATATTTAAATGGTTGTCCACTAGGACCAAGATCCCTCTCACAGTTACTACTGTTGAGCAAGCTACCAACTATACTGTACCTGTGCATTTCGTTTTTGTTGCCTAAATGTAGAACCTTACTCTTTTCACCATTGAATTTCATTTCATTAGATAGTGCCCAATGTTCAAGTTCATCAAGATCCTTCTGTATCTTTAGCCTATCTTCTGGAGTGTTGGCTATTCCTGCCAGCTTGGTGTCATCTGCAAATTTGATGAGTTCCCCATTTATTCCCTCATCCAAATCATTGATGACGATGTTGAAGAGTACTGGGCCTAAAACAGAGCCTTGGGGTATTCCACTGCATATTTCCTTCCATGTAGATGCAGTTCCATTGAGGACTACACGTTGAGTCCATGAGTGCGTGAGTTGAGTGAGGACTACACGCTGAGTTCAGTGAGGATGGTACTGAGAAAAGTGACTTGCGACTTTTTTTTCACAGTTACGAGCTTTTCAGCACCCCCATAATCATGTGATCAAAATTCAGAGGCTTGGCAACTGGTTCATATTCATGACCGCTGCTGTGTCCCAAGGTCATTTGATTCACTTTTGTGACCTCCTCAGAAGGAAAGTCAAGGGGGAAGCTGGATTCACTAAATGACGGGTGAATGTTACTAATTTAACAATTGCAGCGATTCCCTTAACATCTAAGGCAAGGAAGGTTATAAAATGTTGCAAAAGATACTTAACAAATGTCTCACTTAACAGCCAAAATTTTGGGCTCCATTGTGGTCTTAATTTGACCATTATCTGTAGTTGCCTGGAGGATTTTTTCTGGTGTAGACAAGCTGAGTAATACTTTGAATAAGGCTAGAAACTGAGCAAAACAAAGGTCAATATAGGGAGGATCTTTGGCATGAAATAGTAACCCTAAAACTCTCTTGTCATCCTTTTTGAAAGAGAAAGTTGTTTTAGAATTGTGAAGAACACAGCAACCTTTAAAAATAATATTATATTCAATTATATTAAAAGTGATGTAATTTATTTGTGTCCCATGTAGAAACAATGCTTTCTCTGCAATTTTGTTCTCTCTATAATTTGTTTAACATATATTTATGATTACAAGCGTTGCTACTTTTTGGTTCTCTCCTATTTTGGGGCATCAGCTTCTGTTTTTATGCTGTAAAACGGTATAATTTATCAAAGCAAGGTTGCATTTGTTAATGTCATCTTTTATCAATCAAGCCATCAAGCCGTCTGCAATGCATATAGCGTGTATTGGTCGAATTAACGCGATCAAAATAAATACTATTTCCAGGGTTTTTTATCTCTTGCAGTTTGGTCTACCAGAACTCAATTTGTTTATCTTTAGCTTCATAGTATCATTTGGTTAAAAAGGAATATTTCAAGGGTAATTAAAAACACACTTTCTTCTGGAGAGTTGTAAATCAAGTTATATTTTGCCTATTCTGCATTTGCTGACTCTGTAAACCGCTTAGAGAGAGCTGTAAAGCACTATGAAGCGGTATATAAATCCAAGTGCTATTGCTATTCATGTAGGATGAAAGAGGTGGGAGGAAATGACAGGAGCTTTTAGAGATTTGTATAGGAATTGTACTGATATGTTGAGAGGTGTGCACAAATGTTCGTGCCAAGAAAAATGACTGAAAAAGGAAGTAATAAACTTGGAGAAGGTTGAAAAATGACAAGCCTGCTCTTGTACAGGACTTAAGTAGACAAATGCTAAAATATGGATTTGATTTGCTTATGTGGTGATTGTTACTGTGTGGATAGAGGTTTAGCGAGTCTTTTTGATGATAAAAGTGTGTGATTGGAGATGTGAAGGCTTGTATATCTTTGAATGCAGATGATGTTGTGGCGGAAAATTCAATTTGCAGCAAATGTTGGATAGATGGTGTGATTCAGGGACGAATATGGATTGAAATTTAATCTAGCACAGACCAAATTGGTGCCATGTCATGAAAAATGAAAGATGAAAGGAATGATTGGGAGGTTATGGATGCTATAAATGGTGGAAAAGTATTGTCTGGAATGAGTTTGTGCACCTTGGGAAAATGTTTACTCCGAATGAAAAAGGGAATGGAGAATTTGTACATGTTATTGTTCTAGTTGTGGTAGTGACCACTGCACACTCTATTTCAGAAAACGAATATTGAAAGAAGTACAGGTAGTCTTTGACTTGCGACCATAATTGAACTTAACATTTATGTTTCTAAGTGTGAGTTTGGTCCCACATTACTACTTTTCTGGCCATGTTGGTTAAGGGAATCACTGCAGTTGTTAAGTTAATAACACTGTCATTAAGTGAATCTAGCTTCCCCATTGACTTTGCTTGTCAGAAGGTCCCAAAAGGGGATTGCATGACCGCAGGATACTGCAAGCGTCATAAATATGAAACAGTTGTCAAGAATGTAAATCACATGACCGTGTAGATACTGCAATGGTCATAAGTATGAAAACACTTTTTTTCCAGTGCCGTTGTAACTTCGAACGGTAATTAAATGAACTGTTATAAGTTGAAGACTAAGATACGTTGTTGCCCAATGTGTTCCATGAAAGTTGGGTAAAACATAACACTCAGCTGAATGGAAATGAAAGTTTATTTTATGTGTGTGATAAAAGAATATTAGGCAAGGTCAAGAATGGCTAAGTGCTGAACGAATGTGGATTGTATGTAAATGTGGAGATAGCTACAATGTACAAAGAAGTACATTGATCCTAGAGACAAGATGAGCATCTAATTGTAAAATAAATTATTAAAGAGGATTTAAACGAAAAGAATTGAGTTTCAGGAGGAAGGGTAAGACTGCATTTTTCACACTTAAAACTGTTGCAGCATCCCCATGGCCACCTGATCAAAATTCAGATGCTTCACAACTGACTCCTATTTATGACCGTTGCATGTCCCAGGGGTCATGCGATCCCCTTTTGCGACCTCCTTTCAACCGAAGTCAATGGGGAAGCCAGATTCACTAAACCACTGCGCTACTAACTTAACAACTGTTGTGAGTCACTTTACAACTATGGCAAGACAGGTCGTAAAATGGGGCAAAATTAACTTTACAACTGTTTTCACTTTGCAACAGAAATTTTGGATTCAGTTGTGGTCATAAGTTGAGGAAACCTATATTCGTTTAACAATGGTTCAAATTTATGATGTTCTTGGGAAAAAAGGATTTCTGACCTGTACTTCTGACCACTTCCATGGTCATGTGATTGCAGTTCAGGTGCTGGGCATCTGGCTCGCATTTATGACGGGTGCATCTTCCTGCAGTCCGTGATTGTAATTGCCGATTACTGGCAAAAGATGCCGATGGGAGAAGCTGAATTAGCTTAATGAATGCTTGATTTGCTTGATTTGCTTAACAGCTATGGTGATCCGCTTAACAACTGCCATAAAGATTGTCATAAAATCGGGTCTGACTTGATTTATGACTGCAATGGCTTCTAACAGACATTCTGGCTCCAGTTGTGTCCTAAATCAAACCTAAACCTGTACTGAGAAATTGTTATTTTTTTCCCGATTCTTTGCTTGTGTGCTATCGTCCTTCGAAGGCCTCTGTGCTGATACATAACTCTATTATGCTGTTTTTATTAGTAGCAGTAATTGCATTTCAATTATTTGATCTTTAAACCTGAAATGAAAGCTAATGATGATTAACGTGCTCCTGGCTTGGTTTTAGTTACAATGCCTTTGGCTTGCTTTTAGAAATACACAGTATTTAACTAGGCCGTTTGGCATATGCATGACATAGTAACAAAGTGACTAACAGATGTAAACAGAAACCTAGAAACCTAGAAAATTGACTGCAGAGAAAAATCTAGTGGTCCATCTAGTCTGCCTTTTGAATTTTTTTTTTTTAATTGTGAGATGATGGACATGTGCTTATCCCATGTTTAAACTCAGTTTACTGATGACTGATCCACTACCTCCACTGGAAGTAGGGTCCAAGCTTATAATCATGATGAAGTATTAGTTAAGAAGCCTAAACGAAGCCTAACCTTTTACAGCGCAGAGTAAAAGGAGAACCAAAGATTCATGGTTTTGGATTTGCATCATTCAAACTTTTCTGATTGTAATCATGGTTAATTTAAGGTTATAGCTGCATTTGATCGTGAATTCTCTAAAATAAATGGACTTCCTGGGTAGGTTTTAAAGTTTTTCTCTGGAGCTTGGGCACTTTTTCTTACTGCTTTAGTAATCGTTTTCTTGTAAAATTGTATTCAATAGTGGCAATGTTAACCTTACACATAGCAAATTCATATCAGGAATATTTACTTTCTTGGTCCTAGAATACCGGACACCAAGTTATTACTTTGTTGGATTAATATTTACAAAATTTATTCTACTACCATCTAGAAACTCCAGTAACACTTAGAGAGTTTTTAATGTTTATTTCCAGTTGCAAAATTGCTTTGAAGTTATATTGCAAGTTAATTTGACCTGAGAACCTGGTCACTTCAATATGGCCGTACAGTAAGAAAACTTTAATAATAAAGGAAAAGGAGAAAGGTGACATATTTCTTCAAATTGCTGATTACATTATCAAGATTTATGGTGGCAATACTTAAATGTAATGATCTAGTTTATTGCTTATAAGAAACATGCTTTTAAATGCTGTCCTAACATCAATGAAATCAGCTAAACTAACTTAGAAGATGAGGAAGCAGAGTTTCTGGTTTGTTTAAATTCTGACCCAGTTAGGACTGATAGATTGGAAAAGGCAGAACATTTTCAAATCCTGGCTTCATAGTCTGATTAGGTAAGGAAGCAATTTATCAGACGTTCAGCTCTGGCTATAATATGAATTACTGTTTAGAATTTAGAATTTTTTATTGGCCAAGTGTGTTTTGCTAATGTTGTTAGTAGGAATAATTAGAGCAGTATTTAATTAGCTTATTTTCATTTTTATATCATTTGCTTATAAATAAAAAATCTGTATTAAGATGATATAGTAGTGGTTGTAAGATCTCATTAAAGTTAGATGATATTTAAATTGAATATACATTGACAAAAACAAGGGGCACACACATCAATATAGTGAAAGAAAGAAAAAATTCTGGGTTTAATAGAAAACATTCATGCAAGTGCTTCCCTAGAACAGGTTGGTTGATTATCTCTGAAATCTCTGAAAAAGTTTCTGATCCTAATTAATAGTGAGCATTAGTAAACCCAAATGAACCTAAATTGATGTAGGCGATTCTGGTATCAACATGGTTATATCCCTTTTTAATCCCACACACAGGAGCATGCCCAGTGCTGCTTCCAACTCTGTTATTATGTTCTAATTATGCCCTGGACTCAGAATTTTAAATCAAGGTACAGCATCATATAGAAGAAAACAAGGATAATCTACTATTTGTTTTATTTTGCTTAATGTTTATTTTATTTATCCGTCTTTTCCCAAAAATAAGATTGGGTCTTATTTTCTTTTGGGCTACGAAATAAGTTCTAGGGCTTATTTTTGGGGATGTCTTATTCCCCCTGCCATGTACGGGAGGCTCACTGTCTTCTGTTGCTCACGGTGAGGCAGGAGGCCACGTGGCATGCCAGTGTTGAGGATGGAGTTGCCCCACACAGACTTAAAACTTAGGGCCCCCACAGCCAGGCTGCCCAGGCTCTGACACCTGCCTCACCTTGTGGCCACAGCACCTGCCTAGTTGCTATCATGAGCAAGCAGAAGTGGGCCAGTGGCCACATGGGTTCCTGCTGGACATGGTCACTGGTGCTGCCACTGCAAGGCAGTCATAGGGGCATGGATGGCCTGGTTATGGGGGCCCTGAGATAAGCCGGTGCAGGGCGTGTGGGGCAGCTCCACCCCCTCGCCTTGTCTCACTTTGTGTCGATAACACCGTGAGCAACCAGATGGAGTGGGCAGGCACTGGCTGCACAGGTGCGTAAGTAGGGCTTATTTTGGGGGGGTAAGGCTTATATTAGTTGTATGTGAAAAACACGCTAGGTCTTATTTTTGGGATAGGTCTTATTTTCAGGGAAACAGTATTTTATTAAATTTGTTTGCCACCCATCTCACCCTATTGTAATGCTGTAAGTTGCTTTCATATTGGAGGAAATACGTATATTCGATACAAATCAAAATAATTAAAAATATTGATTTTTACATATTGATATGTAATATAAAAAACAATTGGATTGTTGGCATAACTCTTGAATGAATTCAGGAACATTCATCCTAGGGTTTTTGTTTTTTGTTTTGCAAGTGCCGGGTCTGCTTTTTTCAGATTAACTGAAAAAATTGGTCTATTGGTTGCAACAGGACTAATCAGTTTGCAGGCAAGACTAGAACTCACAGTCTCCTGGTTTTTAGCTTGGTGCCTTAACCACTAGACCAAACCTGTCTCTCGGTATTAATTTTGAGAAAAAAAATAAATAGAATTACCATGATTCTAAATTGCTCCTAGGAGGGAAGGATATTCTTATTCAGCCTGGCACTTGGAATACAGATTCAGTTTTTGCTGCTGGTGTACATATATATCTTATTACTTTTAATTTTATTGTATTGTTGTTTGGACTTCAGTTAATTGACAGAACATGGAGTATATACTTTTTAAAAGGCTTTGCTCTTCCCATTCTCTAGTTGAGATAAGCTTTGTAGGATTCGTGCAATCTTCCAATATCAGGCAGAGTGGCAAAAACAGCCATCCTACCACTTCAGGTGTGATTTGGTCTTAGCATGCAATTGGTTACAGCCGCCAGTCAACATTTGATTTATTTTAATACAGTAAGCAATATGCATTCCAGCTTGTACAAAATGCTTAATTTGTTATGGAGGTTAAGTGTGAAATTGAGATTCTTGGTTGTGGAAAATACCAAATGTCAACTAATAGGTAACAGAATGTGTGTGCCAAACATAGAATAGTGTGCAATATCTGCTTAAAAATCAAGAGATACCAGCCCAGGGCATTTGTCACTCCCAAAACCTGGGTTAGACATCTGGCCTATTATGCCTTGGGCTAATCTATGCTCAGCTTCTCTTACCAACTGCAGTTTCCTCTTTCATTTTTTTTGTACACACCGCTGCAATGAAACATGATCCAGTAAAAGACTGTCAAGATTCCATTATTGGCTAATTATTTAAGCAGGGGTGTGGAGAATGTAAACATGCCATGATTACTAACAGGAGATATATGAATGTAAGGCAAGCGTTTTTTGTGGCAGAGGAGAAAATGCTGGAAAAGAGAGTAGGGAGGCTGGGTGATTTAGGAGAAGACAGGAGTTCTAAATCACCGAGTTTTGCTGTGTTATCATCCTTGAATTACAGTGAAGATTTCATTTATAGCTGGGAAACTTTCACTTAGTACAGTATTGGTGAACCTTTTCGGCACCGAGTGGCAAAATGGGAGTGTCGGCGTGCTGGTCAGCTGATCTTCACACAGACGTGTGTGCCGGAAACCGGAAGAGCAGCTACCCTGTGTGCATGCGTGCAAGGGAAGATCTTCTGGTTTCTGGTGTATACATGCACATCGGGCATCTGGTCTTCTGGTTTCTGGAGCATATGTGCATGCAAAGACTAGCTGACTGGTGCTTTTGCGCATGCCAGAAACCAGAAGATAATCTTCCCAGAGTGCACATCCGCACAAGGCGGCTGCTCTTCCGGTTCCCGGTGCTCCTGTGCGTGTAAAGACCAACTGGCCAGCATGCTGGAACCAGGAATAGCAATGGGCAATGGCTCGCATGCCTGGAGAGATGGCTCTGCATGCCACTTCTGGCACGCGTGCCATAGGTTCGCCATCACAGACTTAGTACATGCTTGCCTTATGCACGCCTGTACATGTGTAAACACATGCACACACACACACACATGCACTGTGAACAGGAACATCTGCCCAGTCCATGGGCTAGACTTGCTCAAGTCCTGATGGGAGAGTCTATAGAACCTGGGTATCAAACTCACGCTGTCACGTTGCCATCACGAGACGTATCGTGACAGTTTTTTGCCCTTCGTGGAGCTGGAATGGGCGTGGCCTGCATGTGATGCATCCAATCCATGGGCTGCCAGTTTGACACCCCTGCTATAGAAGAATGAGAGGGCAAAGATCTCATGGGACTTTCCGATCCAGATGATGTATAGGCAGGTACAGGTAGTCCTCGACTTACGACCACAATTCAGCCCAAAATTTATGTTGCTGTGAAATATTTGTAAAATGAGTTATGCCCCATTTTACGACCTTTCTTGCAACACTTGTTAAGGGAATAATTGCAGTTCGTAACCCAGTTGTTAAGTGAATCTGGCCTCCCCATTGACTTTGCGTGTCAAGAGGTTATAAAAGGGGATCGTGTGACCTCAAGACACTGTAACCGTCATAAGTATGAATCAGTTGCCAAGCACCTGAATTTTGATCACAGGATCATGAAGATGCAGCTGTGAAAAATGTCCCTTTTGTTGTAACTGTTGA
Organism: Thamnophis elegans; assembly: GCF_009769535.1. Lineage (NCBI taxonomy): Eukaryota > Metazoa > Chordata > Lepidosauria > Squamata > Natricidae > Thamnophis > Thamnophis elegans. The sequence goes on along the minus strand of NC_045548.1, from coordinate 76,069,955 downwards.
ACAGTCACAAATGAACGGTTGTAAGTCGAGGACTACCTGTAACCCAGTTGTTAAGTGAATCTGGCTTCCCCATTGACTTTGCTTGTTTGAAGGTGGCAAAAGCTGATCATGTGACCCATGAGACACTGTAACCATCATAAATATGAGTCGGTTGCAAAACAGCAAAATTTTGATCACGTGACCAAGGGGATGCTGCAACATAAATTTGTCGCAAGAGTGAAAAATAGTTGTAATTTTTCAGTGCTGTTGTATTTTTGAACGGTCACTAAATGAATTGTTGTAAGTTGAGGACTACCTGCATTGGGCAGCCAACCAGACATTGTGGGAGTGGACAAAGACCAGAAGACAGTGGTGATAAATGCAGTGGTGCCAGATGATACAAACATCAGGAAGAAGGACTATGAGGAGCTGGGGAAGTACCAGGGCCTGAAGGAAGACCTAGAATGAATACGGAAATCGAAAGCCAAAGCGGTAGTAGAACCGCTCAGTTGCTAGTAGAACCGCTTAGGGCTGCACCTCTTAAGTTGGTGCAGTGGCTCCAACAGATCCCAGGAGCAACTTCAGAGCTCTCTTGATAGTCCAGAAGAATGCAGGGCTAGGAATACACATACAGATTAACAGAGGTGGAAGGGACCTTGCAAGTCATCTAGTCCAACCCCCCGTCCAAGCAGGAGACCCTACACCATTTCTGGCAGTCCAAGCTCTTCTTGAAAGCCTCCCGTGATGAAGCTCCCACAACTTCCGAAGGCAACTTCTGTTCCATCGGCTGATTGCTCTCACTGTCAGGAAATTCCTCCTTATTTCCAGGTTGAATCCCTCCTTGTTCTGTTTCCATCCATTCTTCCTTGTCCGGCCTTGAGGTGCTTTGGAAAATACCTTGACCCCTTCCACTCTGTGGCAGCCCCTCAAATATTGGTAAGACGCTGGGCAAAACCCTCAAACTTCCTGGCCTCTTAAGACTGAGGAAGAAGACAAAGACAACCCATAGAGATGAGAGAAGGGAATTTGTGTACAACACAACGCGCATGCACAAATACACAATGTTGCAAATTTAGAACTTTCAAGCCGGGCCAGGATATCATGGGCTTTTTTTTTTTGTCAGCAACGATTCCTTGGCATAATCGTTGCCTCAAACAAGTGTCTTCTTCTGTGACTTACTGACTTGCATTTGTTTTTACAGTAAAGATCCAAGATTAGAAATAAGGTAAACTGAAGCACAAGCCTCTATTTAAAGCGTCTGATGCGTTTCGATTTTTCAAAAGGGGACATAGTTGCTATCCTGCATTAACAGTCTCTTTGGTAGGGTGTGGAGCTTCTGACGCGATAGAGCTACTTTTGTCCCTGCTTTTTTGTTTTTTCTCTTCTCCTCCCAGCAATCCAAGGTTTGCATCCTGCAAACCCACTCTGGAAAATGACAGTTGGTCTTACCTGAACTATTATTTTAAGAGGTGTTTGCAGGATGGGCCAGTTCCCACCCTAGGTTAGATAGACAGTATTGTGGGGTGGAGGTGTCTCCTTTGTGACTTGTTTTCGGGATCTTGGGGAGCGCATACTGCATTGAAACTGGAGTCAGAGGAGAGGAGCCCAGAGGCGTGGCTTCAGCTTCAACCTTGAGGCCAATTGGCTGTGATAATACCATCTCTGGCCCATCCTGCAAACATCTCTTAAAATAACAGTTCAGGTAAGACCAACTGTCATTCTCAACCTTAGCAACTTGAAGATGTCCGGACTTCAACTCCCAGAATTGGGGAATTCTGGGAGTTGAAGTCCGGACATCTTCAAATTGCCAAGGTTGAGAAACACTGCTTTAAATGGTGGAATCTGCCATAACAGTCTCTACTTATAGGACCCTTAAGGGCTATGATGCTTTCATTGAATATGCAAGGATGCCCTTTTTAATAGAGGCCTGAATATTTATTTCTGCAGCTCATTGAGTAACTCGGAAATAAATTGAATCAGTACAGTAGGCACCAGATGGCAATTTCCGCAGTTGTGGAATTATTCTATTATTTCCATCTGTATGCTGTCTAAATGCAGCCACTTACTGCCTTGCAAATTGTGAAAATTATACAGTTATTAGCATTACCATGCCTACATGAGAAGATAGGAAAAGGTAGTAGATGTGTAGATGACCAGGATATGAAATAGGACAGAAAACATTGTTTCTGAAGAGGATGTACCAAGTGCTTTTTGTGTTTTGTGTGCGTGGGTGTGGAGGAGTGGGTTGGCCATTTCATAAATGTTTCAATTAATTTGGTGGGATTTGGATTTAAAATCTATCCATACCTGGAAGAAACTCATTGAAACAATTAAGCTTTAAACATTTTCATTTTGGATGTTAGAAGAGAATTTTCTTTTTAAAAATTTTCTTTTTAAAAAAGATGCATTTACATCCACGCTCTTAATTGTAGTTGCTGATCACAAATAGGGTATGAGTGGTGTTTGTTTTGGGACTTTCCCTTCCTAAATTGAAATAGCCTTTTGGGTGTGGGAGAGGGGGGAAGTGGCATCTCCATAAAATTTTCCTTGATGTGACTTGCATGTTGAGCTTCAAAGAATTCTAGACAAAATAAATTGTGAAGTAAATCTAATATAAAGGTATATAAAGGGATGGCAAAGAAACAGTTAATGATATTAGAAATAAATAAGGGGGTGTGAACAGCCTGAAAATAGAAATTGATGACAACTCCTCAGGGAACAATTTGAGTTGCCCTGAAGAAAATAAACGAAATTAGGTTAATGTAGTTGACTACTAGAGCTATCATTGTTCAACCTATATTAATCCTCTGTTGTTGGGAGCCCTGCTTAGTCCCTGCCTATTTTTTTCTCCTATTGGGAGTTGAGTTTAACTCAGTCCGTTTCACTCGAGATGAAAACTCTCTCAGAGGAAAGATAAAACAAATCCTGTTGAGGTTGTAGGTCAGTGGTCACCAAATGGTGGTCTGTGGACCACTGGTGGTCCATGAGGAAATTTTGGTGGTCCACAGAAAAAAATATTTGCATTTTTATATTGCACTAAATATTACTTATCTTTTAAAAAAAATCATATTAGTGGTCCGCAGGATTTAAAATTATGAATTTAGTGGTCCTAAGGTCCAAAACGTTGGTGACCCCTGGTGTAGGTAACTCTCCCAGTAGAGAAGTGATGGCAAACTTTGGGCTCACCCTATCAAAAATTAAGAAAATACCTAGCTTGACTCTGCTGGCATATCATATCACCACCACCCCGGAACTAAGGTGAAACAATTCTTTATCTCTCCTCCAACAATATAAAAAAGATCTTGAGATTCTGGAAAGAATGCAGAGAAGAGCAACTAGAATGATTAGGGGGTTGGAGACTATAGCAATAGTTAGACTCATATACCGCTTCATAGGGCTTTCAGCCCTCTCTAAGCGGTTTACAGAGTCAGCATATTGCCCCCAACAACAATCTGGGTGCTCATTTTACCCACCTCGGAAGGATGGAAGGCTGAGCCAACCTTGAGCCTGGTGGGATTTGAACAGCCGAACTGCTGAACCGCAGTCAGCTGAAGTAGCCTGCAGTGCTGCATTTAACCACTGCGCCACCTCGGCTCCTCCTAAGCATACTAAACATACAAAGACTAAACATACAAAGAACGGCTACAGGAATTGGATATGTTTGGTCTAATGAAAAAGGACTAGGGGAGACATGATAGCATTGTTTCAATATTTGAGGGGCTCCTACAAAGATGAGGGATTCAAAATATTTCCCAAAAGTACCAAAAGACAAGGCAAGAAACAATGATTGGAAACTAATTAAGGACAGAAACAACCCAGAACTAAGAGATTTCTAACGGTGAGAGCAATCAACCAATGGAACAGCTTGCCTTCAGAGGTTTGGGGTGCTCCATTACTGGAGGCTTTCAAAAAGTGACTGGACAGCCACTTGCTTGAAATGGTATAGGGCAAGGGTCTCCTTGGCAACTTTAAGACTTGTGGACTTCATCTCCCTGAGTTCCTCAACCAGCTTGCTGGCTGAGGAATTCTGGGAGTTGAACTCCACAAGTCTTACAGTTGCCAAGGTTGAAGACTCCCAGTTGGACACCCCCGGCATTCACATGTGACCCCCCCCTCGCATGTGCACGTGATCCCCTTGTACGTCCCATGCCCCCATGCATTCATGTGTGATCTCACACATGCGACCCACCCTTGCGCATGCACGCACAACGCCACCCCACACGCCTTGCGCATGCCCAACAGAGACCCAAAGGCCCGCTGGCCCGCTGGAGGTGCATGCACATACAGGTCAGAGCTGAATGAAGGCGACAGCTCGCATGCCATCAGAGAGGATGCTGGCACACCTGCCATAGGTTCACCATCTCGGCTATATACCATCTGGATAGGTTTATCTCTTGGAACAGGGATGTCCAACCTCGGCAATTTTAACACTAATGAACTTGAAGTCTCAGAATTCTGGCTGGAGAATTCTGGGACTTGAAGTCCATTAGTATTAAACTTGCCAATGTTGGACACCCGTCTTGAAGTTTCTTAGTAAAGCAGTACTTCCATGCTCTTTTCCCTCTCCCCCAGATTAGCCCTCAGTGCACTCCAGTCATGGGGCTTGGGTCCCCCAGATTTGGGCTTACAATTTTCTGATTATCTATTATGACAGTAGACAAAACAAGGAAGCAAAGGCAGGCTTCAAATGTTATTAGGTTTAAGACTGAAGCAAATAAAGGCAGTTCATTATATTTCGGCAAATGCATTTAACTCCAGATACGATTTATGGAAACCATTTATAAGAGTCAAAGCTACATTTCAGTAAGATCAGATTTTTTAATTATATCTTGTGTTAAGCATCTTGAAATTAGTGCAAATGAGAACAGTTAAGATTTGGTCAAATTATTCTTTTCATTCCTTTCATTCAGTCACCTTTCATTCTTCAGGATATTCTTTTGTTTTGTTTTGTTTCTTATTATATCAAATTTCCTGAAAGCTGCAATATGTGATCTTGGACAATCCTATGTAGGCTGTTAAACTGCTAAATTACATTTTAGTTTTTTGGCAGGGTTATTACAACATAGCTAGCTAGCTTAACTGCAGTAGAGGTGACTGTGGGAACAGTGACAGAAATAATAAGGGTCTTGAATCTTAAATATCTTGGAGGCATTTTTCCTTTGCTTGATCTTAATTTTAACAGAAATGCTCATGAAAAGTGGACCGGGGGGAGGGGAGGAGGACCTAGTACCAGTATAGCTTCCAACATAATTTAATTAGTCGCCAAGGAAAAAAATGTATTATTTCTAAGGTTTATTTCTATACTAGACTGCAGCCTCTCTTTATAAAATCATTTTTAAAAATCAAGATAATTTTTGCAGGACCACCTTCATTTTGTAGGAGAGAAAACTGGAGGTCTTGAGCTTCTTCAAAAATCTTTTTTTGAGTTAGACCCCTGACCCACAAGTTTTTTTTCCTGATGCTACCTATTCCTCCCTGAATTTTCACATTTTATAAAGATTTTTTTTTTAAAAATCCAGCAACTATCATCCAGCCTATCCATTTTCTTCTTAACCTTCAGTCAGATGAAGCTACTTTCCTGAAATTTCCTCAAGGAAAAAGAATTGCAATGCCTCTCTTGAACAGTGCTTAAGGCATTATGTAAAGTCGATGAAGGTTGCGTCAATATACTGACAGTTAAAGCAGTATTAATTAGGCTCCTGCAACCTTGCAGTTCTCCCACTCCTTGTGCCTTTTCTTCAAGGTTTTCATTTATATTCTGCACTGTTGCATTTGGAAATTACTTTGGAAACTACTAGCAGGGAAACTCAGCGGTCAATATGCTGTTATTATCTCATGAAACTCTTATCTCAACCCCTGCTAGCTTTAAGTTCCATGTAGAACCAGAGATGTACTATAGGGATGATCAGACTACATGGATCCTTTAAAGCAGTGTTTCTCAACCTTGGCAACTTGAAGATGTCCGGACTTCAAGTCCCAGAATTCCCCAGCCAGCGAATGCTGGCTGGGGAATTCTGGGACTTGAAGTCCGGACATCTTCAAGTTGCCAAGGTTGAGAAACACTGCTTTAAACTACTTTTGTGCCACTAAATTTTCTATAGAGTTAACTCCTTTCCTTCCTTCCTCCCTCCCTCTCCTTCATTTCCTTTTTTTTTTTAAAGTAAAGGATAATCTCATCTCCCCAATTGCAAGAATTAAAGTGGCATGCCATCTGCTAGCCATTATATCCTGGTCTCTGACCACTGGAGCTTTTAACTGCTGACTTTGATTTTAGGTGTGGGAACTGTGCAGTGGCTGCTGGCATTAGATGTATTTTTGGATTGTTTTGAATGGCTTTTAAAATTAAGAAAGTGTGTTTACTCATTTGGTTTGATTTAGTGTTAAAAACTAGATATACATCTTTGATGTGTGCTTGTTTTGAAGCAGACCCAGACTGTGTTCAATAAAACCGACATTTCATAAATATATAAGTAACCTAAGCAAGGTTAGATTAACCTAGCAAGATGCATTTGAGTAGTAATTTCTATTTCGATTTTTTCCCTCCCCTCAACATTCTTGTTAAGGTGAGATACCCTGCTCATCAGAATGCTTTGTCTTTGACAACCGTGCCATTAAAATGTGTGCATCACAGTCCTAATAAAGTCTGACTTTGGAAATTGTAGCGCAATAACGAAGTATAAATTTCAGTGTGGAGCCTGATGAGATTTACTGTTTAATTTTAAAAAGTCATTATTCATGAGGAATAGAAACTAATCTTTGGAGATATTGATTTATTATAGAATATAAACGGTATGTTTCAATTAAGATGGCTCTGGAGATTTGTGAGACTGAGGAGCGTGCTTTGTTTTCTTCCCATTTCAGAATATGACAGATACCTAGCATCTAGCAAAACGATGGCAGCAGCTTATCTAGACCCAAACTTGAATCACACGCCAAGCTCAAGCACAAAAACACACCTCAGTTCTGGGGTGGAACGTTCTCCAGGGACAATGGAACGGGTCCTGAAGGTTTTCCATTATTTTGAAAGCAACAGTGAACCAACAACGTGGGCCAGTATTATCCGACATGGAGATGCCACAGATGTTTGGGTGAGTTGATTTCATGTTTTCAAACATTTTAGATATTCTGATGTGGAAGCCATTCTCATAAGGTAAGCCAAGTAACTTTTGTTGGCTGTGTAACACAAATGTTGAGTGCTCTAGTTGTTTCTCTTTCTTCATGGACTCTTAGACTTGAAAGATATGAGAGTTGAAGTCCTAAAGTTGCTCCTTGAAAAACATGGGATTACACTTAATTATGCTATGGTTTTCCCAGTTGCAATCTATGGCTGTAAAAGTTGAAAGGCTGAACGCCAAAGAATGGAGGCCTTTGAACTATGGTGCTGGAGAAGATTCCTGCGAGTCCCTTGGACTGCAAGGCCATCCAACCGGTCAGTCCTAGAGGACATCAACCCTGGCTGCTCTTTAGAAGGCCAGATCCTAAAGATGAAACTCAAATACTTTGGCCACCTAATGAGAAGGAAGGACTCCCTGGAGAAGAGCCTAATACTGGGAAAGATTGAGGGCAAAAGAAGAAGGGGATGACAGAGAATGAGGTGGCTGGCTGGAGTTTCCGAAGCGAGTCTGCGTGAGCTTAAATGGACTCTGGGGGATGGTAGAGGACAGTAAGGCCTTGAGGAAAGTTGCCCATAGGATCGTGATGGGTTGGACAGGACTTCACAAGTAACAACAACACTTGATTATATATAAAAATTCAAACTTAGAACACCATACCGATTTGCCTTAGGGTTGACAGTGAAGATGTGGAGGTGATGAATAGCTTCTGCTTTTTAGGAATAGTGAAACAGTACCTGATAGTAGTATTTTATATATTTTTAAATTTAAAAGCAACATCTTTTTTTTTAAAAAAAACTCCCTCTGATTAATATTGGCATCTTCTAGGCTAGAAAACAAGCACCACATAGAAATGATATTGAAACACCATTTATTTTAACTCATTTCTTCTTTTCTCATAGTTCAACATTTTGAACAGAACTGCCCTGTCGGAGAGATAGGCAGCATATAAATTTAATAAGAAAAATATGTGAATAAACATTTTATTATCCTTCTTTTTTTGGCGACCACCAGTAGGAAAAGCATTGCAGAATATCAGTTATAGGACAATTCTTTGTAAGGAAAAGGTCAAGGTTGTGCTATTGTTTTATGGTATTGCAGAATTTTGAAAAATTGTATGTTCAGCTTCTCAGATCATTGGGAAAAAGCTACAATTTGCAAAGTTGCATTGTTTCCAAAAGAGCTATCACATTGTCCTGAAATCCAGCCTTATACAGTAGCATTATGGTGTCCTTAACTTGATGATTCTTTCTGAACACCCATGGAATGGTTTGGGGTTTCCTGTCTGAGCAGTGGATTGGACTAGAACAGGAGTGTCAAACTCAAGGCGTGGGGACCGGATTTGGCCTATGGGGCTGATTCGCACGCGGCCCTCTGAAGTTCCATTTTCACTGGCAGAGGATTGCAGGAGGCCATTGCAGCCAAAAACTGAGCTCGGAAAGCCTGTTTTCGCTGATAGAGCGCTTGGGCTGCCACCAGCACCCCCAACACGAATCATATTGAGCTGGCCACACCTACCCTGGCCACGTCCACCCAGACCCCCGAGGTCAAACACAACCCTGATGCAGCCCTCAATCTCAAAGTGAATTGAATTTGACACCCCTGCATGTTCTGACAAAGGCTTCCCAAGAGCATGAAGCAAACTGACCAAAACCCATTTTATTAATGTACTGTGAATTCTGCTCATTCACATCCAGCAAAGTCTTTCAAGGGAGGATTTACAATCACAGACTTTATCTGGCTTGGAGAGCTGCCAGGCCGATATCTGCAAAACTTGGCGAGGAGACTCGGAGAGTCACGAACCAATTAAGTGAACAAATTGTCTCCTGCAAACTCCACTCCCCTGTCGCTCCTCTTTTATTTCCTCTGGGAGGGGCCATTCATCGTCCACCTGTGGCCTTATTCCCAAGCCGACCCCTGTTCTTTAGCTATTCCCTTTGTCTGGCAACTCTGCGCATGCGCACACTGGGAACAAGCTCCAGCTGTTCTTCTGCCTCACTGGTGCCTGACTCTGAAGGCAGCTGATAACTGGCATAATGCTCTGCCCCCCTCTCTGCCTCCGATGCAGAGCACTTGTCAGAGTCTTCCCTAGACTTCAGGACTGGCCCAGGTTCCTCCCCAACTTCCTCACTGTCCAAATCTGCTGCCAGATCCGCTGGCGGGCCACAACACTGGACTAGAAGACCTCTAAGGTTCCTTCCAACTCTGTTATTATGAGCCATCATACTTGGCAAGCAAGTATTAATTTGAACATCTGTATATCACCCCAAACCACCCAGAATCGCTTGATAGTGAGTGGCACATTAATTCAATAAATAAAAAAATTACTAAAACTACTGACTGCAAGCTGAGTAAAAGCCACCATTTTTCTGCATGAGGCTGCAGTAGAAATTCCTTACCTTTTCCTCTGTCTCATGGCTTCTAGTCATTCTAGTCATTGTGAAGAATACCTATACTTTCTTAATACTTTTTATTCACTTGCCAGAAGTAGAATATTTAATATTGGACAACGAACTAAAATTTCAGGCATCTTCCAGTGTAAACATGTGATATTGTTTGGCTTTTGCAAGATCATGTATGAATGTTTACGGCTAATGTTTCATTATTAAACCCTCTTATTCAGACACAATTTATGCAAAGCATTTATTATGTTATATCATTCCCTTTTATATCAGAATATGCATTTGAGAGGTGCTCAGAAAAACTATAAAACATATTTTCTATCAAACTAAACATTTTATTCTTTCCCCTCTCCCACCTTTAGGGCATAATTCAAAAGATAGTGGACTGTCACAAAGTAAAAAATGTAGCCTGCTTTGGTTTACGACTTAGTCACCTACAGTCTGAGGAAGTTCATTGGCTGCATCCGGATATGGGGGTCTCAAACGTGAGAGAGAAATTTGAACTAGGACATGCACCAGAGGAATGGAAGTAAGGTTCATTTCCATCTTACAAATGCAAAACATTGGATTTAATTGCCTGAGTGTATAAATTGCATCGTAGCCTGTTCATGGGTTGAAATAACCACGATGAAGTTTACAAGGAGATGGCTTTCTTCCTGCTGCTTCGGAATAGAGACGGTGTGATACTGGTTGTTTTGGCAAAACTACAGAAAGGGAGATCTGTTTTTAGGGTGATGTAGGAGTTGACCTGGCTGAGCCCGAGGATGGGGTCAAACACATCATCAGTTTGAAGTCACTGCGCCTCGTAAGAAACCTTAGTCCAGCCTCCCCCTCCCCTTCCGAAGCCTGTTGAGGTTTATCTGGCACCAATCTGCCTTGACCATTAGTAGATCAGATTCTTGAGTAGTGCGGTGGCCCAGAGGTAGCGCTCTCACCTTACAATCAGGAGGCTGTGAGTTTGATCTTAGGTAGAGGTAGATATTTCTCTCTGGGGACAATGAGAATATATCTGCTCAACAAAGTTTTGCATTGGCGACAGGAAGGGCATCCGGCCAGTAAACACTCAACTCCATTCAGTTGCCTGGACTCCACCCCGCAAGGGATTATGGGGGTCATTTTAAAAGAAGATAATGATTAATAGATCAGATTCTTGTTTGTAAGTTGCATGGAATAAACCCATAGTGCTTTTGAACTCTACCCTGATTCCTGGTTTCTTGCGTCTTAACAGATTAGGGTAAAAAATAGAACAAAATAGGAAGGTGATAAATGCAAACCGCAAAAAGATAGGAGAGTGGCTGGCAGCCTCACCAAATCAAAGTTGTGTCCCAAATGGCTTATCTGCTGTTCCAGCGGTTGACAGCAGGAAAAATGGGCCTCCTTATCTGCTCTGCATTAATCCTGCCAACAAGGCAATGAGGAAAGACTTCTAATATGTAGAAGTCCATGAGTGGAATGAAGAGCGGTGGATGGAATAAGACAAAGGCAGAAACCAGGAAGTGTAAAGCAAGGAGAGGATGTAATTGTCTTCTCTAAGCCCATCCAAACACCCAGACACTCTTGTCTATCTTAAGCTGTTGTAAGGTGTTTCTAACTACTTCTTCTTTTAATGTGAACGTGTGTGCCATCTTGTGGATCGTCTTCTGGAATAGACAGAGCATGCACGTACTTTAAGATTAATATGGTGATTTATTTATTCGGAGATTATGTATTTTACAAGCGGTACATGACCACATGTTCTGGCTTTGCCTGTCTTTGGGTGCAGGGGTCATCGATTGAGAATAAAACCCCTCTGAAATAATTCTCTCCACACTTATCTGGAGTGTTAAGTTCTGGAGGAAAAAATGCCACTAACTCCTTTGAATATTGAACATCTTGAATGTATTAAATATATCAATATATCTTTTTTGGGGGGGTTGTGTTTTTTGGTAAAAAATATAGCTATGAAACCTAAAAATACACAGTTTCATCTAAGCATTCAGTGGGCCTCCCTGATCTTAATGCATTATGGAATGAAGGTATTTATTTAACAATCCTGTTACATCTGATGTTCAGGTGATCAGGTCCTACACAATCCCTTAGGAACACACTGACAGCGGTGTTGGCGGAGTTAAATTATTCAAAATATTTCCAGTGTGTCACTTCATGCTTTATCAAAACTGTACAGCCTGCCTTGCTGTCTTAAAGTGGGGGATAATGTAGAAGTTGCTGTCAGGTTTTTCTTAATACCATAAAGCAAGCGTTTGGGATCAGATGACAGCACATGCAAAAGTTTAAATTAGCATTTTTTTTTAAAAAAAAAGGAATCCTGGAAGACTGTTTCAATTTAATGCTTTGCTGCATTCTAATCATATATTAACTGGAATTCTTGTCTAAACGGCTTTAACGTTCTTTAAAGGAAGAAATCTTACAAACATATAAAAAGAGGCTTAGTAATGCCAGCAAGAATCAGGAAATGTGATGGCTTATTTCTGGCATTTATGAATACTTTTTCAGTTTCTTTTCCTCAGTTAACTAGAAGACTCTGATTTGTAATATGTTGGAATGAACACCAGGCTTAGGTACACACACAAGAAATGGGCTAATAATAGCTGCTTTCTGGCCATATCTCATTAACATTTCCCTTTTTACATTATAGAATTTTCTTTGGAAAAATATATAGGTGCACCATCTTCATCTCTGTTATTTTTCACAATCATATTTAAGATCTCTAATGGTGTTAGCAGAATGTTAGGGCGCAAACTTTAGGAAGTACAGTATGCAAAAGAGCTTTACAGAGTGACATAGTGGTTACATTTCTGGAAACCAGGAGCCTGAATTCTAGTCCTGCCTCAGGCATGAAAGCCGGCTGGGTGTCTTTGAGTCAATCACTAGGAGACTGTGAGTTCTAGTCTAGTCCTGCCTTAGGCATGAAAGCTGGCTGGGTGGCTTTGGACAATCACCAGGAGACTGTGAATTATAGTCCTGCCTTAGGCATGAAAGCCAGCTGGGTGTCTTTGAGTAAATCACAAGGAGGCTGTGAGTTCTAGTCCTGCCTCAGGCATGAAAGCTGGCTGAGTGGCTTTAGGCCAGTCACCAGGAGACTGAATTCTAATCCTGCCTTAGGCATTAAAAACTGGCTGGGTGGCTTTGGGCCAATCACCAGGAGACTGAGAGTTCTAGTTCCACCTGAAGTGCAAAGCCAGCTGAGTGATTTTGAGCCAGCCCTAGGAAGCAGGCAATTGCAGGCATTTTTTGAAACCTTGCCCCCCAAAAATTCAGGGGAGTTGCCAAGAATCAAGATGGACTCATAAGCTCACACAGGTATGCTACATTTCTCATACGAACATCTTTGTGGCATTGTTAGCAGGTGTTCCACAAAGGCATATTATTTGTCCTAACTTGGTTTGAAGTAATAAATCATCTTTCTGGCATTTAGGGTGTCCCAACAGTTATTTTAAAAGTGAAATTGGCAATTGATAGATATACCCATCTTGACTTAAGGGAAGGACAGTTCTGAAGGATAACAAATCATAAATAATGAATAACATGGATACAGAAAATTGCTACGATGGTGCAGAATACAAATATAGGAACATCAGAGTTGCCCACTGAAGCTCCCGAGCCGCAGCTTAATAGAAAGAAAAGCTGTAAGTGTCTTGTGATCAAAGTTATTCCTCTCTGGAGGCTTCTGGAGGCCATTGACTAGGTTGCAAAGAAAAGCTTTCTCAGTGACTGATCATTGGAAAAACCGAATGCCTGAATTACTTCCTTTTACAACTAAACCAGAAGGGAAAGCTACTTACTTTCACTAGCTCCATTTTACTGCAATATTTTAATGCCTTGCTATTATTTCAAAAAACCCTTCAACTCATAGTAGTAAGATGCTTCCGATGTGTACGACAAATGGTGTGATACTTTTCCCCTGGACCTAACATTCCTCTTCCTCCCTATTACACAACCATATGTGTCTTCCTTTGACTCCTACTTTGTCAGACCTATTCATATAATTAATTTATATACCATTTTTAGAAGCACTCAAGGTGCTGAACATATCGAATACTCCTTCCTGCTCCTATTTTCCCCACAACTACAACCTTGTAGGGTGAGTTGGACTGAAAGAGTGTGAGTGGCTCAAAGTCACCCAGCTTGCTTTCATAGTTAAGGTGGTGCTAGAACCCACTTTCTAGCTCGGTGCCTTAAGCACTAGACCAAGCTCTCACCACTAGACCCAATGCACAACTGCCTTGCAATAATGAGCACCTTAGAATGAGAGCACCCTACATAGCCCAAGATACACAATACACATGTACATGCCTCTGTTGTTTGCACAGGTGTGCGACCTCCACAACCCCAGACGAGTGAGCTGGGAGGACAAATAAGGATCAGCAATCCATGATCATCAGAATTGCATGTGCAAAGCCAAACCCTGAAAAGATTTCTAACCTTCCAGGACCAGTCAGTTGTTGGTCCATCTAGGCTTACTCCTAATTTTGGGGCTTCAGTGGCCAAATCCTCTCGAATTTGCAATTCCTTTTAAATAAACTCCTGACGCTCAAAAAACCCTTAACGACTGGAGGACTTGTGGACTTCATTTCCCAGAATTCCTCAGCCGGCCATACTGGCTGGGGAATTCTGAGAGTTGAAAGTCCACAAGACTTCAGCTTGCCAAGATTGGGCACCCTTGCTCTAGACCAGGGGTCGGCAACCTTGAACACTCAAAGAGCCACAAAGGTCCTAACGGGAAGCCCCTCGTTCAATTTTGGAGCTTACCGGAAGTCTGGTTCTCCCATCATAGAGTCTCCTCCTAGAGCAGCATCCTTTTTCCTCTATCTTTCCTAACTAAAATCCCTATCAATTATGAAGCTGACCGGCAACAGGGAGCTGCAGCAGAGGGATGAAAGAGCCACATGTGGCTCCAGAACAGCAGGTTGCTGACCCCTGGTTTAGACGGCTCCGGTAGGAGAGAACATAAGTAGCTGGAGGTTGCCGGTTTCTTCTGAATGTGATTGTCTCCCTCCAGCTGTTTCATTACCAGGCTAGGTAACCTCTGTGTGAAGGGGACTGAAGTCTGCTTATATGTGGTGGCTTGCCTTACCTGTCTTCGGTGGGATGGCTTTGTAGCTTTGATAATGCTTCTTCGTTGGTGTTGTTCTGGTGATGTTTCCCACTGATCTGGATGGTGGCTGCTCTTGAGAGTTGGAGAAACTCTGTTGTAAGGCTCTGAAGTACAGTTGGTTCTCAATTTACAACCACAGTTAAGCCCCAAATTTCAGGTATTAAGTGAAACATTTCTTACGTGAGTTTTGCCCTATTTTACCACCTTTCCTGCCACAGTTGCCAAAGCGAATCACTGCATTTGATCAGTTAGTGACCCGGTGGTTAAGTGAATCTAGCAATAGCAATAGCAGTTAGACTTATATACCGCTTCATAGGGCTTTCAGCCCTCTCTAAGCAGTTTACAGAGTCAGCATATTGCCCCCACAGTCTGGGTCCTCATTTCACCCACCTCAGAAGGATGGAAGGCTGAGTCAACCTTGAGCTGGTGAGATTTGAACCGCCAAACTGCAGGTAACAGTCAGCTGAAGTGGCCTGCAGTACTGCACTCTAACCACTGCGCCACCTCAGCTCTTCCTACTGATTTTGCTTGCCAAAAAGATGATCCCATGACCTTGGGGCGCAGCAATTGTCATAAGTATGAACCGATTGCCAAGCGTCTACATTTTGATCGCATTATCATGGGGATGCTACCAAAGCTTGTAACTGTAAAAAATGGTCGGCCGTTGCTTTTTTCAGTGCCGTTGTAACTTTGAACGGTCACTAAATGAACGGTTGTAAGTTGAGGACTCCCAGTAGTAGAAAGAACAGATGTGGATAGAGAGAAAAACCTTCTTTCTCCCCATGACTGGCATTTCGGAGATGCACCAATGGGAGTTTTTATCCTAATGCTATTAGTGGTGATGGGCTAATTATGGGAAATTTAATGGCTTCCGTCACTCCGTCCCACAGTCACATGTCCCAATTTACTGACTGTTCCTTGTGAGTCCTTTATACTAGCAGGACTGTCCTAATGATGCTCTGGTTTCATCAACATATTGCTCTCAAAATACCTGTATTGATTTTTTTAAAGCACTTTGGGGGGAAATCCAGTCTTCTATTATTGAGTTACATAAGCAGCTTTGGCCACTGTACCAGATTGGTTGGCTTTTGCATAGAGGAAAAAAAATAACAATAGAATACCTCCCAAGGCTCTCTCTCTCTCTCTCACAAGTATTAAATGTTGTTCCACAGTCTCTTAATCTTCAGAAACGATTTAGTACTAAAGGGGCATAAAGAGATGAAGTAAAAAGGCTCAAAAAGCCTTCAAAATAATGGAAGCCTTTGAAAGCCACTCGTGATGGAACTGGAAGCAATTCATGTAGTTATAGTCCATTTTAGGATTCTGACATGATTTTCTCCTCCCTTGTTCATTATGAGTCCATCTTGATTCTTGGCAACTCCCCTGAATTTTTGGGGGGCAAGGTTTCAAAAAATGCCTGCAATTGCCTGCTTCCTAGGGCTGGCTCAAAATCACTCAGCTGGCTTTGCACTTCAGGTGGAACTAGAACTCTCAGTCTCCTGGTGATTGGCCCAAAGCAAGCAAAGTCAATGGGAGCAGCCAGATTGGCTTAACAACCAAATAACTGTAGTGATTCACTTAACAATTGTGAGCCAGAAAGGTCATAAAATGGAACAAAATTCATTTAACAACTTTGTCTTGCTTAGCAACAAATATTTTGGGCTCAATTGTGGCTGCAAGTTGAGGACTATCTGTACTGTAAATACGGTGGCAAATACCAGGTGTGAAAATCAGTTGAAATATTAATATCTTGTTTTTATTGACAAGGTATTTTTCTGTTTTTTTTTATATTGCATAATTGCTGTAATATTTAAAAGGCAGTGGTACTAAATTCTCTTTTCCTTTGCTCTAGATATGAATTGCGAATTCGATACTTACCGAAAGGATTTCTGAGCCAGTTTACTGAAGATAAGCCAACGTTAAATTTTTTATACCAGCAGGTAAAAGTCAACAGAAAAAAATGTAATAGATTTTGAAAATATTTTTCAAGAATGGAAAATATATTTTATTTATGTAAGGAATGGTACCAACAGATACCGGATTTTTTGGAGTATAAGACGCACCTTTTTTCCACCCTAAAAGAGTGTGGAAATGTTGGTGAGTCTTATACACCCAATATAGCCATTTTTAGCCTCCTGACGTCCCACCCCCACACCCCATTTTTGTGAAAAATAGGCCGTTTTTTGCAAAAACAGGCATTTTTTTGCCTTCCCTCAGCTTCCAGCAGCCCCCTGCAGGTTTCAGCAGGGCTGGAGCAAGGCAAAAGGGGTGTGTGCTTCTGGAGACTGAGGGAAGGCAAAAACTTTTTTTCCTTACTTACCTCTTTGAAATCTTGGTGCGTCTTATACGCGGTGCGTCTTATAGTCCGAAGAATATGATAATACTTTTAGTAAAAACATTTTATTTGAAAGAATAATTTTTAGGAGAAAAGGGGTTTTATATTTCAGTGCATCAACTCATTGATTATTTTAGACTCTTCCAGAATTCAAGTTTGATACTTTGGGTGAATTCTTCAGATTTTCCAAACATTTATTGTGTAATGTTATTCATTTTTTTCAGATGTTGCAATGTTGTAAATTTTAAATCTGTGACAACTTCAGTAATAATTCAAGGAAAAAAATAACTGTATTGTGGTCAATAACCAGCACAAAAGAATTGGTATTCAAATATTCAACACATCCCAAACTAAATTGACAATGCCAGGATAATTAAGAAAAGTACATACCATACAAATAAAATATGGAGTAAATTCTGATTAAAAAAGATTTTTCTGCAATTTTGAGGGGGAAAAAAGATACCACTGCTTTCTGTGATTTAGTTCTTCAAGCATTAAGACCTCTTTCTGAGTCTTGTGTGGAAACCTGGAAAAAATGCCTAATTTAATGGATAGCAAAGATAATACAGTATTACTTTTGGGCAAAATCCAAAACTCTCATTTTCAAATCATGAACAGCTGTACAAAGTTCTAAAATATTTTTTGCATGCCGCTTTATTACTAGTTTGAGGAATACTTTATTTTTTTAATTTAATTTTTTGTATAGATGAATGATACATAGCCATTTTTTGATTATTCTAGCATTCTATTTATTGTGATTTTTAGACACTTCTTTTACTTGTTCTAGTATTTAAACTTAGATAATCTTTGATCTTTAGACCAGGGGTCTCCAACCTTGGCAACTTTAAGACTTGTAGACTTCAACTCCCAGAATTCCTCAGCCAGCAAATCAAAGCTGGCTGAGGAATTCTGGAAGTTGAAGTCCACAAGTCTTAAGGTTGCCAAGGTTGGAGACCTCTGCTTTAGACTGCTGCTCAGCTATGGATTTGAGCCCCATTCTATCTGGGCCTCAGTTTGCTTCAATTAACCAGCACAACAGAGTAAAAGAAAACTGTCATGCAGCTCTCAATTTAGGTCCTTTTTTGTCTAAGGCCGTATTCTTTCTCTTGTTTTTGGAGAGGAGAACAAGAAGAAAGAAGCAGGTTTAATCACACGTATCCTGTAAATTAGAAAAAACAATTCAAATGTTTTAAGATCGGCTTGGTAGGTATTTTTATAAGGGGATGAGTTTTAAGAGCCGAGGTGGCACAGTGGTTAGGGTGCAGTACTGCAGGCCACTTTAGCTGACTGTGATCTGCAGTTCAGCGGTTCAAATCTCACCGGCTCAAGGTCGATTCAGCCTTTCATCCTTCCGAGGTGGGTGAAATGAGGACCCGGACTGTGTGGGGGCAAGTTGCTGACTCAATTTGCTAAAAAAAATTGTAAACCACTTAGAGAGGGCTGAAAGCCCTATGAAGCAGTATATAAGTCTAATAAATAAATAAATAAATAAATAAATAAATAAATAAATAAATAAATAATCACTATCAGAAAAATACGTTGTCTTTAAGAAACATTAAGGGTAAGTCATGATTGTTAAATAAGCTGGTTTACATGTTTATACAGTGGTGAGATAAACTTTATGAACTATCAATCCATACTTCTGCAGCATTATAACAAAATATGAATTCATTAAGCAGCTGAGAAGAATATTTGTGTTACAATCCTATATTGCGTTTATTCAACTCTTACTGATTGTAAAATTCCTATGGAATCCTGTGAATTGTAGTTTGGGGTGAGAAGTGAAAGGCTGTGAGTCCCCTAATTGATTTATAGATAATTGGTTTTGAGGATTGCTTGAGAAATCAATTTTCAAGCACCTTTTTGTACAGTTGTAGATATTATGCTTACTTTTTAATGATTCATTTAGTGATGGTTGGAAGTTACAGTGACACTAATAATCAAGTGACTTACGGTGGGCCCTTGTATGTCAAACTCACAGCATCACATTTTCACATGATGTATTGTGACTGTTTTTCCCTTCGCTAAACCAGGGATGGGCGTGGCCAGCACCTGACGCATCTGGCCTGCGGGGTGCGAGTTTGACACCCCTGTTGTACAGCATCCCCGCTGTTGCATGATCAAAATTTGGATGCTTGACAACTGGCTTGCATTTACCACGGTCACGAGATCACCATTGGTGA
Organism: Thamnophis elegans; assembly: GCF_009769535.1. NCBI lineage: Eukaryota > Metazoa > Chordata > Lepidosauria > Squamata > Natricidae > Thamnophis > Thamnophis elegans. Next base: position 76,050,849 of record NC_045548.1, on the reverse strand, counting down.
CTTTCCCAGCCAGCTTCTGACAAGCAAAGTCAATGGAGCAGGTTGGATTGATTTAACATCTGCACAGTTCACTTAACAATTGCAGTGTTCGCTTAACAACCGTGGCAAGAAAGGTGATAAAATTGGGTGCAACTTACACTGCCTTGCTTAGCAATGGAAATTTTGGGCTCAAATGTAGGTGTAAGTTGAGGACTATCTGCATGGCCAAGGGCCCTCAGAAGATTGCTTTAAAGTGAGGCATACAAAACTATAATATAAATAAAACATCATTTTATAAATGTATTAGCGTCATCTCTTAGATCCGCAAAACTTACACCAGTAGTCCGCGACATACAACCACAACTGAGCCCAAAATTTCTGTGGCTAAATTAGATGGTTGTTAAGTGAGCTTTGCCCCATTTTATGACTTTTCTTGCCACTGTTGTTAGGAGAAGCGATGCAGTTGTTAAGTTGTAAAGTGAACTTGGCTTCCTCATTGACGTTGCTGGTCAAAAGTTGATCACATGACCCCGGGACACTGCAACTGTCATAAATATGAGCCAATTGCCAAGTGTTTGAATTTTGATGACCACAGGGATGCTGCAGTCGTCATAAGTGTGAAAAGTGGTCATAAGTCACGTTTTCAGTGCCGTTGTAATGTTGAACGATCACTAAATAAATTTAAACCAAGAATTAGCTATATGTGATTTTCTTTCTTGAGCTAAAAGTACAGGAAAATGTGAGAAAATGGTAAGGATCATATTGGTGGCTCGCTCATTTTTTTTTTTTTAAACTTATATACCGCTTCATAGGGCTTTCAGCCCTCTCTAAGCGGTTTACAGAGTCAGCATATTGCCCCCAACAACAATCTGGGTCCTCATTTTACCCACCTCGGAAGGATGGAAGGCTGAGTCAACCCTGAGCCGGTGAGATTTGAACCGCTGAACTGCTGAACTAGCAGTCAGCTGAAGTGGCCTGCAGTACTGCACTCTACCCACTGCGCCACCTCGGCTCATGCTGGAGCCCATCCTCAGGGAACTGCTCCCTAGTAAAATAAGTGCTTTGGGCTATTCTATGAATTGTGTTTATATGGTGCCTTCCTATTGGATGATTGGTGTGTTGAGGCTGGTGATTGGCTGTCATTTCCTTGTGCTGCCAAGCCCTTGGCTCCTAAGTATTTAAATCAGCACAAGGTGCCCGTTTCCCAGCCTTCAATCATTTCCCTGGCTGTTTTTGTACCTGCACGGCCAACAATCTTAGTTGTTGCTGCATAATGAAAGATGGGTTTCAGCATGAGTCAGAAACCTCGGAAGAGTAAAACTCTGGTCCCAGCAACTGACTCAAATTCCCTTTTTTCTCCTGGGACAACATGTATATTTGCCTTCATTCGTGTTTCTGGGAATAATATAGATCTGAAGATTCTGAACGTGTCTCTTATCTGCTCCTCCCACGTGGCACTCTGAGTTTGACAACAACTTGAGGAGTGGGAGAAGAGAGACAGCTGGGGTTTCTCTGAGCGTGGAAAGGATAATTTTAAAGTCATTTTGCATTGCACAGTGCCTGTCAGCAATCGATTCTGTCCCTAGTCATTAACATCCTTACTATTGTGTGACGCCTGTAATTAGGGAAAAATGTCAAAGATCAGCTTGTCTTAATGTGAAAACTGTGACCTTGTTGATGAAGCAGCTGAAGGCAGATGGCTGATTGTTACCACTGTAAGACAAATAATATTTTGAAAGTACCACGAAGAAAAAGCAGCATTGGTTGGTTTTGTTGGAGGCACACAATATTTTGTTCAATTATTCATCTCATCACGAAGCGGGGAGAGGAAGGGGGGGGGGGGGAAAGGCCGAGGGAGAAACGTGGTGAATAACTTTCTACACTCCGTGTCTCAGAATTTATGGTGATTTCATAGAACAATAAATTCGCAGCCATTCAGGAGAAGGTATGAAATTGGATTAGCTTTCTTTTTGAATGATTGAACTCTACAAATTTTACTCAATCATCAATCCAATGCAAGGGGTGCGATATTTAAGGAAATGGCTACTTAAATTATTACGAGGACTCTTCGTGGATGAAAAAAGGTTAAAAGTATAAAAGCATCACAATTTGTAGATATTAGGTTTCGCAGCTACAGCCCTTTCAGAATTTTCAAGGGGCGCTTCTCATAACTAATATTTAGATGTGGGTGCAGATTTGCATGACTTTTAGACATTAGATCTGGCTCAATGAGAATATTTCTGAATGTTACTTGTTTGGAATCGAATAATACTATCTATGTTTTTAAACATCTCATATCCAGTCCTTGAAACAGGGTTCGATATACCTGGTCAGTCTTGCATGAAGCTCAGCCAAAATGTAGAACATAGAACGTATAGTAATAGAAGGGATGTTGGAGGAATACTAATCCAATGGTTTTTAACCTGTGGTCCACGGGCCCCTGGGGGGGCTGCAATGTTGTCAGAGGGAGCATCCGAAGGCTTGAAGAAATGTTGAGTTAATTCTTGGTGGTCTGTGGTCATGCTTCATGGCCACAAAAGCTCTTTGAAGGGCATCCAAGATGAAGAAAAGGTTGAGAACTACAGTTGTAGTCCAAGACTCTGCTCAAGCAGGAGATCCTATACCGTTCTGGACAAATGACTGTTCGACCTCTTCTTGAAAATTCGATTTTCAAAACCTAACTGTGGATGAGAACCCTGAGTCCTGGCATGTATTGCTTAGACCTGGCTGGGCACATGATGGGTGGGTGCCCAGAAAGTTTCAGATTGGGTGCCAGCCACCACTCTAGTAGTGGAGTGCCATTGTTCTGGAGACTGAGGATTGTTAGGGAGCTGCCCTACAGGTATGACTGAATGTGAGATTTGGGTCTCAGAGATCAATTGGGATTCTTGCTACTGTACAAACCGCACTTTCGTGCAGTAGCTTCCTTAGTGTCCCTGTCACATCTGTTTAATGCCATATTTGGGTTGATAGGCTTACAGTTCTGGGGGCTTCACTCTGCTTTCGCTGGGTATGGATTTGAAGGCAAGGTAGAAAATCATGGCTGCCATGATGACTCAGCTTACTGTGGGGTGGATGGGAGGATTGCACATACTTAGGTTTCAGGGCAATGGTAATGTGATCCAGAACCGGAGGATATTATGGTAAACCATTGTCTAGTAGTACCCCTTAACATTTCCTGTTGCCCTCTGGAGCTTACTACTGCATCCTCACATTCCACAGGGGGGAGCTAGACCTACTCATGTTGTCTTCCATGGGTGTTTAATGGATCCGGTTGGGTTTCAAAGGAGCTTGTGGTTGTTCTTGTGGTTGTTGTGGCTTGCCAGTGGCCAACGGAGCTGGAAGCAGATTCAGACAGTGATTGGGGAGGAACATGGGCCAGTCCTGGAGTCTGGGGAAGGCTCGGATGAGGGCTCTGTGTCAGAGGCAGAGACGGGGCCAGAGCCGTATGCCAGTTATCAGCTGCCTTCAGAGTCAGACACCAGTGAGGCAGAGGAACAGCTGGAGCCTGTTCCCAGTGTGCGCATGCGCAGAGTGGACAGACGAAGGGAACAGCTAAAGAACAGGGGTGGACTTGGGAGTGAGGCCACAGGTGGACAATGAATGGCCCCTCCCAGAGGAAATAAAAGGGGAGCAAAAGGGGAGACAATTAGTTCGCTTCATTGGTTCGTGACTCTCCGAGGCTCCTTGCCAAGTTTTGCAGATATTGGCCTGGCAGCTCTCCAAGCCAGATAAGGTCTGTGACTGTAGATCCTCCCTTGAAAGACTTTTCTGGATGTGAATGAGCAGAATCCACAGTAAATTAATAGACTTTTTTTCTCAGGATAAGGAGTTTGCTTCAGGCTCTTGGGAAGCCTCGGTCAGAACAGCGGTTTGGTTCACGGCTGTCCATGAGATCTTGGATGTTTGGAACCAAGCAGCAGCGACTTTAGATCTGAGATCTAAATTGGGATCTGATCTAAATCCTGAGGTGGACTCTCACTGTCTGTAGACCCTGGAGTTCTCCCTGATTTACAGACGATGGAGGATGAAGCAACAGAAAAGTCAGCTGCATTGCCGCTGGAGCAACCATAACTGGATAGAAGACGCTTTATTAGGGTTTACCTTATAGCAATCCCCGCCCCCCAGCAAATTCGGATTATTTCACGCCCTTATTTGCTCATTGTACTCTCTGAGTTCAGGGAAGCCTAATTTCTACAAGGCCAGGAAGGGCTAGGGGAGTATCTTTTAGGTGGCTGTGAAGATTGCTTTTGGCGTCCAATGGATAAAATTGCTCTGAGTTAGACTCCAGCTGAGTTGAATGTAAGAATCTGGAGTTTTCACAGAAGGAGTTGCTTGAACACGATCTGAATCCTGCACAGATTGTAATCTACTTGGAAACATGTTGGATGATTGCGTCTGACCTTTGAATGTATTTGAAATAATTCTTGTGGTTGACTTGTATTTATGACCCATCTCTGCTTGCTTTGCTCCAGGTGAAAAATGACTATATGCTAGAGATAGCAGATCAGGTGGACCAGGAAATTGCCTTGAAGCTAGGTTGCCTTGAAATCCGGTAAGATCATCTTTTAAATATTTATTACTAAATAGAACAACTTCACTTTAATCTTAATGTCCTCATCAGTATGTTCAAGCAGAAACTTCAAAATTTATTGTGGCATAAACAGTAGAATTTTAAAATTTGAATGGTTTTCTTAATGTAACGTTATGCTATATCTGTTCCATTCAAACCTACAATTACAGTGGGGCAAAAAAGTATTTAGTCAGCCACCAATTGTGTAAGTTCTCCCACTTAAAAAGATGAGAGAGGCCTGTAATTGACATCATAGGTAGACCTCAACTATGAGAGACAAAATGGGAAAACAAATCCAGACAATCACATTGTCTGATTTGGAAAGAATTTTTTTGAAAATTATGGTGGAAAATAAGTATTTGGTCAATATCAAAAGTTCATTTCAATACTTTGTTATATATCCTTTGTTGGCAATGACAGAGGTCAAACGTCTGTAAATCTTCACAAGGTTGGCACACACTGTTGCTGGTATGTTGGCCCATTCCTCCATGCAGATCTCCTCTAGAGCAGTGATGTTTTGGGGCTGTCGCTGGGCAACACGGACTTTCAACTCCCTCCAAAAGTTTGACTTTCAGAAATCTGCATAAAGTTTTTAAAACTTTATAATGATTGATTTCCTGTCTGTTTAGTCCAGCAACAGGGGGCTCTTATTAGGCATGTTTCTGAATGTTCCCACTCATCTATGATTTAGTTTGGAATTTCCTAGGTAAGGTAAGTAAATAAATTTTACCCCACCTTTCTGATTATATAAGCATTCAAGGCAGGTTTCAGAAATAACAGATAAAAGCCGAAGTATAATTAACATCAGATTTGAAATCAAGCATTTGGCTTGATTTCGGCTTAGCATTTAAGAGCACTGCCCTTTTTTTTATAATTTCAGGAGATCATACTGCGAAATGAGAGGCAACGCATTGGATAAGAAGTCAAACTATGAAGTCTTAGAGTAAGTATGTGGTTGCATTTTTGTCAGGAATTCTTTCCATTGGAAGGAACACAATTGTTGCTCTTGGAAGTAAAAAGGCAAAGATTGCCATCATTATTCTAATTAAGGTGAGAATTTGTAAAAACCTAGTAAAATTTTGACCTTTGAGCTTATTGAGGACATAAGAGCTCATTGATTCTGGCCTGACCAAGACAAATTGGGTGATTCATAGGCTGACTGGAAATACATAGGATCCTCCTTTTTGGGGGGAAGGGGGGGGGTCATCTTCATTCTGTTAATACTTGTGGGATCAGCTGGTTAGAAGCGCTTTTTACAAAATGGTTTCTAGGTATGTGATTAATCAGTCATGGGACTAAATTATGCCGAGAGTTTAATTATTGATTAGCTCCTGGAAATTTACAGGCTCTGGCTTTGTCTCTCTAATCCTGCTATCCCTGTCCTAACCTAGAATGCAGTTAGCAGAACAAACTGCCCAGCGTGGGATTAAGAAGCCATTGGCATGGGCTGCAGAATACAGTTCTAACCACTTTTCACCAAAGGGCTTGAGGGCTTTGCATCCAGTCCCACGAAAAGGACCTGCTTTGCTATGGCCATTAAAGAGTGGTTTTCTTTTCATTGGCTTTCATGAATTGGTACCATCACAAGGGTGCCTGGAATTTAAAAGGGTTCGTTGCTAAAGCTTTTGTGATGAGCAGGAAATCATTATACATCATGATGGCATTTTTAACTTCAAGGGAGCCTTTGTGGGTCTAGTAGGGTGACGGTGAACCTATGGCACACGTGCCACAGGTGGCACGCAGAGCTCTCTCTGCAGGCACTCCAGCCATTGCCCCAGCCCAGCTCCACCGTGCATGCGTGTGCACCTTCTGTTGGCCAGCGGGTCTTTGGGTCTCTGCCGTGCATGTGCGGGGTTCATGTGGGGGATGCATGCATGTGCTAGGGGATGGGGTGCATGCACAGGGGAGCACCCACATTGCATTTTGGGGTCTCATGCAGCACCCCGCGACACGTTTTGGCTTTCAGGTTGGTGCAGGAGGACTTCCAGGCCCAAAACGGGGCGTCATCTGAACCTGCATAATGTGGGGGGGCAGGGTGCACGTGGGGAGTGTGTGTAATGTACATATTGCAGTATGGGTGCAGGTGCACACGTGTTCCATTGCACGCACGTGTCTGTGCTTTTGGCATGCAACAACAGAAAGGTTAGCCATCTCTTCTCTAGTGCAACAAATCACCACTAATCAGGTGATCCAGAACATTAAATCGGGACAGGAGAGAATAAGGACATATATTTTATATCTTATATTACTTGTAAGAGATGTAAGAATGGAATGACTTGGCCCTGATTGACTGGTTTAGAGAAGGGCTGGTTGAAGGTTTGAGAGATGAGCTGGGAAGGCAGGGCACACTCAAAGTTTAGTGGGAATAACAATGCTTTTTAAAAAAATGAATTTGATTGAATATTGGCATCTACATTTATATCCTAACACAACAATTCTATACTAAAATATAGTATATTATTATTTCACATAGTTAAAATCACAACATTTTTCATGCATCACTTATTTTTGCTTTGCTTATTTCAGGAAAGATGTCGGTTTGAGAAGATTTTTTCCAAAGAGTTTACTGGATTCAGTAAAGGTAATATTGCATTCTGCTCATACATTAGAAATTATTAGACCTTGAGTTTTGATCATTCCATTTTTGGCTATCACCCAAGTATGTTATTGTGATTCATCCATGTATATGACATTTCTTAAAAATGAGATGTTCTTTTTCTAAGGACTTAAAATCTCAAAAACTAAAGATATGTGGTATTGTATCCAGTGCTTTCTATTAGTTCCTAGGCTAGGTGGAACCATCTTGGTACTATGTGGCTTGGATGTGATGCATACTAACATCTGACTATTTCATTATAAAGGCCAAAAATCTTCGAAAAATGATTCAGCAAACGTTTCGACAATTTGCCAATCTCAATAGAGAAGAAAGTATTTTGAAATTCTTTGAGATTCTCTCACCAGTATACCGATTCGATAAGGAATGCTTCAAGTGTGCCCTTGGAGTGAGTATGTTGCTTTCAACTACTGGGACATGGTATAGAATAATTCTAATTGTTAATGTTAAGTTTAGCCCTTTATTGTTAGCTTATCTAAACAGAAGACAGATGGGCTGGATCTTGGGCTACAAAATTTTCTTTATTTGCATATGATGTTGTGTACTATATATTTTTAAATTGTTTAATTATTTTACATTTCTGATAGATCGGGAGTTTAGGAATTGCTAACTAGGTTAAAGAGGTTATAGAGATGTGGAATTATTTTAAAATGGCCATAGTGAGTTTAAATGCAATTTAAAGGCCAGCTAGAGCAATAGTAGTGGAAAATGGGTAACTATGTCTCACCTGTTGTGTTTCTGCTCCCTATTAGAGGGATTGGGGAAATGATTTCATTTTGAAAAAAAATGTGCAATGGTCAAGCCCATGTGTGGCACATTGCAATGACCATTGAAGCATTTGTGCCTTCTGTTTTTAAAATGAGGCAGCCTCTCAAGATGTTGGGAGTTATCGCTCAGGGATATTTATTTTATTTAAATTATTTATATTGCTGCCCATCTTACAATAGTGGATCTGGATTAAAATCAAGATTAAAATACAAACCGCAACATATAACCCATTTTGCCCAAGATTGAAGCAAGAATCCTAGTGACTGAAAAACACATCATCATCAGAGCTTCTGGCCCAAATGTATGGGAGACCAGGTCTTCACTTGCTTGTGAAAGGCTAATATAAGTGTACTCTATTAAGGTTTATCCAGTGTTTGAAATGTAATGTATTAGTCTAGTATCAATTTGTTCCATTGAGTGATAATAAAGATCTTTATTCAGTGTTCAAACATTTTCTTTCCAAATATTTATTGCTTCTTTTCTATATTAACTATAAAAGTCTAGCTGGATTATTTCAGTGGAATTGGCCATCGGTCCAGAAGAAGGAATCAGCTATCTTACAGACAAAGGCTCTAATGTAAGTTTAATTATTGGGATATGATGACTTCATATCTAAGCAGACTTTTACATTTGCCATTACTTTGTGTGGGAACCGGTCCAGTGTTTTTAAGGAAGTTTTTTTAAAATCAGGATACAAAAAAATCATGTACCATGCAGTTTGAAAACATGAAAAAGCAGGTAAATAAATAGGTACCACATAGCTCGAAAGCATGAAAATGCAAGTAGATAAATAGGTACCACGCAGCTCGAAAGCATTAAAATGCAAGTAGATAAATAGGTACCACGCAGCTCGAAAGCATAAAAATTCAAGTAGATAAATAGGTACCATGCAGTTCAAAGCATGAAAATGCAAGTAGATAAATAGGTACCATGCAGCTCGAAAGGATGAAAATGCAAGTAGATAAATAGGTACCACGCAGCTCGAAAGCATGAAAATGCAAGTAGATAAATAGGTACCACGCAGCTCGAAAGCATAAAAATTCAAGTAGATAAATAGGTACCATGCAGTTCAAAGCATGAAAATGCAAGTAGATAAATAGGTACCATGCAGCTCGAAAGCATGAAAATGCAAGTAGATAAAAATAGGTATCACACAGCTCGAAAGCATGAAAATGCAAGTAGATAAATAGGTACCATGCAGTTCAAAGCATGAAAATGCAAGTAGATAAATAGGTCACACTTCAGTGGGAAGGTACAGCATTGTGTTATATTAGGAATATATATATTCCTTTGGCATATAACCATGCTCACCGCATGACCATGAAAAATGTCTTCGGACAACGCTGACTCCCTCAGCCAAGAAACAGTGATGAGCACCGCCACTTAGAATTGACACGACTGGACAGGGGAAGCCTTTACCTTTACCATTAAGATACTTTATGAATTGGAAGCTGATCAAATCCCCAAAATGCATTATTTATATTCCTGTGTAGGTTTATGGTCAGTTTTCATGTGGACTCCTGGCCAATATTACTGTCACTAAACAGCATTCTGATCAAGCAAACTATTGCCAACTATTAATTGCCCCCCCCCCCCTTCAGTAGTACATAAGATGGACATAGGGTGCGGATAACAATGAGAGGTAATAAAGTACCAGAATGCCCAGAAAAATAGGAATGTATTTGCGCATCCCGTATTTTGTATCTGATAGAATTTGCATCAGGGGTGGGTTCCTGCCAGTTCTAACCTCTTCTATAGAAGAGGTTCCACAAATCTACAGTGCTGTTTAGAACCGGTTCCAGCTCCCTCCCCCTGCCCATCCGCCCATCATTAAGATGAAGAGTGAGAGGAGGAATTCTGGGAGTTGAAGTCCACAAGTCTTAAAGCTGTCAAGTTTGAACACCCCTGGGGTTTTTTCCTAAAGGGTTAGGGGTGCAAGGGTCTTGTAACTTGACAGCTTTAAGACTTGCACACTTCAATGCCAGAGTTCCTGAGCCAACATGACTGGAGGAGGAATTCTGGAAGTTGAAGTCCACAAATCTTAAAGCTGTCAAGTTTGAACGCCCCTGGGTTTTTTTTCTAAAGCGTTAGGGGTGCAAGGGTGTTGTAACTTGACAGCTTTAAGACTTGCGTGCTTCAAATGCCAGAGTTTCTGAGGCAACATTTTGGTTGCTAAGCAAGAGCGTTGTTAAGTGAGTTTCACCACATTTTACAAGTCGGCCATGCCCATCCAGTCACATGATTGCCAAGCCACGCCCACCCAGTCACATGGCCGGCAAGCCACTCTCACAAAGCAGGCCACACCTACAGCAAAGGTTCTAAAAAAATTTGAAACCCATCACTGATTTGCATCTATACTGATTCTTCCTCCTTATATTTTCCTTCTGTCTTTCTCTAGCCTACCCATTTGGCAGATTTCCATCAAGTACAGACCATTCAGTATTCAACTAATGAAGACAAGGACAGAAAAGGAATGCTGCAAATGAAAATTGCTGGAGCACCAGAGGTAAGTCGGTTGATCTTTCTTCCAAGCAGGTAGGAAGAGCAAGCAAATTCTTGCTGCATGTTTTATGAATAAAGGTAGGTGTAGCTATTCCCATTTCATATTATAAAAGCATAGGATATAAATAAATTAACTTCTTGTGTAAGAAAATAATCTCAGAGACTTTTTTTTATCCAGAGACAAAAATGTTTCTGGTCTTTAACTATGAAAGATGCTATGTAGTAATTTCCTGATAAGGTTTTACATTTACTGGAGAATAAATAGGAGGAAGAACCATAGAAGTTACAACTTTCCTGTCAGGATTAACAGATTACATATCTCTACTGACCATCGGTGCTATCAATATTTACAATCGTTCATGATGACGTATGGAATTTAAAACAAGACCGTCCCTTTTGGGTACTTGTCAGTACATTATTTTCCACAGACACTGCTTGGAAGTGTGTGGTTAACAAAGACCAATTTGGTAACTCTAATGAAAACGTCTATGGAGATTCTCAGTCCTCTGGGTCATGGTTGTCCCAAAGGTGTTTTTTTTTTTCCAAGAGGCAACGTGACTTTTTTTGTGGGTTCTTTTGAAGATATTTTGCTTCTCATCCAAGGAGCTTCTTCAGCTCTGACTGGATGGTGGGGAATGGAAGGATTTATACTCCTTGCAGACAACTGGTCATTTGCATTCTTTTAGAGCAGGAGTGTCAAACTCAAGGCCCGCGGGGTGCTCAAATCTGGCCTGTGGGGCCGGCCTGGAAATAGCAAATGACCAGCCCCCGTTTTGGCTGGCAGGGTGCTGCAAGAAGCATCCGTCCTGTCTCTCCCCCCCCCCCCCGACCCGTGGAGAAGTACAATGCTGATCCGGCCCTCGAGGAAATCCAGTTTGACAACCCTGTTTTAGAGAGTTGTTGATGCCATCTGGAGGTTTATCTGTGTTCTCAGTGTCACCTGAGTGGTGCAAAAGGGTGTGTGGAGCCTTCTTGGAACTTTTGAAGGACTGTGTTGTAGACTGGAGATAGATGATGTTGTATCCCTCTCCCTCTGTTGAGAGAGGGCTGTTCAATTTTGACATAGATGGCCCTTTGATCCCTCTTTCAAACCAGCGAGCCTCTCTGTCCAAAATGTGGACTTTGCTGTCTTCGAAAGAGTGGCCTGTATCTTTTAAATCCAGATGGACTGCTGAATCTAGTCCTGATGGGCTTGCTCTCCTATGTTGTGCCATGCGTTTATGTAGCAGTATAATGAAACCAGTGGGATTTGGAGGTTCATTTGTCTAATGTAGCTTTATGCCTGATATAATCATTAAGTGAATAAAAATGGCAGGGAAAAGGTAGAAAAGAATGATATATGGGAACTAGGCTGTGACCTAGACTATACCTGGTTCTAGGCCTGTAAGATGTGCGGCTGGGCAGGCAGTGCGTTTGTGTTGCAACCTCCATATTGTTGGGCAGCCCTTTTCTGGATTAGATAAGACAGGATTTCTGGCCCTAGTAAGCAACTGAAAATTGAATGCCCCAGAAGGCAATGGAATTTGTTACTTTCATTTGTTTGATTTTCTTATTTTTAGGCTGCTTTTAAATTTTGAGGTCAACCACTTTGGGGTGATTGTTGAAATCTGGAAGAACAAAAAGTAGAATTGGTAACTTGTGGGATACATTAAGATTAATTTTGAAATGTCTAGGGTCTATGGATGCATCCGTGCATAGAAGCCCTCTCCTCACATATATCCGGAACGGTTGTTCTGTTCTCTGAACAAAATGATTATGCTTCTGATAGAATCGGCACCGATCTCGATGGCCACACTTTTCACACGTTATGTGCTCTTGGGGAGTTCCTCCAGGTGGAGGATTTGAAGGCATAAGAACTGGCCATTTTTTTCAGCCATCCAAGTCCTTTTTTTCCCTCTCTTTACTGCTTCTCATTTGCATGCTCTTCTCTGATGTAATAGTTCAGCAGCTGTACTAAATGTTTGTGCCTGCAATAAGGCCTCTTTGTTCAGTGTGCTATTTTTTCCCTCTTGTAGCCTCTGACAGTGACGGCACCAACCTTAACCATTGCAGAGAACATGGCTGACTTGATAGATGGCTATTGCCGACTGGTCACGGGGGCGACACAGTCTTTTATCATCCGACCCCAGAAAGGTAAGAGGAAATGTTTTTTGTTAAGTGTCTCTGTTGTGGCTGTTTGCTGGGATGTCCTATAATTGTGAATAAATCAGTGGCAGCATCTCTGTATGTGATCAGACATATTAGAAGGAAGTCAGAAGGATTCTGGTAATGTGTTTTCAGATTGTCAAATGTTATTAAAAGGTATGCACTTTCCTGAAGTACAGCTTGCTTCCTCGGATGCTTATGGGTTTTTAAAATAAAATTTGATAGTGAAAAAGTGTGACAGAGTGCTGATTGTTGACTAACACAGCTCTCCCCTTACAATATTACTAGATAAAATACATACAATTTCCGCAAGAGACTATATAAAGACAAACTAAAACAGCTATTCTAGTAGTTACGGTAATACCATAATACTGTAAAACACTTACTTACAGGTCACTCATTAATTGAATAACAATTGGTGCCCTCAATTCTCTTTTTTTCCTGCCTATAATATAACTTGCCTACCTCTGTTTAGTTCATAGTTTTGTATGGATATGTAATTCACTAGGAAATTCTCTTCTTGACATTGACGTTAACTGTTCAGATATAATTTTGTTTATGTTTATATTTTAATCTCCTCCTCCAAAGAGTTAGTGAAGCCTACCTGATTCTTCTGTCCCTCATCCCTTCACAGAAACCATGGGGAAGGAATTAGGATGATTGTTCCAAATTGCCCAGTAATTAAAAAAAGATTGGCATTTTAGTCCTGTCATTAGAAATCCAGTCTTAAAAATTATGGCTGCAAAAATAAAAACTAATACAAACCAATAAAATAAAGACATTAAAAGGAAAAAAATAAAAAATGCAGGAAAAATAGGAAAGGAATAGAATAAAGAAAAAAGATATAAAAAATGACTCATCACAATAACTATAAACAATTTTAGTAATTTATCAGCTTCTCTTAAAATATAAGAAATGATCTCTTTTTCCCATATTCCATCTCTTATCTATAACGAAATCCTTAAAGCCTTGCCATTTTAGTCCTGATCAGCACAAGTCCATTAAAGGTAACCAGAGATAGTAACATATTTATTTTAACCTTGTTCAAATAAACCAGGTTTATATTCCTTTGATTTTTATCAATCTTCATTTAAGTCCCTTCAAATAATGTGCTAGAACTTGATTTCTTTTCACTTTTTTTCTTTGCAACTTCCACAAAATTCTCCAAAGCTTTAAATAAATCTCTTTTGTAAATCTCTCTATATAAAAATGGCTGTGTCTGTCTGTGTGTCTGTGTGTGTGTGTGTGTTCCAGCATAACTGGAGTGCCTCGAGCAATTTCAACCAAACTTGATACAGAGATGACTTACTCTCTGGAGAAAAATACTGTGGGCGTAAGAACCCCTAACATCCTTTGTGGTGTGTATTCTGTTAAGATACAGCCTGTTGTGCCATACTGTTGTACTGGCGTCTACTGCGCTCCTGTACAGTGCATTGGAGTTGCCATGGTAACTGCTTCACAGTACTCCACAAGGGGGCTCCCTCTGATAAGGGGGAAAATCCAACATTAGAAATTACATTTTTTCCTATAAATAAATACCCGGACAACACCACTGCCACTGCCACTGTCATTGGCCCTGCTTTTAACGGAGTCATCTTTAGTTCCCCATTTCTTCCCCAAAAGTGAGAAATCTTGCACTCTTTACTAACTATTATACCAGAGTGGATAGTGACTTCCACCAGGATACCATTTACCTCATATAAAACATACTTTGGCTAATAACTTTGATTTTATTTTAAATTTGACAAAATAATGTTAGATTGCTTATTGACAATTTTACATTGAATTTTTAAAAAAATAAGTCTGCAGCAGAACAATAATCTCCCAAATATGCTCATTTACATGGGGGGGGGGGGGGCGGGGGAGGGATTAGTGCCATCATACATGTTTTGTCATTTCTGAAAATTTATTTTGGCTTCCCTGAGACCAAAGAGGTGGCTGTAACTCAAGGAGCCACGATTTGTACTGAATGCTTGTTACTAGCTCCCCCCTGCCCCCCAATATTTTATTTGCATTTCCCTGTCTTCCGATGTATTGGTTCTACATGTTTTTTGAGAAATAGCATGGCAATGAGAAAAAGAAATAGTCTGTTTCTACAGAACATAAATTTAGGTTCATTAGAATGCCCAATACTTCCTCTATAGTTTTAATTTTCTGAAAATATAACACATTTTGCTCGTTTTCAGTTTTAAGCCATGGTGGTGCTCTAATAATATATCATTCTTCATAAGAAGTTTTGTTTAAATGATCACAAAACCATTGTAAGGAGGTATCAAATACAATTAGCTTAAGTTAGTGGGTTCTACTTTTAAGCAAAATACTTGTGTATATATTTATTGATATGTTGCAATAAACTTGTTTTTTCTCTTCATTTAGAAGGCGAAAGAGCTTTACCATCCATACCAAAGTAAGTTTGAATGTTTTTGTTGGAAGCTTAAAGCATTAAAACTGACTACATTATAATTTTGATTTATACTCTCAAGTCTCCAAATGTAACCAATTGCAAATGTTGACCATAAGGGAAGACCCATACATAGTTCAGGGTGAGAATGAAGACTTGGTACACAGAGAACTTTGCATACGGACCTCAGTTTCTAATTGCTAAATGGATTTTGGCAGCATAACTTGATAATGCCTTTTGCTTCAGAACCCAAGAGAACCAATTCTATAGAGGAGGTAATACTATATTTACTTTTTAAATCCAAATGGCTCTGCAGAGTATATGAGAAGTCCATACAATGAATACATTAAAATTTGATCAATGCTCATACCTGTGATCTATCTTATAGATGTACATCCATCCATCCATCCATCCATCCATCCATCCATCCATCCATCCATCCATCCATCCATCCATCATCGTTTCAGCTAAATGTTGTGCTTTTCTGCAGTCTGGTTACAGATGTATAGCGTGATTTTTGCATATTACATTTTTGTCAAATTAATAGTGGCCTACTTACAATACATATATTACCAATACATATATTACAATATATCCATAATCTATTAAAATATGAATATTTTTGCTTGTAACACCCTGTGTCTACAAACAAGAATTTTTAAACAATGAAATTGCCTTAAAAGTTTGCTAAATTGTTCTTTCCAGTACTAAAACCATCTTTAAAATGGATAACTTCTCTTCATTTAGCTCAGAATATAAAGCTTCCAGATAACATGCTTAAATTAAAGACAGTTGTTTTATTCCTTTTTAACGTAAGTGATGGATGCAATTCAAATTGTTGTTGCTAGATAGTAGATAATTAGAAGAAATTGAAAACTACAAAGTTGTTTGTTCATTCAGCTTTTAACATTGTCATTTTGAACATCTGGTGGAGTTTAAAATGGAATTTTCAGATGAATTCTTGTACTTTTGGTTCTGAGCTGAATTTAAGGAAGTGGAATCATTTTCTTCACTGCAAAATCTAGTTCTGTAGAAGAGACAGTGAATCTGGTAACTGAACCCTACAAAGTTTTGAACTGTACAGAACAGTTTTTTTCCTCAACCTTGGCAACCTGAAGATATGAGGACTCCAGTTCCCAGAATTCCCCAGTGAGCCATGCTGGGTGGGGAATCCTGGGAGGTGAAGTCCTCATGTCTTCAAGTTATCAAAGTTGAGAAACACTGGTATAAAACATAGAGCATTCATAGATTTGAACTATTGTGTTACAGGCTGGCCAACAACGAAAAGCAAGGAATACGATCACATACCGTCTCTGTATCAGGTAGGATATCTAATGATGATGATGATGATGATGGTGATGATGTTGATTATTATTATTATTATTATTTTTAAAAAGGGTTTTACTGACTTCATGCCAGTGAACCCTCAAAGAGAGAAAAAAGACTGAGTGAGCTTTTGTGAGAAATGAATTGCAAGCAAGTATTATCAAGGAGAGAAGCAACTTAGAACTAAGAAGAGATTTCCTAACAGTTAGAACAATTAATCAATGGAGCAACTTGCCTCCAGAAGTTGTGAATGTTCCAACTGGAGGTTTTTAAGAAGATGTTGGATAATCATTTGTCTGAAGTGGTATAGGGTTTCCTGCCTGAGCAAGGGGTTGGACTAGAAGACCTCCAAGGTCACTTCCAACTCTTATTCTATTCTATTATTGAAAATAGTTTAGCTGAATTTTGGTATTAAAAGCCAGTACGGATATCACATGCTGATTGTTTTCATGTGGATTAATTTCACAATCGAGGTCTGGGAGCTATCATACAGGAGAAATAGCTGTAAGAAAAATCCAGCTTTAATGTTGTTATGGAAAAAAGAACATTGTATATCTAGTTATGTAGGTCTATTGATTGTTGACTGAAAACGATAGTGTGAAGTTAAGAGTTTAATGCTTCATTTTCTGCTGATCAATTTTCTTGTTGCTTTGAGTCACAGGATTTAGGATTGTTTCAGTATACTGTAAATAGTACATTAGTTCTTCATGAAGTGGGAAGCTGCCTAACATCGATAAATTAATGGCCTGGAAATAAATTAATAGCTGTTCTTCTATATTGCAAGAGAGTCTTCTGTGGAGAGTGTGTCAGGTGCAGGAAGTCAGGAAACAGAATAGACTTACTGCAAGTTTATTTCATGCTACCTGTCCACAAGAATCTGAACTACCCTGTTTCCCTGAAAGTAAGACCTCCCCGGATAATAAGCCCAGGGCTTTTGAGCGCATGCGCTAAAATAAGCTGTCCCCTGAAAATAAGTGCTCCCCAAAAATATTTAAACACAGCAGCAGCCATGAGGTGACCACGCTCGCTGCCTCCTGCACCTAAAAAATAATAAGACCTCCCAGAAAATAAGGCCAAGCGCTTATTTTGGGGTTCAAAAGAAAATAAGACCCTGTCTTATTTTTGAGGAAACACGATACTAACAGTCAAGGCAAATTGGTGTCAGATAAGAGTCAAGAAACTTCAAGGGGGGGGGGAGGCTGGACTCTCTTAAGGGGTTGTAGGGACTCCAGACTGATGATGTATTTGACCCCTCCCTCAGGCTCGGCCTGATTGTCTCCTACATTACAAGATACTAGATCAGTGCTTAGAATCCTAAGTTAACCTCTAACTAGTAATTATAGGTAGCCCTTGACTTATGACTAGAATTTCTGTTGCTAAGCAAGGCAGTTGTTAAGTGAGTCACAGCTGATTTTATGACTTTGTTTGCCATGGTTGTTAAGCAGATCACTGAAATTAAGCAAATCCGGATATTCTCATTAACGTAGCTTGATCACGTAGGGATGCTGCCATGGTTATAAGTGTGAGGGCCAGTCTTAAGTCCCCTTTTTTCAGTGCCATTGTAACTTCAGTCACTAAGTGAATGATTATTAGTTGAGGGTGATCTGTACTTTGTTTGACATCCTGTGAGTATGTGATAATGATCATACAAGACTTAACTCTACAGAATCCTTCTGAAATTAGGACTTCAGATGTTACACATGTCAGGAGACTCTTTTGAGCACTGTAATAAAATTTTAGGCTGCTGATCACAACTGAGTCACTATTCAACTTAAGATGTTATCATATAAAAGCGAAGTGAAAAAGGAAGAAAGGAAGTGACCATCTTAGGGCTTCTGTCTAACTCTGCAGTTAATTTTTCTGTCTTTTCTTTTTTCTTTTTGCCCATCTTCCTCTTTCATTAGTTTCTCTGGCTTGATTCAGGAAAAAGAGAAGAGAAAAATAGAATAGAGCTGGAAGGGACCCTGGGGGGGTCTTCTAGTCCAGCCCTCGTGCTCAAGCAGAATAACTTCTAGTATTTCACATACAAAGTGGCTGTCTAGTTTTTTCTTAAAAACATCCAGTGATGGAATGCCCACGATTTCTGGTGTCAAGCTGTTCCACTGGTTAATTGTCCTCACTCTTAGGAAGTTTTTTTAAATTCCAGGTTGCTTCTCTCTGATTAATTTCAAGCTATCATTTTTTGTCCTGCCTTCAGGAGCTTTGGAGAATGAATTGATCCCCTCCTCTTTGTGGCAACCTCTCAAATACTCGAATAGTGCTATCATGTTGCCCCTAATTCTTCTTTTCTTTAGACTAGCCAGACCCAAAACCTGCAGCCATTCTTCATATGTCTAGTTTCCAGGCCTTTGATCATCTTAGTTGCTCTTCTCTGAACTTTTTCCAAAGCCTCAACATCTTTTTTGGTTGCAGTATTCCAGGTGTGGCCTTACTAAGGTTTTATAGAGCGGCACTAATACTTCCACATGATCTTGATTCTATGCTTCTGTTTATACAACCCAGGATTGTATTAGTTTAAACTGAGAACCGGGAATGTGAATAGCCAATCTGGAAAACTGATGATGCTGCTTCTCTTTACAGAGTTAAAAAATATACAGTTCAAAACCAAGAAGGTGTCAGAGTTTGTTGCATAAATTCAAATCCAGAAGCACAGACAGATAACTGATGTAGCAGAATTCATTAACTTCTTTATATAGATAAGAATAGATGAACAATGTACAATACCAACAGGTGGTTCTTCCAAGTAAAGTACATGGCAGGAGAGTTACAGGCAAACACAAGCAGTTAGTTTCATATCAGCAGACAAGCCCAGACAGACTGGTAGTTTACTTCTCAGAGCAGCAGGCTGCTTAAGTTTCTGTTTCAATTCTCTGCACAGACTGTTTAAGCTCCCATTGGCTGACTTAGTTGCTATGCCTATTAATTGTCTGACCTTGTACCCATGTCTCTCCCAGTCATGAATATTTTAACAGAAGGGAGCATAACGAGTTAACATTTTGGGGTGGTTTGGGATGTAGCAAACATTTGGGAGTGTTTTTCGATGTAGCAAAAACATTTATAGGTTTCCATATGCTAGCCATGCAGAAATGTCAGTTGAAGCCTCTTGTTTTCCCCATCATAACAACCCACCCTATGAGGTAGCTTGAAAAGAGAGAATGACTGGCCCAATGTGACAAGTGAGGTTGGACTGTCAAATGAATGCAGCAATGTAGTGATGGAGGATGCACTAGGATGGAGTTGTCCTCTTCCTACTGCAACATCATTACTGATTGAACCACCCCAATTTTCTCCCTTTCTATCTAATGACACCCCCCCCCCAAAAGACCAATGAAAAGGAAGGGAAAAATGATCTTCCATCCTCTTATTAAAGTTTATCTCTGTTATGGATAAAGCTGTAGTGCAAACAGCAGTTCATCCTCCGATGGTTAGAAACCTTTGAGAGGCTGATAAAAATGGAAATATCCTGCTGTGTTCATTGCTTCTCTATGAACAGCTATTGTTTGAAGCTGCTAAAAAAAACTTATTGTTTTAAGATAGATTAATTGCACTACATCTGAGCGATTTTAGCTGTGACTTACAGTTGACAAGCAATATTCTGTTTTCTTTCATAAATGATTTATATTTCATTTATGGCTGGCTGCCTATTGATCTGCCTATCTTTTTCCATAATTAGAATCAAAGAATCAGAAGGGATCTTAGAGATCATTAGCCCCAATGCCATGCTAATGCAGTGATCTTTTAAACCATCCGTGGTAGGTAGCCAACAGCTTCTTGCCCTCTAATTCATTGGGTGAATATTATAGACCAAGAAATGTCTGATTTCAAATATTTAATTGTGGACATGATGAATTTAAAATAAATAGAAGGGCTTGATTGTAAACCACAGTTTCTCAGATTTTGGCAACCTTAAGATATATGGACTTCAGCTCCCAGAATCCCACAGTCAGCATGCTATTGTACAAAGTAAGTTTTATGTCCTGTTATAAGTGAAAGCTGCAAGCATATAAGTTTGGGCATCAGTTATTGTTTTTTAGACAGAACCTGATTGAAATATCATGGGACAATGTCCTAGTCGTTTGCTAATTAATAAATTGAACCAGGCTCAAATGAAAGATGTTGATAAAACTTTACCATGATGTTATTTTGATCAGTCCAGATAATGAACATTTTATCAATCAGATAGAGAGAAGTTGAACTCTGATGCTATCCTGCCCCTCATCAATAGAGTTTATAGCTTTTTTACTGACTCTTTTGTTGATATTGGTCATTGAGTAGAACGGTTGGCATAGTTTCCCAGTGTACTTTCTGTGTTCCTGCCCTTCCTATTCATGCTTCTTGCCTTATTTCTCTAGATAAAATAATGTCTTTATTATCCTGTTCTATTAGTATGATCTAGCATCAGTTTGGTCAGGTTTGTGCAAGAGAAGGATGGGATAATTTGGAAGTGAATGAGCCAAGTAATGTCAGTTGTCCAGTCTTTGAATTGAAACAGCCTTACTATACTAAGGAGCCTTCTGAGATACCATTTCCCTAAAATACTATTAAAGTAGTTTAGAGTGAACAACCTTCCTTCCTTCCTCCCTTCCTTCCTTCCTCCCTCCCTCCCTTCTCCTATCCTTCCTTCCCTTATTCTTTCCTTACTCCCCCCCCCTTCCTATTCCATCCCCTCCCTCCCTTTTTTAATCAAATCTGGGCAGTTCCCAATCAATTAAATATCCTTTATTAAGATTATTGAGCCTAACCGGTCATATCAAGGCTGGTTTCCAGCGAGGCTTAAAACCCACAGCTGTGTTCATCGACCTTACTGTAGCATACAATACCGCGTGGAAGAAGGGCCTGCCAGGTTTTGATCTTCTGAACAGGATCCGTACCCAACATGATGTCTGCCAGGACTTGTTGTTTAAGTGGGGTCTTATCTCTACCCTCCAGTGTGATTGTGGTTCTCCTCGACAAAATATCCACCACATTGTGTCTGAATGTCCATCAAGAGCTCATACCGACCCAAGGTCTGATTTTTTTCAACATAGACCACCTTGTCCTTGAATGGCTGGGTGGACAGGGCATTAACATTTGAACTACTATAAGTCCATGTATGTGCCATATGCTAAATAAACTAATAAATAAAATCCTTTATTAAAACTCATGATACTGTATTTCCTCGAAAATAAGACCGGGTCTTTTATTATTTTTTGCTCCAAAAGATGCATTAGGGCTGATTTTCTGGTTAAGTCTTATTTTCGGGGAAATACGGCACTAATTGCGTCTGTCTGTCTGATGATCTTAACTGGGGCTTATTTTTGGGGTAGGGCTTATATCACGAGCAACCTGAAAAACCATGCTAGGGGTTATTTTCTGGTTGGGTCTTATTTTTGGTGAAACGGTACAACAATAGTTTGCATCTTGTTTAATGCATTCACCCATAATGAAATTCCAGAGTTGGATGAGCTGTTATAGTTTATATCTGAAAATGTCTTAATCTGGTTGCACTTCAGAAAGGGATGACAGACTTTTACATTTTCAACACCTCTTCTTGGCTCCACTCTTTTCAGAAGACCAAGCCTTAGTCAAAGCTACACTCCTGTAACAACGGATAAATACAGATATTATTTAGATAAATGTTCATTACAACTAACGACTGCCCTATTAATCTTGTTCTTGCTTGTGTTCCCTGCTTGCAGGTGTTCTGACAACTTTTGTTCTTTCTTTCCTTTTTGTTTTCTGCTTCTTGATAAAGGAGTCAGTCACTGTCAACATAAAGTAAAGCGAGCCAGACACTTTCTCCCTTTTGTCTTGTGTTCACATGAATCACCAGCTAAGGGTATTTAGCCTTGCGCATCCTTTAGGTTGCCTGATTCGTTCAACAGCTATGCTTTGCTAACCATGTCAGAATTTGGTTCCCTTCAGGCTACAGTAAAATTGTAAAGTTCCAAGAAGCTAAAACTTAACATTGTTAAAATTTTTGAATCTGTGTGCCACCTTGCTCAGTTTGGGCCCCCCTTCCCCCCTCCCATATTGTTTGGTGAGTCCTAGGAAATATTTCTAATTGTGCAAAGCTGGAACTTTGGTGGTGCTGAAAACCTGTGGAATAATTACTGTGAAAGAAAAACTCCACATTTTTTTTTACTTAGTAGCCTGCTTGGGCCAATGCATGAACCCCTGGCATGACAGGCAATTGTGCTTCTTAGAGCAGCAGCTATACGATATTATCAAACTCCTGATCGTTGTATATTGATCTGAAGAATGTATAGACATTAAGTTGAATAAGGGGTATCCAACGTGGACAACCTTAAGATCTGTGGACTTCAGCATGGCTGGCTGGGGAATTCTGGGAATTGAAGTCCACAGGTCTTAACAGTTGCTCTGATCTAGTCCATTGGAAAACTCAGTCCCATCTGTTTGTACCAATGAAATAAATTCAAGGAAGAAAGTCACGTACAGCACAGGGAGTCCTCATCTTACAACGACAATTGAGCCCAACATTTACGTTGCTAAGCGAGACATTGGTTAAGTGACTTTTGCCCCCACTTAATCAGCTTTCTTGCCACAGTTGTGAAGTGAAGAATCACTGCCGTTGATAAGTTCATAACACAGTTGTTAAGTGAATTTGGCTTCCACGTTGACTTCGCTTGTCAGAAGGTCGCAAAAGAGGGAATCGCATGACCCCCCTGGGATACTCCAACCGTCATAAATATGAGTTAGTTGCCAAACGTCTGACTTTTGGTTACGTGACTGGGGTGCTGCAGTGAAAAACTTTTTCAGTGCCGTAGTAACTTTGAACGCTCACTAAATGAACTGTTGTAAATCGAGGACTGCCTATATTTGATTGTGCCCCACTTGGACACTCTTTCGAAAGGCTCTGAAGTTGTGCTTCGGTTAATGCCCCCCGGGGACTCCAGTGTGAGACAGAGCCCATCAAGTGGTCAGACTGATGGTTGTTACGAAATGGGTGGAAGTTTCTTGATTTCTGTCTTTTGGTTTTATCTTTGTAAGCTGCCCGGAGTCACCACGGATGAGTTGGGTGGCCATATAAAAGTTCTTAACGAACTTAAGATAAAATAAATAATCATTTGTTGAAGTGCAACCTTGGGCTGATCCAGAAAAGCCTCAGAAATAAAACAGACATGTCACATGTCCCCCAAATACTGATGATTTTTATGTATAGTGCAATATCGGTTTTCAATTCAATTGCCTAGAATGTGAAGGATGTGTGTTTGTGTTTCATTTTTATAATTACAGTGTACACTGAAGATGGCATTTAATTTCATTGTACGAGGTGCAATGACAATAAAGTAAAGTAAACTAAACTTTACCAGAAACTGAGTTAGGGAGGAATATTTTTTTCTTGTGTGTCTAATTAGGGAGAGGGGGGGAATCAATTTTCAGTAAAGTGTCTCGTTTAACAACCTTCAAAATTAATTTAATGCTTTCTACCTTTAATGACAACTTTTATTTCATTGATGTTTAAAATAATACCTAAATCATAGAATAGGACACCCCAGTCAAGGTTTATCCAACAAATTCATACTGTTGGAAGGGAGGGGAGGGGCTATAATGGAGAGAGAAAAAACAATGGCCTAGTTTCCCCCCCACAAATTGTATTAAAAAGAGTGTGTTGTTGTCTGCCTGCACGTTGTGATGGCTGTATTGAAATAAACTATTGGATCCCAATAAACACCTTAATTACCACAGCTTTGACACATTTCCTTGGAACTGGGCATGTATATTACTGTAACAATATGTTTTTTATTCTCTTTGGCTTACTTGTGATTTTAATACTGTATTTTCTGATTTCTCCCCCCCCCCCTTTTCCCCTCTGTCCCTTCCTGTCCCGCTCTTTTCCTTCTGCTTTCTTTCTCTCTTTTTTGCATGCTACCCGGATCGACAGATGAAATTAGTGGGGACGGTAATATGTGGTTACATTTTTTTAAATAAACAATTGGTGTGTGATGAAAGTACTGCTTGCAACCTCAATAACTCATTTGCCACTTTTGTTGTTTGTAATGAAGGCACGCGGCTCAGCCTGATGTTTATTCATATTAGACATATTCAGCTATGCCACAGTCATACAATTCGACAACATGGTGCGTGCTTTCTTGGAAAAAAAAAGAGGGACACGAAGGAAGAGAGGTGAAAGGAAGGCAGTTGAAAATGTATAACTGTATATCCTAGAGCAGTGATGGTTAACCTTTTTGGCACTGAGTGCCGAAACTGGAGTGCATGCACAAGAGCGCTGGAACCTGGAAGAGAACAGCTGGCCAGTGCGTATGCACGCGGCGGCCAGCTCTTCTGGATTCCATCACACGCATTTGGTGCATATGTGCACCGGAACCCACGCCCACCAAGCCATGCCCACAGAACCGGTAGTAAAAAAAATTAAATCCCACCACTGGTCCTGACCCTGATTGGCCTTCACTCTGCAATTTATAGGTTTTTAAAGCTTTGCCAATAAAGATCAAACATGACCTTTTGCCTCAAATTTAACAGTATCTTTAGGACACTTCCTTGATATAAAAGCGCTTTATAGCAGATAGGAAACATTAAAGAGAGGAAATAAAGAGGGGGGGTATATAAATCAGAAGTGCCTCTTTCTCTCCCACTTGAAGCATTTGGATTTTCTTTAGAGGCTGTGAGCTTCTTTTTCATCCCTCAAGTGCTCAACATTGGAACATTTGCAACTTTTGAAGCATTGATGCCTTAAGCAAAAAAAAAAAAATGATATTATGAGCTCTCCCCCCCCCCCCTTCTCCAAAAGGGCTCAGGATGTCTGGCTTTAAGAACATCTCTTAATCTGTTGAAAATGCCTGCTATATAATGAGTTACACAATTTTTTTGTGGTTAAAATTGATTCTGCTTTTCCCATGTGTGCTTGTTTTCTCAAAAGTGAAAGAGGAAAAAGTGAATAATAAACTCAATTAGACCGAGAGGGAGGCTATAAAAAAATAAAATGAGCCAAATAAATAATCATGGAACTAAGTAACGTTAATTGTAAACTGCCTAGAAAGTTCTTCTTTATAACAAGTACTGTATAGAGATGTTTAATTAAATTAAGTAAAATTTAAATAATTCAAAACTATTATACAGATGGAGACAGAAAGAGATTAAATTTATTTTGCCAGGAAAAGAATCTATTATTGAATGATATAATGTTCTTACCTGGGAAACCTACTGTATTTTTCGGAGTATAAGAAGCACCGGAGTATAAGACGCATGAAATTTTGAAGAGGTAAATTTTTTAAAAAAGTTTTTGCACTCTACAGACGTCCCAAACCCTCTGCACGCCTCATTTTTTTGTGAAAAATGGGACATGCAGAGAGTTTGAGAGGCCTGCAAAATTCTCCTGGGGGCTGGAGCAGGGGGCAAAAACGAGCAAAAGACGGTCTGTTTTTGTGAAAATGCAGCACTGCAGGCTACTTCAGCTGACTGCAGTTCGGCTGTTCAAATCTCACCGGCTCAAGGTTGACTCAGCCTTCCATCCTTCCGAGGTGGGTAAAATGAGGACCCGGATTGTTGTTGGGGGCAATATGCTGACTCTGTAAACCGCTTAGAGAGGGCTGAAAGCCCTATGAAGCGGTATATAAGTCTAACTGCTATAGTATTAATGAATGCAAATTTTTTTGAGGAAGGAGGGAAATTACCTAAATTCTGAAGTCAGCCTTCTGCCTTTTTTCTTTTTCTTTTCTGGACTCTTCTATACACTTCTTGAGTTAATGCCAATAATTTAGCAAGGCTTTTGAAGAAAGTACTTTCCACTATAGTTTTTAGAATAGAATTCTTTATTGGCCAAGTGTGATTGGGCACACTTGGAATTTGTCTGTGGTGCGTAAGCTCTCAGTGTACATAAAGAAAAATAAAACAGAATACATTCATCAAGAATCATAAGATACAATACCTAGTGATCGTCATAGGTTATAGTACTTGAAGTAGGTTTCCCAGTTCAAGTATAGCAGTTTCTTGGAATTCTGCCCTTTATTTTTTTAAGCTTTTTAAACTATCTAGGTGGGGATGGCTTGAGGAAATCTTACAAGTGTATAAAATTCTGTTCCTGAGAGGAAGGGATTATTTAAACTCGAGTGCTATCAGGGCTTAAATGTCAGTGAAGATAGAGATTTTGGGTTTGAGCTAGCAATTCAGAGGAAAAGCGAAACTGCAGTTTTGGGTGTTTATGAATTTTTAGCATATACTTCAAAGATTTCTAGCCGGAATGACAGTTATACTCATAAAGCTAATCTCTGCAAAATAAAAGCTAAATCTTGATGAAAATATTGGGGATGGAGTGAGGATAAATTGGACAATACTTTTGAAATAATTAGAATTCGTTAAGAACAGACTTGTAATACATAGATTTACAGATTAACAGAGTTGGAAGGGACCTTGTAGGTCATCTACTCCAACCCCCAGCCCAAGCAGGAAACCCTACACCATTTCTGACAGATGGCAGGCCAGTCTCTTCTTGAAAGCATCCAGTGATGAAGCTCCCACAACCTCTGAATGCAACTTCTGTTCCATGGGTTGATTGTTCTCACTGTCAGGAAACTTCTCCTTATTTCTAGGTTGAATCTCTCCTTGATCAGTTTCCATCCATTATTCCTTGTCTGGTCTTCAAAGATGATTCTTTAAATAACTTGATTAATTAAATTTAAATAGCTGCTCATGACTCTCAGTGGCCAACAGTACTTAAGAAAGGAATGAAGCAATGTAACACTATTTTAAATAGCATAAAAAGCAGCCGAAAAACACAACCAACAGCAGCCATTAATAATCCTTCACAACAGTTAATGGAATCAAGAAATGCACTCGCCTGCACCATCAGGACCCCATACTCCCAACACAAACCTAAGTCTCTAAGACCTTAAGAAATATCACCAGTGTCTCATCTCTTTTGTATAAAGAAGTCATAGAGAGACCCAAAAAAGAATATCATAGACATTGCTATTTTGGGCGCAAATGTTCACATTGCAGCTGTGTGTTGAGTTCTGTCTTGTTTGGCTACGCTCTGCCGCTCTGCCCCTGTAAACTCTCTCATCCATCGGCTTTATTGTGAATTTTCTTAACGGGGAATTTGCGTTGATGAATCAGACAGGATTACTCATGTTTTGACTGCTGGGTCTAAATAGAGGGACTGTCTGTCTGATAATAAAGATGCGTTCAGTTTCTCTCTCTAGTCCCTGAAAAACAAACTTGGTTATGTAATGTAGGTGGTAATGAGGTCATCTTTGTGTCCCTGAATTAACCTTGTCTGGAGAGAAGATTTTAATCATGGTGGCAGATGGAGATTTATATGGGTGAAAAGGTTGCAGGTTTTTGGATTTGGACACAAAAGCAGTCTAGTGTGTATGTACAGACACACACACACACAAACACACACACACACAAACACACACACAGAGTCTTTTTGCTTTGCTATGTAATGCAGTCATTTCCTTCAGGTCCTCCACTTCTTTTCATTTCAGAAACTGATGACTATGCAGAGATCATAGATGAAGAAGATACGTACACCA
Source organism: Thamnophis elegans (assembly GCF_009769535.1). NCBI lineage: Eukaryota > Metazoa > Chordata > Lepidosauria > Squamata > Natricidae > Thamnophis > Thamnophis elegans. Next base: position 76,023,043 of record NC_045548.1, on the reverse strand, counting down.
TGCCTTCAAGTAAGTCATCCTTTTCACTCTGGACACCTGATAAAGTCAATAAACATAGTTGCAGATCTATTTAATCAAGGATATTTGAGATGCATCCTTTTGGACCTAGAAATTGAAAATAAAAGGTTTAAATGACGTTGAAGAATTGACATACCTCCACTGGAATTATTATTATTTTTGACATAGTAGGCACAGACTCATATAAGCAACTGAGAGAAAGCAATTGATTGATGGCCAGATGACAAACTTCTAGTACGTTCAGGCACTCTGTTGGGTCTTACTCAGAAGAATAAATCCCTTATAGTTTTAGGATTATATATGCTTCCCTTCAGGTTCTTATATTTCGGTGCATTAAGGAAAGGAAGGAGGCAGGAAACTCCTGCCTACATCTAAACTAGTTCACAAACCTGTGGTTAGTGTTGATGATTGTAAATGAGAACCATTTTGGTCTAGTAGTTAAGTCACCAGCCTAGAAAGCGGGAGACCATGAGTTCAAGTCCCGCTTTAGCCATGAAAGTCATCTGAGTGACTTTGGTGCTGACCCACCTCGCGAAAAAGATTGTGGGGAAAATAGGAGGAGGAAGATGTGTTGGATATGTTTGCTGCCTTGGGTTGTTGGTAAAAATAATAAAGGTGGGATACGTATAAATAAATAAATGGCAATGAGAACAAAATCCAATTTCCAAAATGCAGATATAATGGAATATCTCAGCTTGCTCTAAAGCAGATGTGTCAAACACAAGGCCCGTGGGCTGGATGTGGCCCACAATGTGGTCGGATCCAGCTTGCAGGGCTGTCCTGGAAAATGTAGGGGCTGGCCCGCGTGGCTTTGGCTCGGTGTACCCAGTGTGGAGAGGAAACATGCCAGTAGTTTGGGGAGTGGCATCAGGCTGGCCACGCCCAGCCAGTTGGCCACACCCATCCAGTTGGCCATGCCCACCCGGCCCCCTGAGGTCAACCAAAACCCTGATGTGGGCCTCAGTGAAATTGAGTTTGACGCCCCTGCTCTAAAGGATGGGAGCACACATTGGAAAAAGCCAAGATGGTGCAGTGGTTAGAGTGCAGTACTGCAGGCTACTTCTGCTGATTGCTAGCTGCAGTTCAGCAGTTCAAGTCTCACCAGCTCAAGATTGACTCAGCCTTCCATCCTTCCGAGGTGGGCAAAATGAGGACCCAGATTGTTTGGGTGGGGGGGAAGGTATGCTGACTCTGTAAACCGCTTAGAGAGAGTTGTAAAAGCACTATGAAGCAGTATATAAGTCTAAGTGCTAGTGCTATTAAGAGGAGAGATTTTGCTTTGCACCAGCATTCTCTCTGCCACCTTAGAAGACTTTTTAAAACATAATTATGAAAATTAAAACTATCCTGGAAACAAGCACAGCTCCTAGTGGTTATGCAGACACATCTGTTTGGTTTTCTTGGCAACAATATGGATGTGTTTTGTTATTGCCCTTTTCTTGGATATGTTTGGACAGCCTGGTCTTGTCCACAGCCTCAGTGTCAGTTCCTACCGGTTCGAACCGGTTCAGCCAAAGTGGTAGTAGTTTGGCGGCCTGGATCGCTGGAACCGACAGCAACCCAGGACTGCCGCGCCCCCAAGCCAGTTTTCCTGGCAGCACCTACGGCACCACCATCTTGTTTTTGGCTTCTGTGCATGCGCAGAGCAATTTTAGTTGTACTGTGCATAAGCGCATCATGAGCAAACCAGGAGTAGTTTCTGCCGGAACCCACTCCTGCTCAGTGTCCCTTTGAAGTCTCCTTCCAAGGACTAATCAGACTGGCCTGTGCTTAGCCCTTGAGATTAACCAGAAATAATATATATTTTTTAAATGAGTATACTTTTAGGGTAAGAGTGAATGAATAACTTTTTTGGTTTAATTGTTAGCCACCGTTAATGAAAAACGTAGCTCATAATAGTCGGTACCTCATCCTAAAATGTTTTATAATATGCAAAGTAAAGTTGGATGGCATCTGTGCCTCTACAGTGTTATGAAGGTGATGTCATAAACGTAGATCATGTATTTTGGGGTATTTGCAGAAATTTCAAATACAATGTCTGTGTGTGGGATTTTGAATACTGGAATTTTTTTTTCCCAAATGTAATTTGCATTTTTAAGAAGCATTTTCTAAGCCGGTGTTTGATTTTTCTCTTAATTGCACTGCAGAAAGCTATGGAATAGATGAAGGTAACAGGAGATCCTTTAATTATCTATCTATTTACAATTTTGGAGATACCTTAAAAAAAAAGGAATTGTTGACTTTCTATTAATAAAGTGCTGGCTCAATTGTGTATTTTTAAGCCAACACATTTGATAGTTATGGGATTATAAAGAAAAACTGCTTTGTTCAAATAAAAATGGATATATAGACTACAGAAGATTTTATTCCTATTTCTATCTTTTAAAAAAAACCTCATGATAATAAATCATTTCCACTTGTCTCTTTGGAAACAAGAAAACATGTTTCCCACTATTTTATTTGAAATACGGAAATAAAAATAGACAATTCAGTTGGCAATGAATAATGCCTAATGATTTTAGGAATAAGCAGTTTACTAAAAGAAAAAAAAACATATAATAAAATATGTATGAAGTGTCAGCAGAATACATTGCATAGGTATTTCGGGTAGGTCTTTTTCAGGCTTATTAAAACTATTCTTGGCCGATTTCCTGATTAACAATTCAATATTTTGTATTTTTACTTGGCAGTAAATTTCACTCTTCAGTGGGATTTATTTCCAGGAATGTATGCATAGGATTAAAACCACAAGCCCCTAAAATACCATGTAATGGAGACCTCTTAAAGATGCCATTAGCAGGAGCTAATCAAAATAACCTACCCTTTTTGCATTTCTTTCCATGTGAACCATTGGTCATAATTCAGTTAAGATGCTTTAATTACATTGCTTGCATTAATGTAACTAAACACACTGGAACTAATTCAGAACTAGACGCCTCATGTCCTTTCCAGGATTTCCAGTTGAATGGGTGTTTAAGAGGATTCCACTATAGAAATGGTACTTATGTGGATTGCTTGTGGGCAAATATTGGTATATTTTTCAAACTGGTAATCATTTTAAGCGACCTTGGATGGTGCTTTGTCATTTGTGGGGGTATTTTATGGGGAAGCTATTTCATCATTGGATTTAAATTTAAATGGATTGTATTTTAATAGCCAGGGATTATGAGATTCAAAGAGAGCGGATTGAACTGGGACGCTGCATCGGTGAAGGGCAGTTTGGCGATGTCCACCAAGGAGTTTATGTCACTCCAGTAGGTATTCGTAACATTTTCATGCTTTTTTTCAGAAGTAGAATTCACTTCCTTCCAATTGTGTGTTATTATCCACTGTACATTCTTACGTTCTAGTGAAAATGCAAATACGTTGAGTTTTGAACTTCATTATCTTACGTGGTAATGGAAAACCTCTGAACCCAATGCATAGTGTTTCCACTAATCATTTATCTTTATTGATTAAAATTCCTTAAACTACACACATCATCACACATTCATGTTTACCAAACTGTAATACTGGCTAGGTGATGTAAGTATTGTTTGAGAAGACAAGAGTTTTTTATACCACAGTTGTGTGCCTGAATGGTGTCCTTTGTCTAGCCCAGGGGTAGTCAATCTTTTTATACCTACTGTTCACTTTTGTATCTCTGTTAGTAGTAACATTTTCTAACCGCCCACCGGTTCCACAGTAATGGGGATTTATAAAGTAGGGAAATAACTTTGGTTTATAAAATTTATAAAGCAGAGTTACAGCAAACCCCCTACCGCCTGCCATGAAAGCTGGAACACCCACCTATGGGCGGTAGGGACCAGGTTGACTACCACTGGTCTAGCCCTTCATTTTGTTTCGTTCTAGCAAACCTTCATACATACGTTGACTTATTTTCTTCATGTGGGGCCCTTGATGCTCTCTGAGATTGGTTGCCAGCGTTTCATTACCAAACCCCATTTCCTTCCAGCACTGATGACATTACCCATTTGGGTCATGAAACGTCTGCAAGAACACCACCTAGCTCAGAGAGCATCAAGGATCCCACAGTTCAGCCCTGAACTACTAATATTCTCTTTTGATGTTTTGATGTTTTTTCACGTTCACTGGCTGTTTACTGTGACTGAGTTATGTAAGACTGGTTGCTTCATGTCTATGGAAAAAAATGTATTTTTTGAAAAAGCACCTTTTGGACGATTGGTTGCTTAAAACGGGGATTGGCAACCTTAAACACTCAAAGAACAACAAAAGTCCTAACCAGAAGCCCCCAGTTCAATTCTGGAGCTGACTGGAAGTCTGATTCCCCCACCATAGAGTCTCCTCCTAGCGCGGTATCCTTTCTCCTCTACCTGTCCTAACTGAAAGCCCTATCAATTGTGGAGCTGACTGCGACAGGGAGCTGCAGCAGAGGGATAAAAGAGCCACATGCGGCTCCAGAGCCACAGGTTGCTGATCCCTGGCTTAGAAACTATTTTCATTCCTTGCTGACTGCCATCTCATCTTGCTTGGTGTCAACTAATTTCAGCTGGATGCTCGCGTGCAAATACGGCTCTTCTTCTGTCGTTCCCCCCTTCTTAACACTGTGTCACGCTGCTTTGTGTAGCAAATGCTGCTAACCGTGACTACGATCACGATGACTAAAATGTCAGATTAAGGCTAAACCCTTTCCTCACTTGACCCTAAAGCTCATTGTGCCATCCTAAGCTTTTCACGGAAGAAAAAAACAGGACTATGCAAAGAAGGAGTGGCGTGTAGGCGAACTCCAGTTCCTGGACTTTAGATACACATTGGTGTTAAAGATATTTGGGAGGTGGGGAAAATCTTTTTGGTTTTAGTTTTGCCAAAAAAAAATGTACGTATTAGAAGAAACATGTACCAAGTCTTTGGTGGAGACTTGGTAAGGCAACGTCACAAACCATTGGCTCAAGTGGAATAATAAGAACTTAAGCTGGGAGATTAACTCATCATCTCGCTGATAATATCAAAGCCTAAATGCTCCGATAAACATGCCCAGCTGTTACATGCAGTTGTTAAATCGTGGGTGTGTGTGTAGAGGAGATGGTGTCCAAAGAGTAGGGAAGTCTCATTTGGCCTGAGGGTCTAATTAGCTATTGGTAATGGGTGAACGTTTTTAATGCAGAGAAGGCTGCCTACCAGCAGCTTCTGATTTGAGCCTGCTGTGGGAGACATTTGAACTTTTCAGCAGGAGCTGCAGCTTCCAGTCCCTTTGCAGAGACACATGAATGCGCTGAGAGAAATGTGTTTGTCTTCCCATATATAGCAGTTAGGTTTTAATTAGCTTCCTTGGATAGTTTGGAGGTTTCAATCAAAAAAAGTAATTTATGAAACTCTTGACACTCGAAACTGGGGTCTTCAAAGAAACATGAATACTGTACATTTTAGTGTAGCACTCTCAAAATACTTGGCTTAGAGGACAAACAGTAAGATTAGACTTAGCATAACTTTATTGTCACTTTGAACATACACTCGTTGTTGCATACAGCCCTCAAAAGATGTTCATTTAACTTTAAATTTGCTAATGGTTTCTGCAATTTTAGAAGCGACAACGGCTATTTGTGTTTCATTAAATCCTGCAAATACCTTAGTGTCACAGGCAATCTACTTTTCTCTTTTAAAAGAATGGTATGATATGATGCTGGGTATGCAGCTCAACTAAAGAAGTTGCCCGTGGGCAGATTGAAATGACCAGAAAAAATAGTTGGGTGTGAAATGCACAATTGATCACTTTTTGGTATGTTTTCTGTGTAGCCTGAGACAAATCTGGCTAATTTAAGCTGAGGTTGAACACAGCGTTTGTGAAATAATAATGAGAACTCTATTCCTTCTTATATAACAAAAAGACAAAGTTAAATACTAATGAAACTCGGGCTTACGCTTAGAAACTTGAAATTGGCCAATACCATTTTAGTATTAAATGTCTTTTTATACTTTTGAAGAAATTAGTGTTAGCATTATGCAAATAGTCTTTGAAAAAACATTTAGATATATCGAATATAAAACAGAAAATAAATGTTCTTAAAACTGCTTCCGCAATTATTAAGTTAAAGTTAAACATTAATAGTTTGGTCAGTTTGTAGGGATGCGGTGGCTCAGGGGCTAAGACACTGAGCTTGCTGATCACAAAAGTCGGCAGTTTGGTGGTTTGAATCCCTAGCGCCGCGTAATGGAGTGAGCTTTTGTTACTTGTCCCAGCTTCTGCCAACCTAGCAGTTTGAAAGCACGTAAAGCTGCAAGTGCCACATGACCATAGAGACATCTTCGGACAGCTCTTCGCCTTTGAAACGGAGATCCCCCTAGAGTTGGGAACGACTAGCACATATGTGCGAGGGGAACGTTTACCTTTAATATACAGCAGAAAAGAAATTTTCTTAAAACACTTTCACAATATTAAACTAAAGTGAAACATTAATAGTTTGCTCAGGCTTCTTTATTTTAGTATTCACAGGATTTCAGATTACTTTGTTGTAAGCTTTAATTAAGGGAAGAAACCTTTCCCAACCCCACTCCTACCGTTCATATATAAACTGGCCGCCCTTTTACATATTCAGTTGCATAGTTCATGAGGAAATGCTAACTTTAGAAAACTGCCACCTTTTCTTTGCAAAGTCTATGAAACAGTCTTTTTTTAATCCTTCATAATCAATGTCTTTATCTGTGTGATTCCTTTCATTTGTACAATGTGGGCGTTTCTGTCTTGTAGGAAAACCCGGCCATGGCAGTTGCAATCAAAACGTGCAAAAACTGTACCTCGGACAGCATAAGAGAGAAATTCTTGCAAGAAGCCTGTAAGTTATTAAAACTTGTTCTTTTTCTTTGTCAGCTTTGGTAGGTTTAGGGCCGTGATGGCGAAGCTATGGCACGCGTGCCACAGGTGGCACACAGAGCCCTCTTTGTGGGCACGAGAGCCATAGCCCCAGCTCAGCTCCACCGCACATGTGCATGCGCATCCCATCAACCAGCTGATTTTCGGATCTCTGCCTTGAATGCGGGAGACGTGTGCGCATGCGCAGTGGATAGGGGAGTCAAGGGGAGGGAGGCCTGTTTTTGGTTTTGGGAGGCTCAGGGAAGCCTGCTAGGCCCAAAACAGGGTGTGTAGGGGGAGCGCTGTACATCCCACTTTTGGTCCCAGGAGGCTTCAGGGAAGCCTACTAGGCCCACAACGGGATGGGGTACGGGGTTGCATGCATGCGCAGGGCGAGCGCTAGGGATCTCACACATGCACAGGGGCGGGAGGAGCACGGGTATGTGTGTGCATGCATGCACAGGGGGCGTGGCGTATTGCATTATGGGTGTGGGCACGCGCGTGCGGGCTGTCATGCGTGCACACGATTTTGGCACAAGAGGACAAAAAGGTTAGCCATCATTGGTTTAGGGTGAGCGCGTGAGGGGTTCTTTGTGCAAAGACCCGAAACAACCCCCACGACTTGGCTGAAAACTGTACACTACATCGCAGCACCCATCATCCCCAACCATTGGCTCTTGCCCCGTTAAGCAAAGTTCTCAGAGTGGCATCTTGTCCTCGTTCCCCCTCCAGAAGTGCTTGTACTTAGCGGGGATTATGTGCTGCCTCAGTGGGGTTTCTCCTTTTATAAACACAGCTGCAAAATAAAGCTGCTGCAAAGCCCCTAACTCTTTTTCACAAGCACTGTGACTACTCAGTTGCAAAGCCAAGCTGGCAAGGGACGGGACCCAGGTGGGCTTTTGCCTGGGGCTTATGGTCTTGGCAGTTGACCGTTGGCTCGCTTGCCTGCTGTTTGTCCTGGCTCGGACCTTGCTCCCTACTTCCACGGCTGCTTGTATCACTTCCTCTTCTCCCACTCACCCACATGCACTCTGGCTTGACCTTTTTTCAGGCATGGGTGGAGCAAGGTATGCAAACCTGGCTGCCTATGGATGTTTGGCAGGATGTGGCTCACCTGGCCACTGGGGGTGCTGTTACACCAGTCCAATAGCTGGGGAATTCTGGGAGTTGAAGTCCAATCATCATAGAGTTACAGAGTTTGGGAAACAGTGCACTAGAGCAGGGGTCTCCAACCTTGGCAACTTTAAGCCTGGCGGACTCCAACTTCAACTTTGCTGGCTCGGGGATTCTGGGACTTAAAGTTGCCAATGTTGGAGACCCCTGCACTAGAGATTATTCTGTCCCATCAAGCTTTGGGAAGTTGTGTGGATGTGCAGGTCTGCCCTCATTAGATTTTATAGATTTTCATTATAAATAAGAGTTTATAATAAAATATACCATATTTTTCAGAGTATAAGACACACCTTTTTCCCTCTAAAAAGAGGGTGACAATTTGGGTGCGTCTTATACACTGAATACAGCATTTTTTGCCTCCTGAAATCCCGCTCCTTTTGCAAAAATGGCCGTGCATAGCCTTTAGGAGGCTTCCAGAGTGCTCCTGGGGGCTGGGGAGGGCAAAAATGAGTGAAGAACGGGCCGTTTTTTGCTCATTTTTGCCCCCCAGCCCCCAGAAGCACACTATAAGCCTCCTAAAAGCTATGCATGCCCCCCCTTTTTTTTTACCAAAAACGGGCCTGTTTTCGCGAAAAATGGGGCATTTTGGGGAGGTCTGCAGAGTGCAAAAACTTTTTTTTAATTTGCTACTTAAAAATCTTGGTGCATTTTATACTCCGAAAAATATGGTACATATTTTTTGTGGATTTATTCAGATGGCTTTTGTTAGGGTTTTGCATTTATTCTTCTTTTCTTTTTGTTAGTGTAATCTCCCCAGAGAATGGGAAGATAAACACATGACTGCCTCAAAGTAAGCAAACAGTCAGATGGGTTGCATTCCTGTCCTTGGATAGAAAGTTTCGCAGTTGAAAAATACAGGCTGAGATTTGATTCATAAATCCAGATTTGCAATCCTCCCGTTCAAACTGAAGAACGACACATGCGTCGTTTAGAAGGGCAATCCCATCAGGAGCAGCCAAAATAAATCTGCTACTCTAATAATGTATGTTTTTTTAGACTTTTCCTGTGTATGTCATGAGATAAAAGGTGAACAACGTTCCAGGTTTGGCTACGGAGTGCTATCTCTCCCACAGCACAAACAAACCAATTTCCATTTCATTCCACGGGAGCTTTAACTTTTCAGACAGATAACAAAGCAATTATACTCCTTGTCAATAGTCCTCAGCCAACGGAGTAAATGAGATTTTCTTGTGGACATCATATTCATGTCAGGGTTGTCCTCCATCACAACTCAGTGCATCTGTCTGAAGAGTGTTCCATTTGTCTTCTTTCTGCTCTTAATGAAGAAATGCCCAAATGAAGCGTAGACATTGTGAATCAATAAGATTATTTTTTATAAGGCAGGTTGGAAGCTTTGAAGCATGGATAGTGATAATTGTCGCCAATTTATATTTTGCAAGCCATCTGTTCTTGAACTGAATCCATTTAGGCTGATCGAAAGATATTAAATTGTTGTCACACCTTAGTGGCTCACTCAGAAAGAAAATTCCCGGCCTTTTCAGCATGGTTCAATCTCAAATTGTCTACCGTGGACCTCATCTCATTCTTAAGAGGTCTGTAAAGGGGGCGTGCATAAATGCACCAGCCTGCCTGCCATCCCCATTTATCTGTATTTACTTCCTTTGTTTATGTTCATACCTCTACTTGACAAACAAATAAATAAATGGTTGTGAAATCCAAGATGCATGCAATGCTTCTGCACCTCTCTTCCAGTGTCCAGCTCGAACCCATTTTGGGGTTTCAGCTGTGCTTTGGATACGGAAATCGGGGCTAAATATGCTTTCGTTTCAAGAGCTGGTTTAAAAGTAATCACGATTAGCATGAATATATCTGCAACTATAGCACTTGTCACAGTAGATATTAAAAATGGAAGAGAAATTAAAATAGAGAGCTGAGCTGCAAAATAGTGAGCCCATGGAACGGTGAGAAGGTGCAACCACGTAGCCCTTTTCTCAGAAAGAATGGTAGTTTACTCCGAAAACAAAATGATTTCCTGGATGAACTGTTTACAGAGAGTCCTCAGTTTATGGCCAGTCACTTAGAAACTATTTGAAGTTATGACAAATATATACAATCCAAAATTGAAGTGTTGACAGTTTCCCCGGACACATTTGCAGCTGCTTGTACCTTCCTGTGCTCCTTTGATCGAATTTTGCATTAGTTTTACTGAAAATTGACATTTCTGCCCATAGTAAGCCGTTGGTTCACTTTATGACCACCACAAAAAAAAATCAGGTTCTTCATGTGACCGACCCACTTCACACCAGTCATAAAACCATAGAGCTGGAGGGGATCTCAGAGGTCTTCTAGTCCAAACCCCTGCTCAAGCAGGAGACCCTATACTATCCCGGTTAAATGGTTTTCCAGTTATGACTTAACAGTGGGATGGGAGACTCCATTATGTTCGTAAATCGAGGACTGTCTGTAAGTGGGAAATGTGTTTGATGAAGCATTTCTAGCTAACCTAAGTTGGAGCCCTGGGGGCACAGTGTTTAGAATACAATATTGCCGGTTGACTCAACCCACAGCCAGGAGTTTGGTCATGACTGATTCAGCCTTCCATCCTTCCGAGGTTGATAAAATTGGGATCCAGATTGTTGGGGGAGATTTACTGACTCTAAAGTGCTCTGAGAGGGCTGTGAAGCACTGTGAAGCGGTATATACTCTGAAGTCTAAGCCAGGGGTGGTTTGCGGCAGTCACTATTGACGGTTCACTCATGGGTGCACCCAGAGAACCAGTTCAGGGGCGTGGCAGGCCTGGGTCACTGCTGATTCCAGCAGCTCAGGCCACTAAACCACTACTGGTTCAGCTGGACCAGTCCAAACCAGTAGGAACCCACCACTGGTCTAAGTGCTAGGGCCGGTGCTGTAGATGACGAGAGCTCGACTCCCTCAGCCCTGGACAGTCTCTCTATGATCTAAGAAAAAGTGTGTCATTTGATCAAGCCATCACTGCTTTCTTTGAAGCGGTATGTACAGTAGTGGCCAAAATTGTGGAAACCTTTTGGGAAAAGTGTATTTTTTAAGGTTTGATGGCTAATAACATCACTTTTTTGGAGTAGTACCATAAAATTATATATCAACGAAAAGATAATTTAATCAAGAATGAAATGCAACAAAGTTTGTTCAATTATCTGTACTCTATGAAGAGTTATAGCCAAATATAGCCAGCAATAAAACCCAGTTAATAGAAGCAATCATTCAATCTTGGTTTCACATTATAACAGCTGCAGAACTAAAAGACTTGGTTCACTCCATGGGAAGACGTTGTAAGGCCGTAATTCTCCTGTGCGCTGCTTGGAGACTCCATGCATGGGTTTATAACTTCTGCCTATTAGCCCAGAGACTGAGTTTGAATTGTTTGGACGCGCCTTCTTGGCTTGACTGGAGTCAGTTTCTTAACTCAGTCTAGCCCAAAGAGACGCATCCTTACTTCTCTCTAGGTTACTAGGCAGAGCATTTCAAAAAAAAATCCATGCTTGACGTCTTCAACAGGCAAGGAGAACACTCAATTCAACGAGAATCAAGCAGCAATACAAGCAGAGCTTCGTATAGTCAATAATAAAACCCAGTTAATAGTTAATAGAAGCAATCATTCAATCTTGATTTCACATTATAACAGCTGCAGAACTAAAAGACTTGGTTTACTCCATGGGAAGATGTTGTAAGGCTGTAATTCATGCTAAACGTTACCCATTAACTGACATGGTGATAATTTTTGTATATCTTGTTTTTTCTATGGTGATAATTTTTGTACATCTCATTTTTTCTATGGTAATAATTTTTGTATATCTCATTTTTTCTACATGTTTCACTTTTCTTCTTTATAACTGCTATTCTAATAGCAAATCCTTCATAAAAGTTATTGCATTACATTCCCTGATTACATTATTTTTCCATTGATATATAATGTTATGGTATTACTCCCCCCCAAAAAAAGTGGGGTTATTAGCCATCAAACCTCAAAAATACTGTACACTTTCCCCAAAAGGTTTCCACAATTTTGGCCACTACTGGAAGCCTTAAGTGCTAGTGCTAGTAAGCCCAGAATATGTTTCAAACCCTTGCTACAAAAAGAACCCCTTTCCCCTCCTGTTTTCGGATCGCCCGTCACACAGCATGCCTCTGTTTAACGAGAACTTTTCCTTTCTCTGTTGCAGTAACGATGCGTCAGTTTGATCACCCTCACATTGTGAAGCTGATTGGCGTTATTACGGAAAATCCCGTCTGGATCATTATGGAGCTCTGTACCCAGGGAGAGGTGAGAAGAATCCATCAAGACACATCTGTCCTGGGGGTGGGGGGAGTGTTGAGGGGTTGATAAAGCCTTGGGGGGATGTGAAAGTATTGTGTGGACGTCTTTCTCGATAGGAAGAAAGAATCATCAGCATTTATTTCGCAATGGCAGAATCGTAGTTTTGAATTGAGTCCCGGGGGAATTGTGGAATTGGAGGAGGAGACCTAAACCTGTTCTTCTCAGTGTGGAGTTGAGCGACAGCTCTCTGCTTTTCCCCTGGGAAGAAGAGAGCGGAAAAGGATTGTAAATAAAAAACTTGGCACAATGTACATGTAGTCCTTGACTACAGTTCTTTTAGCGGCCGTTCAAAGTGATACTGAAAAATGTGATGTATGACCAATTTTCACACGGAAAATACAGCATCGTAAAGAGGTCATACTTGTCCACCCCTGCTTTAGAGTATGACAGTCCAAGCTTTTGTAAAACATGTACATTTTGATTGGAAGGAAAGTCATTTAATTCTAAAGATCAGCAGAGATAGGCCACTTTGAATATTTTCACCACTTTCCTTTTCATAGCTGAGCACCCAACGATGGAGGCCAGGGTGGGGCCACTGCCAGGACTGCTTGCAGAAGTCCAGTGGTGGTTTAGAAATCACAGTCTCTCTGCAGCAAACAGCCCAGTGAGAATTGAGCATGCTCAGTAGCCACAAAAAGGAGAAACAGTGGAATGGAGAAGAGAGAGAGAGAGAGAGAGAGATGAGGCAGTTGGGATTCTTTAGGCTGTGTTGTGGCCCGCCAGCGGCCAACAGAGCTGGCAGCAGATTTGGAGAGTGAGGAGGTTGGGGAGGGACATGGGCCAGTCCTGGAGTCTGGGGAAGGCTCTGATGAGGGCTCTGTGTCGGAGGCAGAGAGGGGGCCAGAGCCGTTCGACAGTTATCAGCTGCCTTTGGAGTCAGACATCAGTGAGGCAGAGGAACAGCTGGAGCCTGTTCCCAGTGTGCACATGCAGAGAGTTGCCAGACGAAGGGAACAGCTAAAGAACAGAGGTCGATTTAGGAGTAAGGCCACAGGTGGATGATGAATGGCCCCTCCCAGAGGAAATAAAAGAGGAGCAAAAGGGGAGTGGAATTTGCAGGAAACAATTAGTTTGCTTAATTGGTTCGTGACTCTCCTAGACTCCTTTCCAAGTTTTGCAGCTATCAGCCTGGCAGCTCTCCAAGCCAGATAAGGTCTGTGACTGTAAATCTTCCCTTGAAAGACTTCGTTGGATTTGAATGAGAAGAATTCACAGTAAATTAATAAAAGGGTTTTTTGTCGGGACAAGGAGTTTGCTCCATGCTCTCGGGAAACCTAGGTAGGAACTGGCTGCAAACAGAAGAAAAGAGAGAAAAATTGACGGAGATAAGGAGAGAAATCTTGATAAAAGCACTAGTGATAACCAAAGATAAGCTGATGGAAAGAGCAGATATTGGGTTTCAAGATTTTGTGAGATATGAAAGGAACAAGGGATATTTATACAAGATTTATTAAGAAAGTAACTAGAACATTATTGCTACAAATGGCAAGAGATATAAGACCGTACTATTGCTGGAGGGATACAGGTTGATGCAATGAAAATGTATAATAAAAATTAAGCTAAATTTAGTTTACTAGTAGTATGTATAAAATGAAGCGATAATTGCTATAGTTAAATAATGATTAATAATGATAATACATATAGATATATATATTAGTTTGATAATATGAAATTTTATATAAACAATATATGGAGATTATGAGAGGAGGTTTAAAAGCTTTATCTAGAATATGTTATAAAGATTTATTGTGATTGGATGATTTTAAGATGATTTAATGGAATGTTATATAATTCTATTCTAGATTTTGAATATTATATATAAAAGGATGTAAAAACGATTATAGTCAAATTAAGGTTGAGATATAATAACTGTGATATACATGAATATAGGTTAATTTAAAATATGTGATTTGATATGAAAAGCAGGTGGTGACTATGGAAGAGATGCATGGAAATACTGTAACCAACTGACACACTTTCTACAATTTATAATGGAAGATGGGTTTTTTTTATTTTTATGTTTGTTTGTCCTTGTTTAAAAACAAATAAAAATTGTTTTTTTAAAAAGAACTGGCTGCTGAACATGTTGAATCGAGATCCTTTGCGCTGCAACAGTCTGCTGCTGGATTTATTTTCGCTTAGTCTGATTTTCCCCTCTCTCTCTCTCCTTCATCCTATAGCTGAGATCGTTTCTGCAAGTCAGAAAATACAGCTTGGATCTGGCATCCTTGATACTTTATGCTTACCAACTTAGCACAGCACTGGCCTACTTAGAGAGCAAACGGTTTGTACATAGGTAAGATCATCACCTCCCTGCAAAATATTATCCCCTTAGAAATTGTATACATCGCTGCCTGGTTTAACAGCCAGGTTGGGTTCAGTGGTAATGGGTTTTCTTATCCAGAACTCCATTTTCCATTATTCCATCCGTTGATAAAATTTGCGTAGCTGCCCATCTCACCCAAAGTGATTCCCTTTATGTTGATTTAATGAACAACGGTGAGTAGTATTTTAACATGTCAGAATCCACTTATTTTCGTCCTTGATTTGTTGGTCTCTTTGTGAGTATTAACTGTTCCAAATCCAGCAGCATGCAAGAGACTCGGCAAAGGGTGACATCTGCTGGGCAGCCTCTTCCAGTGTTTGCTAAAATAGCAGCAATTTCCAATTTCCATTTTGAAATAGCCTGCAACCTCCAAAGCATGAGATAGGAATAAGGGTTTTCCTGAAAACCATTTAACCAATGAATGGGCTGCTTCCATTTTCGTGGTCATGAAAACTTTATTAATTGACTTTTACTTAAAAGATGTTATAAAGGTGTAATGTTATTGGAGGATTTTTTGAAATACCCAATGAATGCCATTATATGGTTGTGTCTTTAAGTATGAATGATTTGAGGTAAAAACATGTTCAAATAATTGTAGTCAAATGAGAATTGTGGTAGATTGATAGTAAGATATACGAAGATTTTTGACTTAAAGTGTATAATCTAATGGGAACTATAAGTAATGACTGTGGAAGAAGGGCACGAAGGTTATCTGTAACCAATCGACACACTTTCTACAAGATATAATGAAGGATGATTATTTTTTTGTGTTTTTGTTTAATTAAAAATTTTTTTAAAAAATCCCCCCCCCCCCCCCAAAAAAAAAAAAGGAAAGCAATCGGAGGAATACTTGATATCTTTAAGAGGAAGGAAAATACTTTATTAAACATGGAGATCAGACACACACTTTAAAACTTCGAGTTCACACAAACTCATAAAAGTTTCAAGGTGGTTTTGGATGTAGTATCTTCTACTCCTTGCCACACTCTTGCACAGTAGATTATTTTTTAATAAGAACGTCACATAATCCTAAAGCAAAGATTCAAGCAAGATTCAGACTAGGATCTGCCTGATTTTTAATTAAGGGGTCAAGGAACCATAAATTTGTTGTTGTTAGTCACAAAGTTGTGTACGACCCATTGTGACCCCATGGACAACGTTCCTCCAGGCCTTCCTCTCCTCTACCATCCTCTGGAGTCCATTTAAGCTCACGGCGACTGCTTCAATGACTCATTCTCTGCCGTCCCCTTCTTCTTTTGTCCTCCATCGTTCCCAGCATTAGGCCCTTCCTTCTCATTAGGTAGCCAAAGTATTTGAGTTTCCTCTTCAGGATCTGGCCTTCTAAAGAGCAGTCAGGGCTGATCTCCTCTAGGACTGGATTTTTATAATTTTTCTGCTTTGATGTGCATATGCTTGTTCATTTCATTGTAAGGAGACTGGAAAGGCTTAAGCAGTATTAATGGGAATTAATGGGAATCCAGCCCCCAGCAGGAGCAGTGTGCAACTTTCTTACTACAGGAAACTGTCATTTCAGGAAAGGAAAAATAAAGTTAGCTTCCAAGGACCTGTAGTGACTGATGACATTCTGATATTACTGGAGAGGATAGAGATTTGTTTAGGCTGTTTTTTGCACTTGGGGACTTAAATAGTTTCCCTTAAAAACTTAGCTCCAGTGCAAAAATTTACAATGCGTGTGAAATTCTTTTGAAAGTCAGAATTTGGAAACATTAGCATGGAGCATTGCATGCCTGTGTTTTACGACAATTCAAAAAGATTCTACTACTTGAAGCATTCTGTTAAAAAATTAGTAGAAGGTTGAGTTGGAGATGTCTTAGTAAGTATCATACTAAGCTGTGCAAACATTGGTTGACCTTATATTCAGGTATAATTGTCTTAACCTAGCTAGAATTTTCATACAGTATGTAATGTGATATATTGTGCCTTTGGTTTTGGAAGAGAGCAGGAGTGTGATAGATTTTTGATATGAAAATAATTGAATGTGCTCCAGATGCTCTTGGGTGCTGATGCCTTAAACGGAAGGATTAACGTTTATGTCTTCCACCAGGGATATTGCTGCTAGAAATGTGCTAGTGTCCTCTACAGATTGTGTGAAACTAGGTGATTTTGGTTTGTCTCGATATATGGAAGATAGCACATATTATAAAGGTAAGTAAGGAGTGTGTTCACACAATCACTGTCTACACAGTCTCTGTTGAATAAAAAGAGTATCCTGTCCTAGACTTACCATAGGACGTAGGGGTCATTCCATGTGAAGTGTTCCGGGGGGTCCCTGCTCAACCATTACGGATTTTGATGAAAGTTGGTGTGAATGTGCGCACACGCCCCTAATGAACATTGGTAAAGTGTTACATGTGCTGATGCAATACTTGCAGAGATATAGTCCTTTGTTTGACCCCCATACTGCAACCTTCTACAGAATGACTTATGAGGTTCCAGCAGTTTTGAGACGTAATATCTCCGGCTATATTTTGTTGAGAGAAACAAAACTTGGCCATCTTGTACAACTTTCTGTGCTCTATTAAACAAAATAATAAAAACATTCTCATGAATGATCTCCATGTAGATAATTTGGAGCAAAGTTGGCTAAAAAAATTGCAGCTCAAAAAATTGTTAAAGTTCTTTCTTTATTATTAATACTTAATAATTAATACAGAGTTCCATCTGCCAGTCAGTGCCGACTGGCAACTACACGGAGGAGAGCCTTTTCAGTAGTAGCTCCGACCCTTTGGAACGATCTCCCCGTGGAGATTCGTACCCTCACCACCGTCCAGACCTTCCGCACAGCCCTTAAGACCTGGCTAGCCCGTCAGGCCTGGGGACAAAGATAACTGTCCCCACCCGAATGATGAATGAATGTTGCTTATTATTTTACTTCTATGTATTGTTTGTGTCTATTGTCTGTATACCCCCCCCCCTCATTTTATGTAAACCGCCCTGAGTCCCCTCAGGGAAAAGGGCGGCCTATAAGTATTAATAAAGAAAAAGAAAGAAAGTTTGGCTTTTTATATCTCTGGAAGGAAAGGTATGTTAACGTGACATTTTATGCGTAATAACTTAGCAACACAAGATTTTCAAATATAAAATTTCATTCTTCTAGTGCTTTTCAATAGTTCGCAATTTGAGTGTAAAGTTGACATTTTTTGTAAAAACGCCCCAAATAGGGTATTTTCAGTCCACTTTTACAAAAAAAAAAGACCGTGGGAAGGGAGGCGGGGCGCATCCGCAGGGGACGCACACACATACACTGCGGCAGGGTACATGGATGGGGTGCATGCTCAGGGGGCGTTTGCACTGCATTTTGGGGTTGCGTGCACACTTTGAGCACTCAGCACCAAAAGGCTAGCCCCTCACGGCTCTATGATATATGCAACAATAGTAACCCAATGGCCCAAGTTGGCGAAAAATTCAGCCACCACATTCAGAGTGGGATACATGCATGCATATATACTCAAAAGTTTAGCTTGCAACCCAGTATAAATTATAAAGATTGGAGCAGATTAATGATGTTTAAGATGTCCTGAGTAGGTTTCATTTCTGCACTTCAGCTTCAAAAGGAAAATTGCCCATCAAGTGGATGGCCCCAGAATCCATCAACTTCCGACGTTTTACCTCAGCCAGTGATGTCTGGATGTTTGGTAAGAGGAGATCAGCAAGTTTCCTATATCTCTGCCTCCCTTATAAACTGTTTCTTGAATGTGTGCAGGTAGTCCTCGACTTACGACCACCATTGAGCCCAAAATTTATGTTGCTAAGTGAGATTATAGTAATAGAGATTATGCTTGTTAATCGAGTTTCGCCCCATTTTATGAATTCCTTGCCGTCGTTGTTAAGTGAATCATTGCAGCTGTTGAGTTAGTAGCACATTTGTTCAGTGAATCTGGCTTCCCCCTTGACTCTGCTTGTCAGAAGGTCACAAAAGGGGATCACGTGACCCTAGGACCCCGCAACGGTCATAAACATGAACCAATCACCAAGCATCTGAATTTGGATCACGGGACCATGGGGATTCCACAACGGGGGTAATTGTGAGAAATGGCACTGACTTATTTTTTTCATTGCCGTTGTAATTTTGAATGGTCACTAAACGAATTTTTGTAAGTCAAGGACTACCTGTATCACCCTTGCCTGGTATTGCATGGCACTCAAACCAGTGTACAACATGTAGATTTGCCCAGATGTAATATTGAATTTGCGCTACTCCGCCTTTCAGTTTCTATCGACATCGTAGTTGTCCCCTCTTGGTTTTCTTTCTGCTATAGATTGCATTTAGAAGATTTTATTCATGAAATAGATTGTTCTAGTGTGATGCAGTCTTGGATTTTTTTTCCATCCAGCAATTCAATTCAATTCAATTTATTAGATTTATAGGCCGCCCAATCCCAGAGGACTCCGGGCGGCTTACACAGAACAAGAAAAGAAAAACAAATAAAATAAAAATAAAAAATAAAGAATTTTTTTTAAAAAATTCTCCAACACGCATACGTTCTGATTGGGGCTGGACCCTACATAATAAGGTCAACAGCCCCAGGCCTGCCGGAACAGCCAGGTCTTAACAGCTTTTCTGAAGGCCATGAGGGTGGGTGAGGTCTGGACCTTGGGGGGTAGCTGATTCCACAGGGTCGGAGCAGCTACAGAGAAGGCTCTCCTCTGAGGCCCCGCCAGCCAACACTGTCCAGCTGACGGCATCTTAAGGAGGCCCACCCTGTGGGATCTTCTCGGCCGTGGGGAGGTATGTGGCAGTAGGCGGTCTTGCAAATACGCTGGTCCTGAGCCATGTAATGGTAGTCCTATTTGTGTATCTCCAGAATTACAAGGGCATTTAGTGCGTTGACATTCACCAGGGAAAATGAGGCGGTTTCTCAGTCTACTTATATAGGTAATCCTCGACTTATGACCACAATTGAGGCCAAAATTTATGTTGCTAAGAAAGACAGTTATTTAATTTTGCCCCACTTTACGACCTTTCTTGCCACAGTTGTTAAGCGAATCATTGCAGTTGTTAAATCAGTAACATCTTTTCCCTGTTAGTTGATACCGTAGTAAATTGTATAATTTATATTTAAAAAGGGAGGCATGTTCAGGGTTCGTTTCTGAGAAGCTTGTAGCTAATGTTTGCTTGCCAGCTCGTGTCATTTCTAATAAATCATTGCTTACCCATTCTCAGACAGATAGTCATCGGCTACCTGCAGACGTGAGTAAGAATTCCAGTTTTATGATCTCAGGACATAAGCTGGGCGATGCCTTTTCTGAAGGCAGTGTTCGGTTTCACTTCCACTGGTGGCTTTCGGAAGAGTTTGCTGTTCTTTTGTTCTGTTTCCCAGGTGTATGCATGTGGGAAATCTTAATGCACGGCATCAAGCCTTTTCAAGGAGTGAAGAACAATGACGTGATTGGCCGGATCGAAAACGGCGAGCGGTTGCCGATGCCGCCCAACTGCCCGCCTACTCTCTACAGCCTCATGACCAAATGTTGGGCTTACGATCCCAGCAGGCGACCACGATTTACAGAACTGAAGGCTCAGCTGAAGTAAGAATTCCTTTTCTGCTCGCTCATATGTAATGTGCTCATTTTTCTGTGTGAAAATAATAGTCTTTATAGAGGGGGGGGGGAGTGCACAGTGATGGAGATTTGTTTGGAGCAAGGCGTTTCCTTGCCAACCAGGTTTTCATTAGTCTTGATTGCAATTTGGAACGCCCTTGTTTTAAATGAACGCAATGTATGTACCCCAAGAATAACAGAATAATTGTAATTGAATCATGTCGTGGTCACATAATTGTTCTGTTTTATATTTTTCTGACAACATGTGAATGGCGCCTATTAAATGACTGCCAAACACTTTTCTCTGGCACAAGCATCCATCGTGAAATCCTGATTTCCTTTTCATAGTTTCTTGTTCTCATATCGACCATGTTGTACTATTGTGTTTTTTTATTGGTTGCAAGCAGAGATGGTCCCATGGTAGCATTTGGGCTATGGAGACGCTGCTTTTCTTATTGCTTCAATAAAATTTTGTTTACAACTTTTAACTTCCTTTGTAGAAGCTTAGATTGAGGTACCTTCTAAATCAGCTCTGAAGCCAAATCTTCAGATTTTGTTGATTCTGTTTTTCTGTGACTTAGATGTCCGATCATATGGTACAATTATTAATAATGGGGTTAAGCAGGATAAGAATATGAGAAAAGTAATAAAAGCCAAAGCAAGCCCCAAATTCCACCCTCCAAATACCAAAGCAGAATTGTACTATAATTTATATTCAGCTTGTCCTTGACTTTACGTTCACAATTGGGACCAGAATTTCCATCGCTAAGCAAAGAGGTTGTTAAGTGAATCGCACATGATTTTAAGGATATTTTTTGCCACGGTTGTTTAAGGATATTGCTGCAGTTCTTAAGTGAATCACGCAGTTGTTAAGCAAATCCAGCTCCCCCCCCCATTGACTGCTTGTTGAAAGCCAGCTGTGAACGTTGTTGCCAGCTGTGGTGGTCACGTGACCCTGGGATGGGATACAGTGAATACATGCTTGCTGTGAAGCGCTCAGATTTGGATGACATTACTGCAGATGCTGGCTCCACTGTCTTGTAGGTGCAAGAACCAGGAGTAAGTCACTTTTTTTCAGTACTGTTACAACTTTAAACACTGGTGAAATGAATGGTTGTAAATCAAGGCCAGCGGCCAATAAAGCTGGCGGCAGATTTGGACAGTGAGGAGGTTGGGGAGGAACATGGGACAGTCCTGGAGTCTGGGGAAGGCTCTGAGGCAGAGAGAGGCCAGGGCCGTCCGACAGTTATTGGCTGCCTTCAGAGTCGGAGATCAGTGGGGCAGAAGAACAGCTGGAGCCTGTTCCCAGTGTGCGCATGCGCAGAGCTGCCAGACGAAGGGAACAGCTAAAGGACAGGGGTCGACTTGGGAATAAGGCCACAGGTGGACAATGAATGGCCCCTCCCAGAGAAGTAAAAGAGGAGCGACAGGGGAGCGGAGTTTGCAGGAGACAATTAGTTCGCTTAATTGGTTTCTTGACTCTCTGAGACTCCTTGCCAAGTTTTGCAGATATCAGCCTGGCAGCTCTCCAAGCCAGATAAGGTCTGTGACTGTAAATCCTCCCTTGAAAGACTTTGCTGGATTTGAATGAGCAGAATTCACAGTCAATTAATAAAAGAGTTTTTTGGTCGGGAGAAGGAATTTGCTTCAGGCTCTTGGGAAGCCTCAGTCAGAACAGGATGATCTAGATATATCTAAATGTATTGGTGTCTTCTCAAAGGTACGTTAGAATAATTTGTTTTCCATAACTTGCCAGAAAGGGAGAACCGATAGGGATTGGCAATTTACTTCCCCCCCGTCCCAACACACACACACACACACACACACACACACACACACAAACTTTACACATAGTCATTGATTTACAACTTCCTTTTGCAGCTGCAATGGCACTGATAAAAGTGACTTAGGGCCATTTTTCACACTGATGACCATTGCAGCATCCCCATGGTCACGTGATCAAAACCTAGGCGCTTGGCAGCTGGGTCATATTTCTGACGGGGTCACATGATCCCCTTTTGCAGCCTTCTGACAAGCAAAGTCCATGGGGAAGCTAGATTCACTTAACAATCGCATGACTGACTTAACAACTGCAGCCATTCGCTTAACAACTGTGGAGAGAAAAATCTCAAAATGGGGCAAAACTCTCTTAACGGCCGTCTTACTTACCACTGGAAATTTTGGCCTCATATATGTGGTCATAAGCTGAGGACTACCTGCATTCCATAGCTGTGAAGCTGAAACTAAAACGTTCCTGTGCCTGAGGTCACCACACTCGGGACGACAACAGAGTTGTCATCCTTGAGGGGATACTTGGGAAGAAATTGACTGCAAGAGGAGGTGGAATACTGTTCGTTTCCAGTTGAGCAGAATAAAATAAAATACTGTTGGTTTTGGGACATTTTTTTTTCCCACGAGAGGCCCAGAAATGAGTCACATCTCCAATTTCAGCCAGTCTGACTTTAAATAACTTCTATTAACTTTTATTTTTTCCTTCTTCTTTTCTGTGAACAAAGAGAAATGCCTTTGGCTTCACCATCCCTCCATAAAGGCTAAGTCATCCCTTTTTGCCTGAAGCGTTGGGAATTCCCTTCCAGTGAGGCAACTGTTGAAACACACTTCAGATTTTTACGTTATGATGTGCCCGGAAAAGCAACACTGCGTCCCACTTCAGAGTTCACATTATTTTGTCTTTTTTTCTATTGTCGTCACTTTTTGGGTGTGATCTCTACGAGAAAGAAATCCTCTTTTGTGTTGGGTCCAAAGCCGATGAGTTCAAGATAGGGAACGAAAAAAGGAGCAGGGAGCCGTGATGATCTCAGGCAAGGAGCTACTTGTCTCGGTTTGTTTGACAAGCTGGAATTCTTGATCCTAGAAGGCCAGTGTGATGAACCACCATTTTATACATTTCAGTTCTTTTCTTGGGTTGTGGGCACACTTTAGTGGGAGGAAGCTTCATGCTTCAACCAGTATTTCCTTCAACAGCGCAATACTAGGCCTTTTTTAAATATACTGTGTTCCATTTCTGTCAAAATAAAATTCTTCAGAACTGAAGAAGCTTCTTGGAAGAGAAGCGAAACCTCTTCAAGGAAAACCAAAGTCCAGTTGCCTTTTGAACAAGCACCTTTGGGACGTTGTGCAGAAATTTGGATTTTAAAGGTCTATAAAATCTAACTAAGTTTTCAAAGTGTGTTTCTAGTTGCTGTACCTCAGCCCAACTTATTGTAAATTGGCTTAAGTACAATTTCCACTGGAAAGGATTTCCTTTAGCTTTTATTTATTGATTATCATCGATGTTCCACTTTGAAATCTACAAGGCCATTTATAAAAATATAGAGGCAGGGGCAGGGGTGGGCTTCAAAAATTGTATCAATGGGTTCTCTGCCCGGATTGCTGGCCGGGTGTGGCCATGGTGGGCATGGTCTAGTTGGCCTCCTGCACCATGGGGGGTGGGGATTTTTGCGTTCTCCGGGCTCTGGAGGCTTTTGTCGAGGCGAAAATGGGTTCCGGAGGTCCTCCAGAGGCTGGAAACAAGCCCATTTCTGGCCTTCCGTAACTTCTGGGAGGCTCGTTTTTCGCTCTCCCTGAATCTTCGCACGGGCCCTGTACTTACCTGGCATCCCAAAAGGGTCACGGGCAGACTCCTGGGAGAAATGGGGCCAGCCAGGGGTGTGATTTCTGTGTCTGCCGAACTGGGCAGATCCTTAGCTAGAGGATCACCCGAACCTGTGCAAACCCGCAGAAACCCACCCCTGGGCAGAGGGCAGGCACAAAATATTTCTGAAGCTTTTTAACTCTTTCTAGTGGTGAATTAGTAGTTTTATGTCCTTTAGTGGTGAAATATGGGTAGCAGCTTTCCACTGTCCTTTTTACTTAGTAAGTTGGAAATTACTTAGTTATGGCGATGGTGGAGCTGTCTGCCATCTCTGGAGGTCTTTAAGAAGGGACCGAAGAGCTACTTCTCATAGCTGGTTTAATTCATTTTCATGCACATTGTTGAGGGTTAGATTCTATTTTTCTTCCAGCGCTCTGTGGTGAGATGAGTAAACTTCATGTAAGAGTAGCTTTGGAGCTTTCTTCCACCCATTCTGAACTCCATAATCGCTATAATTCTACCTTCATCGCAAGGGTGAAAATGATTGAAAAGTTTTTGTTGAAACAGAAGGATTTGCTTAAGGTAACAATGAAAAAGAACGGAGGTTGCCCAGCATAGGGACATTTCTGTTCAAAAATATGATTTTCGTATTTTGCAATCTCTAAACTTCAAGGGAATATTTTGAAGTTGCTTTAAAATCCCTGGCAGGCTTGCAAGCTGCATGACACGACATGCCCTTCGGCTTGCCTGCTTTATTGTCCTACAAATAACATTCCATTTGGGAAAATATGATTCAGTTTGACTTTCTTAACCTCCTGCGAGTTCTCATTAAAAAACAACAACAACGCTAAGTGCTTTAAAAAAAAAAATCCTAGAGCAGGGGTCTCCAATTTGTGGACTTCAACTCCCAGAGTTCCTCAGCCAGCAAAGCAAAGCTAGCTGAGGAATTCTGGGAGTTGAAGTCCACAAGTCTTAAAGTTGCCATCGTTGGAGACCCCTGCTCTGGATGATGAGGTGTTCCCAGCTGATGCTTCAAGCGCTCAGACAAAGACCCAACTTTGATTATTTTTCGTCCTTGGTTTGGAACAATCCACAGTGTCTCACAGTTGCTTCCATTCCATGCTTTCTTCTTTGTCGGAGCAGACACAAAAAGCATCTGAGGGTTGGCTCCATTTCAGCTGGTTTGGATTTGGAAGTGGGCTTGCCTTAACAGAGTAACTGAACAACAGAGTTGGAAAGGACCTTGGAAGTCTTCTACTCCAACCTCCTACTGAAGCAGGAAACCCTATACCCGGGATGGCGAACCTATGGCACAGGTGGCACACAGGTCCCTCTCTGCTGGCTTGCAAACCGTCACCCAGCTCAGTTCTACGTGCACGTGCGCGCGCCTTCCACCAGCCAGCTGGTTTTCGGGTCTCTACCGGGCATGTGGGAGACGCGTGTGCATGTGTGTGTGTGTGGGTCACATTCCCAGGGACCATGGGGGTCCCCCCACACCCCGTTTTTTGTTTTGATTTCAGGAGGCTTCAAAATGGGCCATGGGGAGGTCATGTTTATGCACGGGGGGAGCAGGGGGGTCACGCGCATGCACAGGGGGGCACATTTCACCAAAATGGGGGGATTTTTCCCTTTCTCCAGCCATGCTGAAGCCTGCAGAGTGTTTCTGTGGGGTGCGGGAAGGCAAAAACACTCCTGTTTTGGTGAAAAACGGCCCTTTTTCCACCCATTTTTCACAAAAATGGGGTGTGGGGTTTTTGGAGGCCAAAAATGGCTGTATTCGGTGGATAAGACGCACCAACATTTCCACGCTCTTTGGGGGGGGGAGGTGCGTCTTATACTCCAAAAAAATGCGGTACATTTTGAGGACTATCTGTGGTAAAGACTTAGTATTTGAACAAGCAGTGGAGCAAAAGATGGCGTCCAGGCCTGACAGACAGCTTATCTTGTTCCTTTTGTGCCTTAGAGACAAAAAGGATGTAAATCCTAAATAGCTTGTAGAAAGTCTTGACTGGCATCCAAAGCGTAGTTATTCTTGTGCCAGGCTGATTAGCTTGCAGCTCTGGAGAGAGACTAGTGTGCAAATGATCGGAGCAGCTTCAAACTCCTGTGATTACGCAGAGCAGGGTTCTGTAATGCTTGGTAAATGTTGAAAGCTGCAACTCAAGGTTTTCACGATGGATAAGCCAGTTGGCTAATTTGCACGGCAGGAAGAGAGTTGGTAAGTCTTTGAGAACTGAAGTTTTAAAATATGGTATTTAAGTAGGATTCCCCATCCCTCCCGTCCCGCCCGCCCCCGGCAAAGAAATCATTGCATTTCTGCTTCTTTAAGGAGAATGTTTCAAAAATGAGGTTATTTGCTGGCAGATTTGTGAGAGTCTTCTTAAACTGTAAGAGAGTCAGAAGATTTTTTTTTTCAGTAATAAAGTAGCCTTATTTTCTGTGTTCATTTTTTCCCCCAAGCAAATATCTTTTTCCCTTGCTCTTTTGGAGCTTTCTTTAAAAAAATTTTTTATTCATAGACACTTTTTTGAAAAAAACAGTGCATTGTCAGGGTATACCATTTACAAATAAGAAAGACACCCCCCCCCCCAAAAAAAAGAAGAGTGGTGTTAAACATCGACATACAAGCCAATAACAATAACAATGATAGAAATCAAAAGGAATGATTCATTCATCCCTACAGATTTTCTTTCTTTCTTTCTTTCTTTGGGAATCGCTCATAACTTTCTAAAAATACCTTTCGTTGGTATGTGTGTTAGTGTTTAAAAGTCTTACGTTTCAATGCCGAGTTGCTAATTTTGCAAAGGCATGCAATTCCCTCCCTCCCCCCCCCCACTCCTCCAGAATAGCCTTATAAAAGTCGAACCATTTCTGTTGCTGTCTGAAAAAAAAGAAGACATATTTGTCTACTGCATTCCTTCCTTGTCTGCAGTCTGGAACCCCTGATTTGGGGGAATGCCCTTGGAGGAGACCACATTTATTATATTCCGAGACATAATGCCATTTATCTTCAGCTCCCTGCTTATTTCCCCTTTAGTACGATCCTGGAGGAGGAGAAGCTGCAGCAGGAAGAACGAATAAGGATGGAATCCAGGCGACAAGTCACCGTGTCCTGGGATTCTGGAGGGTCGGATGAAGCTCCTCCCAAGGTAGTATGGAGTGAAGATCCGTTCTTATCTCATGTCCTTTCTCCTCCCAAGAAGTGTTAAGCGCTCTCTTCTGCTGGGTTGTAAATCCACGGGCTCAGCAGTGCTGGGTCCACATACAGACCGAGGTTTTCTTTTGTTAAAATTCAAGCCAACAGTCTTGTTTCTTCTTTTTTGTAAACTCAAAACTACTAACAGAAGAGAATATTTGTAACTCAGGGTTGATCTTAGCGCTCTCTTAAGCATGGCTGTGTTTATGAAATGAAAACTGCAAGAAAACCACCAAGCTCAGCTCGAGCACCAAGGACCCCCTCAATAATTATTGCCCAGCTAACTTTAATAAATTAGAAACAAATAACAAATGATGGTCAGTATCTATAATGGTTTATTAACTTGGGGGAGGGGAGTCTTTCTGGCATGTTTTTTATTTCTTGTTGCAAGGAGATATAGTTGAAAAAAATAACAATACTGTGATTGTTTCTGACAGCAGTGTAGTTTTTGTGATGTTGAGCCGGGTTGCTAATTATTCTTCTCTACATTCACAATTTCTTCTTCGGACTCTCTCCTACCAATCTCTAGATTATTTTGCCTCAGGTAAAACATTTGCTTTTGGGTCTTATTTGTCATCTCACAAATGACCGATCAGAGAGAATTCTTGACGTCCACAAACTTATATTGATGGCACCCCAGAGAAACATTTCAAAATTAGTTCCATCCATTCTACTCTATGCTGGGAGAAATCCTTACTCTGTGAAGAATGAGATTGTTTGCTGAAGTTTTGTTTGCATCTGTTTTTGTTAGCTTGTCTTTTGACAAGCCTTCGGCGTCGTTGCTCATTGCTAATTTGGGTTGAGTTTCTTATTGTGACGTGTGTTTGTGTAGCCACTTTTAACTTGGGTCTTAAGAAATGGTGTGTCATAAGTTTGCCAGGCAAATAGAAGTCCGAGTGGAATCACAGAAATTCATTTCTCGATCTATACATAATAGAGAATGCGAGATAAAATGCAGAAGTGGAACAGGATAGGATAAGATGGGGTAAGAACTGGGAGGAGAGAATGCAAGACTGATAGCATGGGAATGGGAGTACAAGCAAGTAAAAAATAGCCTGCATTCTGACAGAAAATGTTTCAGTTGGAATGTCAGGTTTCCCTGAGTCTGCTTGACACTTGGAGAAGATTTTCCCTTCTTGGAATACCATGAAATTTGTATTCCTTTTTGTACGTAAGAAATTTGAAATACTTAAACCTCCATTCAACATATGTATGTTAATTATATTTTTTACAGTTTTTACAATATATTTACAGTGATAGTTTTACTTCATATAACTTGTCAGATGCATGGGTCTCGTATCTGCAAGGCCCAGTAAAAAGAATCAAACAAAAACCAAGGATGGGATACTGAGTTCCACCATATTTCCATTCTTAACTGGGTCCCTGATTTCCACAAGGATTGACTTGAGAAATCAAGGCTTGTTTTGGACGAAGAAGTGGCTTTGGTTGAGAGTCATTGAAAAATTGCTAAGTTTAGGAGATGTGTGATAAGTATTGGACTGACCACCTTCTGTAAAGGCTACTTTTCAATGCTTCTGTTTGATCTCCGCAGAAGTATTCCACATTATCATCATCATCATCATCATCATCATCCTGAATGTTTCATGCACAATTGTGCTTGGACCAGAATACAGAATAATGGAATGGGACGGGACTTTGTCCATAGGTTTCCCAAACAGGAGACCCTATACCAGTGATGGCAAACCTTTTGAGCACTGAGTGCCCAAACCGGAACATGTGTTTGCATGCGCATGCCAGAACCCCGGCAGTGTGCGAATGCGCACCAGCCAGCTGGTCTCCTAGGGCTCCGGCTGGCACAAAGATCAGTCCGCTGGTGTGCATGCGTGCACCAAAAACCAGAAGAGCAGCTGGTGACGGCGCGCATGCCCACAGAGAGGGCTCTGTACGCCATCTCTGACACGCGTGCTATAGGTTCGCCATCACAGCCCTTTACCATTCTGGACAAATGTATCTTTTGAAAAACTTCCAGTGATAGAAGCATCCACAAATTCTGGAGATAAACCGTTCCACTGATTGACTATTCTCATAGTCAAGAAATTTCTCCTAAGTTCTTATCTCTTTGATAAGCTTCCATCCATTACTTCTTGTCCTGCTCTCAGGTGCTTCGGAAAATAAATTGAACCCATCTTCTCTGTGGCAAATATTGTAACTCTGTTTACATGTCTCCCCTAGTCCTTCTTTTCATTAAATTAGACATATGCAATTCCTGCTACCGATCTTCATATGTTTTAGCCTCCGGTCCCCTAATCCTCTTTGTTGCTCTTCTCTGCACTCTTTCCAAAGTCTCCACATCTTTTTTTGTATTGTGGTGACCAAAACAGGATGCAATATTCCAAGTGTGGGTCTTACCAGTGCAGTATAAAATGATACCTTCATGTAATCTTGATCCCTGTGTTGATGCAACCCAGGCCCCCCTTGGCTTTTTTGACAGCTTCAGCACAATTCTGACTCACACTTACGTGGTTGTCCACTAGGACTCCTGGATCCCTCTCACAGTTAGTGCTGTTGAACCAGGTGCCCGCCTATTCCATACCTGTGCATTTGGAGGTGAGCAAACGGCAATCATGTGAAAACAGGGACATTGGCTAGGACCATAAATATGAGATTTGGTTGTAAAATTGGTTTTTCGGCACTGCCATAACTTCAGATGGTTGCTAAGCAGGGCAGTTGTTGAGTAAATATTCGGCATGCTTACATGGTCTTCGGTTCAGCCCTTGCCATCTTTCCCCAGAAGGGTTTAAAAACGTCTGAGAAAAATGTTGTGTGAACTCCTGTGTAGCTGATGGTCAGAATAGACTGCCTTTATACTGTAGTTAAGATAGGATAATTTGACTTCCATAAAGGTAAAGGTTCCCCTCGCACATATGTGCTAGTCGTTCCCGACTCTAGGGGGTGGTGCTCATCTCTGTTTCAAAGCTGAAGAGCCAGCGCTGTCCAAAGACGTCTCCGTGGTCATGGGGCCAGCATGACTCAACGCCGAAGGCGCACGGAATGCTGTCAGCTTCCCACTAAAGGTGGTCCCTATTTTTCTACTTGCATTTTTTACGTGCTTTCAAACTGCTAGGTTGGCAGAGGCTGGGACAAGTAACAGGAGCTCACTCCGTTATGCGGTGCTAGGGATTCGAACCACTGAACTGCTGGACTTCTGATCGACAAGCTCAGTGTCTTAGCCTCTGAGCCACTGCGTCTCTTTATAATTTCCATATGAATTAAAATTGGAGCTTTGTCCTGGAGGGCAGGGATTTGGGACAACCCCTCTCCCTCCTCAAAGGGTTCTTGAATTATTTCAAAAGAATTGGATCAACATTGAGGAAGCTGTGACTAAGTTCTTTTTTTTTAGTCTAATCTGATTTTAATAAAATGCCATCTTCTGGGATGAAAGTAAGTTATGCGTTGAAAGGAATGAAATCTTATTACTGGCTATCTTTGCTATCAATATCAATTTTCTCTGGTTGCTTTGAAAGAAAAAGAAGTGGCTTGCATTCTTAATTTACAAAAGCAAATAAATGGTGCAAATTATCACAGCAGGTTGCCATGTCTATCAGCCGGCATTGTTACTTGTTACGTGCTAAATTCTTAGAAATAATCAGAGAGCAGATTTAGTAGTTTTCTTTAGCATAATTACAGCTTCTCAGAAAAGAACATTACCAAATCCTTTGAAAGCTCTGATTAACGAGCAGCGAGACCTAATTAGCACATAGCAGCTTGCGGGTCTTCTTTTTTTTTGTTTTTGTTTTTTGTTTCTCCTTGAGATTAAGATGAAAAGGAAAGTCTTCCAAAAGATAATTCCTCCCTTCTGCTTTGGATTCTTGGATGACAATTTCAGCTGCCTTGAAACTTCCCAGTAAAGTTTAGGACGAGCCAATGGAAAAGCAGACGCTGAATTCAAAGAAGAAATGTTCCTTATCCATTGCTTCCGTGATTATTCCCGGCCCATTTGCCAAGGGGAATGGTTGTCCAAGACACGTGCAGAACCCCCAGTAGGGAGGGAGAAGGCTGCGCTGGAATCTCTGGAGCCCATCCAGTCGTCTCCATCTGTGACGGCGTTCCAGCTGTGCCAAAAGCCACATCGTGTTTTGACAACCTGAGCTTAACAAAAGACAGGTGTTCCTCGGCATTCAGTGTTCAATCCTGGTGGCGCTCCAAAAATCTGGAATAAGGCAGTCCTCACTTAATGACCTTTCTCTTAGTGGCTCTTCAAAGTTACCATACAACACCCCACCCCACCCCGCAACACACAAAAGATTATGAAGTTCTGATGGCTGCGCACCTTCCCACCCACATCCACCCTGTATTCACATGACCACATTTTGGGTGTTTGACAAACTGGCTTACCTTTAATGGCAGTTTGTTACACAGTCTTGTGACCGTGATGTGTGACTTTTTTTTTTTTTTTGCTGGTTTCCAGCCTTTGCTTCCAGTTTCCAGCAAAACCACCCATTGAGTACAGTGGATTTGCCTAACGACCACAGTGTTCACTTAACGGCTGTTGTTTTCATTTAACGGCTGCCTCAAAAATATCATAGAAATATGGTCCCATGGCTTACCTTTATGGCAGTTTGTTGTGTTACCTAGTCTTGTGACTGTGATTCGTGATTTTGTTCTTTGCTGGTTTCCAGCTTTTGCTCCCAGTTTCCATCAGAACCACCATTAAGTACAATGGGTTTGCTTAACGATCACAGTGTTCACTTAACGGCCATTGCGTTCACTTAACTACTTAACTTAGCCTCAAAAATATCATTAAAATATATATATAAAAAATAGTAACCTACTCAATGATTTCAATGACTTACAACTATAATTCCAGGTTCAAATTATAATTCCGTGTCATAAATCAAGGAATACTTGTGAATAAAGGCCAGTTCCACTACAGTACTGTTATTGATGAACATTCATCCAGAGATTTTTGGTGGTTGCAGAGTCATTTGGATCTAATGGCAACATTTATCCAGATTAATCACCAAATTATCTTTTTTTGAACAGGTCTTTATTTATTTCAGTGGTAGGCAGCATAGCAAGGTGTGGATTCTTTTCACCCCAAAATTTTATTCCAGTGGACCGAATGTCAGATTCTTACGTAGCTCTTCTTTCTTACATAGAACTGTCCTTTAAAAAAAAAAAAGGTATTTGTAGCATGTGGTTTTTCCAAAGTATAGTCAAGCCTTCTACGTGTAGTAAAACTTCATACATATCAGTTTGGTTAGATGTTCTATCTACCAAATTATAGGGAGTGAATTGGCCCACAAATCCATAATAGGTTTAAAATATCAGTATGAGACAGCCACTCCAAACCCAAGTTTTGACTCTATTTGGGTAGCATCACTCATCATAAATGAAGACCTGCTGTTCTCCCACTTCTCTTAATTTTGGTATACAGAATTGCTTAACAACAATTTGCTGAACCAATGGGACTTACTCCTAGACCCCAAACGTATGGATGGCCACGTGATCAAATTTGGAACACTTGGTAGCCCTCCCACATTTATGAACACGGGATGGCTTCCTCTCCCCTTATCGGTTCTGACCGAGGCTTCCCAAGAGCATGAAGCAAACTCCTTGTCCCAACAAAAACCCCTTTCATTTATTTATGGTGAATTCTGCTCATTCAAATCCAGCGAAGTCTTTCAAGGGAGGATTTACAGTCACAGACCTTATCTGGCTTGGAGAGCTGACAGGCCGATATCTGCAAAATGTAGCAAGGAGCCTCTGAGAGTCACAAACCAATTAAGCAAACTAATTGTCTCCTGCAAACTCCCCTCCCCTTTTGCTCCTCTTTTATTTCCCCTGGGAGGGGCCATTCATCGTCCACCTGTGGCCTTACTCCCAAGTCGACCCCTGTTCTTCAGCTGTTCTCTTCGTCTGGCAGCTCTGTGCATGCGCACACTGATGTCTGATTCTGAAGGTAGCTGATAACTGGCATATGGCTCTGTCCCCCTCTCTGCCTCTGATGCAGAGCCCTCATCAGACCCTTCCCCAGACTCCAGTACTGGCCCACGTTCCTCCCCAATCTCCTCACTGTCCAAATCTGCTGCCAGCTCCACTGAGCACAATGGGCCACAACAGGGCCAGGCTGGGTGGACTTGGTCAGTAGGAGGAGGAAGACAGTAAAGATCAGCTGAGTGCAGCAGAGCCTGCACTGCGGTGTTGAGGTGGCTGGCCTGAAGGTGCACTTCTTGGCAATGATGCTGGAGCTTAAGTAGACACCGGGAAAAGGGGGGGGGCAATGGCAGCTGATTGCTGAAGGTCCCAGGCCTCTACTTCAGCTGCCACTGCTACGGAGGAATGCCATTGTGCAGGGTAGCCACTGGATGTAGATGGGGGAGGAACTCCAGCGGAAGTAGTCCTTTACCTTACCAAGACTTGGAGCTGAGAAGAACCATGTCAGGAGTGGTTTGGATTGAGGTAGGTCCTCACTTAATGACCAGTGGGATTCTCTTAACAACATCATTGGGGAACTTCTAAGGTTGCCATTGTTAAGTGATGTAGTCCTGGGCTTGTCCAGAGAGAAACTTCCTAACAGAACAATTAATCAACGGAAGAGCTTGTAGGTACTCTATCACTGGAAGTTTAGAAGAAGAACCTGGACAGCCACTCATCTGAAATGGTATATAGGGTCTCCTGTTTGAGCAGGAGGTTGGGCTAGAAGACCTCTAAGGTCCCTTCCAACTCTGTCTGTCAGGCCTGCAGCCATCTTTTCTTTTGGATCTTTGGCCTGTCACACTTTCTATTATTCTACTATGCATTTTCTATTGTGGGGAAATGGGAGGAGGGATTGTACAGAGTTAAATGCGATGCAGCCATAACAAAATTCTTTCTAGAAAGCCAAGGTCATCCTTTGTCTTTGCACCTCTGCACCTGACCGGAACTGGATGGGTGGAAGCTGCCAGCATGGCAGTGGAAGATTGGACCATGTGATGGACTTGTGGGTGTGGGGACAAGATCTTGAACTTTCAACTAGGTGGGGAAAACCGGGAAGCTTTCAGATTCGGGTTTTCCCAGATGTACCAACATGTCTCTCTTAATAAATTGGAACTTTGAGCAATACTTTGACTTGGACTCTAATTTACTTTTGGATGCTATTTGGAACCCTGACATTGTCATTCTATGTTCTATTTTCTAGTTCCAGCTTCTGTAAAAAAAGGGTTTGTGCCTTCTGTAAGTTGTAACATCCAGAAGATTCTTGCCTTGTACAAATTAAGATGAGAAACGTAAACTAAGCATGCTAATGTCCTCCTTCTTTTTAAAACGTCCTGCTTGTGTGTTGTGTATTACTAATTTGTTCATTTCGTTCTTTTTCTAGCCCAGCAGACCCGGTTATCCTAGTCCAAGATCAAGTGAAGGATTTTATCCCAGTCCACAGCACATGATACAGCCCAATCACTACCAGGTAAAAGAACGCAACCCCTCTTCCATGGTTTTAATACTTCACAATCCTAATTGTATGTAGGAAGAAAGAGTCATTTTATGTATATTGGGGTTTTTTTTTTGTTTATTAATTAGGTTTATAGATATATGATTCATATGACTAAGGGAGAAGTCAACACGAGTCTGGACTATGAGTACCGTATTTTCACCCATATAACCCGCCCACGCAGATAACCCGCACACGCATATAACCCGCGGGTTTTCTGGATCGTGTAAAATGTTTCCCGTATACCCCGCCCACGCATATAACCCGCCCACGCAGATAACCCGCACACGCAGATAACCCGCACACGCATATAACCCGCGGCGAGTAAAAGAGAAGGGAAACAGCTGAGATGGGGGGGGAAGAAACGGAGAAAGAAAGAAGCCTGCGCACGCTGGGGAAGAGGAAAGGAACGAAGGAGAAGGAAACAGCTGAGATCGGGGTGGGGGAAGAAACGGAGAAAGAAGCCTGCGCACGCTGGGGAAGAGGAAAGGAACGAAGGAGAAGGAAACAGCTGAGATCGGGGTGGGGGAAGAAACGGAGAAAGAAGCCTGCGCACGCTGGGGAAGAGGAAAGGAACGAAGGAGAAGGAAACAGCTGAGATCGGGGTGGGGGAAGAAACGGAGAAAGAACCCTGCGCACGCTGGGGAAGAGGAAAGGAACGGAGGAGAAGGAAACAGCTGAGATCGGGGTGGGGGAAGAAACGGAGAAAGAAGCAAGCCTCCGATCGTGTAAGCCTCCGATCGTGTAAAATATTTTCTGTATACCCCGCCCACGCATATAACCCGCAGGGGGCGCTGTGCATGTAAAAACCGCATATAACCCGCGGGTTATATGGGTGAAAATACGGTAATTGTGAAGTATTTTGAAGAGAATTTTAAAAAATCACATTTAATTAATATTACATTCAATTAATATGATTTTTTTTCCATTACGTGTTTTAAAATTTTGCTATTCTTTCACACTAAAGGTCATAATTTTGGCAAAGCTCGTAGAGATCTCTGAGAGCTGACCCAAGACTACTGAGGGCAATTTATAATCCTAGGTCCTTTAAGAATTATTTGAGAATAATCAGAGAATTAAAAATGAAGCACTGAGAAGAGACGTGGAAGGAGCATGCATAGCTTTGTAAAAGGCAATCAAGAGGAATAGGATAGTTGTTACATGCAATCCTCAACTTATGACCACAAGTGGGATCAGAATTTCTCTTGCAAAGCAAGGCGATTATTAAAGGAGTCACACACGATTTTTCAACCTTTTTTTTTTGCCATGGCCGTTAAGCAAATTGCATCAGTTATTAAGTGAAACAGGGCAGTCGTTAAGGGAATCCACCTTCCCCCAAACACCTTGCTTGTCAGAAGCCAGCTGGGAAAGTCGCAAATGGTGATCACAGGACCCTGGGATTCCATTTAATGGCTAGAACACGCTAGTTGCCAAATGCTCAAATGATTGTGGGGATGCTGCGACAGTTATAAGCATGAGAACCAGCCCTAAGTCCCTTTTTCTAGTTCTGTTGCAACTTTGAACAGTCGCTAAATGAATGGTGGTAAATTGAGAACTCCCTGGACATCAGTAGAGGCCCAAACCTTTCCCCTTAAATCCAGGTGGAGGGACATGAAATAAGGGATTTAAATCCCCCTGTTTTATCCAGAGAATCTGCCATTCCACCTCTTTGATCAGGCGCTAAGTTGCAAATGTCACACAGACTTGAAAGTGATAAAGATTGTGCACCTTTCAGAGTCTTTTAGGGGAAAAAATCATTTTCCTTTTTTTAGGGGGCATTATCTGAGGATTTCTTACTATTGTTGCACACCAGCACGCAAGTCTTGTAACACGTTGAAAACATGCCTGTACTTTTTAAAGCCAGCCTTTTGTTTAAAAACACTCTTGATTCCTATTAGAAGAACGTTCCCCAGCTAGTTGGAATTGGCTATTTAGTAGCTTCCTGTTCTACATTTGGAAACTTTTCAGATTATATTCTGGGAGTTGGAAGTCCACAGGTCTTAAAGTTGCCAAGGTTGGACACCACCGATTTAGATCAATTAACATTAATCGATCTAAGTCAGTGGGTGTCCAACCTTGGCAACTTCAACTCGCAGAATTCCCCAGCAGGGCTGGCTGGTTGGCTGAGGAATTCTGGAAGTTGAAGTCCACAAGTCTTAAAGTTGCCAAAATTGGATACTCCTGATCTATGTGAACACCGTGTGTGTTTTTGCATTCTGCAAATCTCCCCAAAACGCCCCGTTTTTCGCAAAAATGGCCCTGTCCCCCCCCCCAAAGGATATGAATAGCCCTTAGAAAGCTTGTAGAGTGTTCCTGGGGGGGGGTGAGAGGCAAAAACAAGCAAAAACCGGACCATTTTCTCCTCATTTCTGCCCTCCCCAGCCCCCATGAGCTCTCTGAAAGCCTCCTAAAGGCTATGCATGGCCATTTTGGTGAAGGAGGCGGGGTTTGGGGAGGCAAAAAATGCTGTATTCAGTGTATAAGACGCACCCAGATTTTCAGCCTCTCTTTTTAGGGAAAAAGGTGCGTCTTATACTCCGAAAAAATATGGTATGTGGAAAGTTGCAGTTGGGGTCTCGGTTGAAGTTGACTTGTGCCAACTTTACAAGTTGGTTGTGCCAACCTCTGTAGGGAGAATGCACCTATTTAGTCAACCTAAGGCACTTGATGGTTCTGAGGGGGCTTGGGGAAGTCCCCAAGGTTTTGGTGGGCAGTTGTATTGAGACTTTGCCTCTTACAACATAGCGGCTGCCTTAAATACGACAGAGTGAAGTGACAGAGAAGACACCCCAAACTTCACTAAGACAAAGAACTAATCCAACTGAAGTTGAGTAAAAGTTCATGTTCAAGGCAGTGGTGGGTTCAGAATCCCGTCACAATCGGTAGGCTGTGCACGGGGCCAGGCGTCCTAGTTGGGCACGCACGCTGGGCACACATGCACACGCCACTGCCCTGCGACACCCAGCTGCTTGGCGGAGGTTGTGCAGGCGCTGTGTGCGCGTGCGCAGTTGGCCAGTCGCATTATAAACAGCATTATAAACAGCAGGCGGGCCAAACGAGCCCCCGTATCGGTACGGTGGCCGCTGCTCCTGGCTACTACCGGTACGGCAGTACTGGGCCATACCGCCCAGAACCCACCACTAGTTCAAGACTATCTTATAGGAACCCAGGTAGTTTTCACTAAGTAATTGCCCTGTTATTAACCATTTGAAGTTATGATATGCTGAAAAAATAACCTTTACGACTTCAGGAGCTTCTTGTATGAAAAGTGAAACGTTTCTGAAGAAAAAAACAAGAAAGCCCAGTTGCCTTTTGGAAAAGGCACTTTTGGGACAACCATGGCTGGATGACGAAGAAACTCCATAGACATCTTTACGAATGGCTCTCAAATTTGCTACTATTGTAGTATCTCCTCAGTAATTTGATTTCCATTCACAACTGGCTTTCAACAAGCAAACTCAATGAAAATGTCTCATTTAACAACTATGGTGATTCTCTTAATGGCTGCTGGTCATTAGGTGATGTCATAAGTCTGGCACAATCACATTTCACTTAACGACCACATCTCTTGGCAACAGGAGTTGCCATTCTCGGTTGTGGTTGTTGGGGGAGGACTACCTATAAGAAGAAGCAACCTATGAATATTTCACCACTCTTATTGCAACTACTTTAAAAAAAAAAAGTGATTCAAACCCTTTTAGGCCAGGATGGGCTAAAATAGCATTTGTTGATGATCTATGAATAATATTTGGGGTATCCGGTGGAAAAAGTCCCTAAGATCTTATCCGAGTTGGAAGCCAGCTGGTCTGTTTCTATGGAATTGACTGAGATTACTTCATATGGGATTATTTAGGATGAGTTTCAGCTTGTTCACATGAAGAGGGCTGGGTTTTCGATGATGCTAGGTTTGTGGAAGCCTCTAAGGCACAGGAAGATGGATCACACAATGGAAAATAGCTTTCATTTATATGTTTTTTATATTCAATTATTAAGTACCATGTTTCCCTGAAAATAAGACAGGGTCTTATTTTCTTTTGACCCCTGAAATAAGCACTTGGCCTTATTTCCGGGGAGGTCTTATTATTTTTGAGGTGCAGGAGGCAGCGAGTGGGGTCGCTGCTGTGTTGCAATATTTTTGGGGAGAGCTTATTTTCAGGGGAGGGATTATTTTAGTGCATGCGCTCAAAAGCCCAATTGGGCATATTATCCAGGTAGGTCTTATTTTTGGAGATTATTTACTAAAGTAAATAAAAGAACAAGGAAAGGGAAAGGAAAGGAAAGGGGAAAGAGACGTGAGGGAAGGTAGGGAAAAGAAAAGAAAAGCATTGATTGACTTCCAACTATCTCTGTTGCAGTAAAATAAGGCATTAGCATCAAATCACAGCTTTTTGTTTTTCCATAATAATATGAACAAGCCGTTTCTATAAAGATCTATCAATCTAATCTATAAATCCCAAAGTCAGAGTTTCATTTTTTTCCACATCAAGCATGAAGTTCAGAGGTGGTTTCCATGTGGAAACAAAAGTACTTATGTTCTTTTCTTCAATCAGAGTAGTCAGTTTCACCATTTCAGACAACTCCACAGAAAATGCTTTCTTGAGTGAGAGGGTGGTGGATCTCCAGCCTTGGTGGATCTTGGTATGCCTCCTTTCAAGAAATCAATGTGATCCTATTGACTTGAAGCATTATAATATAGTCTTCAACCTTCTTTATGGGGGAGCGGTTCTTGAAAGTTCTTGAAAAGATGGTAGGTTTACAGCTGGCCAGAAGGAAGTAGATGACCTTGACTCTTTTTAGCCCAGGTTCAAGGTTGAACATTGATTATACTTGTAGGTGGCTTCTGGTGGGAGTTAAACTTTCATGGTCCTGCTTCCCCACTCAGTGACTTTGGAGGTCAATGAGCAAGACATCTTTATGGGTCAGCAGTTGGGAGTGGGAGGTACTCTTCTGGAGTGGTTTCAGTCTGCTAGTGGAGAGGGATTGAATCCAATGGCCCTCTATCATGGGGTCTCTCGTGGTTTGGTGCTTTCTCCATTTCAGTTGAACAACGACGTGAAACTGCTGGGTGAGGTTATCATTAGGAGGTTGGGCACCAT
Organism: Thamnophis elegans; assembly: GCF_009769535.1. Classification (NCBI taxonomy): domain Eukaryota; kingdom Metazoa; phylum Chordata; class Lepidosauria; order Squamata; family Natricidae; genus Thamnophis; species Thamnophis elegans. Next base: position 75,983,525 of record NC_045548.1, on the reverse strand, counting down.
CATTTTGCTAATGATACCCAGTCAAACCCCAAGTTGAACAGGTGATGCAACTGAGTTGTTGAAATCCTCGGAGGTTGTCAGGGCCTGGCTAGGATAAAATTCCTTCCAGCAAGTAGTTATGGGGTCAGAAGCCATCTGACTGTAGGGATATGCTGTCTTCTGTCATGCTCTACACCAGGGGTCTCCAACTTGGCAACTTTAAGACTTATGGACTTCAACTCCCAGGATTCCTTGACTTGTAATAACTGTGAGACAACCATTTAAATAGGAACCAGACATGTGCAGCAGCTGCCACAAATGCCAATACAGTTCTAGGCTGCATCAACAGAGGGATAGAAACAAGATCACGTGAAGGGTTAATACCACTTTATAATGCCTTGGTAAGGCCACACTTGAAATACTGCATCCAGTTTTGGTCGCCACGATGTAAAAAAGATGTGGAGACTCTGGAAAGAGTGCAGAGAAGAGCAACAAAGAGAATTAGGGGACTGGAGACTAAAACATATGAAGAACGGTTGCAGGAACTGGGCATGTCTAGTTTAATGAAAAGAAGGACTACGGGAGACATGATAGCAGTGTTTTGCTATCTCAGGGGCTGCCCCAAAGAAGAGGGAGTCAAACTATTTTCCAAGGCACCTGAGTGTAGAACAAGAAGCAATGGGTGGAAACTAATCAAGGAGAGAAGCAACTTAGAACTGAGCAGAAATTTCCTGACAGTTAGAACAATTAATCAGTGGAACAGAAGTTGCCTCCAGAAGTTGTGAATGCCCCAACACTGGAAGTCTTTAAGAAGATATTGGACAGCCGTTTGACTGAAGTGGTGTAGGGTTTCCTGCCTAAGCAGGGGGTTGGACTAGCAGACTTCCAAAGTCCCTTCCAATTCTGTCATTATTTTATATTATAAGTCTTAAACTTGCCAAGAATTATGGGAATTGACGTCCACAAGTCTTAAACTTGCCATGGTTGGGGAACCCTAGTCTACACTGGCTCATATTTTGGAGGTCCTCTTGGACTCACAAGTCCTGCTGTGGCCAGAAGGATCTTCTCAGAACTTCATCTATTGTTCTAATTATGATCTTTTGGGGAGCAAGAGGCTCTTTTTACTCATCTCCCATTTGGACTGTTGTTCCCACATCCAGGAATATTCTTGAAAACCACTGTGAAAACCATAGTAACCGTCTGAGAGGGACCTTGGAGTCCTAGGGTACGGTCAGTTAAACATGAGCCAGCAATGTGTGACAGGAGCCAAAAAAGCTAATACAATCCTCGGTTGTATAAACAATCCTTAGTAAAGCCACACCTGGAATACTGCATTCAGTTTTGGTCACCAAAAAAAGATGTGGTGACTTTGGAAAAAGTACAGAGAACAACTAAGGTGATTTAAGGCCTGGAGACTAAAACATATGAAGAACGGTTGAGTATGACTAGTTTAGAGAAAAGGAGGACTAGGGGTAACATGATAGCAGTATTCCAGTATTTGAGGGGCTGCCACAAATAAGAAGGGGTCAAATCAGAGGTGGGTTCCTACCGGTTCGGACCGCCACACCCCTGAACCAGGTTTATCGGTGGTGTCATGCGCACAAGCAATTTTTTTACTAGTGCGCAGGCGCGCAGAGTGTGCATCAAGTGCGTGTGAAGTGCATCCCTGAGTGAACAGGCAGTAACTGAAACTGGAACCCACCCCCTGGGTCAAATTATTTTCCAAAGCACTAGAAGGCAGGAGAGGAAACAATGGGTGGAAACTAATCAAGGACAGAAGCAACCTGGAATTTTCCTAAAAGTGAGGACAATTAACTAGTGGAAGAGCTTGCCTCCAGAAGTTGTGGGTGCTTCATCACTGGAGGCTTTTAAGAAGAGACTGGACAGCCACGAATGGTATAGGTTCTCCTGCTTCAGCCGTGGCTTGGACTAAAAGACTTCCAAGGTTCCTTCCTGCTCTTCTGATTCTATTCTTAGAAGCTATAGCTAGTGTAAGATACTAAGTTAGGGATTAGCACGCCTCAAGATGTTGATTGTCCCCTTTAAAACCCTTTATTTCTCAGGAGTTAGATAACTACAGAATTCTGGCTGCCAAGAGTTTCTGCCTTCCAATTAAATCAGGGAAGAAATGGGCTGCCTCCGGATTCCCTCTCTTGAGAATGCCATGGAAGATAAGCCTTCCTGATCTTTGTCCCCTTTCTCTGGAACAGTACCTTCAGGGAAAATGGATACATCCCAACACATTTGGGGTTCAGGAAGCCAGGCTATTTTTTTTTGCTTTTTTAATCTTTGTCTATGTATGGTAGGATTGTAAGCCATTAGAGATGGTTGGAATTTGGAGTAGCAGATAAGCTTAATCGAATAAATTAAAAATAAATCCAGTCATTTATTTCTTCCAGGAAATTAATGATGGGTTAACACCAGGCTAAATATTGGATGCATGATTAAATACCCAGGTAAAGGTGAAGGTTCCCCTTACACATATGTGCTAGTCGTTCCCGACTCTGGGCTGGTGGTGCTCATCTCCGTTTCAAAGCCAAAATTGTCTCCATGGTCATTTGGTTGGCAGGACTCAACACCAAAGGCATATGGAATGCTGTTCCCTTCCCACCAAAGGTGGTTCCTATTTTTCTAATTGCATTTTTTACATGCTTTCGAACTGCTAGGTTGGCAGAAGCTGAGACAAGTAACGGGAGCTCACTCCGTTACGTGGCTCTAGGGATTCGAACCACCGAACTGCTGACCTTTCTGATCGACAAGCTCGGTGTCTTATCCACTGAACCACCATGTCCATATGTCACATTTTGATTGCAAGCAACAGTGCCCGTTATGGCCCCACCATTATTCTTCCATACCTCTCCTGCCACTGCCTTTATTTATAAATTGCTACAGCATGGGAAGTTCTGATGTAAGACTTCATGGCGTCCTGAAGCATTTGTCTGTATCTTTTGGTAGGTTTCAGGCTATCCCGGTTCCCATGGAATTCCAACCCTGGCAGGTAGCATTTATCCAGGACAAGCCTCTCTTTTGGATCAGACAGATTCCTGGAACCATCGGTCTCAAGAAATATCCGTGTGGCAACCCAACATGGAGGTAATTTTTCCACCCAGTTATTTCACAGACCATTTTCCCCCCCTCCCTCCCTCTTTTTGATGTGTCTCTGTGCTGATGCATATATTATATTCCTTGAATTATTACGGGGGAATTGAAGGGCCCCCTAAACTTCTCAGTTAATCTTTCTGATAAAGTTTAGATTGGTCTGCTCATGGATATTTCCTGTGAACTCACGTGGACTGTCAAGTTAGCCAGTACCAAAGAGCTATTTAGGAATAATTTAACAGCCAAGGGAACAGCGTGCCCTCAGACATTGTGGGTGCGTCATCACTGGTGGCTTTCAAGAAGAGACTGGATGGCCACTTGTCAGAAATGGTATGGGGTCTCCTGCTTGAGCAGGAGGGTGGACGAGAAGACCTCCAAGGTCCCTTCCAACTCTGTTATTCTATTAGACATTTACTCAGAATTTTGAGACAGTGTTTCATGACTTCCAGGGCAAGTGTGAATAAGTCATTACTGATACTTGTGGTTTCATTTGGCAGGATAAAGTTTTAGTTTATTTCTGTTTGCTAGATTATTCTAATCTAGATAGGAGGATTTTTTTACAGTTCTGCTAGAATTGGCATGGCTTACATCTTATGCAAAGATTCAAGACCAGTGAAGTTGCCCAACTCCTAAACATTTGATTGTCTGAATGCCTTTCTATTGGCACTTGTGATTGACACGTATAGTTGACATTCAAAGACTGGATCACTCCACTGCGCTGAACCCAAAACATTTTGAAGTTAAAATGAGGTTGGCGGCAGTGAAATGGGTAGAATCATGATGATGGCGAATACAGAATTAGTGTGATTGAACAGAAGCTAGAATTCACTAGAAGCTTTACTGTAACAGTGATGTAAGTATACAAGTTGGCCGAGGGGGTCAACCATGGCCCTTCGACAACCTGTGGACTTCACGGCTGGCCACAGGTTGTAAAAGAGGCCCTAGTTGCCGATCCTTGTTCTGAAGACATGGAGGCAACACTTGGATAGGTGAGATTCATCACAAGTGTGTTAGACCTTCGTGTGGATTATGGAAGCAGGTGATGAATGGCTGATGGGGTAACCAGCAGCTTTGATTCCACCATGTAAGAGGCAATGATGAGACCTTTGTTTCACTATCCTGCTTCTTGAATTGTTTCTACATACTTTCTAATGTAATTTGAAGCTTCAGTTGTTCTGGATATGAATTATTGACTTAAGGATCAGTGTATGACACTTTTGTCATAATGATTTCTTCAGCTAGTGGACCATTCCTGGATGCTGTTGGTTATGTTTTGTATAAAGCATTGCAGAAATTGGGGTGAGGCTGTCAAGATTCCAAGTAATAGAACCACAGCAAGCAAAACTCGGGGGCAGGTAGATCCCTCAAGGAACAGCTTTATTGGAGATATCGTATTGGCACAGATCGGGTAAAAACCGACTCTGAAGGTTCCCGCAGTTTCCACCTAATTAAAAGTAAAAGTTTTCCCTCAAACCCCAAACAATTAGTCACATGGTCCAATCAAAGCATTGTCTGGTTGCCTGGTGACATCACTCCTCCTTCCTCGGGCCAGGTGTGAGAATGTCCTTGGTTCCCAAGAGGAAGTATTTTATTTTGGCTGCAAAACTCCAGCTGTCTCTAGTCCTCCCCACCCTATCCCTCAACTCCAGTGCGGCAAGACTAAAGCTCCAAGATGGCTCCGGTCAGGTCAGCTTTAGGATTGACCACTTCAAACAACATTGTCTCAAGCAGTTTGGTGTGGTTCAAGGGTGAAATCTACCGGTTCGGACCGGCTCACCCAAACGGTTAGTAAAAAATGCTACCTAATCTAAATCGTGTGGCACAGCAGATTCCTCCCCCCCCCCTCACTATTCTACTTACCTTTGCTGACTTGGAAGGTTTCAAAATGTTCCTTTTTTAGTGCTGCGCAGACGCATCTCAGCTGCACATGCTTGCAAAGCGCACTCGGTAGCAGACTCACCAAGCCGGTAGCAGACTTCAGGGGATGACACCACTGATGTGGTTGTTCAGATCCTTCCTATTTGTCTGTCACTGTTGCTGCCGCCAAAGAAAATAAGTATCTCCATTTGTATTGTGTTTCCAGTAGGGTAGAACCCGATTCAGGCACCGATTAGCTTTTAAACATACTTCTTGGAGATGGAAAGTTTTAATCAGGTGGCTGTTGTGATTTCTTTTCTTGTGCTTTTTGCAAGTGTCAAAGTAGAAAGAAAAAAAGAAAACATAACCCTGCATTTCAGTTGGCTGACCCATTCACAGGTCTTAAAATATAATTAAAACCAGATAGAAAACTGCATTTTATTGTTTGCTTCCTCGAATGCCATTTTTAGCCGAGAGATATAATAAGGAAAATATTTGAAAGAAAACTATTACAGATGTTTCTCAAAGTGTGAGTAAAATAGACATCCATCTTAGCATCCAGTTTGTGTGCCTTTCTGGCGGGGGGGGGAGTGTCTTCTTTTTTGCAGGGTAAAGACTCATGTGGAGCTTTGCGTGTGCAAACACACACACACACTCACACTCACAGAGGCAAGTGAGAGAGAAAGAGAAAAATTACTTCTTACAGCTCTAAATTCAGACTCGCTCCTTGTTTTTCATAATTTGTCATAGCACATAAGAAACACCTATCACCACGAAGAGGCATTCCGGGATACTTACATACATGCATGCTTCATACATGAATGATCAGGAGAAAGCATGGGAAACATTTGCTGATCATCCATGATTGCTGAGAGAGAAGGGTTGTTCATTAAAGTAGATAAATGTGTGTGTTGGTATGAATTGTGTAGAGCAAACTTCACAACTTCATGACCTTGAGATATATCAGTGTTGGAGCTCTCAATAATCAGTCATACCGTCTGGCAATTTTGGAAACTTGTCAAAATATCAAGGGGTGCCAGCCCTGAGAATACCGGATCATAATGCCAGGCATTGACTTAATTGCTACTTGAGTCATCTGTGGTTTTCCTAATACAAAGACGTCCACTGTTAGGAGAAATCTCCAACCATTCTTTACCTTAAAAGCCTCTGTTTTTAACTTGTGCCTCTTTGTAAAGCATATTTTCTGTGTGATAAACCTTTCTCTGTTACCCAAACCTGCTTTTCAATCCTTGCATTAACTACTGAAGTGAGTACTGAATTAGGTTAGATAGGTTTTGTGTTTTGTGGTGGAGTTTGGTTGTAATCTGTATGTCTAGTCTAACAAAGAGATTGAGGAGGGGGTTTCATGATTGTAGTTTCCCAATATTTGAAAGACTGTCACAGAGAAAGAGGGCAGGTCAACCAGTGGTGGGTTCCTACCGGTTTGGAAACTAATCAAAGAGAGAAGCAACCTGGAATTAAGGAGAAACTTCCTAACAGTGGGGACCAGTAGAAGAGTTTGCCACCAGAAGTTGTGGGTGATCCATCACTGGAGGTTTTTATGAAGAGACTGGACAGCCACTTATTTGGAATAGCATAGAGCAGGGGTGTCAAACTCGCGATGACATGTTGTCACATGACGTATCGCAACTTCTCCCCCCTTTGTTAAAACGGGGGTGGGCATAACCAGTGCATAACACATATGGGTTGCGAGTTTGACCCCCCTGGTATCAAGTTTCTTGCTTGAGCAAAGAGTTGGACTAGAAGACCTCCAAGGTCTCCTCCAACTCTTATTCTAGATTCTCTTATAGTCAAAGCTAAAATGTATTAGATCATTAGTACTCAGTGGTGGGTTCCAGATTCCGTTGCAACCGGTATGGTGCAATGGGTCCCAGCGTCCTCCACATGAATGCGTGCAGTGCTTACCTTCTGCAATGCTCCAGCTTCTCGGCGGAGCATTGTGCAGGCGTTGTACACTACATGCGCGTAAGCCCCGAAGAACTCAAATACAGGTAAAGACAGCAGGTGGGTGGGCCCTCCGGAGCACTGTATCGGAACGGTATCCGGTGCTCCCAGCAGACACCAGTACACCCGTACCGGCACGTACCGGTTGTAACCCACCACTGTTAGTACTATATTGCTTTCTGTCATTTTTCCTTTAGCCCAGAAAACCAGGATACAGCATATTCTCACTTGAAAAAGAAAAGCAGGGTCTCTATTGATGACAGTCACATTAAAATAAAAATGATTGACAGTTAACATTTCAGCTTGTCTCTTTTCTGCTCACCCGCCCTGCTTTGTAGGATACTGGCAGTTTGGATATGCGCGGGATGGGACAGGTCCTACCAGCACATCTAATGGAAGAGAGATTGATACGACAGCAACAAGAAATGGAGGAAGACCAAAGATGGTTGGAAAAGGAGGAGAGATTTCTGGTAATGGAATTATTATTTTTTTGGTTTCCTTGTTGCAATTATAACAAGCACTTTGCCTCTCAATGCAGATTTATGCTCTTTGCCAAAGTATAAGTGAGTCACGTTTCTCTTTCTTTATATCTGATAATAATCATAAGAAAACAGTGTTCCCGTTTCCATTACTCGCTGGCTAACTTTCCCACAAGCACACCCTTTTAAGTATTCCCTTCAGATATTAGTTTTTCTTCCATGTATTTTTCCCATTTCTGAACTGTCCATTTCCCTCCAAGAGGGGTGGTTACTATTAGAAATCCCACCTCAATCTTTGTTGATCATGTGGCTGATAGTGAGTCGGCTATAACTTTAAGGATGGGTCGTAAGGCACTTTGAACAGTGCTGTCACAACTTCAGATCGTCGTTTAAAAGGGTTGTAAGTTGAGGAGTAGTAATAGCATTTTACGTATTGCTTCACAATGCTTTACAGCACACTCTGAGCGGTTACAACATCGGCATATTGCCCCCGAAAATCTGGGTCCTCATTTTACCCACTTCGGAAGGATGGATGTGTGTGTGTGTGTGTGTGTGTGTGTGTGTATGTTTGTGTGTATAAATGGCTCTGTGTGTGTGTATGTGTGTGTGTGTGTGTGTGTAAATGGCCTTCCCTCCCTCTCTCCTGTTGTGATAAGACACCCCTCAGTGTGTGTGTTTTGTTACGATACAGCCTGTTGTGCCTTCAAATGGTTTCTACTGTACTGCTGTAAATGGCTTCTACTGTACAGCACAGTGGAATTGCCATGGTAACGGCTTCACCGTACTCCACAAGGGGGCTCCCTCTGGTAAGGGGCAAGAAGATGCCTTCTTTAAGTCAAGAGGCTTATTTTGTGGCTTCCTCCAAACATGGCTGCACTTAGAGCTTGGGTGTCTCAAATGTCTTGTTGGGTTGACTGTCAGGCTGGATTAGCATTATCCAAACCAACAAATTCTCCATAGATTGAATAATAAATACATCTGCAACATTATGATTTTCTTTTTTAAAAAAATTAAATTATAAGTTACACTGTAAAATTTCAGCTGTGATCTCTTTATCTCTCCCTGTAGCTAATGCGTCAGAATAATTAATCTTTTCCCAAGTAAAGCTTTGTTATCTAGTCTATGAAACAGCTGGACATGCAGATTTTGTTTTTCATGAAGTCTCTGCTTGCCCACTTCCTTAAAGGCTACCAAATAAGGAAAAAACAACGTTGTTCCCAAGGGGGAAAATAAGCAGCTGCAACTATTCTGGATGAAATTATTCAGAGCTATCTATTGACTGTCTCTTCCCTTTTTGATGAAAATGGAACAGGCTTCCCACTCTCAACTGGTCTGTGAGCTTTTGACATAACTGCTCTATTTAAAAAAAATGCTCTAAAAGGGAAATAAAGAGAATTGTTTGTTCAGTACTTAATGTACGTGTACACACACACACACACACACACACACATACACAATTTTTATAGCCAGAAAGTTCATTCCAGATGTTCCAATCTGCTTTTGTGCCATTGGGGTACAAACTGTGCAAAAATAGACCCAGATTGTTGGGGACAAGAGGCTAACTCTGTAAACTGCTTAGAGAGGGCTCTGAAGTACTGTGAAATAGTATATAAGTCTAAGTGCTATTGCTATTGTGCAGCCAGGGCTCTCAGCACACTGGGCTATGCTGTTTGGAAGACATTTTTCCCCCCAAGGGGAGAAAAAAAACCGTTAATATCAGTGGCGCTTCAAGCAAAGTCAGTTGGGGCTCGTACTACTCATCGGGTTGGTTTCTGGCCAATGCTGGGGTTGACTTCCCTCTTAAAACTGTAGAAGCAAGAAATGTTTCCCAGCAGCAGCCAAAACCAGAAAGGAACATTTTCAAAGCCTAAAGATGCTTCGCGTATTTCCTTAAACCTTAATTTCCATTCTCTCCTTATGGAGAGGAGCGGGAGGCATTGACTTCAGTCAGCACATCAATAAAAATATTGAGTTTGGTTCAGGCCTCAAAGGAAGTTAGAGACAATTTGGGGCAGGGTGTATTTTCTCCTATGAGTTGCCTGCTTTTTTAAAAACCTGCCACAGATCAATCTTCATTGGAATATATCTTATTGCCAAAATATTTATTTTTAATTTTTAATTATATAAAATACAAAGAGAAGAAAAAGATAGGAAATTAAGGGAAGGAAAGGGAGAGAGGAAAAGGGGGCGTGAGATACAAGGGGAAAGAGAAAAAAGAAAGAAAAAGTGGGCATGGACTTCCAACACTCTTTAGCACAGTACAAGATAAATACACTCCAACCTCCAGTTTTTGCTTTTACACATTAGTATATTACTAGCCATTCCTATGGGACGCAATGGCTCAGTGGTTAAGACGCTGAGCTTGTCGATCAGAAAGGTCGGCAGTTCGAACCCCTAGCACTGCGTAATGGAGTAAGCTCCCGTTACTTGTCCCAGCTTCTGCCAACCTGGCAGTTCAAAAGCACATTAAAAAATGCAAGTCGAAAAATAGGAACTACTTTGGTGGGAAGGTAACAGCGCTCCATGCGCCTTTGGCGTTTAGTCATGCCGGCCACATGACCACGGAGACGTCTTTGGACAGCGCTGGCTCTTCGGCTTTGAAATGGAGATGAGCACCACCCCCTAGAGTGGGAACAACTAGCACATATGTTTCCTTTACTTTAGCCATTCCTATAACATCAAATCTTTCTAATCAACAAAACATTGGTACTAATCACCATTGCAAAGATCATAGTTATATCAAGGTCTGAAAAGCTTCCTTTGATTCTCTCTATTAGTGTTTCTCAACTTTAAGCACAGATAGTCCTCAACTTACGATGACAATTGAGTCCAGAGTTTTTGTTGTAAACCACAATATTTCTTAAGTGAGTTTTGCCCCAATTTACTACCTTTCTTGCCTTGGTTGTTAAGTGAATCATTGCAGTTGATAAGTTAGTAAGCCAGTTCTTCAGCGAATTTGGCCTCCCCCGTGAATTTGCTTGTCAGAAAGTCGCAAAAGGTGATCACATGACTCCGGAGACATTGCAACCGTCATAAATATGAATCGGTTGTCAAGCATCTGAATTTGGATCACGTGATCATGGGGGATGCTACAAAGGTCGTAACTGTAAAAAACGGTCATAAGTCACTTTTTTCAGTGCCGTTGTGACTTTGAACCAGGGGTGGGTTCCTGCCAGTTCTAACCTCTTCTATAGAAGAGGTTCCACAAATGTACACTGCCGTTTAGAACCGGTTCCAGCTCCCTCCCCCCGCCCGCCGGCACACCATCAAGATGAAGAGCGAGAGGAGGAATTCTGGGAGTTGAAGTCCACAAGTCTTAAAACTGTCAGGTTTGAACAACCCTGGGTTGTTGTTTTTTTTTTAAAGGGTTAGGGGTGCAAGGATCTTGTAACTTGGCAGCTTTAAGACTTGCGTGCTTCACATGCCAGAGTTTCTGAGCCGACATTTTGGTTGCTAAGCAGGAGCGTTGTTAAGTGAGTTTCACCACATTTTACGAGTTGGCCACGACCACCCAGTCACATGACTGCCAAGCCACTCCCACTTGTCACATGGCCGGCAAGCCACTCCCACAAAGGCCACACCTACGGAAGAGGTTCTAAAAATTTTTGAAACCCACCACTGCTTTGAACGGTCCCTAAACAAACTTCTGTAAATCAAGTACCACCTATATGTGGATTTCAACTCCCAGGGAATTGAAGTTCAGGCACCTTAAGAGTTGCCAAGGTTGAGAAACATTGCTTTGTATTAGGTAAAGGTAAAGGTTCCCCTCACACATATGTGCTAGTCGTTCCCGACTCTAGGGGGCGGTGCTCATCTCCATTGCAAAGCCGAAGTGCCAGTGCTGTCCGAAGTCATCTCCATGGTCATGTGGCCGGCATGACTCAATGCCGAAGGCGCCCGGAACGCTGTTACCTTCCCACCAAAGTGGTCCCTATTTTTCTACTTTTTACATGCTTAGGCTGGCAGAAGCTGGGACAAGTAACGGGAGCTCACTCCGTTATGCGGCGCTAGGGATTCGAACCGCCGAACTGCCGACCTTTTTGATCGACAAGCTCAGCATCTTAGCCATTGAGCCACCGTGTCCCTTGCACCAGTAAACCACGATTTGTGGGTTGTTGATAGTGGAGCATCACAGTTCATTGCTAGGGATAGAAAAAGGTTTGTAAAAATGACCACGAGCAAGGAACATGTATTTTTGGCAAATGGATGGAAGGTGAGGGCGTCTGGTGAAGGTAATGCATGTTGTTCATTCCTAAACGAGCAGTTACCAAAAGTAAAAAGTAGAAAGTAAAAGCCTATTTAAACTGCAGTGTCTCTGTTTGCTGGTTTGTGTGTTCTCCAGCACAACTTTCACAACGCTTTGAACACACTCGCTCTCCCAACGGGGAGCTTCCCTAATACTTTCTATTAAAGAAATGAATTGCTTGTCATCTTATCAGTGTGTGTGTGTGTGTGGGAGGGGGGAACTGTTTGTAAATCTCACCATTTCTTTGCAGGGTTTTCTTTTCAAACATTTCCACCCACATACGCTTCAGTGCCCATCCCAGATTTACTAAGGAAGCATCATCATCAACAACAACATGGATGGAATTTTTTTGATGCTAAAGTTGGGTTTTATGATTTTTTTTTTTTGCTTTTGAATAAAAGGAGAAGAAGCAGGGCTTGGTTTTCCCTCCGTTGTGCATTTTTTCCCACTATGTGAAGGAAAAGCGGCATGGAATGCAGTAGAACTGTCCAGTTTTTCTTTGCGGAAAGGGGCGGTTACTGCTAATTATATCTTGGGCATCCCAAGAGAATTCAGCTAAATGAGGGCCTGTGAATAGTTTGGTTTTGCACCGTTTGCATGGAGGTCACTGCTGTTGGAGGCTGTGCTAGTGTGCAGTTGCAGTTTGTGTAACAGAGCCTTCTTACCCAGCTGGATGTATCTGGGTTTGTTGCACCTGGAGGCTGTTCAATTGATACGTTATGCCTACAAGTTGTGCACTGGTTCTATAGTGTCACGTAAAGCAAAAAACAATGACACAACTCCAAAACTTTTGAGGAAATGGTGTGGTTGTTCATTTTAGTGGGGGGGGGGGGGACACTAACTTCTAGTGCTTCTGTCCATGGTCAGTGTCCTGCTTGGAAAACACACACAAACACACATATAATGGCACAGTGGCTCAGACACTGGGCTTGTTGGCTAGAAAGCCAGCAGTCTTAAGTTCAAGACCCGAGTGCCATCCAATGGGGTGAGCTCCCGTGGTCGCCTCAGCTCATGACAGCCTAGCAGTTTGAAAACATACAAATGTGAGTAGATAAATAGGTATCACTTTGGTGCAAAAGCAATAGCGCTCTGTGACATTAGTGCTGGTTACTTGACCATGGAAATGCCTTTGGACAGCGTTGAAGCGTTCAATGGCCTTGAAACGGAAATGGACACCATCCCCCAGAGTCAGCAAGGATTAGCAGAGTAAAATCCACAGGGACTCCTTATACTGTACATATGCATATACTGTATATGTTTGTGTGTGCGTATTTATATAATTAGTGTTGTATATCAGTGATTGTAAATGCAATACATACTTTATCATGGGATGCTAACACGCTAATGTACATTATTTCCAGAGGGAATGGCTCCTCACACACATACGGACTTCCCAAATCTTCCTTTGCTGGGAACTTTGTCTGGGACCGTATTTTATAAAAGAATCATTTATTTTATTCCAATATTTTCTTCTGTAAACCTTTGCATTCTTTTTTTTTCCTTATGTACTTTGCAACTTTGTTGCTCACAGAGCCCTAAGATTTTCTGTGATTTCATTAAAAATAGATGCACATACTGTTCCTTGTGCTGAAAGCTTCACATTTACAAGAGCGCAGAAACAATCCTGCAAGATAACACACACAAATAACAAGGGGAGCTGGCAGCCGAGGAAGCCTACGCTAAAAGATTATATTTTAAAAGTTAACCGATCGATGGTAGTGCCAGGGCTGCCATGCAGAGAAATTAGTTCATTTCATTGGAAAGCTAAATACAGTGTCACCTTGGGGTAGCAGCAGTACTTTGACTTACATTCCGCTTTCTTAGTGCTTTTTCAGCCCTCTCTAAGCGGTTTACAGAGTCATCCTCTTGCCCCCCAACAATCTGGGTCCTCATTTTACCCATCTCGGAAGGATGGAAGGCTGAGTCAACCTTGAACCGGTGAGATTTGAACTGCCAAACCGCAGCTAGCAGTCAGCTGAAGTAGCCTGCAGTACTGCACTCTAACCACTGCACCACCGTGGCTCTGCAAATGGCGGTCCCTTTCGTCTAATTTCTGTAGAGATTCTCAGTCATCCACGTCATGGTTGTTGCAAAGGTGCTTTTCCAGGAGGCAACTGGACTGTCTTGTTTTTTTCTTTTCCATGAGAAGTAAAACATCTTCAAAAGAAAGAAAACAAGAAAGTCCAGTTGCCTCCTGAAAAAGCATCTTTGGGACTTCGTCTAATTTGTTTAGGACATCTTGTACAGGGCTGTCAAACTCGCGGGCCGTGGGCTGGATGCATCGTGCATGCCCAGTTCAGCGAAGGGAAAATAAGTTGCGACCCGTCACATGACGACGCCTTGATGACGCGAATATACACCCTTGATCTTGTAGATGTCTGCCCATATGGTCCAATCTTCAGCAAGTTGCCATCACACTCAAATTTATGGACAAGGTTCAGCAAATATCTGTACATCCAATTATCCGTTCTATCTTTTCTGCTAAATGATGCGAGTGGTCTACTTTGGCTCAAACTCATGATGCCCCATCAATTCACGATCCTGCACTTCAGATATCTGCAATGTGTAATATATCTTTCTGAATTCTGAGTTATCCCTTCCACATCGGATATATGGAAGAGGAAAAAGAAGTGGAGTAATTCGTTGGCATTCTCAGATCGAAAGGCTGTTTCCTGTCCTTAATAACGTGGTTTCTGGATCTCGTTCTGTTGAGCCATTTGAATGTTGCCAGATGTCTCCATCTTGGTCTTGACAGCAACAGAATGAAGAGTTTTGTGATGACTTAACAAATCAATTTTATTATCCCAGAAGTCTTTTTTAAAGCTAACTGCATTCATCTGATGAACTGTGTGCAATCCTATAGAGAGGTTGTAGAGAGGTAAGAAAAGGGATGGTGAACATGTGAAAGATTGCTTTGTTAACTAGGAGATATGGAAACATTTTTTTAAAAAATTGCAGTAAATGCTTAAAAGAAGAACCAGGAAGGATATGCAAAAGAAGAAGAAGTGCACGCTGTAAAAAATTGAAATGCCAAAGTGGTATTAAGATTGGAACTGCATTTTAAAGTATTTTGAATAATTTATGACTTCAGAACCCTTGTCACAATCAAGTTAGTATCAGGGAGTAAATTAGTACAATATGAATTGTAAATCAGAATGAGAGCTAATCAAGGTTCCTATGTCACCTAAAAATTACATCTGTATTTAAGAATCGAACAAAGGGCTAACCTTGTGAAGAAAAACCCAAACTTTGAATGTATTACAAGTCTATATGTAGAATTATAGTCCATAGATGGCTTCCCAGTTGAATTAAATTCTGTTTCAGGGTTTTTCTTTTTCAAATTTTATTTTTGACAGTGACACATAATCCTACAACTTCTTTTGGCATTCTATTAAAGAGGGAATTATGTGTGATTTCCAGTAAAAGACTTAAAGTATCCTAGCAACTGTCACCATCAACAAAGCCAATTTGGTATACTTTGTAGTGATATATGGTTTTGGTGCAGTTTAACTGAAAGACATCTGCTAAGAAAGCAAATTCAGCCTTAAAATTTATTTCATTCTAAAATAGACTGTCTTCCAGAATGGTTGAGCTTTACATCATTGTCCCCAGATATTTAAAAAAAAAAAAGACTTTTGCAACCTACTTGGGTCATTGAGAATTAGATGGCGTAAATGTTTTTTTGCTGTTATATTACATTTCCAAAAGGTTCTAGAAATGGGTTTTAATTTTGTTAATCATCAGGGTAATGGTCCAGTGTAAAATATCTTGGTAAATTTAATATTTATTTTCCAGTGATATTGTTACATTAATTATTCTGTTTCACTGGTGCACCCATTTAAAAACCACATTAGCAGCAGATCATAACTCTTCCATCACTATTTCTTGAAGTTGAAAAACTTGGGAAGATTTAAACCTGCCTCTAAATCTATTCTGAACCATGCAAGCTGAGAGTGGGTGACTTTGGGCCCATCACTCTCAACCCACTGAGTAGATGTTGGAAATGATCCCAACAATATGAAGGGAAATGCCACGGAAACCATGTTCAGATCCTGGAGCAAAGACCCCAACAAATAAGGTTGAGCCACGGGCTGCATACATTGAGTGCCACGTGGCAAGCCCAACAATTATGGCTGGTCCCACTCCTATAGGAGGAGGTTTGCTGACGGGCTTTCAAACTTCTTTGTAAAGAAGGGATTCCCAACTTTATGACTTGTGGACTTCGACTCCCAGAACTCCTCAGACAGCATGTCGCCAAATTGTCATGGTTGGAGGCTCCTGCTGCAAAGGGCTGGGGATCCATTTGAATGTCTTACAAATCAGCCATTTATGAACAGAGGAACAAGAGACAAAGTATCCCAAAGGTGCTTTTTCAGGAGGCAACTGGACTTTGTTTTTTCTTTTGAAGACTTTTCGCTTCTCATCCCAGAAGCTTCTTCAGCTCTGGCAGGATGGTGGGAAAATGGAAGGATTTATATTCCTGGCAGGCAATCTGCAATTTGCATCCTTTTAGAGTAGGGCTGTCAAACTCCCAGCCCGCGGGCCGGATGTCTCAAGTGCTGGCCATACCCACGCCCGGTGTCGCGAAGGGGGAAAAAGTCCCAATACGCCACGTGGCACTGCTGTGAGTTTGACACCCTGTTTTATTGGAGGTTTCTCTCTGTCCTCAGGGTCACCTAAGTAGTGCAAGTGCTTCCTGTAGTCTGCATTTTTTTTTCCTCCGGAAATCCATTCCTACTCCCACACTATTGAAAAGTTGTTCATCCCAAATTGTATAACTAAAAGTCTGTAGAGATTCTCAGGCATCCAAAGAAAAAGCACCTTTGGGACAACCATGGCTTGGATGACTGAGAATCTCTACAGACTTTAAGAAATAGAGTCATTTCTCTGCATGAGTGTTGAACAGGGGATACTTCGTTTCCCCCTCCCTGCATAAGCAGGAAAAAACGGTAAGCAGAGTATTTGATTAAACACCAAATGGAGCTGTGTGGTTGAATGAGGAATTAGGTTGGGCCCTTGTGGTTCCAAATCCAGAAAAATACAATTTAATACCAAGAAATAATGTAGACATGCTCAACCTGTTCTTCTTGATACTTTTAATTTTCACTTAAATTAGGCCAATCTTCTTCAACAAAGACTTCTTACAATATGAAACCTATTTTTTATTGCCACATACGTTTTGATGCACTTTGGCTAAGTGTTGCCTCAAAGTAAGCACCCATCCACCTCTGATCATTTGAGACTCAAGTCTGCAAACAGAATAGCCAGCAGGGAAAGGAAATACAAGTGGTGACAGCAGCTGGGATAACTGTCTATGGTAATTTGTAACACAGGTAGTTAGGTGTGGTACAGATATTCTTCAGATGGTAAGGTGATTTTTAAAGCGATGACCCAGATGTTTAAAGATTTGCAAATTAGGTAGGTAGGTAGATAGATAGGTAAATTTGTATATATAGATGGATAGATTTGGATAGATAGATTGATAAATAGATAATACAATAAAATAGCAGAGTTGGAAGGGACCTTGGAGGTCTTCTAGTCCAACCCCCTGCCTAGGCAGGAAACCTTATACCGTTCCAGACAAATGGCTATCCAGCATCTTCTTAAAGACTTCCAGTGTTGGGGCATTCACAATTTCTGGAGGCAAAGCTGTTCCACTGATTCATTGTTGTAACTATCAGGAAATTTCTCCTCAGTTCTCAGTTGCTTCTCTGCTTGATTAGTTTCCACCCATTGCTTCTTGTTCTATACTCGGATTCCCTGGAGAATAGTTTGACTCCCTCTTCTTTGTGGCAACCACTGAGATATTGGAACATTGCTATCATGTCACCTCTAGTCCTTCTTATCATTAAACTAGACATAGCCAGTTCCTGCAACCGTTCTTCATATGTTTTAGCCTCTAGTCCCCTAATCCTCTTTGTTGCTCTTCTCTGCACTCTTTCCAGAATCTCCACATCCTTTTTACATCGTGGCGACCAAAACTGAATGCAGTATTCCAAGTGTGGCTTTACGAAGGCATTATAAAGTGTATTAACACTTCACGTGATCTTGATTCTATCCCTCTGATATAGATTGATAGATTTGTATAGATGGATGGATAAATTTATGTAGACAGATTTAGATTTGTGTAGATAGATTTGTATAAGGTGGGTGGATAGATAGAAAGAGAAAGAAAGAAAAGGAAAGAATAAATCAACTATCACAACTCTTATTTTTCTTGATTTGGAAAGGGTTTTTTTTTAGTTTTGCATATTACTCTATTCAGTATCAGATGATGGGTATGATCCCTAGGACTTTAAGGTGTACTCATGAACACAGCCCTTCTTTTTTAATTTTGAAATTCCAAGAAGACCGTCCCTTTCTGGCTTCTCCAAAGAGTTAATAACAGCCAGATTCCCTCCCTCCCTTCCTTCCTCCTCTCCTAAGCCAGGGCAGTGCTGGGCGCAGACGGTCTTCCTCCTAACCTTCTCGGTCTCGGTGCTTTTAGAGAGCCTGAGCACTTGGCCCCGTTCGGGAAGCTTGGCGAGGGAGCCAAGTACATTTAAGCCTTCCTCAAGCAGGAAACAGGAATTAATGCGCAGCATTTCTCATCCTGTGGTTGAAACTTTTTGCAGCTAGGAAGAAGCTGCAGCTGCGTGGAGCTGCTCCTTGCTGCTGCTGCCTGCTGCTCTTCCTCCTCCTCCCGAGAGAATTAAAATGCAGGTTTTCCAATGTTGTCTTGGGGAAATGGTACTCTCAATATTTATCTCAAAGCCTTTATTATGTGCAAGCAAACAGTGGGTAGATGGAAAGGGTTGTTGTTGGGTTTTTTTGCTGGGGTGGAAGTCTTGAGAAGGTTCGGTGTCTTAAGTTTTGCAAAAGCCAGTTTTGGTGGTGGTGGTGGGGGGAGCAACATTGGGATAGAAAGAAGAGGAATGTAATAACATCTCTCTTACTCGAAGCCTACTTCTTCCCCGCCCTTCCTCCCCCCCTCCTTAGCAACATTTCCTTTGCTTCTGCTAATCATTCTAATTCCTCAGCTCTCTGACCCGCTGCGCTTTTGAAACCTCCGATCCAAACCCACGTGTGTTTTCTCTTCCTAGAAACCCGATGTGAGGCTGTCGAGAGGGAGCATTGATCGAGAGGACGGAGGACTCCAGGGTCCGGTAAGCAGACCTTCTCACCCGTCAAGCAAAATCTGCTGCTTTTGATTCCCCCCCCTCACTTTTATCGTTTTATTAATTTATAATATGGCATACCAAAAGGATACGAAAGCAAAAATATTAGGGAAATTAGGAAAGGGAAAAAGGGGAAGTGGATAGTGGGGGGAAAAAGGAAAAAGACGGAAAAAAAAGGCACTGACCTCCGATTCCTTTGGGGCAGTAAAAGATCTACCCTCAACTTTTTACTTTTTCACAATGATAGAAACCAGCCATTTTCATAACAGAAAATCTATCTGATCAGTGAAACCCAAAATCAAAGTTTCCTTTCCCCCCCCACCTGAAGCACAAAGTCCAGAAGTGATTTCCAAGTAGAAATGAAAGTATTTGCATTTTTTTTTCTTTGATCAAAGCAATTAATTTGGCCATCTCTGCTAATTTCATCAGTTTTTGTAGCCCTTCATCCCTTGTGGGGTTTGAGGTGACCTTCCATTTCTTGCTGCTTTTGATTTTTCTCTGTGGGGAATGAGGTTCCCCTCCCCATCTGCTTTCAGGAGATGAATTCCAATTCGCTTCAGGTTGCACCCAAGGATTATATTTCCGTGAAACACTTCAGGATGCTCGGCTGTTCCCCACAACTCTCTGGGAGTAACTTGTTCTCCTGATGACTCTGGAACAGATGCATTCTTTCCTTGCGCAGGATGTTTTCGTTATTTTTCATAAAATAAAATTACTTTTTGGTCTCATCGATGGATTAGGAAGATCGCAGATTGCTGATGTACTACTCCCAAGCGGGCTATTGGAAAAGCCAAAATAGAATCGCTTTCCAATGTTGGGAATCCAATTCACACATTTTGTGGCTTGCTCAATTTTCAGGGATTGGACGGGAAGGTAAAGAAAACCTCCTCGCTTTGGCTCTATGCAGGTAGCTTGTTTTATCAGACAAGCCGTGGTTTGTTAGTAGATAATTATGCTGGTAATGTGATGGTAATGAACATTTGTTTTGTTAGGACAGTTCGTCCTCATCTTAGGACCACAATTGAATCTGAAATTTTTGTTGCTAGGTGAAACATTAGTTGTTATTTTTGCCCCATTTTATGACCTTTTGTGCCACAGTTGTTAAGCGAATCACAGCAGTTGTTACCGTGTTTCCCCGAAAATAAGACAGAGTCTTATTTTCTTTTGACCCCCGAAATTGTGCTTGGCCTTATTTTCAGGGAGGTCTTTTTATTTTCAAGGTGCAGAAGGAGGCGAGCGTGGTCACCTCATGGCTGCTGCTGTGTTGCAATATTTTCAGGGAGGGCTTATTTTCGGGGGAGGGCTTATTTTCGTGGAAACAGGATAGTAACATGGTTGTTAAGTGAATCTGGCTTCCACATTGACTTCGTTTGTTAGAAGGTCTCAAAAGGGGATCCCATGATCCTCGGGGATACGGCAACCATCATAAACACGAGTCGGTTGCCAAGCATCTGAATTTTGATCATGTGACTATGGGGATGCTGCAACGGTCGCAAGTGTGAAAAACGATCACAAGCCACTTTTTTCAGTGCTGTTGTAACCTTGATCACTAAATGAGCTGTTGTAAGTCGAGGACTGCCTGCAGATAATGCTAAGTAGATCTCTGGCATTTGCTAGGAAAGCTCTTGAGAAGAAACGCTTCTAGGTAGCAGGATCTTAATGTTTACTGTGTGTTCTAGTGCAGCAGGGGTGGGTTTCTGCCAGCATTAACCGCCGATTCGGTGCGTACGCAATTTTGCAGTGAGTGAAGAGTGTGCACGCCTGATGCGCGCTCTGCACACTTGGCTAGTTGCCTATAAATAGGTCTGCGCATACGCAGAACATTTTAAAAAGTTAAAAAAACTTTGTTGCGGCGACTGGGACACCAGTTCAGGGGCGTGGCGAGCATGCTGTCCCTGTTGGTTCAGAGACCCAGTCGCCATTTCTACGAACTGGTGCGAACCAGTAGGAACCCACCTCTATAGTGCAGGGGTCTCTAACCTTGGCAACTTTAAGCCTGGCGGGCTTCAACTCTGGGAGTTGAAGCCCGCCAGGCTTAAAGTTGCCAAGGTTGGAGACCCCTATCCTAGTGTGTTTCATACATACACTGTATTGCCAGAGGGGTGGAGTTTCTCTGGGGGAATCTGGCCAGGTGCATGCTTCAGATAGCAATGCTGGCAAGGAACTATCCATTGTGAAGAACCAAGGTGACAGTCCCTCATGACCCTGCTTAAATGGAGGGCCTAAACCACTTGTGCAGTATAGGTGGTACTGGCTCAATAGTAGTAACTGTGAGAGGGATCTTGGAGTCCTAGTGGACAACCATTTAAATAAGAGCCAGCCGTGTGCAGCAGCTGCCAAAAAAACCAACACAGTTCTAGGCTGCATCAACAGAGGGATAGAATCAAGATCACGTGAAGTGTTAATGCCACTTTATAAGACCTTGGTAAGGCCACACTTGGAATACGGCATTCCGTTTTGGTCACCACGATGTAGAAAAGATGTGGAGACTCTAGAAAGAGTGTAGAGAAGAGCAACAAAGATGATTAGGGGACTGGAGACTAAAACATATGAAGAACGGTTGCAGGAACTGGGTATGTCTAGTTTGATGAAAAGAAGGACTAGGGGAGACATGATAGCAGTCTTCCAGTATCTATGGGGTTGCCACAAAGAAGAGGGAGTCAAACTATTCTCCAAGGCACCTGAGTGTAGAATAAGAAGCAATGGGTGGAAACTAATCACTAATCAGGAAAGCATTTCTGTGAACCTGTATGGAAAATGCACGTGCAAGTTTATTTTTCCCCTACCTTTCTCGGTTCAAAATGCTGAGAGAGCTGACCCAGGATGTATGACTTGAAATCCGCCGTGATTCAGTAGTGAAATACAGGTGAAACTCGAAAAACTAGAATATCGTGCAAAAGTTCATTTATTTCAGTAATGCAACTTAAAAGGTGAAACTAATATATCAGATAGACTCATTACATGCAAAGCAAGATAGTTCAAACCGTGATTTGTCATAATTGTGATGATTATGGCTTACAGCTCATGAAAATCCCAAATCCACAATCTCAGAAAATTAGAATATCGTGAAAAGGTGCAATATTCTAGGCTCAAAGTGTCCCACTCTAAGCAGCTAATTAGGCCATAACACCTGCAAAGGGTTCCTGAGCCTTTAAAAGGTCTCTCAGTCTGGTTCAGTAGGAATCACAATCATGGGAAAGACTGCTGACCTGACAGTTGGGCAGAAAACCATCATTGACACCCTCCATAAGGACGGAAAGCCTCAAAAGGTAATTGCAAAAGAAGTTGGATGTTCCCAAAGTGCTGTATCAAAGCACATTAATAGAAAGTTATGTGGAAGGGAAAAGTGTGGAAGAAAAAGGTGCACAAGCAGCAGGGATGACCGCAGCCTGGAGAGGATTGTCAGGAAAGGCCATTCAAAAGTGTTGGGGGCTTTCACAAGGAGTGGACTGAGGCTGGAGTCAGCGCATCAAGAGCCACCACACACAGACGGATCCTGAACATGGGCTTCAAATGTTGTATTCCTCTTGTCGAGCTGCTCCTGAACAACAAACAATGTCAGAAGCATCTTACCTGGGCTAAAGAAAAACAGACCTGGTCTATTGCTCAGTGGTTCAAAGTCCTCTTTTCTGATGAGACCAACTTTTGCATCTCATTTGGAAACCAAGGACCCAGAGAATGGAGGAAGAATGGAGAGGCACACACTGCAAGATGCTTGAAGTCCAGGGTGAAGTTTCCACAGTCTGTGTTGATTTGGGGAGCCATGTCATCTGCTGGTATTGGTCCACTGTCCTTCATTAAGTCCAGGGTCAATGCAGCCATCTACCAGGAGATTTTGGAGCACTTCATGCTTCCTTCCGCAAACGAGCTTTATGGGGATGCTGACTTCATTTTCCAGCAGGACTTGGCACCTGCCCACACTGCCAAAAGCACCAAAACCTGGTTCATTGACCGTGGGATTACTGTGCTTGATTGGCCAGCAAACTCGCCTGACCTGAACCCCATAGGGAATCTATGGGGCATTGCCAAGAGAAAGATGAGAGACATGAGACCGAACAATGCAGAAGAGCTGAAGGCCGCTATTGAAGCATCCTGGTCTTCCATAACACCTCAGCATTGCCACAGGCTGATAGCTTCCATGCCACACCGCATTGAGGCAGTAATTGCTGCAAAAGGGGCCCAAACCAAGTGCTGAGTACATATGCATGCTTATACTTTTCAGAGGTCCAATATTGTGCTACGTACAATCCTTGTTTATTGATTGCATGTAATATTCTAATTTTCTGAGATGGTGGATTTGGGATTTTCATGAGCTGTAAGCCATAATCATCACAATTATGACAAATCACGGTTTGAACTATCTTGCTTTGCATGTAATGAGTCTATCTGATATATTAGTTTCACCTTTTAAGTTGCATTACTGAAAATAAATGAACTTTTGCACGATATTCTAATTTTTCAAGTTTCACCTGTAAGTCCTCAACTAGTATATCTAGACTGTCACTTTCAAACTTTGAATTCTTTATCCTTTCTGTGGATATCTTCTCTGTCCCATTGGTTGTTGGTTTTTTTAAAGCCCACATATACTCTTGAGACTTAAGGAATGCGGTGGCTCAGTGGTTGAGACGCTGTACTTGTCGATCAGAAAGGTCGGCAGTTCGGTGGTTCGAATCCCTAGTGCAGCATAACGGAGTGAGGTCCCGTTACTTGTCCCAGCTTCTGCCAACCTAGCAGTTTGAAAGCATGTGAAAAATGCAAGTAGAAAAATAGGAACCACCTTTGGTGGGAAGGTAAACAGCATTCCGTGTGCCTTTGGTGTTTAGTCATGCCAGCCACAGCATTGGCTCTTTGGCTTTGAAACAGAGATGAGCACCGCCCCCTACAGTTGGGAATGACTAGCACATATGTGAGAAGGGAACCTTTACTTACTCTTGAGAATTAATTATAAGAGTGCTATTAAATCAGCTAAAGAACTAGTTAGAGCATATTGAACAAATCAGCATAACAAATTATTTTTCATTAACCCATGGAAGCAGCTTATGCAGGCAGTTGATAACTTGGCCTTTATTTGAAATATTTATTCATTTGTTTAGATTTTACTTGAGACCCGGTTTCTAAAAAATGTGAATATCCAATTCTCTAGTATTTTGCTCTGACGGATTCAAGACTCTAGATTTAAGGAATTCGTTTTCTGCCTCAGATTGCTTTATTTTTTGCAATAAAAATGCCTAATGCTGGGTTTGTTTAGCCTTGCTTTTCCCCACAGCAGTTAGCAGTTAGCAAAGGCAAACATTTAACTCTGCTAATACGCTTTTTATAAAGGCGAAACACAAGCAGGCTTTCCCAAGAATTAAACCATCATCAGTACTCATCAGTGTCATTCTCCTTGTTGATCAACACTAGAACAAATTTTTATTTGATTTGGCAACATGTTTTAAAAATCCCAAAGGTGTTTCCCCCCCCACCCCCCCACCCCAAAAAAGGCAACTGGACTTTCTTAGGTTTTCCTTCGAAAATGTTTCCCTTCTCACCCAGGAAAGCTTCATCAGAACTGATGATTGAGAATTGCCATAGACATGCTTCAAACATATGATACGTTTTCAATTGTACGACTGAATAGTAATGACTATGTAAAATCCGTTAAATAATACGGTATAAGAGCTGTCCCAAGCCCAAAGTCTTCAGTGTTTTTGGATAGAGGTTGTTATAAATATGTCATTTTGTTTGAGTAATGCTAGGCAGGATATATCGGGACAACTTAGATAGGTTATGACATGAAAGCACTGGTTGTCTCTTATGGAAAAAAGGGATAAACGTATAATTTAAGTATAAAAGCTTGTTTTTTTCTGAAACTGAAGAGCAATGGGAGGAGCAAAGATGTGGAAAATGCTGGATATTTGTTGTGGGGAATGAGCTGGAAGGGGGTCGGGTTGTTCATAAAACTTTTGCATGGTTAATTCGATTCATTTTAATTTGTTGCAGGCTTCCAACCAGCACATTTATCAGCCTGTGGGCAAACCAGGTATGTAAGTCACAATGTACATTTTTAGTCTCCCCTTCCTACATTTCCTGTCCTTTTTGGGGAAAAAAGAGTTTGAAGTTGTGGTGAAGAGGTAGGCACCATTTTAAGAAGCAGAACAGTTAAATGGCGCAAGTTCAATTAATGACGGTCAAGAGTAACAGAGGAGTTTTCGAGTCCCCCAGCTCCAGTCAATGCTGATTAGAGGATTCTTCTTTCTTTTTTCTTTCTTTCCTCTCTTCCCTTACTTCCCTTCTTTTCTTTTCTCTTTTCTTCTTCCTTCCTTCCTTCCTTCCCTCCCCCCTCCCCTCCTCTCGCTATCCATTTCACTAACCACAATTCTTCAAAGGGGCATATTAATAAAATATTAAGTCTCTACATGGCTTTAGCTTTGGAGGTGTTAAAAAATCTGAAAGAAAGGCTTAGGGGCAAGATACCTCTGCTTGGTTGCTGTAGGAGTGATTCCTTCCTTCCTTGATGATTCCATGGGCCTTGATGGTTCCATGTGGAAATGGGCATCAATGAAGGTTGACTCTCTTCTTCCACCCTTGCTTGAGGATTCAGGGAATCTGATGCCCAAAGTCTCTGTGAATCAAAGGAAATCAGGAAATCCAGGTAGCATATATGTTTATTGTATACTAAAGCTCTCTACAAGAATCTGAACCACTAACAGTAAAAGCAAATTGGTGGTAGATAAGAGTCAAAGGAATTCAAGGTGGGATGGACTTAGATCTCTTGTGGGTGCGAAGGGGACTCAAGATTGATAACATGTTTGACCCCACCCTCAACTTAGTCATCTCCTGCAGACTCAACCTTATCAGGCCCAATGTCTTTTCTCCCTAGATCATGCTGCCCCACCCAAAAAGCCACCACGCCCCGGAGCTCCCAGCCACTTGGGCAGCCTTGCCAGCCTCAACAGCCCCGTGGACAGCTACAACGAAGGGGTTAAGGTACAACACTGCTCGGAAGACTTGTTCGTTAGTCCTCCAGGCACCCGTCAAGTTGGATGGATCTGTTACTCGTGTCGGAGAGGGTTTCTCCACCACAACTTTAAGATGTGTGGCCTCTCAACTCCCAAATCCCCCCCAAACTAAAATCTATTACGTTAGGGACAATCAGATACTTAAAAACATTTGGAGCCATAAAATGGGGGTGAGGTTGGCATCACCATTAGGAAAACCCAAGCCCCCTATGTGTGCTGCATTGTCTCATCCCATCACCCCAGGAACCTTTCCTGCTCATCCAGCGGTAGCAACCTTTTAGTCGTGTCTTCCCCAAGCTTACCTTGGAGGGTTGAAGGACGTCTTCTACAGGCTGCCCCAGTCCCAAGCTGAGAGGCCTGAAAGCCAGGGTTTCTTGCTTTTCCAGTTATAGTTTGGAAATGGTTGGGACTCAAACTCCCCCAAACTTCTTCCTCACCCAGGCCCAACTAGGAACTTGCTGCCAGTGCCCCGTGAGGTTTGCCTGGCTCTTGGCACTGGCCACAAACTTCCCCCCAAGTCTGATATCCTGCTTCTTACCTCTGCCTGGTTATGACTAAAATGACCACAGCAGTTTACATCTTCTAACTTACTCTATTTTTCGGAGTATAAGATGCTCCGAAGTAGAAGACGCACCTAGCTTTTGGGAAGGAAAACAAGAAAAAAAAAGGCTGCCTCTGCCTCCCAGCAATTTGCCTCCTTGCAGCAAACAGTCTGTTTCAGTTTTAGCACAGCCTGATTAGAACAAGCAGCTGATTGTCCGGCCTCCCAACAGCAGCTGTTTCAGGCTGCAGGGATTGCCATCCCGTTTTCTGCCTCCTCGCGCCCTGTTTTTGGCCTCTGCACGCCACATTTTCCGCCCGTTCTGGGCAGCGGGGATGACGCGCGCGGAGGCGGCAATGGCAATCCTTGCAGCCTGAAACAGCTGATCGTAGGGAGGCCCCAACAATCAGCTGCTTGGGCTAATCAGGCTGTGCCGAAACTGAAACGGGCTGCTTGCTGCAAGGAGGTAAATTGCTAGGAGGCAGAGGCCATAGGGTGGGGCGGGCGGGGCTACATTTGATGTATAAGACTCACCCAAATTTCCACCCTCTTAGGGGTGAAAAAGTGTGTCTTATACTCTGAAAAATACGGTAGCTACAATTAACCAGATTTTTTTTAATAGCCAGCCTTTGAAACTGTTCTGGAAATGATTCCTTAGAGCAGGGGTCCCCAACTTCTTTGACACCAGGGACTGTTTTTTGTGGAAGACCATTTTTCCATGGACCAGGGAAGGCGGAAGAGCATGAATTTCGGGAACTTCTTTCTATAGAGATAAACATAGTACAGCATTTAGGCTGGGGCCCTGCAGCAGGATGGCTTCCTAAGACTTCAAGGTCAAATGGAATTTTTTAAAAAAGTTTATTTTCTCAACGAAAAGAAGCTTCTGACTCCAGCACCCTAGCCTTTCCCAAGAGTTCTGTTCTCATTGAGGGCTGAAAATAGACATTCTCATTAAGTGAAATCTTATTTTAGAGTTTCCAGGGGTGGGAAGGAGGGGGGGCCTTTCAGGGATGGCCCAGTTTACTCCCATCTGTGGAATTCAGTGAAACCATTGATAAGAACATTGGTAAAGGAAAACAGGGCTGTGCCATTGTCTCTCTCTCTGAATCAGGGATGTCCAACCTTGGCAACTGTTAAGAACTGTGGACCTCAACTCCCAGAATTCCCTAGCTGGCATGGCTGGCTGGGGAATTCTGGGAGTTGAAGTCCACAAGTATGGACATCCTTAACTCTGAATGTTCTGAAGCTTTCTTGGTGCTCAGAAACTGCTGAGGGAAATGAACCCTGCTGGCTTCTCTGCGGAAAGACCGATACTACAAAGTTTGAGCTGAAATCTAAAGTTCCTCTAGGAGGGGCTTTAAAATAAGGGAGGAGAGAGGATAAAAGGCACTGCTGTAGAATACCAGCCCTCCAGGGGTAGGATTAAAAATTTTTAGCAACCAGTTCTCTGCTGGGTGGGCGTGGCCTACTCAGCCTCCTGCACCACGGCGGTGTGTTTTTGCCCTTCCCAGGCTCCAGAGGTGTTCCTTGAGCCTCTGGGGGGGCGAAAATGGCCTCTCCCAGGCTCCGGATGCAGGAAATGGGCCCATTTCTGGACTTCCGGGAGGCCCGTTTTTCACCCTCCCTGAGCCTCCATGTGGGCCCTGGACTTACTTGGCATCCAAAATGGGCTGCGTGGGCTGCTTGGGAGGGGTGGAATGAGGTGGGCGGGGCCAGCCAGTCCTTTCGACTACTCGTCTGGCGAACCAGATATAAAATTAGCATCCAATTCGCTTGAACTGGTCCGAACCGCCTGAATCCCACCCCTGAATCCTTCCCTAGGGCTCCAGACTATCTCTTCTGATTTGTGATCGTGATGCTTCAAAAATGACTCCTTTTAAGAGAAGCCGTGAAATCGTGTGGCTTTTTCCTTCTAGTTTTTTTTTTTTAATTCGGGATTTTTCCAAGTCCTCCTCCTTGGGAATGCCTAAAACCATCTGTTTTAACAGAAAAAAAATTCAAAATCTGCCAAGCTAAACGGAAACATTTTTTTTCCTTCTGGAATGTTTAGTTCATCGAAAACTGTGGCTGCTAAACCAAAGGCCAATCCCCCCCCCCCCCGCTTTGCATTCTTCCACAGCAAAGAGCTTCAAATCTTGTCAATGTTATACAGCTTTTTGAGTTGAATGAATGTGGAGCTGGGTGCACACGCAAACATGGAGAATGAAGCAGCTGCGGGCATCTTAACACCACAGTTTTAAGCCAATAGTCGGAAGGAATCTGGTCCTGCCTTTTCAGGCAGGTTTTACAGATCGTCCTCGACTTACGACCGTAATTGAGCCCAACATTTCTGTGGTTGTGAGACATTTGTTAAGTGAGTTTGGCCCCGTTTTTCTTGCCACAGTTGTTAAGTGAATCACCGCAGTGGATAAGTTAGTACCCGGTTGTTAAGTGAGTCTGGCTTCCCCATTGACTTGGCTTGTCAAAAGATTGCAAAAGGGGATCACATGACTCGGGACAGGGCAAAGGTCATCCATATGAGTTGGTTGTCAAGCCTCTGAGTTTTGATCATACGGTCATGGGGATGCTGGAAAAGCCGTAAGTGTGAAAAACGGTCATAAGTCGTCAGTTCCGTTGTAACTTTGGATGGTCACTAAATGAATGGTCGTAAGTCGAGGGCGACCTGTATTCAAAATCATCACCTCATTTGTCAGTTTCAAAAAAAACTCCTGATGTTTTGGCTGGTCAAAGGGTCTTCCCCCCTGTTGGCAACCCATGGCTCTGGAGCCACATGTGGCTCTTTCATCCCTCTGCTGCGGCTCCCAGTTGCCGTTCGGCTCCACAGTTGATTGGACTTTCGGTTAGGACAGGTAAAAGAAAAAGGGATACTGTGCTAGGAGGAGACTCTATGGTGGGGGAACTGGACTTCCAGTCAGCAGAGGAAAAAGGACGCCGAGCTAGGAGGAGACTCTATGTAGGGGAACCGGAATTGAACGGGAGGCTTCCGGTTAGGACCTTTGTGGTTCTTTGGGTGTTTAAGGTTGTCGACCCATGCCCTGCAACCTTTGCCAAGAGAACAACCATCCCACCACAACCCAAATAACACTGGGTTTGTGGTGCAATTGTGTTGAGAGCCGAGGTGGTGCAGTGGTTAGGGTGCAGTACTGCAGGCCACTTCAGCTGACTGTTATCTGCAGTTCAGCAGTTCTAATCTCACCAGCTCAAGGTTGACTCAGCCTTCCATCCTTCCGAGGTGGGTGAAATGAGGACCCAGACTGTGGGGGCGATATGCTGACTCTGTAAACCGCTTAGAGAGGGCTGAAAGCCCTATGAAGTGGTATATAAGTCTAACTGCTATTGCTATTTCAGAAACGGAGTTGTTTTTTAAAATAAAAAAAGTGCATTGAGCTGAGCAGATGAAGTCTGGTGCCAACACTGGGAAACCCGAGCATTTGGACGGTCAGCGGCCTCCAAACCATCCCTCACGCTCGAATTTAGACCAAAGAGCTAAAGAAACAGAAGCATAGTAATTAGATGACTAAATATTTCCTTCCATTGAGCAATCTCCCCCCTCCTCCCCCCCCCAAAATAAACAAAGCCATTTTCTGCACAGATTTTTGGGGTCCGGCAGATGCCCAGAACTTCCCTGTTTTCAAAGAAGGCTGCTTGTCCCTCTGCTTCTTTGCAGGATGTGCTTGCCATGACTCCTCTCTGCATGTGTCTGAGCTGTGTGGGCGGGTGGGTGCATGGCACAGAACCTCTTCTTTAAAATGGGGGCAGGGGGTGGGTGGGGGCTAAATGCACAGGGCCTGGCTGGATGCATTTGGGGTGGGGCCGGGGAGGGGTGGGGTTTAACAACAGACCTCTTTTGCTGTCGCTTGTATTTTTGTTTTTTCCTGTTTTGTTTTGCTGCAGTTCATTAACATTGTCTTTTGTCTTTTCCTCCCTTTTTCCTGGTAAATGTCTTTAATTCCTCCTCAATCTCTGCTCAACCACTAGCCATGGCGGGTAAGAAATCTTTCTCTCTCCTTCCCTCTCTGCGGTGGGGGCGAGGGACACAGTGCATGAATGCCAGCGGAGTTGGGGGGGGGGAGATTTGTGGCGTGGCACAAAAATCTTGGCAGGTGCCCTTCAGCCTTTTTGGCTGACACCATCCAGACCCGGAGCAGTCGGCAGCCGTCAGGGTCTCTGCGGGAGACTTGGGAGTTCAAGTGTTTCCCTTTAGAGGATTCCAAAGACTGACACGTCTCAAGCCCCAAAGGTGATTCTTCGGGAGGCAACTGGGCTTTCTTGTTTTTCCTCTAAAGACCTTTCGCTTCTCACCCAAGAAGCTTCTTCAGCTCTGATTGGACGGTGGGGAATGGAAGGATTGATGCTCCTTGCAGACAAAGCTGGTCATTTGCATCCTTTTAGAGGGTTGTTGAGGCCACTTGGAGGTTTCTCTGCGTCCTCAGGGTCACCTGAGTGATGCAAATGGTTCCTGCAGTCTGCAGTGTTTCCTCTGGAAATCCGTTCATACTCCCACACCTTAGCTAAAAGTCTACGGAGTGTCTCAGTCATCTTTCAAAGAAAATCCAGAAAGTCCAGTTGCCTCCTTAAAAAGCACTCTTGGGACAACCATGGGCTGATGACTGAGACTCTCTACAGACTTTGAGCTATGTAATTTGGGATGAGCACCCTTTGAAAGGTGTGGGAACGGATTTCCAGAAAAATTGCAGCCTTCAGGAACCATTTGCACCACTCAGGTGACCCTGAGGACGCAGAGAAACCTCCAAGTGGCCTCAACGACCCTCTAAAAAGATGCAAATGACCATTTTTGTCTGCAAGGAGTATCAAATCCTTCCATCCCCTACCATGCAGTCAGAGCTGAAGAAGCCTCTTGGGTGAGAAGTGAAACGTCTTCAAAGAAAAAAACAAGAAACTCCAGTCGCCCCCTGAAAAAAGCACCTTTGAGACAATCCTGACCTGGATGACTGAAAATCTCCATAGACAAATCTCTTGGTATATTCTACCGTTAACGTCCCTGCTCTCGCTGGCAGGGAATTACAAGTAGTCCTCGACTTGCGACTGTTCCAAAGTTATGACAAATGCTAAAAAGGCTACTTACACCCTGAATTAGAAGTTGTTATGTCTGCTTCCCTCCCCCTTTGCAATCATGTGACTGCAGGTGGCCCAATAGGTACCAAGTACTATTTGCACTACCCTGCAGTCACATGGCCATGATTTACGAGACCTCCAGAACGCCATGGTGTGACACCTGTCTATCTTGCCTTGTCCTGTGTATTAAAGTGAGGGCCATCCTTCAGGATTCACTTTAAATCTGGCCAGTCTTTCTCCAAATGGGATGAACCCCATTTCCATCCCATCATTGGTCTGGCACAGGCTGTTACTCTGAAGGTGAGACAAGGAATGGAGTGCCTGGATTTGGGGTGGGAACATTCTGTCTGCGCACAATGAAAGCTGCCACCAAAGTGTGGCTGTCCACACTTGCTCCAGCTTCTCTTCTCAAGGTGACACTGATTCATAAAACCCCAGGCCTGGGAGGGGTCCACCCTTGGTCCCTTTAAGACTTGTGGACTTCAACTCCCAGAATTCCCCGGCCAACTATGCTGGTGATCTAAGGCAGGACAAGGGTTGCAGTCTGTTATTGGGGGCGGCCAAATCTTTTACTCTGAAGGAGGAAGCACAGAGCGTGTGAGAAAGATGTCTGTGTTTTGACTTAGGCTTTCCCAAACCGTGAAGCAGACTCCTAGTCCTGACAAAAAAAAACCCCTTTTTATTAAGTTACTGTGAATTCCGCTCATTCACATCCAGCAAAGTCTTTCAAGGGAGGATTTACCAGTCACAGACCTTCTCTGGCTTGGAGAGCTGCCAGGCCGATCTCTGCAGAACTTGGCAAGGAGCCTCGGAGAGTCACGAACCAATTAAGAGAAGTAATGGTCTCCTGCAAACTCCACTCCCCTTTTGCTCCTCTTTTATTTCCTCTGGGAGGGGCCATTCATCATCTGGCCTTACTCCCAAGTCGACCCCTGTTCTTGAGCTGCTCCCTTTGTCTGGCAACTCTGTGCAGGCGCACACCGGGAACAGGCTCCAGCTGTTCCTCTCCCTCACTGAAGTCTGACTCTGAAGGCAGCCGATAACTGTCATACAGGTCTGCCCCCCTCTCTGCCTCCAACACAGAGCCCTCATCAGAGCCTTCCCCAGACTCCAGGACTGGCCCAGGTTCCTCCCCAACCTCCTCACTGTCCGACTCTGCTGCCAGCTCTGCTGGCCACTGGCAGGCCACCAGTCTGTCCTTTAGGCATGTGTATGAATGAACGCATGCACACACACACATACACACAATTTATTCATAGTACCATCACTTCCTCTCGTCTCTCATAACCATGTCCAACTTTTGGGTAGCTCTGGCTTTGTATGAAGGAGAAAACAAATTTCATACTATTTAAGTAGTAGTAGTTTTGCGATAGTGGCAAATATCTGTATTTCGGGGTTAACGAGGGTGGAGATTTGTTCTCCGAGCTTGTGGGTAGGTTTCCCAATGTTTTGTTAGTCAGGCTAGGTGACATCTTCAGTGGGGTTTAGGGGATGTCCATGTTCTTTGGTTTATAAGGGTTTATAAGGGGATGACTTCCCCATCACAAGACCTATCAATCACACAAAGTCCTTATAAACAGAAGAACACAGGCATAGACATCCCCCTAAGCTCCACTGAAGACGTTACCTAGCCTGGTAATGAAATGTTCAGAAACCAACTCGCAAGCTTGGAGAACGACCCCCCCCCCCGCCCCCATTATCACGTTTTACCCAGATTCCAAATTTGACATCTAAAAGTGCTGGTGGAAATCTAGTGGAACAAAATTTAACCGCCATGAAATAGTTCTAAAAGGAGTGGATTTATTGCTCTTTCCCAAGAAGTTCCAAAACAGGCAAAGTTGGAGCAATTCGAACTCCATCCCCTTAGGTGCCCATCGCAACGACAGATCCAAAAATACGAAAGTCCAATCAAATCTTATTTCCAGTGGTTTGGAAACCATAAATAACCGAGGCTAAATCATCATCCTGCCCATGTTGAAGTCCCAGCGTGTGATAAAACCACTGAACGCGGGCTCTCTTTTTGTCCTGGCTCCCCATTTGGAGCCTCGGTGATGATGGTGGACCTGGGGCTTCATGGATGGTGAACTCTAGAAGGAAAAAGATCTTCAGAAGTAGTCTGGCGCCATCTGGTGGGGAATCTATGCTCTTCTTTTCTTCCAGATTCAGCCTCAGGAGATCAGCCCTCCTCCAACTGCCAACTTGGACCGCTCAAACGATAAAGTGTATGAGAACGTCACCGGCCTGGTAAAGGCGGTTATAGAAATGTCTAGCAAAATCCAGCCAGCGCCACCTGAGGAGTATGTCCCCATGGTGAAGGTAAGATGCACACCGCCAAGATTAGGGGACTGGAGGCTAAAACATACGAAGAACAGTTGCTGGAATTGGGTATGTCTAGTCTAATGAAAAGGAGGATTAAGGGTGACATGATAGCAGAGTTCCAATATCTCAGGATATTGGAACACAAAGAAGAGGGAGTCAAACTATTTTCCAAGGCACCTGAGGGCAGAACAAGAAGCAATGGGGGGAAACTAATCAAGGAGAGAAGCAACTTAGAATTGAGGAGAAATTTCCTGACAGTTAGAACAATTGATCAGTGGAACAACTTGCCTCCAGAAGTTGTGAATGCCCCAACACTGGAAGTCTTTAAGAAGATGTTGGACAGCCATTTGTCTGAAACGGTATAGGGTTTCCTGCCTAGGCAGGGGGTTGGACTAGAAGACCTCCAAGGTCCCTTCCAACTCTGTTATTCTATTCTAACATACTAATAGGTTTGAAGAAGCATTTCAGATGCGCATCCTGCTGTGAGCCTTTCAATAACCCACCCTTGATTTAAGATTGGTTGCTATTCATAGCAATGGTATATTAAGATAGGTTGGGTCACATTGTGGATGGAGAAGGGAGCAGGCAGCATCCCTCATTGCTGGCTGAGGCGCCTTCCCCAAATATAGGGAGCCCTAGTTTCTCCCACCAGGACTTGAAAAGTCCAGCCATTTCCTGCTGGGGGCTTCAACTCTCTTTTCACCAATGTCTTCAGAATTATACTTATATTTATTTGCAACGAAACAAGCTGCTCGATTCCATCTACCCAAATAGAGTTATCCCACTACTAAAGCCGAGTCGGACTTCTTCTAGGAGTGGGTGGGGAAAACCTGGAAGCTTTCAGATTCGGGTTAATGTCAGGGTTCCAAATAGCATCCTCAATTAAATAAGAATCCGAGGCTAAAGTTTCCTCAAAGTTCCAATTTATTAAAGAAGCCATGTTGGCACGTCTGGGAAAACCTGAAACTGAGCGCTTCCAGGTTTCCCCCACCCAGCGCTGAATAAAAAGGATTTGTTTAGTTGCTTCAGATGAACTGAGAGGATGACACATGTTTTCAGCTTTAAAAGAAATAGATCTGGGGTTTTGATGATGTTTATGATACAGTGATGTTATTTCCGTGTAGGACTTAAGCAAGTTTCTCTTTGCTCTAATCTCCAGGAACATGGGGGTGTTCAAGGTTTAGAGCTTTGTATGCTGATACTTTTACCTGGAAAAAGATGTATATATCCTCCCAGTGGCCCCAGGTGAAAATGGTGGGATTGTAGTCCATAATATCTCAGGGTCGCTGTGTTGGGGGAATCTGCCGTAGGTTAGAGGTTGCGGAGCGTTTGAAATATACCGATTTATATTTGCTTTATGCCCTTTGCCTATTTGTGTCTTGTGTTTTTTGTCAGAACACTGCTGCTCAATCTCATTTAATTCTGTTTCCTTGTCTTGCGGTAGGAAGTGGGTTTGGCCTTGCGAACTTTATTGGCAACAGTTGATGAAACCATTCTGGTCCTCCCAGCAAGCACTCACAGAGAGGTAGAAGCACTTTTTCCTTTTTTTTTTTTTTTTTCACCTTGCTTCTTGGATTGTGGCCTGCCATGATTTTATCTGAATGCCAGAAGCCTGACTTTGGCTTTATTTTCTACTAACTAACATGTCAGGCAGTTCTCTAGATTTTAGGTTGGAATAAAGGCGTAAAGAACTTATGACAAAAGAAAATGGTGCCAGGTTTGTGGTTGTGTAAATCGGTAAAAACAAGTGGCTTCATTTGATGGCAGTTCAAATATTCTGCAGCTACAAAGATAAGAGGATTTGCAAGTGGACCCTGAAGGAGAGAGGGTGACTGATGCGAGAGAAAGCCCAATTTATTCACTGTATGTGTGCAAAAAAATTATACACTCACACACAACACAACCGTCTACTCTGCTCACTTCAAAGGCAAACAGTAAATCATTAAATCATATCAACTAAGTTGAATCTGCCACTTGAATTCTTATCAAAAGCCAAAGGATTTTTTTTAAAAAAAAAGCAAATTCCAGAGACATTCAACAGGAAAAAGAAAAAAATCAGTACTGGTGTTAATTAATATTTTAAAGAGCTAGCAGAGTGTTTCTCAATCTCAGCAATTTTAAGATGCAGGTACTGCCGGGGGAATTCTGGGAGTTGAAGTCCACGCATTCTAAAGTTGCTGAGTTTGACAACGATTGCAGAGGCGCTACATACAAGATTTAGGTTCATGACGCTGCTTGGTGGCAGGCCAAGGGAGGAGATAGTCAATTGGGTCTTACCTGAACTGCATGTCTCGGAAGGTGATGTGGGAGAGTCACAGTTGGATATTAACACAGCCCATTTTTCGTGGAAACTGAGGTAAATCTTGAAGCCACACCTCTGCTCCTCCTCCTGACTCCCCCAGATTAACCTACGGTCCGGTGGAAGAGATGCCTGGGAAGGAAGGGAACAGGAACACACACACACACACACACACACACACACCTCCCTTCCCGCTCCCTGACTAACTACTCCGGCCCCTAGCGCAGAGCGCACCTAACGGGTGGGAAGTGACTACTCCCACGCCACCTTTGAGACATGCAGTTCAGGTAAGACCAACTGACAGTCTCCAAAGTGGGGCATGGGAGGAGTCACAGCTGGGACATACCAAAGCTAGATGTCCATGGGAGGGATCATTGGGCCTGAGTCCCCTGAGAGTCCAGGACTCCCTGCAGAACCCTCCTCCCAAAGGCAGCCTCCGCGGAGGCATAGGCATCCAGCCGGTAGTGTCTGATGAAGGGTGAGGGCGACGACCAGGCAGCTGCTCTGCAGATCTCCTCGATGGGTGCCTGGGTGGCCCAGGCTGCGGGGGTGGCCACGCTCCTGGTGGAGTGCGCGGTGATGCCCTCCGGTACCTGGAGCCCTCATGCCTCATAGCCGCTTGGAGGCTCTCTGCTAGCGCAGCAAGCACCGCCTGAGCAAAGCTAGCAATTAGAGAGACGTGAGTGAGGAGAGGTGGTCAGAAGTCAAAAAAACAGCTGAAAGGTAAGAAGTCTTTGAATCGAAGGGAGAGTCAGGAAAGTAGTCCTTCTGGGCCGAAGACTGAGGTTAATCTGGGGGAGTCAGGAGGAGGAGCAGAGGTGTGGCCTCAAGATTTACCTCAGTCTCTGGGCAAGTGGGCTGTGTTAATACCCAGCTGTGACTCCTCCCACGCCCCACTTCGGAGACACACAAAGTCCCTTTTGCTCCTCCCATGCAAGATAAAGGGTGTTTTAAAGCCGACTCTTCCTTTTGGGACTTAACCCCATTATTCCATGTTTTGCTCTCTGGAATGAGAGGGTTGACTTTCTACGTGAGGTGCTTTCTGGGTTTTGAAGAATGCTATCACATCTCACCCTGGTTGACTTTTCTGAAGGCTAAAACGTCTCCTTCAATCGTCCCAAAGGAGGCGAATAGGAGTTTCTTGTTTTTTCTTTGAGGAAGTTTCCCTTCTCATCCAAGAAGCTTCTTCAGCTCTGACTGGATGGTGGGGAATGGGAGGATTGATGCTCCTTGCAGACAAAGCTGGTCATTTGCATCCTTTGAGAGAGTCGTTGAGGGCAATGGAGGTTTACGCCTGTCCTCAGGGTGTGGAGCCACCTTGGAGCTGCTGAAGACTGGAGATTGATGATGTCGTATCCCTCCCCCTCTGTTGAGAGGGCTGTTCAATTTTGACCTAGGGGTCCTCAGACTACGGCCCCTGGGCCGGATACGTGCAATGAACACTTGTGTTGCTGCAGAGAGTCTCCCCCTTTGGGGTCCTTTTATGTGGGTCAGAGGGGGGGCAGAACTTCCAACTTGAGGTCTGCTTCAGTCTCCTGGTGGGGGGCTTTGGGCGAAGGCTGGAGGGGAGGGCCGCTGGTGGCGAAGAGCCAAAGGGCCTTGTTTCAGTGGGGGCTGCATCATGGCCTGGAACTGGCTGACTATCTCAGCCCGCTAAGCCTCCAGGCGCCAGTACCTGGCCTTGTACTCCCGCAGGTCTTCCCTCTGCTTGGAAAGCCTATGCTCCTAGTCCTCAGTGAGGTGCTTCTGCTGAGCCTCCTCCTCGGTCAGATCCAATTTGAACTGAGCTGTTTTGCCAACTCTTTCTCCTGGTGGCTGCTTAGCTCCAGCAACGGCTTTCTGTTGGGGCCCTAAGGAGCCCGGGCGGGCAGGGGAGGAGTGGCTGGGAGGGGAGGGGCGAGTAGAGGCTGGCAAGGCATCCCTCAACATGACATCGAGTTGGCCATGCCCACCCTCACATGCCCACCTAGCCACACCCGTCCAGCTGGTCATTAGGCTTATATTAGTGATCCACAGGATTTAAAATTTAGTGGTCCCTGGGGTTTGAATGGTTGGCGACCCCTGCTTTCGATGTCTTTTGATCCCGATTTTTACTCTGCACTCTCCTTCCCTCTTTCAGATCGAGATGGCTCAGAAACTCTTGAATTCTGACCTGGCGGAGTTGATTAACAAGATGAAGCTGGCTCAGCAGTACGTGATGACTAGTTTGCAGCAAGAATACAAGAAGCAGATGCTGACCGCAGCTCACGCCCTCGCAGTAGATGCCAAAAACTTATTGGATGTTATCGACCAAGCCAGGCTAAAATCTCTCGGCCAGTCTAGGCCTCACTAGAAGCCGAGATCAAGGGATTTTGCATTTGCAGAAGTTTTGAGAAAGGATCCTTGCCGAATAAGCAAAGGGGCAGCAACTCCTTCGGCAGGAATGAGAGTGGACGGCTCAGCTCAGGAGTAACAACTCGTCGGTTCTCTCAAGTATTTTTTTTTTTTTTTACATCAACGCCAAGAAAAAATCCAAAAACTGAAACAAGGCAACAAAATCTTAGCAACCCTTTCAGGTTTTTTTGTTTTTCCTTCACGTCATTCAGAATGTGAAATTTTTTTGAGACGAATTGCTTTTTCTTTCTTCCAAACAACAAAGAAAAACTGACAAAAGGAACTCTTTTTTTTTTTTTTAAACTGCAAATCCGAAATCGTGTGAAGAATTCTGGGACACCCAAGGGCTGAGAATTCTTTCCAATGTTATGAACTGCTGTCGACTGGAACCCTTTTTTTATTGGAACACTTAATGATGCCACACACACACACCCACACACAAATGCTAATCACAATTTACAGAGATTAAAAAAAAAGCTATATTTTCAAAGTATGTCATTTCAAGGCAAATTTTAAAAAAAAATCATGTTTTCCTACTTCCATGTGGATGTATGCGAACCATTATTGGGACAGAACGTAGCTGTAGAGAACACAAGAACTCTTTGTCTTTTATCACCAGAATAACATGCCCCGCCCCTTTTTTTGTAGGTGTTTTTCCTTCCAAGTAAGAAATGGAGCTGCATTTAGAAGTTCTGTAACCATACATGTCCCCCCTCCCACCCACCCCCATTTTTATATAATTTATAAAGAAAGATTAAAGCCATGATAAATATTTTAAAACTGCTTGAATTCAACTCATCAAGTGCCTGACTGTGGAACTGTTTTAAGAATGCATGTATATCCTTTTGCGGGAGAGAATGAGGCATTGTTGAAGTCTGCAAAATTGCAAATCTTCAATAAAAGGAGAAAGGAGGTGCCAAACAGCCCGGCTTCTCTTAAAGAGAGTAAAAAATGTCTACGTAAATATAATTTCTACTTTTTAAGTTTGTATAGAACGAACAATAGAAACACAAGTCCCTTCAAGGGTAAAAGGGAGGTTCAGTACTTTTGAGTGATCCTAATGAATTAATGTCTCCTTGCTGTATTACCTAGAATGACTGGAAACTTTTCTATAAGAAAATTCTAGACCAGTGTTTCTCAACCTTGACGACTTTAAGTCCTGTGAACTTAAACTCCCAGAATCCCCCAGCCAGCTATGCTGGCTGGGGGATTCTGGGAGTTGGAGTCCACAGGACTTAAAGTTGCCAAGGTTGAGGAACACTGTTCTAGACCTACAGGTAGTCCCCATATCTTACAACCCACATCATATTTGTTGCCAAGTGGGACAGCGGAGCTTTGCCCCTTTTTTACGACCTCCCTTGCGACAGCTCAGTGAATCACTGCCATTGCTAAGTTAGGTTGTTAAATGAATCAGGCTTTCCCACGTCAGAAGGTTGCAAAAGATGGATCACATGACCTCAGGACACTGCAATATTTGTAAATATGAGCCAGTTGTAGTGCCGTTGTAGCTTCGCATGACTGAGTGGTTGTAAGTCGAGGACCACCTGTAGTAGCTTTAAAAATTGCAGCTTGCAGGCAGCATTTGGTCAGCCACCTCCCCAGAATGCAGAACAGCATTGCAGGTAAGTAAATTTATATGTAAGAACTGATGCACTAATCTGTGGCAGAGGAAAACCACGAACATGACGGTCACCTGCAGCATTCATCAACAAAGACCAAATTTAATTGAAGTGTTTTTCTCTTTATTATAAAGAGTAGAAAAAAAATCACAGGTTAGTCAAAAAGACCGAAGCCCATGTCGTCGTCGGATTCTTCCGACTCTTCTTTCTTTTCTTCCTCTTTCTTCTCTTCAGCTACAAAAGAAGTAAGGAGTGTAGATTAAGCCAAGTGGTGAAATTTTTACCCCACCCCTAGATCATTGAAAAGAAGGGACAAAGCCAACGGGGACTCAAAGACATTTGGAAGAAGCCATTCCACTCACCAGGAGCAGCACCACTGGCAGGGGCCCCTCCTCCTGCAGGGGCCGATGCAGCTGGAGCACCACCACCGACTCCCACGTTGCAGATGAGGCTTCCAATGTCAATGTTGATTAGGGCCTGGTAAGAAATTAGAAAGTGCCAACACTTTAGCATCAGTCTCAAAGAGGAGCCAGTGTTCACAGCAGCATCTTTATGGAACACCATTTTTTAAGACTTGTGGACTTCAAGTCCCAGGTTTCCCCAGCTAGCTAGGGGAATTCTGGGACTTTTAAGTCCACGTCTTAAAAGTTATGGTTGACAAGCACTACAGGAAGTTGTAACAAGCTCTAGAACACGGGTGTCAAACTCACAGCCCAGATGCATCACCTGCTGGCCAAGCTCATGCCTGGTTTAGTCAAAGGGGGGGGGGAGTGACGATGTCACGTGGCAACATGGGTTTGATACTCCCCTCCTGCTCTAGAGGCCCATATGAAGCACTTGTATCACAAAACTTATTTTATCAAATTGTTATGCCACCCATCTTCTTTACAAGGTGGCTCAGGGCAGCTTATAAAGTTCTAAAATAAAAAATTGAAAAACCTAAGATTATTCAAAATTGCTATCAGAAGTCATCTTGAACAGGTTTTGGACACATGACTCTCTAGCCTCTTTGTTGACCCCTGGTAAGGGCAGCCCATGGGCGGGTTTTTCTTCACCACTGAGCAACAGCTTTACACCAGGAAATTCCTAATGTGTATAGTTCCCTCCCTTTTCTGTTTTCAGTCCGAAGCAAGGATGATGCTTCAACTATGACTCACCCTATGAATCCTGCCAATTCCCAGGATTTGCACTGGCAAAAAGCAGCTAAGAAGTGCCGGTAGTCCTCGACTTATAACTGTTTGTTTAGTGACCATTCGAAGTTACAACCGTCCTGAATAAAGTGACTTATGATCATTTTTCACTGTGACTCTT
This sequence comes from Thamnophis elegans, assembly GCF_009769535.1. Taxonomy (NCBI): domain Eukaryota; kingdom Metazoa; phylum Chordata; class Lepidosauria; order Squamata; family Natricidae; genus Thamnophis; species Thamnophis elegans. The sequence goes on along the minus strand of NC_045548.1, from coordinate 75,942,204 downwards.
GCATCCCCCACCATGGACATGTGATAAAAATTCAGATGCTTGGCAACTGGCATGTACTGATGACTGTTTCAGTGTCACGTGACCCCCCCCCCTTTCGAGACCCACTGAGAAGCAAAGTCAAGGGGGAAACCAGATTCACGTAACCAGGTTACTAACCTAACAGCCATAGTAGTGATTCACTTAACAACCGTGGCAAGGAAGGTCGTAAAAATGGACAAAACTTGCTTTGCAAGCTGTCTTGCTTAGCAAGGGAAACTTTGGGCTCAACCATGGTCATAAGTTGAGGACTACTGGAATCTTCCAGCTGCCTTGTTTTACCTTCGCAAAGAGACCTGGCCAGAAAGGCTCCACGTTCACTCCCGCCGCTTTGATGAGGGCGTTGATTTTATCCTCCTGGAAACAAGACAAAACATTGTTTAGAATATACTTTAAAATATTAAAATATTAGCTGGATAATTGTGCTTCATGATGAAATAATGTGATCGGGCAACGCAGGAGAAATCCAGTTCACTCTGTTGTCTCAGTGGTGGTCGGTGATTGAAACACGTAAGGAAGAATCGCTCCCATTGCCTTGAGCCTGGAAGCAGTTCTATAGGTGGAAGGCGTGGACATTTTGGTGAGGCACTGAAGTTTAGTACCATAAGGAGCACCAGAACGGCTCCTGAGTGAAGGAGTGGAACCTGCCAGTTTGAACTGAAGTAACAGAATGTGAGTAACAGGCAGGTGGAACAGAGTTCTTTTCAGGTGGGGAGGGGGAGTAGAACTCCTTAGATCAGAGCGTGTATAAGAAATGCTAATGATCTGATGGCCATTTCGAAAAATCCTTTCTTAGCGAGCAGCTAGAAGCCAAGAGGAACATACGTGCTGAATTTCAATTTGTAGGGTTTACGGGGTTCTGGAGATTCCGTGATGAGTGAGTGGTATTTGGCATAGATATTGAACCTCAACGCTTCACTGCGGGAAAGGCGGCCTACACTCGAAGCCGGGCGGCCGAAGCCACGAGGATCGCAGGTGATCTCCCCCCTCCCACCAGGCCCGGAATGGAGGGAAACAAGTCCTCATCCTGGGCACGATCGCTGCCGGGAGATCCGAGCTCGACTCGCGAGAAGCGGGAAGCCAGGCGGGCCCGATCCACCGGCCACGAGGCCTTCCCGCCGCGCCCCTCTCCTCACCGTGACGGTGACTTCGTCGTCGTGCAGGATGAGGGCGGAGTAGATGCAGGCGAGCTCGGAGACGGAGGCCATGGCTGGGAATCGAGGGCGTGCGGTGCCAGTCGCCGGGGGAAACGCGGCCTTAGCTTCGGCTGAAGAACGCAGCACCTTTCACGCCACGAGAGAAGGACTGAGAAGGGGATGCCGGCCTGGCCCGGCGCTTATAAGTAGCTACGCAGCCAATCGTGAGCCGTTTGGGCCTGAACGCAGCCAATGGTAGAGGAGGCGGAAGGCACTGGCCAATCCGGCTCGGTCGCGGGGCGGGACTCCGTTTTGGGCTAGCCTCCCGCGACAACTTGGAAAGCGAATCACAGATACTAGTGCTCCCTAGTGAAATTCCGACCAATCGGTGAGAGTGATATTGATCTCGGCCGCTGAGGCCTTCTGAAGCTTGTCCCATAGTGCTTTGTCTATTTTTATACATATATATATATATAATATAATTAATAATTAATATTATATAATTATAATTATATAATATAATACATAACGCTCGCTTCCCATATCCCAAATCAAACTAACAAGGGATTATAGAAAACGAAGAAGCCGATGGAACCGTATTTCTCAATCGGAGTCCTCCAAGAGGAAGGGCTGGACTTGAACTCGGTAGCACTCCCCTCTTCCAGAAGAAACGGCTTCTTGGCCGGAAATCAGAGAGAACGCATGAAGAGGCCTCATGGTGAAGAAAAACTTCCGCCACTCCCGCTTCCTCTTTCCGGCTGATGCCATCGAGGCGCCGGAAATAAACTGATGGGCGGGAGGAAGGCGGCTCGGGCGTCCCTCTGCGTCACGGCTAGGGACGACGGGAGTTGTAGTCCGAAGAGCTCCCGCCGCTCAGGATAGGCCCTCTAGAGTCGTTCGTAGGCTGCGAATATCCGGACTAAACTGAAGTGGATCTGGGCTAGGAAAACCGGAGTGGCCGCTAGAGGGCGGCGTATGAAGATTAGTCCAGCAAAGCTGGCTGGGGAATTCTGGAAGTTGACGTCCACCAGGCTTATAGTTGCCACTGTTGGAGACCCCTAGATTAGTCTATGGGCTGCTGCTGCCACATGTTGGGCATCCGCATCTATGCAGCCCAGACCCTGCTTTATTAACATTGAGATTGTGTTTGCTGGTCTTCAGCAGAATGAGTGCCAGTCCTGTCGTTGAAAAACAGCGCTTCTGGGCTTTGGCTCCTTTGCCCTCTCAAAAATTTGGGACCACCAGTTGCTAGCCCACCTGCAAGATATTCAAGGAGCTACCAGATGGATCTATATGGTGTCTGGGGTGGACCATCTGAATGGGGCTGTGGCTGAAGAGGAGATATGTGGCACTCAATAGCCTAGTGCCAACCTCTTAAATAGTATGAGCCAGCAGGGTGTTGCAGCTGCCAAAAGAGCCCAACAGTTCTAGGCTGCATTAACAGGGACAGAATCAAGACCACACTAAGTGTTGTACAGCTTTATAAAACTTCACTACAAGACCACACTTGGAATAGTGCATCCACGATATAAAAAAATGTTAAGACTCTAGAAAGTGTGCAAAGAAGAGCAACAAAGAGAATTAGGCAACTAGAGGCTAAAACATATGAAGAACAATTGCAGGAATTGGATATCTCTAGTCTAATGAAAATCAGGTCTAGGGGGTGACATGATAGTCTTCCAAAAATAAGGTGCTGTCACAAAGAAGAGGAAGTCAATCTATTCTCCAACATACCTAAGGCAGGACAAGGAGCAACAGAATGAGAGATCCAAACTTAGACCTAAGGAGAAATTTCCTGACAGATCAATCAGTGAAAGGGTTTGCTTCCAGAAGTTGTGGATGCTCCATCACTGGGTGTTTTTAAAATGAGATTGGAGAACCAATTGCCTGAAATTCTATAGGGTCTCCTGCTTAAGCAGAGGTTGGACTAGAAGACATCCAATTCTGTTACTCTGTTATGTTATTTGGATCAGGAAGTGATCTGTTCACCTTGAATGGCAGATTTCACACCCAGATCATCAACTATTTGGAGGCAAAGGTTAGATCTAACCCTATGTGAGTCAGAATCAAGATAACCTGGGACCAGGTGATAGTCATTATGTAAACCATTTTTTTTAAATGTCGTTTTAAATTCTTGTTTGTATCCCCCTTCCCTGGTCGAGTTTTGAGCCGCCCTGAGTCCCCTCTGGGGGAAAAGGGTGGCATATAAATAAAATCAATACAATACAATACAATACAATATACTAGACCTTGCTCTGTAGCTCTGTCTACCTGAAAGTTGAACTCCCCATACCACTTTTTTATTATATATATATTTATTTTTAGACAGACATAGACAAATAAAACATAAAACCATCTTCAATTACATAGTGTCAATTGGTTACAAGGTTTTTGTGCATCCTTTCCGTAGTCCTCACAATTTATGTGAAATCACATATTATCAAATCAAATATATATGTATACATTATTATCATTGTACATCATTTAGTTGACTATTACTATTGTTCCTTCATTTTAAAAGAGGTATTTTAAGGTATCAAATTCTAGGTATTGGATTCATTTATATTATAACAATTCATTACATCATCTTAAATCTATTCAATAATAATGTATCTTTATGTTGTATTCTGTATCATTCTATTATTCTTATATCATAAAATTCTCTAGTGTCTTTCATTTCCATGTTTTTTTATCTAACCATTGATAAAATAAATCCCATGTTAATGTTCTTGTTCTCTAATTTCAAATGTCAATTTACTCATTTCAGCACCAGTGGTGGGATTTGAATAATTTAACAACCGGTTCTCTGCCCTAATGGTTTCTTCCAACAACCAGTTCACCAAACTGCTCCGAAAGTTAACAACCGGTTCTCCCGAAGTGGTGCGAACTGGCTGAATCCCACCAGTGGCACATTCCATTATTTTGTGAATAACTTCCTCCTGTGTTGGTGTTTTCTCATTTTTCCAATATTTAGCAAATATAATTCTTGCCGCTGTTAACACATTTACAACCATTTTATCTAATTCAGTCATTTTATCATATAAATCTTCCATTTATCATATCAAGAATATATTTGCAGATATGAAACCAGTTCATCTTTATACCTTGTTCTTCCAGTTCTTGCATAGACTTAAGCTCACCATTTGCATTCAATATTTCACCATATCTGTTTGTTCCTTTTTGTATGTTATTGGATACCCATACCACTTTTGAATGGTAAACTTCAACAAGTTGCCATTCAGGTCTACATATTGTTATTTTGATTATGTTGTTCGCTTGGAAGTTTATTGGCTACCTGTATTGTTACATTGCTGCCTTTTTGACTGAGTGTTATATAAAGACAGGTTTGGAGGGGGGCGGTTTGATGGGATTGAGAGATCCCCACTGCCATGTAGCCCATTCTCTTGGTTTTTAGCTTTCTGTTTAATCTTATTTTTATAGTTTTTTATTTTTTTGCCTTTTCATTATATTGCAAGTGGCCCAGTCGCTTTTTCAGTGAGATGGGCAGCTTAAAAATTGAATTAATAAATGAATAGGATTAATGAATTTATGTACAAAAGAAGTGGTGCAAGGATTTGAGCAAATTACGGAGTCACTGAAGAAACTACTCAGAAGGGAAGTTTTGCCCAAGAACCTAGAGCTTAGACTAGAGGTATATTTGGCAGGGGAAACACCAAACAAAGGAACTTGAGTTCAGATGATTGAAATGAGATGAATTGGGAGGAAGAGCAATAGAATGAACAAAGGGGATTTTACTTAGCGTTGTGGACTATGGGAAGAGTTTTGAGGTTATAGTACATGCCAACATTTGGGACAATAAAAAGCTAATGAATGTGCCAGAATAAATTGGTTACTTTCTTTTGAGAAAACTGTACAATGGACACTAGCTGAAGAAGCTTCTTGGATGAGAAATGAAACGTCTTCAAAGAAAAACCAGAAAGCCTAGTTGCCTCTTGCAAAAGCACCTTTGAGACAACCATGGTCTAGATGCCTGAGAATCTCCATAGACAATGTACACTATTGAAGAACCAAATCTGGAGAAACTGAATGGTTCAGAATAGGGAAATAAAGACCAGAGTGCATAATATCACCGTATTTAACTTTTATGGCAGATATATTGTAAAAACTATAGAATTGTAACAAATGGCACCTAGAATTAAATTTAGATGCTGAAACCGTCCAGATGAAATGATTTTGTTAGCTAAAAATAATGATGAAAGTCATTAGGAAAGTGAAAACGAGAAGTGAAAAATGTGGTTTAGTGTTAACTATTAAAAATTTCATGTTTGGAGAATTCCCAATTGACGGTAAAGAAGTGAAGATAGTCCCCAAGGTGCTTTTTTCCCAGGAGGCAACTAGACTTTCTGGTTTTTCTTTGAAGACATTTTGCTTCTCATCCCAGAAGCTTCTTCAGAGTTGAAAAAGTTTAAATTTACTTTATTGTTATTGCACCTCATACAACGAAATCAAATGCCATCTTCAGTGTACATCATACATAAGAAAACTATAAAGAATACACACACATCCTTCACATTCTATACAATTGAATTCAAGCTTCTTGGATGAAATGTCTTCAAAGAAAAACCAGAACATCCAGTTGCCTGTTGGGGAAAAAAAAGCACTTTTGGGACAACCATGACCTGGATGACTTGAGAATCTCCACAGACAAGTGAAGATAGGTGGTAATTTTGTTTTTGGGACTGACAGTGAGCATGACGTTAGAGATGTGAAGATTAATTCTAGGAAGCAAATGACAAACTGAGGCAGGATCATTCCTGTTAAAGAGTATTTCAATAATTATTAAGAACTGAGCAGTAAAAAGCTCCCTTTCCCCAATAATAATATACTCTGAAAGATGGACATTGAGAAAGGAGAAGACCCTTTCAGATGATGGATTTGGAGACAACCCATGGATTGCAAAAATTGGTTGATCAATCATCCCTGGACTTAAAAGCTCAATTGTGGCTCTAATTATCAAACAAAATCAGACATTCTTTGGGCATATAATGCAACTGGAGTGGGGAAAAAAAGTTTGCTTAGCATGATTAAAATAGAAGGGAAATTTGTTGTTCAGTCTCTATGCTGAACTCTTCATGACTCCACCGATCATCACATGCCAGTGCCCCCTATCCTCCAATGTCACCCCATGTTTGCCCAAAGTCGTGTTCATAGGCTCAGCGACACCATCTGACCATCTCATCCTCTGCCGTCCCCTTCTTCTTTTGCCTTATATTTTCCCCATCATCAGGGTCTTTTCCAAGGAGTCCTCTCTTCTCATTTGGTGGTCAAAGTGTTTGAGCTTCAGCTTCAAAATAACAAGAGTTGGAAGGGACCTTGGAGGTCTTCTAGTCCAACCCCCTGCTCAAGCAGGAGACCCTGTACCATTTCAGACAAGTGGCTGCCCAGTTTCTTCTTTAAAAGCCTCCAGTCAGGGTTGATTTCCTTTAGGATGGAAAGGGATGGAGGAACTCAAAAAGGCTGTTTGGAAGAGGTACAAGGAAGTACTGCAGGCTATTTTTGCTGGCTGCCAGCAGTTTGGCAGTTCAATCCTGACTGGCTCAAGGTTGACTCAGCCCTCCATCCTTTTGAGGTCGGTAAAATGAGGAGCCAGATTATTGGCCGCAAGAGGCTGATTCTAAACCACTCAGAGAGGGCTGTAAAGCACTTTGAAGCGGTATGTAATTCTAAAGTTGTATTACTATTAATCAAAATATGCTGGGATAACAATCCGATAACAATATGGGATGCAATGGCTCAGTGGCTAAGACCCTGAGCTTGTCGATCAGAAAGGTCAGCAATTTGAATCCCTAGTGTCGCGTAATGGAGTGAGCTCCTGTTACTTGTCCCAGCTTCTGCCAACCTAGCAATTTGAAAGCATGTGAAAAATGCAAGTAGAAAAATAGGAACCACCTTTGGTGGGAAGGTAACAGCATTCCGTGCGCCTTTAGCGTGAGCCTTCGGCAGCCACATGACCATGGATACGTCTTTGGACTGCGCTGGCTCTTCAGCTTAGAAACGGAGATGAGCACCGCCCCCTAGAGTCAGGAACGACTAGCACACATGGGCAAAGAGAACCTTTAGCTTTACCTAACAATCAGTTGTTTGAGTTTTTGTTTCCGAGAGTCTTTCTGGGCTACACATTTTCTCTCTATATATATATATTTAAAAGAACATCAATAGATGAAAACGTTTAAGGACCAAAACCAGAAGGGTAAATTAGGACGTGGATGGGACAACTTGTGACTCATTTTCCTCCTCTCTCATCAGACATCAACAGCCAGCAGGAAACCACCAGGCAGTCTTAACAACAGTATTTCTCAACTTTCGCAACCTTGAAGATCCAAGGACCTAAAGGGCTGCCTTCATCCCCTGCTTTCCCATGAAGCTCAGGGTTCAATCAGCAGAAGCATTGGGGTGTTTGTGTGTGTGTGTGTGAGAGAGAGGGAGGGAGGGAGGGAGGGAGGGAGAGAGAGAGAGAATGAGAATGAATGGCTATTTGGGCATTAGGCAGAACAGCCATGGAAGCCGCTGTTATGTATAATATGTTAAGCCAGTGTTTTTCAACCTTTTTTGTGCAAAGGCACACTTTTTTCATGAAAAAAATCACGAGGCACACCACCATTAGAAAATGTTTAAAAAATTTAACTCTGTGCCTATATTGACTATATAGCGGGTGTTTTTCCCACGGCACACCTTACACTAGTGTGCCGCGGCACAGTGGTTGAAAAACACTGTGTTAAGCCATGATATGCAATGAATATTAACTAGTTGCATGATGCCTTCTCCAGGATGGATTTAAAAATTAACCTACCCAAGACAAGAACGGCACATGCTGTGAATAATAACAGTCCGAAGGGACCTTAGAGGTCTTCTAGTCCAACCCCCTGGTCGAGGCAGGAAGCTCTATACCGTTTCAGACCAACGGAACGATGGCTAGCTCCTTTATAAAAGGCACACATTACATTCTTTCAATTGCTAAACCAGTGTTTCCCAACCTTGGCAACTTGAAGATGTCCGGACTTCAACTCCCAGAATTCCCCAGCCAGCGAATGCTGGCTGGGGAATTCTGGGAATTGAAGTCCGGACATCTTCAAGTTGCCAAGGTTGAAAAACACTGATGCTAAACAATGTGCAGGTTTAAACTAAGCGAGACGGGTTTAAAAACTCTGCTTTGCAGGAGACTCTTCCAACCTCTCCCTCGTCGGCCTCCATTCCTTTGGTTTCAAAACCTACAACCCCGCTTCGCAACCGGCTCTCGTGGCTGGCAAGCCGTTCACCGGGCATCCCCCCAACTCCTTTAACCCGGAGAAAAGGCTCCCGCGAAAGCTTCGAGGCGGGCGACACGCGAGGGGCCGCGTTCACACGAGATGCGGATCTCGGGTCAGCCCAAACGCCGAGAGGCCCAATCCTGCAACGGCCGCCTCAGAAAACCGGCATCTGCCCGGCTCGGTTCGCGGCGCCACCGGGGCAGAACCGACGCCGGCCGGCACGTGGGAACCGGGCGCTCCGGCGCCAGCCTGGTTCCCGGAAGGCCGGCTGAGAGATGTCCGGTCGGGGTTCTCCCCGCCGGGCCGGGGAAGCTGAAACGGGGCCGGCCGGCGAGAGCGGCGAGAAGCGCGGGGCGGCCGCAGGGAGGGCGGCCCCATTGCCAGCCTCTCGGGGCGGAGGCGCGGGCGGAGGCGGGTTTCCTTTCTTTCGGCCGCCCTTGCCGCCGCCGTTGCTCCTGCCCTCGCCGCCGCCGCCGCCTGGACTCCCGCGCCGCTCGCCTCCCACGCAGCCCGGCGCTCGGCCGCCATGTACCCGGCCGGGGGAGCCGCCCCCGGGGCCGCCACGGGGCCCGGTGAGTCCCGGAGGGGGTGAGGAGAAGGGAGGGAAGGAAGGAAGGAAGGGAAGGCGGCGCGTCCAGGGCCAGAAGTGCCGGCGGGCCTGAGGGGAGCCGGCGCTGGGGCGCTGGGCCTCGGCCGCTGCTCGGGGCTCCTCCGGCTCTCGAGTCTGAGGGGGCTCCGGCGCTGGTGGCGCGCGGGAAGGAGGCCCCCAAGGCCCCCCTCAGATGCTGGGCCTGAGGCGGAGGAGGGAAGCCATCTCTGAGGAGACTTTTGTGGCCGGGCGGGAGGGGGGGGGGAGAAGTTGCCTCACCGGGAGAGCCGGGGGGAAAAGAAACCCGCGTGTAACACGCTGAACGTGAGGGGCCTCCTTTGAGTACGCGTGTACGTGAGAAGAGGCGGCCGTGGGAAAGGCGCCTTTCCCTGAGGGGGAGCCGGCCCCATAAGTCGTCGTCCCCCCCCCAACTCTCTCCCTCACGACGAGCCTGAGGCGGCCGTTGCGGGGAGCGTTTGTCTCTTCCTGAGGAATCCCGCCAAGAAGGAGGGGAAATAAAAAAAAGGGGCTGCAGTTCATCTGGGGCAGCAGCCTCCCTCCTTTGTGGGGAGGATGGCGGTGGTGGTGATGGGGGGCAGAAATACCTCAGGTCGATCCGGGCAGACATTTATTTGGGTGATCTTCCCAGTCCCCCCCCCCCTCCAACCGACATTTTGCCTAAAAACGGGGTGCTCCATGTATTAACAGCCCCCTTCCTCAAACCACACGCCATTTGATATCTCTTTGCAACCGTGTCTCGTTTAATTTGATGAGATGAAATAACAACAAAACAACAACAACAATAATAATAGGTTCATACCTAGTACTCTCCGGCAGCAACCCTTATCAACCATTAGCACCAGTCAATGGTATTTGTGACACATTTCTAAATGTTCAGTTGACTGAGTTTCATGTTTAAATAATAATAACAACAACAACCTACAAAAATCTACAAAAAACCACCCTACTTGGAACAGCTTATATCCTCCAACGTTACCTTAACAGTTCCTAGGTCCTTGGTTAGGACTCCAGCTGTTGAGCTACCAACCAGCCCCAAAGGCTGTGAATCTCACCAAAGATTAACCAAATAATAATAATAAGAAAAAGAATACTGAACATTCTGATTCTACCAAAAACCACCCTACTTGGAACGGCTTATATCCTCCGACGTTACCTTAACAGTTCCTAGGTCCTTGGTTAGGACTCGAGCTGTTGAGTTATCAACCAGCCCCAAAGGCTGTGAATCTCATCAAAAATTATCCACATAATAATAATAATAATAGGAACAGCATATATTTTAAGAAGATACCTGGTTGATACCTAGGATGCTGCCAGCAACCCGTATCAACCGTTAGCACCAGTCAATGAAATTTGTGACACATCTTTAAACATTCACTTTACTGAGCTTCGTGCTTAATGAATAAAAGAAATTAATAATAATAACAACAACTTGACAATAATAATTTGATAATAATTATAATAACTTGATCATAATAACAACTAGCACCAGTCAATGGTATTTGTGACACAACTTTAATGTTCACTTGACTGAGTTTCATGTTTAATGAATAAAAATAATAATAATAATTATTATTATTACTTGGTTGATACCTAGGATGCTGGCAGCAACCCGTATCAACCATTAGCACCAGTCAATGGTATTTGTGGTGCATTTTTGAATGTTCAGTTGACTTGAGTTTCATGTTTAATGAATAATAATAATAACTTGATATTGATTGATCTAAGCAATCCCAGTTCAGAAGTTCCCGCTTTGGGGTCTTCTTACCCCCCCCCCCCCCCTCCACTCATGTTCTCAGGCCAGCCCAGTTCTCCGCTTTACATGACATGGATGCCAAAAGTCTCATCCTGGGAAGAAAGACCCTCGGACTTTGGCCTCTTGGGAAGCCAGCTTGTTGCTTAAGACAGCCTGGGTGGGTTTTTTTGTTTTCCCCCACCCCCATTTGCAAAAAAAACCCAGCCCTGGTTAGGAAGCTAAGGGCTGGCTTATGGGTTTCCAAGGGAGCGGAGGGGTTGTGGCTTATGGAAGGATGGGTGCTGGGAAGTGTAATTCTCCCTTGAGCATCGGTGTCTCTTGAGAGCTTTCGCCTTGATTTGTCCATCCTCTTGCAAGGATTTGAGTGTCAGTCCTGGCCACCCTTCATCATTCAGGGATGAAAAGTATTTATTTGGGTTTTTTCCAAAAAATGAAAGAAAAACTGCTCTCGGAAAGTTGGGGGTTGGAATGATTAGTGGAGTTGTTTCAACAGTGAGATGGGCAGGATGTAAGTTTAATAAATATTAGTTTTTGTTGTTGTGGGAGTTTAATTCGGTAATGAAACGTCTGCAAGAAAACCACCAAGCTCAAAAGAGCCGCAGTCCAACCCTGAACTGCAAATATTCTATCAACACATCGTTTTATCTATTTTTTATTTTAGTCTTGCTTATTTTTAGGTGTTTTATTTCGGCTACATTGTGCTTTCAGTTTATTCTCTTCAGTTAGTTTCAGTTATTTTCTGTCTCCTACCCCCCTCCCTCTCTATAGACCTACTGCTTTTAAAAAGTGCTGATAATGGTGGTCTTCCAATTACCGCTGCATAATGATTGTGCGATGACAAATATTCTCTCTTAGGAATTATATTAGGATTGTTGTAATTATGTTAAAGAGGAATATTATTTCCTGTAGAGGTTGCTTATGGCAACCTTATGGCAACCTCTACAAGAAGGTGGTTGATCTAACCTTAAATGCCCAATTGCTTTTATTCAACAGCTGGCTGATGTTGCCCAAGACAAATGCCTGAAATTAAAACTGAGGTGGGAGCAGGGAAGAACAATCAAAGGAGATCAAGGGATACGAGATCAAGGGATCTGATTTCCTAGGGCTGGGTTGTCCCAACAACAGTATCGCTGCTAACTTTGGACATGTTAACTAGTTGAACATGCTAGTGAAGTCAAAACAGGTCCAAAAGGGTCAAGTCAACGGAGGAAGTTTATAGGAAGAAAGTTTGCCAATGGAAATCGCAGACCATGGATGGGAAAGAAGCAGCAGCAATGGAGCTGATGGGCAGAATATGGGTCATCCCTATGGTGAAAGAAGAGGATGGGGTTGAAATCCAGAATGGTGACCGGGAGGTTTTTAGGAAATAATTATTTGCAGAATTAACTTGTGTTAGATTCAAAGAAGTGAGAGAGTATTACAAAGGAATTCTGTGCAGCTCCTTCCTACTTTTCTGACTCCTAGGGTATAAGAGGGAGGGAAGAGAAGACATGGGCAAACTTACAAGATTGTCTTGTAATAAAGGATACTTCTAGTCCTTCAAATCAGGTTAGTTTCCTAATCTGCTCTACCTTGAAAGATGAATACTTGGGTTTCAACTTAAGGATGCATGGTGGAAAAGTTCTTTCTTAATAAAAGTATGAGGAGCCATGACTTCCCAGATGTCTCACACTCCAACTCTCATCTTTCCTCACCATTGCCCATGCTAACTGAGACAAGTGGGAATCGTGGTTGAGCAGCATCTTGAGTTGATGGGCTTCCATTTAAAGTTAACAAAGTGGTTTTTAAGATAGACTTTCACAGATCATGGGAGTGGTGCTTCCTTGGACCAGATACTGCCTAGAGAAATTGATTGACAGAAGATTTAGAAAAAAGTATTTCTTGCAATATGACCCATGAAATTGATTATCTTAAAATGTAGTGACGCTGCTGGATAGATGCCGAACCGTTGGTTACATGATGGCTACATGAATGCTGTTGGCTCGAACACCATAAGTATTAGCTAAATTAGGTTGTTCAAAAGAGGTTGCTGGACCAGAGAATCTTATAGGTAGGGAATTCTTACATTAAGCAAGTTGTTAAACTCACCTTTTGTTGTTGCAACCTTCTCCCATTACAATAACTTTAATTCTCGCTGTGATCAGGAGCCCTAAATTTCCTTCTGTTGGTGGTTGTAATGAAAATCACTGCCTGAGTTAGGACAGGGCTGCTTCTTGATTACAAAAACAAGATTTGACTGCTATATATGGTATCTTCTCTTTTACATTGTGTCTGAAATTCTCCCTTTAGTATGGCCTCCCAAAAATAGTTTCTTTAAATTTTCCATGCCGCAAAAATATAGGTTGTAAGCTGCACTTAATTGTCACCGTTTTGGAATTTGAAACTATTGATTACTGATACTCTCCTGTACAGTCTTATTTTATACTTTAGATTTCATATGTATTATTATAAGCTTGGATTAATCTGCCACAGGATAAAGTCCTCTTCCTGAAGGCCTATGGACGTAATCTGCCATGCTGCCCCAATATGTGTTGGTAGATTAATGTTTTTTGACTTCCCAGCATAAGGATGACAGGGAGAGACTGACCCGAAGTTCTCCCATGGCTGAGAAGGTACTAGAAGATGGGAGCCCACTAAGTGGAGCAACAGGCTAGCCTTCACCAACGGACCACCTGGTACCTTGGGGTGTGACAGTAACTGACCCAAAGTCATGCCAGTCAAACTTCTATGGGAAACTTCCATCTCCCTTCTCCTAGTCCAGGAGCTTCACAACCAAAGGTAGTCCTTGTTTAACAACCACTTGTTGTGACTGAACTTTGTACTTATGGCTGTTGCAGTGTCCCCACATTCATCTGAACACAATTTGCAACCTTTCCTACCAGCTTCTCATAGGCAAAGTCAATGGAGAAGCCAGCAGGAACTATTTGGTTACAGTCACATAAGCAATGGGGGATTGCTAGAAGTGCTGTTAGGAGTGTGGTCATATGAGCACACTGCTTAAAGATAGAATTTCTAGTCCTAGTTGTGTAATTAAACAAGGACTACTGGTATGCCACTCTGGCTGTTGGGCTGAGAGGGAAGGAGAGATACACTAGAGATGTCTAATATGCGTCTGCCCACCCAGAAAGATAGTTGTGCCAATGCATGTGATCTTGTAGGACATAACAAAACAACACTGCTAAAAAATCTCCTTCTAGTCTTATTCTGAGCTGGGTCTGCGTGATCATCTAGGCTGCATTTTTCTTTTCGTGGACTTTTGCCATGAGTTAAAAAAGCTTTCAGCCCAACCATAAATTTGACACAGGGTTTGCTTTCTTAGCAGCTGCTTTTCAGATCCCAGTGTGGTTGTGGCTTGTTTGATTCTCTGCTGTGGCATTTTTGTGTGAGGAAACGCTCCAGTAAAGCTTAACAAAAACCTCAAATAGGATTTGTAGTTGAAGAATTCCAGAAGTCAGCACTTTTAGCCTGCAACTGGACGTCTCAAAAGTTGGAGCCATCCGGTTTCCCCAAAACATAAGTGATAAATGTTTTTGAAATGCATTGGCTTGGAGCAGAAGATTTTGAGTTGCACAGCATTGCGATCTGAAGTGCTTAGTGTTAGCCTACTTAGGGTTGGAGGTGAAAGATGACATTTCTAGAGGACTTGATCCATTGAGGGTGGAGGAACTGTCCATCCCTTCCCAAGTCAGAGAGGCGAAATCTCTAGAAATTTTGAAAATGGAAAAAATCCCCACCTTTCCCTGCTTTTTTGAAGGAAAAAAAAAACTGAGGGAAGAAATGGGTGTATATGTGGCACTTGTGCCTCGTACCATTATAAGTATTATATCCAGTAGCATAAAAAATATACATTATAAAATATAGGATCATTTTTAATAATGTGTTCGGTGCATGGGTGAATGGTGTACTTATTCAGGAAATAATTATACATTGATTGAATTCTCTTTAAAGTGTGTGTATCTGTATAAAAATGGAACTGTAATCTATTGAAAGGATCAAGAAATCTAACCATTATCATTAAAACGCTGCTTCATAGTTTTTCTCTGTTGAGGCCAAGGTAGCTACTGACCTGTGAGAACTCAGGCAGAGAGACTGATGAATGAAGACTTTGGGAACCGAACTACTTAGGTACCTCTCTGCCATTTATGTCAATCCAGAAACCTCAAATAGAGGCTGTTTCCATGGTCTCCTCCACTTAATTGTTGTGGATGATAATACAGACCCTCAGAAATAATTTAGAATCCATCCCATGCTTTGTTCATCAGAGCAAAATGTTCCATGTGCTTTTGAAGTGGAAACTGAAGTCACAGAATCATTTATAATAATGGGTAGTTTGCTCTGGAGAAACATAGAATCATTGGGCTGGAAGGGACCTTGGAGGCCTTCTATCTAGTTCAACTCCCTGCCCAAGGCAGAAGACCTTACGCCATCATTCATCCAGGACAGGGCAAAATCCCAGAGGTGCTTCCCAAAAGGAGACTGGATTCTCCCCCCCCCCCGCCCCGCCCCGTTGAAAACGTTTTGCTTGTCATCCAAGAAGCTTCTTCAGTTCAAAATATTTCCCCACCATTCAGTCAGAACTGAAGAAGCTTAAATGTAACAGAATAACAGAGTTGGAAGGGACCTTGGAGGTCTCCTAGTCTGACCCCCTGCTCAAGCAGGAATCCTATGCAATTTGAGATGAGTGGCTGTCTTTTCTTAAAAGCCTCCAGTGATGGTGCACCCACAACCTCTGAAGGCAAGTTGTTCTACCCCTGCCCAAAAAAGACTACAATTTTGTATCCTGACTGTACTTTAAACTTCTAGTTGACAGGTTGTGAACAATAGTATATTGGCCTTCAAAATAGTTATAGAATACAGTAGGTATTATGTGAGTATCTTAGGTGAGATCAATCGTGTGTCATACTATTCCTGAACTAACCATACTGTCCTTAACTTTTAGCAGGAAATGTATGACAGGGAACAATCAAAATTGGTGTGCTAGAGTACATGTCTATCTTACTAAAAATGTGACGTTAAAGCCAAAGGTATGATTCACAACAAAAATCAATATCTAAGATCCTATTTAGTGATTGCCATTCCATGCATTATAAAGTGGCATTAACATTTTACGTTATCTTAATTCTAGTGGGCTAGTTTTGTGCCACCAAATTGAGACAACAAAACACTCTAAAAAAAATCTTCCAAATTAGAATGGGAAATACACAATTTAATGGCAAATGAGATCAAGTAAAAGTTGATGGATTCGGCGTTTACCTTTGAAAGATGACTTTTTAAGAATGAGGGCATTTGAGTTGCTGAAGTTGATGTTGTTGGTGGATTAATGAAAATGTTGACTTAATATGCAGCCTCTGAAGAAATTCCTGCTCTCTGTTGACACACACATTAGAAGTAACACTTGTGGTTTTGTTCACTGCAGCTCAGAATATTTTAGAGGTTAAGGGCTGAGAATTAAAGTAAATCCAGGAACATGATTTAATTGTCTAAAATTGAGCATGGGCTAAAAAAAGTGAATACTGGAAAACTGTCTCTTCTTCCACAATTAATAAAAATACTAGTAGGCCATTTTGTGAAAAATGGTTTAAAGAAACGAGATGAAATAATATAAAATATCAACCTGGATAGTTTTGGAAAAGCATTAGATGGAGGATAAATGGAGAAATGGTTGGTAGTAACTATGGTTCATGTTAATTGATATTACATAATAAGCATGTATGAGAACTCATTGAAGTGACAATTTCTTTCTGTGATACAGTAATCCTTATCAAAACTCAACCCCACATCAATAAAGGCAGAAGCAACAGCAACATTTCATTATCAGAACAGAATTTGAGTTAAATTATAATTGCCAGCAGTTTAATAAATATTCTGAATTCATTAGGTGCATCTAATTTTTGTTCATGTATATTTATATGTATATATACAATCTAGTGCCAAATGTAGGAGGTAAACCCCGTACGGGTCTTAGGCCATTTTATGTCAATTGCAATTTGGGTGTTCTTTACCTGGCCTTGTCTGTCAGTGATGTCTCCTCCATGTTTACATAAAGCCTCTGGCTTGCCTGAGAACTGGTGGTTGCATCTAATACAGCTTGTAAGCTTCTCGTTGGCATCTGCCTGGCAGTAGGAAATCAAATATGTTTCGGAATTGTGAGCCGCCTAGAGTCATTTGTTGAGACAAGCAGCTAGAGAAACCAGGTAGGTAGGTAGCATATGGCGTCAAGTGTCAGGGAAATCTGCACATGCTAAACACACAATGCAGTCCTGATAGCCTAGAATGCTAGTTCATTCTGTTCCGCCCTTACACACCTGTCCTTGGTGCACTGCAGTGGGAGAACTAATTTTACCCCAGCTAGCGGTCTTTCCTCTCCTTGCTTCATGTCCCAATGCTTCGTGTCCAGCTACGTCCAGTAGTGGCTTTCGCTCTCTGAACACAGAGTGCAGCTAGCTTTTTTCCCACTGAAGTAGTACCCATTGATCTAACTCAAAATATTGCATGCTTTGAAATTGATGGGTGGACAGGAGCTAGGGATCGAGCAACGGGAGTCCACTCCGTCTCACGAGCTGGACTCGAACCGCCAAAGTGCAGATCATTTCTGACTGGCACTTCCAGCATTGTTAAGCCTTTGCGCTACCACATCCCGCAACCAAAAGTGAAGCAACCTTTTTCCGGGTCCACCATTGCTTTTATGTTGTAATTAAAAAAAAAAGTATTTGGAAAAGATGGGAAGAAAAAAGTCTACTTTACTCACCCGCTTTGAAGCGATTTGCCAAAAGGCAAGCTGTTTCATGATGATAATTACTCTGAAGATATTCTTTCTCTTAAATGTAGTCTTATAATTTTATGACCATTCAGGCACCAATTTTTTTTTAGCAGCCTGTTCTTGTCCTTGGAGTAGGTTGGATTACTACTTCCAAGGCAATCGATGGCTATTGTGGTCAAATGTTCATAATTGCCAACTGATTGGCAAAAAAGAAAGATTGTCTTGCTGACAATCAGATATTGTTGGACTGCGGTGGTCCTTTATAGAGTGAAATAAATCTCACCTATTTATTTGGTTTCTTCTTTACGGTAATTGTGAGGCTTGTTGAAGTGCCATGTCAGGCAAGAAAGTTCAGGTGAAGAACCAGTGAAGCTGATTTATTACAATTCATGCTTATGCACAGGAATCTTCTCAACTAGCAGCATCAGCTAGGAGTTGCATGACAGTCAATGGAATTTGAAGGGGGCTGGACTTAGTTTGCTTGTGGCTACGTAGAGATTCTAGACTGATGCCTCTTTTAACTCTACCCCAGGTTCTGCCACTCCTTCCCCTACATTTCAGTAATTTCTGATATTTAGCCCTGCTTACTACAAACAAGAAATGAGGTGCTAACATTTTCTCCACACATAAATATTTTCTCCACACATGCTAAATATTTTAGGTTGCAGCAGTATGTTGTGGAAGGAATACTGTGCAATTTCTCTTGGGAAGGAAATCTGTCATTGAGTTGGAAATTCATGTGAGGGGGATATGGCCCAGGCCTTTCTCCCTGATACGTTAAGAGTTTCTTGGGTAAATGGTTTCTTCAATTTGGTTTTCACTAAAGCTTTTGAGTATTGTATATAATATTGATAGAGTTTACGTTCATTTCATTGAAAATATTATTCAATTCAGGACGGGTGGACAGGAGGGACAAGGAGAGCTTTCCCAACAAGAGACACCAACACTTTTTCTGAATAGGCTCACCTGTTGGTCCCCTTTCTTCTCTGATGCCTTCTCTATATATGTATAACCTGGAGAAATTGCCGAAGCAAAAATAGAAAAGGCTGGTTCAGGATGAGGGAAATTGGAGTTCCCGCTACCTGATGATCATTGGGTTGGTGGCCAAACAGCGGAGCGTTGGGTGTTGGTTAGCCATCTGTTGAGCAGGCATTCATTGAATACTCAAATACTAATAGCCGTTGGTAGCCTTAATGTGCTAAGGACAGAGAATGTACTAAAAGATAGTAGCTTTTGATAAGTTCCTTCAATGCCACATCAAAATCCCTGGGATTGGAGATTAATCTGAATAGAGCCAGAAGAAAACTTGGAGGTCTTCTAGTCCAACCCCCTGCTCAAGCAGGAAACCCTGTACCAGGGGTGTCAAACTCAATTTCATTGAGGGCTACATCAGGGTTGTGTTTGACTTCAGGAGGCTGGGGTGGACATGGCCAGGTGGGCATGGCCAGCATGACATCACTCATGTCTATGGTCACCCAAGCGCTCTGCCAGCGAAAATGGACTCCCAAGCTCTGTTTTTGCTGGCAGAGGCGCCGCGGGCCGGACCTTAGCTGTTTCTATGGTGGCTCCGTGGGCCAGATCTAAGCACTCCACGGGCTGGATCTGGCCCCTGGGCCTTGAGTTTGACACCCTATGCCATTCCAGACAAGTGGCTCTCCAGTCTCTTTTCAAAAACCTCCAGCTGATGAAGCACCCACAACTTCTAGAGACAAGCTTTTTTCCACTGGTTAATTCTCCTTACTGTTAGGAAGTTTCTAACGGGACAATGAACCCGTGTTAATTAACAACTATGGTAACAATTAACTCAGAGATGACGGGCAAAGGCCTTGTGCCATTGTCAATCCGAAAACAACCTTCTCTTGGGAGCTGAAAAAAGTATATTGACTTCTTGAAAAATAAGGACATTTTGGGGTGGCTTCAAACAGTCTTGGGGCCAGCCTGTTTCACCTCTGACCAGTTTAGCTCTGAATTGCTTTTTTTCCCAAAGAAGGCGGTCTGCATTTTTCTGAAGTGGAGATATTGACCATGGATTTGGGTTTTGTCTGATCAGTACCAGCCAACCTCACTGGCACTCTTAAGTGGTGGTTGGATTTTTTTTTGGGTGGGGGTGGGGGTGGGTGGGAGACCACAGGCAAATGTTAGCTGTCTATTTGCTAGCGACTAGTCTTTATTTAAGGGAAACTGAAACCCAGTGTTTTTAAGAATAAACTGGAAGTAATTTGTACTTCCCACTCAAGTTAATTATCTTTGGCTGAAGAGCTCCCCTCAGATCTTACCAGTAGACTAATTATAATGTTTAGATGCATAAAAACCTGGGGAGGTAGCTGTATCTGTAACCAATTTTTTTTCTTCCAAATTTAAGTCTTAATTTTCTAAGTTGCTCTGCTCAGCGTGTGTGGCTTCTGCTGGTTTGGTATGGCACATTAAAGGAAGACCTTATATTAAAAAGGGATTCGTTGAAGGGAAGCGTCTGATACACACAATCTCCTAAATACTCTTAACGCAATATTCATAAGATTTCTTAGATAGTATAAAAATTATTGAAAAGAGCAGGTATTTTTTTTTCAAAAATTCCACCAGTCTGAGAATGCTTCAGAATAGCCTTATGCCTTCTTTTAAACCCGTTTCTGCTGGCAGCTGATAGACAAATATGGAGAAAGAGCATCTAATGTTCCCTTTGAGATAAGGAATCCTGCTGGTGCATTGGGAATGGCAAACTCCTCTTAAAGACACATAATTAAAATTGGATAGTCTGCGTAGCCTGGCAAAATACGGGCAGTTGGGAAGTTGTTCAGGAACGGGATATGCCTAGGATGCCCCCCACCCGCCCCAAATGTTGTGCAGAAAGTTGAACAAATTGTTTAAGGTTTAAGGTTTTAAGGTTTTATTGGGATTTATATGCCGCCCTTTTCCCTGAGGGGACTCAGGGCGGCTTACAACCACAGGGGAGGGGAAGTGCAAGGTCAAAACAAACACTTTGTGAACAAAAGAAAAATAATAAAACACAACTTTCATTCAGCAATCAAACACTCGGGCGGGTAATTGGAAGCCTATCCCCAGGCCTGCTGGGAGAGCCAGATCTTGAGGGCTGCGCGGAAGGTCTGGATCGTGGTGAGGGTGCGGATCTCCATGGGGAGTTCGTTCCAATTGTGATTCTATCTAGTCTCTTTCTCATCACTTGAGAAATTATGCTGAAGAAGAGACGGCAAGGTGGGTTGGGTTGGCAAAAGATCGGAGTTGCCCTTCCTCCATTTCAGCACACACACAAAAGAGAACTAGACCCAACAGGAGATCTTAAATATTCCCCACCTGAGTAGTATCTTAAGAACACATTATTTTCCTCTTTAAAAATCTCCTTCCAGCTTGACTCTTGGGGTCTACATCGGGAGTTTTCAACCTTGGCAACTTTAAGGCCGGGGGGGCTTCAACTCCCAAAATTCCCCAGCCAGGGAGTTGAAGCCCCCAGGCCTTAAAGTTGCCAAGGTTGGAGAATTCTGGTCTACATGGATTCATGTAGTTTTCTTGGCATGTATTCGGAAGTGGTTCGCCATTGATATCTTCCATGAATTCCCTAGACCAGTGATGGTCACGTGGAGACGTTGCATGCATACACGCACACGCTCATTGGGGCTATGCTCCGGAAAAGCCAAACTTCCAGGTTCTAGCACGCATACGTTCCCCGACGATCAGCTGGCCCGGTGCACAAGCGCAGGCTGATTTTTGGCACTGTTGTGTGTGTGAAAGGATCACGCTCCAGAAAAGCTGAGCTCCCAGGTTCTAGCACGTATGTGCGCATGACAATCAGCTGGCCAGCATGTATGTGCACACTGGTTTTCAGCACTGCTGCGTGTGTGGACAGTTGATCGTCACATGTGCATACGTGCCAGAAACCCAGAAGACAAACAGGCAAGGCTGCGTGTGCCGGGAGACATGGGTTCGTGTACCACTTTGGGCACATGGGCCATAGGTTCCCCATCACGCCCGTAGACTTTCTACTCTTAACACCCAGCTTTGGGATTTCTTACAGATTGCTAGTTCAAGTCCTAAAATGAGTTGCATTAAATCTACGGGTGATCCTTAACTTCTGGCCACAGTTTGCATCAGAATTCCCATTGCTAAGCTAAGCAAGGCGGTTATGAGAGTCATCCCAGTTCGATGACTCCCCTTTTTGGCCACTGTTAAGTGAATCACTGCTGTTCTTAAGTAAATCATGAAGTTATTCTGAGAATTTGCTCTACTTATTGGAAAAGTCGCAAATTGCAATTCCATTTGCAAGCTGGGATGGATGCATGCAGCAACCACCATTAATATATGCCGGTTGCTCAGTGCCCAAATTTTGATCCCATAACTTTGGAGGTGCTGTTAAAATCGTAAGTGCGAGGACTGGTCACAAGTCACTTTTTTCCAGTTGTAACTCCGAATGGTTGTTAAACGAATGATTATAAGTCGAGAACTAACTGTATTTTTGTTGTTAGTTGCAAAGTCCTGTCCAACCCATCGTGACCCCATGGATAACGTTCCCCCACGCCTTCCTGTCCTCTACCATCCTCTGGAGTTAACTAACTGTAATCCATCTTTTAAAGTAATACCATTTTTTTATTAGTGCTTGCTCTAAAACTTGAAAAAAAACTGTTCTAGCAGGAAGGAAATGTATTTGCATGAGGCTCTTCTTCCTAGTCTTTTTTTTCACAATTCTGGCTTGACTGCTGAACTTTGCAGCCAGTCAAAGGCCATGCAGATGGCTAAGGATTTTGGATGCATGCTCAGGGGCGGGGCGGATTTTATGACAACAGCCCCACGCCCAACCCCCCACCCCGATTCATATATGGCACATTATGATTCTGCAGTATGTCAACCATGCAAAACTTCCAGTTATGTTTCTTTGATTCTGTTAAAGTCCCTTGACTGAGTTGAACCAAAACACTGTGACGAGGACAGAATAGAAAGTGAGCACGTTAGAACTTTAGGTGTGATTGTTCTAAGACGGAACTTTTCAAATGTACTGAATTTATTTCTAAGTTCCAAATATAGCTGGTTGATGCAACTATTAGTAATTCTCTCTGAATGAGTCATTAATAAAGGCATCGTTTGGCTGTCTGAGAATGGGAAATAAGACTCATCATGTAAAGGCAGTGTCACTTGAGTTTTCTGGAATTTCTGAATGCAAAAATTTCCCAGGGCCTAACCCAAAGTCTGATTTGACATGCTTGCTTAACTTATTCCTCTAGTACAGTGGTCTCCAACCTTGGCAACTTTAAGACAAAGCTGGCTGAGGAACTCTGGGAGTTGAAGTCCACAAGTCTTAAAGTTGCCAAGGTTGGAGACCACTGCTCTAGTAAACAAAAAACTAATATATTCAACAATACAGCAGCATCCCCTTGGTCACTTGATCAAAATTTGGACTCTTGGCAACTGGCTCATATTTATGACTGGGTCATGTGATCATCTTTTGCGACCTTCTGACAAGCAAAGTGAAATGGAGAAGCCAGATTCACTTAACAACCGTGTTACTAACTTAACAACTGCAGCGATTCACTTAAGAACTGTGGCAAGGAAGGTCATAACATGGAGCAAAACTCACTTAACAACTGTCTTGCTTAGCAATGGAAGTTTTTGGGCTCAATTGTGGTCGTAAGTCGAGGACTGCCTGTAACTATATTCTCTTTTGACCCCTAGTTTAGTTTATTGGCATTGTTCGATCATTAGTCTGACAAAAGATGATGGATGCCAATTTTAAGGACACAAGCGATACTTTCTTTAAAGATGGAGGGAGATTTGGAGAGAAAGATACAACTTGCATCACTTATTGTGGTTTTCTTTTCTTTCAGTTCTTACAACACCTCCATCACTGCCACCTCCAATGCAGGCATATGCATTTAAACCTCCCCCTCGACCTGATTTTGGTACTTCGGGAAGAACAATCAAACTGCAAGCCAATTTCTTTGAAATGGACATCCCCAAAATGGACATCTATCATTATGAATTGGATATAAAGCCTGAGAAATGTCCTAGAAGAGTTAACAGGTACGTCCCATCCTTTTTATTTCCCATTCCCCATAGTTTCATACATCTCTTTTTTTTTCCATTTAAAATAAGTGCATTTCAAAGCACATAGTTTGGTGCTGAGCTATTTCTCCTGGGAATATTGATGGCTGTGGTGTTTTAATTTGAAACCCGAAACAATAATTTGCATGTAAAAGTATCTTCTATAAATAAGATCAGTTTCTCCAAATCTTACACCATGTTAAATGTTTTCTCCCCCCCCCCTTTCCCTCCCCTATGGTTAGAGATATTGTATTTTATATACAACTTTCAGACTTAATCAGTTTTGCGGACATGGCAATTCACATCTCACAAATTTCATCTCCTTCGGTCACTCCTGGTCTTGCTAGTGAGTTGGTACCGTAGTTTGCTAGCAAGAGTCTTAAACAGGCAGGTGGTGATACCGACTGCTTATTTTCCTGTCTTCACCTGCTGACAGGAGGAAGCAGACATATTTGATTGTATAAAAGGACTTTGGAGAAACTATATATAAGAACAGGTAAGGTTTATCCCCCAGGTAGTTCTTAGGAATGGAAAATTGATAGATGAAGATAGGGGTAGGTTGTTAGGTTTCATTCTAAGAGATCTTTGCGATGAAAACGACGGTGATGGAATTGATAACGAACTGCTGTGAATTCTATTTAAATGAGCCCAACATTGGTATGCATCTGATTATAATGGGCTGTGAGAATAACCTTGAGAGTCAGGAGGAAGAGCTGCAGCTTAGATTACGTTCTGATAAGAGAAATCCAAGTCCTGGGCAGAAATGTAATTTGATTAAGCTGTTGTGGCCTGCCAGCGGCTGCAGATTCGGACAGTGAGGAGGTTGGGGAGGAACTTGGGCCAGTCCTGGAGTCTGGGGAAGACTCTAGGAGGGCTCTGCGTTGGAGGCAGAGAGGGGGCCAGAGCCATATGCCAGTTATCAGCTGCCTTCAGGGTCAGACATCAGTGAGGCAGAAGAACAGCTGGAGACTGTTCCCAGTGTGCGCATGCGCAGAGTTGCCAGACGAAGGGAACAGCTGTTCTTTAGCTGTTTAGGAGTAAGGTGGATGATGAATGGCCCGTCCCAGAGGAAATAAAAGAGAAGCAAAAGGGGAGTGGGTGCAGGAGACAATTAGTTTGCTTAATTGGTTCGTGACTCTCAGAGGCTCCTAGCCAAGTTCTGCAGATATCGGCCTGTCAGGTCTCCAAGCCAGATAAGGTCTGTGACTATAAATCCTCCCTTGAAAGACTTTGCTGGATATAAATGAGCAGAATTCACTGTAAATTAGTTTTTTGTCGGGACCAGGCATTTGTTTCATCCTCTTGGGAAGCCTCGGTCAGAACCTAAGCATCTCAGGAGGGACCCTCCCTAGTTTTCTGGAAAGTAAAGGCAGGAGGGGGAGAAGTGCTTTAGACATTCAAGGTTTTGTTACAGGCAGTCTTTGATTTCCAACAAATCTGTTAGTGACTGTTCGAAGTTACAACGGCGCTAGAAAAAAATGACTTATGACCGTTTTGAGTACTTACAACTGCTGCAGGATCCCTGTGGTCATGTGATCAGAATTCAGATGTTCAGATGTTTCCAGAGAAAGAGAGTAGATTATAATATTGATCCCTTTATGTGCTGCTTTCTCAGCTGTGATCTTGCTAGCAATGATCCCGCACCCTAAATGGGGAATGGTTGAACCATTTAAAAGGATGAAGCTGGAAATGTTTGCAGGAGAATAATTTTTGGTTCTTTTTATTGTTCCTTCAGGAGAATATATTAACCTGTATCTGTACCGCCTTTTTGAATCAAGGTTTCTAGAATTAATATGGGGTAAATTCTATAGCCGTGATGGCGAACCTATGACACGCGTGTCACCTCCGTGCCACAGGTGGCATGCAGAGCCCTCTCTGCGGCCAAGTGAGCCATTGTCCCAACTCAACTCCACTGCACATGCATGCATGCCTCCCGCTGGCTAGCTGATTTTTGGGTCTCTGCCACCCATGCACGGTGGGTGGGGTGCATGCAGGAGACGTGTGCGCATGTGCGGGGGGTGGGCATGGGGGGGGAGTGTGCATGCATGGGGGGAGTGCAGGAGGAGTCATGTGTGCATGTGCTGGGGGCGAGGGAGCATGGGTGGATCGTGCATGCATGCGCAGGGCGCACAGGGTGATGTTGCACACATATTGTATTTGGCGCGTGATGACAAAAAGCTTAGCCATCAGTGTTCTATAGTCTTTGGGCCATTGATTAAAAAAGGAGATGAGACATTCTGGGTCAGGGGTCTCTGACCTTGGCAACTTTAAGCAAAGGTGGCTGGGGAATTCTGGGAGTTGAAGTCCACGAGACTTAAAGTTGCCAAGGTTGGAGACCCCTCACTCTGGGTGATCTCTTAACTGGATGTGAAAGGAACAGGGCAATGAGACAGAATCCTTAGGGAGTC
The DNA here is from genome assembly GCF_009769535.1 of Thamnophis elegans. Classification (NCBI taxonomy): domain Eukaryota; kingdom Metazoa; phylum Chordata; class Lepidosauria; order Squamata; family Natricidae; genus Thamnophis; species Thamnophis elegans. The sequence continues at coordinate 75,916,188 of NC_045548.1, read as the reverse complement.
CTTAAGCTACTTTTCCCCCTCACCGTTTATATATCCAATGCTTTGTAATTATTACAATCAGTGTTGTCAAGGGCTGTTGTGAGTTCAACAATCAGCAGGGATGGTCAGTCATATCACGTTCCCACAAAGGTCGGCAAGACGAATCTTGAGCTGAGGAATAGATTCAAATAAATAACCTTTATCCAAGAAAGCCCGAAATTTAAGAAGGTGGGAGACAGGACAGGCCTGCGAGGTTTGCTTTAGCAAAAGTCGCACAACGTTGTCTTTTAGAGGTGATGGAGCACAACCCTCTGTTAAAAGAAGCATTTACAACTCAAATTGGCCCGGGTGTTTGTGATTGCTCATTTTAGCAGAAATCTCCAGATGCACCTGGGTGTAACAAGCTAGCATTTGGCTTTTCAGCTTGAAGCAAGTGTTCAATACCTGGAATGCTCTACCTGACTCCGTTGTTACATCCTCTAACTTCTGGATGAGCATAACAAAGCTCGTCCTTCACAGCTGGATAGGGGATTTGTCCCCATAACAGAAAATCCAATCTGGAGGAATATGAGCCATTTTTATTTATTTGTTTGTTTGTTCGTTTATCAAACATGTGCAAAATAGCAGATAGAAGTATGAACATGGACATGAACAAAGGAAATGAATACAAATAAATGGGGACAGTAGGACAGGGACAATAGGCATGCTGGTGCGCTTATGCACGCCCCCTTTACGGACCTCTTAGGAATGGGGTGAGGTCCACGCTAGACAGTTTGAGGTTAGAGGATGTAACAACGGAGTCAGGTAGAGCATTCCAGGCATTGAACACTCTGTTGCTGAAGTCGTATTTTCTGCAATCAAGTTTGAAGCAGCTTACCTTCATTTTATCATGTGAATGTTAGTGTCAGACAATTTTCTTAATCTTCTCTTGGCTTCTTTGCTTTTTTTTAATTTTATGCAATAATCAAATCGCTAAGAGAACACGCAGTTACTCACCATACTTTTACTCTGCAGAGGTGACTTCTATCACTCAGAATTGTTCTGGCCTTTTGTAAAGTAAAGGAACAGGGATTCTCTTCATTGTGGCGAATCATCTGAGGATACAGGTTCATATTGCATACCTGTTCCTTAGTTGATCCAGGGGTCTTCACCTGTGTTTTTAAGTGACTCCCAGCTTCCAGTCCTTTCTGCCGTATTCTGTTTTCCAATATAACAACAAGAGCCGCTCAGAGTCACCTTAAAGGGGAGATGGATGGATGGATGGATGAGGATGGATGGATGGATGGATGGATGGGAGAGTGGATGGATGGATGGATGTGGATGTGGATGGATGGGTGGATAGATCGATGGGATGTTGGGGGGATGGATGGATGGGACGGTAGGTGAATGGATGGATGGATGGATGGGACAGTGGGTGGATGAATGGGATGGTGGGTGGGTGGATGGATGTGGATGGATGGATGAATGGGAGGATAGATGGGTGGGAGGGTGGATGGGATGGTGAGTGGCTGGCTGGCTGACTGGCTGGCTGGGACAGTGGGTGGGTGGATGGATCTAGATGGATGGATGAATGGGGGGATGAATGGATGGGAAGATGGGTGGGTGGGTGGATGGATAGATGGATGGGACGGTGAGTGGATGGATGAATGGATGGAAGGGTGGATGGATGAGAGTGTGGGTGGATGGATGGATGGATGTTTCTTTCTCAACCTCAGCAACTTTTAGATGCCTGAACTTCAACTAGAATTCTCTAGATACCATGCTAGCTGGTGAAATCTGGGAGTTGTAGTTCACACTTCTTTAAATTGCTGAGATTGAGAAACACAGAGATAGATAATAAATAAATCTTATGTACAGAACGCCGAGAGAATCCATGGAAAGTGCTCTAAATTGAGGAGATTTCAACCAGCCCTTTAAACGCTGTTTTGGTTTATAATGTTGATCACTTATTATTATATTTCAATACTTTGTCTGAATAGCAGAAGATCCTTTGTTCATACGGTTCTCTGTTTCCAGAGAAATAGTTGAGCACATGGTGCAGCACTTTAAAGCCCAGATCTTTGGAGATCGCAAGCCAGTATTTGATGGGAGAAAAAATCTCTACACCGCGATGCCGCTTCCAATAGGGAGAGATAAAGTAAGTATATAATGCTAAGTTTCGCTCTTAATTTCTGTTTGTGCAAATACAATTTTATGGTTGGGCGAAACGTATATTTGTCCCATATTATTTACTTGTTAAGCTGAATATTGGTGTGTATATGTGTGGAGGAATTAGTGTGTGTTGCAAATTCCCGAGGAAGGATCTATGGCAAATCTCTGCGGCCAATTGGCCGCAGTCAACTTGCTGTGGGACAACTCTCTGCAGGAGAAGAGTTACACTGATATCAAAGAAATGGTGGAATCGAATAGCACTTAGACTTATATTCCAGTGCTTCACGGCTCTCGCTAAGCGGTTTACAGAGTCAGCCTCTTGCCCCCAACAATCTGGGTCCTCATTTTACCCACCTCAGAAGGATGGAAGGCTGAGTCAAACTTGAGCCTGGTGAGATTCGAACTGCCGAATTGCAGGCAGTCGGCAGTCAGCAGATGTAGCCTGCAATACTGCACTCTAACCCCTACACCACCTTGCCTCGTTAAATCATTAAAGAAAGGATGAAAAAGCAGGAACAAAATGAAATGTCAATGACAAAAATTAATTGTTTTTAAAATTTATTTTAAATAATTAAATTGAATTATTAATTTGTCCTGCGGTGAGTTGGCTGTGGCAAGTTGTCCCATTCCGCCTGAGAAATAACGTACAATGAATTCGCCAGGAGACGATGAGAGTGCAAATCAGAGGTGGGTTTCTGCCGGTTCACTCTGGATCGGGTGAACCAGTAGTGGCGCAAGCGGGAGGCTCCGCCCATCCGCCCGGACCCTTCTGCACATGTGCAGAAGCATCACTCGAGCAAGTGCGCATGCATGAGCAAACCGGTAGTAAAATTAATTGAAACCCACCACTGGTGCAAATGGTATACTCTGGTGAGGGAGAGTTGGTGAGTCCTTTAGAACAACCAGTAATTTTGCACAGCTGAGTAACCTACCATGTAATCAAAGCTTGATCTAAGCCCTATTAATAGATAAAGAGGGCTTGGTTAAACCACCCCCTTGCCAACCAGTATGCTGAATTGTATCTTTCTTGTATGCACTGAGTGAAAATTCGCTGCCTGTCGGGAAAAAAACTATGCGAAGCCTTCGGACAATCCCCCTTCTCAAGCAGGATAAATCAGGTGATCTAATGAACAAAATGGCAATCTGCTTTGAATTGGAGGGTCCTCCGTTATTAAAAATAATAACGCATATATTAGATGCCACTTTTGGAGTTCGCTCTTTGTGACGCGGTTTATGGAAATGAATCTTGCCCCTAGCAAACATGTTCTTCTGCTTAGAAGAAACCCCGTGTATCTTTCTTGGTGTTTGGGTCTCACATCAGTTTGGTCACCGATGGAACAAGTATCATATTTTTCGGAGTATAAGACGCACCAAGATTTTGAAGAGGCAAATTACAAAAAAAAAAAGTTTTTGCACTCTGCAGACCTCCTGGGGGCTGGGGTTTTGTCAAAAAAAGGGCATGCATAGCCTTTAGGAAGCTTATAGAGTGCTCCTGGGGGCTGGCGGGGGTAAAAACAAGCAAAAAACAGCCAATTTTTCACTCATTTCTGCCCTCCCCAGCCCCCAGGAGCACTCTGGAAGCCTCCTAAAAGCTATGCACAGCCATTTTTGCAAAGGGGGTGGGGTTTCAGGAGGTCAAAAATGCTGCATTCAGTGCATAAGATGCACCCAGTTTGTCACCCTCTTTTTTGAGGGAAAAAGGTGTGTCTTACACTCTGAAAAATACAGTAACTTTGGATTCTACCAGCAAATTCTACAAGAGAAAATCAAGGCTTTCTGTCCATTAGCTGATGCTTAAAGGAATGCAGTCAGGTAGCACAACAACAATGCTAAACAGACGAATAAATCTATAACAGATGGTTGAACAGGAGGGAGTCTGTATTTTGAAATGGCGGAATAAAAGCCTTCACCATAATCCAATTGAAATGTTGGTGCATGACCTGATATGAAGTTTTTAGGCAGCACACCCCCAACAAATCAAGCACAATAATTCCATAAAGAGAAATGGACCATATTCCAGATCACTTGATCAATAGGTTCAGGAAGTCTTCGGCTGAAGACTTCTTTAGCCACTGCGAAAGAAGCTGTCACCTGTTTCTAAATCTAAAGTTTCATATAACTTTTTCCAACAAAGAAAGTCAGGTCAGAGTTCAGGGTGCTCCTTAAAGACATGACTAAAAAGCAGGGGCATCACCCTGCCAACAAAAGTGTATAGTCAAGGCTATGGTTTTCCCAGTCGCAATGGATGGCTTTTTCCTTTTCAAAACCTTGCTGTGTCTTATACTCCAGTGCGTCTTATCCTCCGAAAAATATGGTAGCTTTTTCATACTTTCTAAAAAAAAACGTTTCCAGTTCTTTGCAGGAGAATTCACTTCTCTTCTTCCTTCCTCCCTCATTCTTCGGGCGTGGATATTTTAAGCGGAAAGAATCATCTTGTACTGCTTTCCAAATGTTGCAGGTGGAATTGGAGGTCACGTTGCCAGGAGAAGGGAAGGACCGAATATTCAAGGTAGCCATCAAGTGGATGTCGGTTGTGAGCCTTCAGGCATTGCACGATGCTCTCTCCGGTCGTCTTCCAAGTGTTCCTTTCGAAACCATTCAAGCTCTGGATGTGGTGATGAGGCACCTGCCCTCAATGAGGTGAGAACTGGGCGGAGGTTCAGAGACAATCACAAACTGAGAAGAGGCTCCTTGTTGGCCGCTGGGCTCCCTGCCCTGCTCCTTCCCTGTTTTTCTTCTTTGACAGCTTTTGAATTATTAAAAGAGAATACAGGTAATCCTCGGCTTACAACAGTTCATTTAGTGACCGTTTAGTGTTACTACAGCACTGAAAATAGTGACTTAGGAATGTTTTTCACACTTACAACCAGGGGTGGGGTTCAAAAATTTTAGCAAGTGGTTCTCTGCCCGGTTGCTGGGTGGGCATGGCCATGATGGACGTGGCCTAGTTGGCCTCCTGCACCACAGTGGAGGGAGAGTGGTTTTGCCCTTCCCAGGCTCCGGAGGCTTTTACCAAGCCTCCGGGAGGGCGAAAACGGCCTCCCCAGGCTCCAGAAGCCCAGAAAAGGGCTTGTTTCCCGAACTTCCGGTAGGCCCGTTTTTCTCCTTCCCCGAGCCTCCGTGTACGCCCTGCACTTAACTGCATCCAAAATGGGCCACGTGGGGATTCCTGGGAGGGGTGGGGTGGGAGGTGCCATCCAGGAGTGGAGTTTGGGGGTTCTCCAAACTGCACAGAATCTTAGCTAGAGGTTCTCCTGAACCCCTGCGAAGCCCCTGAAGCCCACCCCTGCTTACGACCGTTGCAGTAGCCCCACGGTCACATGATTTACATTCAGATGCTTGGCAACTGACTCATATTTATGATGGTGGCAGTGCCCTGGGGTCCTGTGATTCCCTTTTGTGACCTTGTGACAAAGCAAAGTCAAGGGGGACTTCAGATTCGCTTTAACAACCGTGTGAGTAAGTTAACAATTGCAGTGATTCACTGCGCAACTGTGTGGCACCAAAGGTCGTAAAAGGGGGCAGCAGTCACTTAACCAGTATTTCATTTATCAACACACATTTGGGGCTCAAATTTGTGGTCCTAACTCAAGGACAACTTGTATTTGTAGTCAGGGTTGAAAGGAGGATTCCTTGATGCTCTTTGCACTTGGTTTCCTTGCAGACGTTTCATTACCAGACTAGGTAATATTATCAGTGCTAGAAGGATGCTGGGTTTGGTCTTTATATGAAGTAAGGAAAAAGAGATATTCATATTCTAATTTGGGAAATACTAATTGTGTCACACAAACTGGTATCGGGAATTGTGCGTGGGCGACACCCACCCACCCGGCTCTTTGCTGTCCTATTTAGCCACATCACGGCCTTTTTTTTGCAACGGTTGCTAAGCAAATCACTACATAGTTAATGAATCACAAATTTAAGCAAATTCGGTTCCCCCCCATTGACTCTGCCAGTCGGAAGCCAGCTGGGAAGTTTGCCAATTGCAGTCAAGTGACCCTGGGAGGCCGCCCCCCTCATAAAAACATGCCGGTTGTGAAGAACCCAACGTTTGATCACGTAACCATGAGGATGCTGTATCGGTCTAAAGTGTGAGAACTGATCCTAAGTTACTTTTTCTGTGCTGTTGTACCTTTGTCATTAAAACAAACGGTTGTAAGCCAAGGACTATATGCACTGGCCAATATGGCTGTTCTGACCTAGGCTTCTTAAGAGCCTGAAGCAAACTCCTTATCGCAACAAAAACCCCTTTTATTAATTGACTGTGAATTCTGCTCATTCACATCCAGCAGTCTTTCAAGGGAGGATTTACAGTCACAGACCTTATCTGGCTTAGAGAGCTGACAGGCCGATCTCTGCAAAACTTGGTGAGGAGCCTCGGAGAGTCACAAACCAATTAAGCGAACTAATTGTCTCCTGCAAACTCCACTTCCCTGTTGCTCCTCTTTTATTCCCTCTGGGAGGGGCCATTCATTGTCCACCTGTGGCCTCACTCCCAAGTCCACCCCTGTTCTTTAGCTGTTCCCTTCGTCTGGCCACTCTGCGCATGTGCACACTGGAAACAGGCTCCAGCTGTTCTTCTGCCTCACTGATGTCTGTCTCTGAAGGCAGCTGATAACTGTCAGACGGCCCTGGCCCCCTCTCTGCCTCCGACACAGAGCCCTCATCAAAGTCTTCCCCCGACTCCAGGACTGGCCCATGTTCCTCCCCAACTTCCTCACTGTGCGAATCTGCTGCCAGCTCTGCTGGCCACTGGCGGGCTACAACATTGGCTCTGAAGTGTGTTATAATACTGTTAAAAATCAAGGCAGAAAAAGTGTTTCCTAATATTTTTCTTTCAACGGCAGATATACTCCAGTGGGCCGATCTTTTTTTACTGCATCCGAAGGGTGTTCGAATCCTCTGGGAGGTGGCAGAGAAGTCTGGTTTGGATTCCATCAGTCAGTCAGGCCTTCCCTGTGGAAAATGATGCTGAACATCGATGGTAGGTTATTTCTTTTATCTGCATTTGGCTGATCTTGTTTTAGTCACCTGGAAGGGCTGCAGCGGAATAAGACCTGAAGGGAATCCGAGAATCGAACAAAAAAGCCACTTTGGTATTATTGATTTTTTGTGTTTTCCCTTTTATTTTTAGTCTCTGCGACAGCATTTTATAAGGCCCAGCCAGTGATTGAATTTGTATGTGAAGTTCTTGATTTCAAAAGTATTGAAGAACAACAGAAACCTCTGACAGATTCCCAAAGGGTTAAGTTTACCAAAGAAATTAAAGGTAAGACAGGAGAAAAAGAGTTTGAAATAAAACTTACACAACCTTTTCTTCTCTTGGGTGATGACTGCACAATTTGTCAAACGTGGTGCTGCCCCATTTTTTAAAAAAAGATCTTCTAATAAGCATTTTACCAATGACACCTCTTAACTCTGCAGAAAGGAGTTTTTAAGATGCTTTATTTCAGTGCATGGATTTCCAGGTTTTCTTAAAAACTGTACACAACAGATTGACTTCAAAGTTCAATGTGACCTTAGGGGTTAAATGTTGAAAGGACTGACCTGGAGTTGTGATGTTGTACAAAATGGCTGCCCAGAGGTGGTCCTTGACTTACAACCACAATCAATTCCAGATTGGTTAGCGAGATGCTAGTTAACTGAATTGCACCCAATTTTACGGCCTGTTTTGTCAGGGTTATTTAGAACATTACAGTGGAGTTGTTAAGTGGATCACATTGTCATTAAGAGGAAATAGCTCCCCCCCCTGAGTTTGCTTGTTGGAAACTGGCGAGGTCGCAAATGGCAATCCCACCTGAATACATTAACAACTGTTGCAAAAGTTTGATCATGTGACTGCGTGGATGCTGCAATGGGTAGGATTCAGCCGATTTGCAATGAGTTTGTATCTTGTTCGCCGAACCAGTTGTTGCAAGGACAGGCTGGCCCCGCCCACCCCTCCCCTCCCAGGAGTCTCCACTTCATTTGTAAATGTGAATGCTCGGTTATACGTTCCTTCCTCCCCACCCCTCCAAAAAAAAGGCCATTGTAACAACAGTTGTTAAACGAATGGTTGTAAGTTGAGGACTACCTGTACTGTTCTCCCAAAGGTATTTTTTTTCAGGAGAAAACTGGAGCTTCTTGAAAAAGCCCAGCTGCCTCCTGAAAAAGCACCTTTGGCATAACCATGAGCCTTGGATGACTGAGAATCGCTACAGACTTTTTTGCCTGCACTGTTGTGACTTCTCACAATCTACCGGAGGGAGAATAATGGTTCAATTGCTGTGTTACCAGGTCTTAAGGTGGAAATCACTCACTGCGGACAAATGAAGAGAAAATACAGAGTATGCAACGTTACGAGAAGACCAGCAAGTCACCAAACGTAATATTGACGTTTCGTTTTGTCTTTTGCGGTTATCTAAAAATAACCATTACACGTATTGTGTTTCATATTCACTGCCTGGGATCTTACATCTCCTCAGTAGACAAATGATCAGGCAAATAATGATGATGATGATGATGATGATGATGATAATAGTAATAATAATATAATAGGAACCACCTTTGGTGGGAAGGTAACAGCGTTCCGTGTGCCTTTAGTGTCTAGTCATGCCGGCCACATGACCACGGAGACGTCGTCGGACATCGCTGGCTCTTCGGCTTTGAAATGGAGATGAGCACTGCCCCCTAGAGTCAGGAATGACTAGCACATATGTGCGAGGGCAACCTTTACCTTTACCTTAACTGCGAACTATTATGCCATCATTAATAGTCAGTAAGCATTGAATTGGCTTTTTCAAGGCAGAGAAGGGCAACCTGTAAACCAGGGCTCCCCAGTTCTTTGGGCTGTAGACCGGTACTGGTCCGTGCCCTGTTAGGAACCGGGCTGCACAGCTGGAGGTGAGCAGCTGGTGAGTGAAACTGATGTGTGAGATTTAGATTGCACACTTCTCCCCCCTCACCCCCAGTCTATGGAACCATTGTCTTCCATGAAACTGGTTATTCTCTGGTGTCTCTGGGAAAATGGTTGGGGACCCCTGCTCTAAACTATACCATGAGGTGACTTCCAGAAATACTAAATTGTGCTTTTTTCCCCTCTCCTTCAACTTGTTATTCTGCAGATTTCCTCTTCAGCAGGAGAGTGGCCAGACTGTTGAATGCACTGTAGCTCAATATTTTAAGGACAGGCACAAATTGGTATTACGCTATCCTCACCTTCCATGTTTACAAGTTGGACAGGAGCAGAAACATACGTACCTTCCCTTAGAGGTAACCTTGTTCCTATTGAAGCATTTTCTCTCCCACCCACCCACCCCCTGTCTATTTTTCCTTATTCCGATTGTAAGACATGTTATTTCACTATCAGGCTGCCATATTTCCTTGTCTTAAAGGGGAATAACAGAGACGTAAACGTGTTTATAAAACATGGACTTTCCAATATGTATTCAAGGTGCATGTTATGTATGTATGTATGTATGTATGTATGTATGTATGTATGTGTATGTGTATATGTGTGTGTATGTATACACACACACACACAAACACACACTATTTTGAGAGCAGGAAACAGAATTCCATTTTTAATGTGTGCCAATGTGCCCGTAGTAAAAAATGACAATAAAGGTCTCTGTCTGTCTGTCAGTCAGTCAAAAGAAACCTTTTGTTTCTGACGTTGCTTCAAAAATGAAGCAAGATCAGAAGATGTGATTGTCCATCACTGCTCTTTTGTGTATGTGTGTGTTTGTGTGTGTGTGAGTTGAAAAGTGCATAGTTTGGATAGTATGAGAAAAAAATTAGGTTTTAGGTTTTAGGTTTTATTGGGATTTATATGCCGCCCTTTTCCCTGAGGGGACTCAGGGCGGCTTACAACCACAGGGGAGGGGAAGTGCAAGGTCAAAACAAACACTTTGTGAACAAAAGAAAAATAATAAAACACAACTTTCATTCAGCAATCAAACACTCGGGCGGGTAATTGGAAGCCTATCCCCAGGCCTGCTGGGAGAGCCAGATCTTGAGGGCTGCGCGGAAGGTCTGGATCGTGGTGAGGGTGCGGATCTCCATGGGGAGCTCGTTCCATAGGGTCGGGGCAGCAACAGAAAAGGCTCTCCTCCGTGTGGTCGCCAGTCGACATTGACTGGCAGATGGAATTCGGAGGAGGCCCAGTCTGTGCGATCTGATTGGTCGATTTAGGGAGGTAATCGGCAGAAGGCGGTCTCTCAAGTACCCAGATCCACTACCATGGAGTGCTTTAAAGATGGTCATCATTATCCTGAAGCGCACCCGGAGACCAACAGGCAGCCAGTGCAGCTCGCGGAGGACAGGTGTAACGTGGGCGAACCGAGGTGCGCCCACTATCACTCGCGCGGCTGCATTTTGGACTAGCTGTAGTCGCCGGATGCACTTCAGGGGCAACCCCATGTAGAGCCCATTGCAGTATTCCAGTCTAGAGATCACAAGGGCTCGAGTGACTGTTGTGAGGGCCCCCCGATCTAGGTAGGGCCGCAACTGGCGGACCAGGCGAACCTGGGCAAATGCCCCCCTGGTCACAGCTGACAGCTGATGGTCAAAAGTCAGCTGTGGATCCAGGAGGACTCCTAAGTTGCGGACCCTATCTGAGGGGTATAAAATTTGACCCCCCAGCCTAAGCGTTGGTGTATTAGCCAAATTATTGGGGGGGAAACACAACAGCCACTCGGTCTTATCCGGGTTGAGCACCAGTTTGTTAGCACTCATCCAGTTCTTAACGGCCTCCAGACCCCGGCTCATCACGTCCACCGCTTCATTGAGTTGGCACGGGGCGGACAGATACAGTTGCGTATCGTCCGCATATTGATGGTATTTTATCCCGTGCCTCCGAATGATCTCGCCCAGCGGTTTCATGTATATGTTAAATAGTAGGGGGGATAGGACCGAACCCTGAGGTACTCCACATGTTAGGGGCCTCAGGGACGATCTCTGCCCCCCTACTAACACCGACTGCGACCTGTCTGAGAGGTAGGAGGAGAACCACCGCAAAACAGTGCCTCCCACTCCCACCTCCCGCAGTCGTCGCAGAAGGATACCATGGTCGATGGTATCGAAAGCCGCTGAGAGGTCAAGGAGAACCAGGATGGACGCATAGCCTCCATCTCTGGCCCTCCAGAGATCATCGGTCAATGCGACCAAAGCGGTTTCTGTGCTGTAACCAGGTCTGAAGCCGGACTGGAAGGGGTCAAGATAACTAGCTTCCTCCAAGGCCCGTCGAAGCTGAAAGGCCACCACCTTCTCAACAACCTTCCCGATAAAGGGAAGGTTGGAGACAGGACGAAAGTTGTTTAAGATGGCTGGATCTAACGATGGTTTCTTTAGGAGGGGTCTCACCACCGCCGTTTTGAGCGCGGCGGGGAAGTGCCCCTCCCGAAGGGAGGCGGTGACAACCGCCTGGATCCAGCCATGTGTCACCTCCCTGCTGTTGGCCACCAGCCAGGAGGGACACGGGTCCAGAATACAAGTGGGGGCACTTACAGCTCGGATGGCCTTGTCCACATCCCCAGAGGCAACTTCCTGGAACTCAACCCAGGACTGATGTGGCAAATGATCCTCCTGTGTCTCAGCTGGATCTACTGCGGTGGAGTCCAAGTCCGATCGAAACCGAGCTACTTTGTCCGCCAAGAATTGAGCATAATCCTCAGCCCTACCCTGCAAGGGGTCTCCCGCATCCCTCCTATTAAGGAGGGAGCGGGTTATCCTGAACAGGGCGGCTGGGCGTGACTCGGCGGACGCAACCAAGGAAGAAATATATGATCTTTTTGCAGTTCTTAATGCTCGGACATAGTCCTTGGTGCAGGTAGTTAAGAGTGCTCGGTTTGCCTCGGACCTATCGGACCTCCACTGGTGCTCTAGGCATCTCCTCCGGCGTTTCTTCTCCCGGAGTTCCTCGGTAAACCAGGGAACTCTCCGGGATCCACTGACCCGGAGGGGCCGTAGTGGCGCAATCCGGTCGAGAGACTCCGATGCCGCCGAGTACCAGGCGGCAGCCAGAGTCTCCGCCGAACTGTGGGCGAGGGTATCAGGAATAACCCCAAGCTCCGTCTGGAACCTCAAAGGGTCCATAAGTCGCCTGGGGCGGAACCACCTGGTCGGTTCCTCCTCCCTACGGTGGGGGTTTGGCCTCCGGAAGTCAAGCCTCAGTAGGCAATGGTCTGACCACGACAGGGGTATGATCTCATTACCCCTCAGACCAAGATCACACATCCACTGCTCCGAGAGAAATACGAGGTCGAGCATGTGACCCGCTGCATGGGTTGGGCCCCGAATTACTTGGGTCAAGCCCATGGCTGTCATGGAAGCCATGAACTCCTGCGCCCCTTCAGAGCGTTCACCGAGCGATGGCAAGTTGAAATCCCCCAGAACTATAAGCCTGGGGAACTCAACTGCCAGCTCGGCTACTGACTCGAGGAGCGAGGGGAGGGATGCTGCAACGCAGTTGGGAGGCAGGTACGTTAGCAGCAAACCCACTTGACCCTTGAGGTCCAACTTTATCAGCAGAGACTCACACCCGACAAGCTCCGGAGCAGGGACCCTACGAGGTAACAGAGACTCCCGGATTACAATAGCCACACCGCCACCCCTTCCCTGGGCTCTCGGCTGATGAAGCACCTGAAATCCCTCTGGGCACATCTCTACAAGGGGGACTCCTCCTTCTGTGCCCAGCCAGGTTTCAGTAATACATGCCAGGTCTGCCCTCTCGTCAACAATTAAGTCCCGGACGAGGGGAGCTTTGTGAACAACAGACCTGGCATTTAGCGACAACAGCCTGAGACCAGGGTCCTGACTACTCGCGCCATCTGGTCTTGGAGTGGGACTCCTAGGGCCGGAAGGAGGGATCTCTGTAATGTAGCGAACCCTCCTTCCCCGGTAATGGCCAGCCCTAAGGTCCCCGCCGTATCTGCCTCTCCCTGTCACGACCGCTATGCTCCGACCCACTCCCATGTCCATGGTCCCCCCAACCACCCCAGTTCCTCCCGCCTTCCCCAGCAGGTCCTCCGAGTCAAGCATTCTCATTTATCCACTCTAACAAATCCCACGTAAGAATTTAAAACATATAAAATACAAAGGTAACAATTACTAAAAGTGGGCATTCATTCAATTCCAAGCAACTCCCATACACTCAACATTCTAATTAAAATTGCGCAGTTATAATATATAATAATAATATGGAAACAGTGGAGGAAGCGATGGTCTGCTCCTCTCCCTTCTTATGTCCTGGGGAGATGCCCTTAGCCACCAAGTCAAAAGTACGTAGTATATAAGGTGGCTGTAGACAAACAAGATTGAGTATAAAGCTCCAGAGTTCGTAGACGGCTCCCATATAGTCTTGCCCCACTGGTGGAGGTTAGCGGGCTGTATATTCGAAAGTCTCTTTCTCAAAGATATATAAGGGCCCCAATGTAGGAGGCCAGAGTTCGAGGCTAACTTGCACCGCTCTTGCAAATGGAAGGAAAATTGCTGGTATTTTCGGGGCTCAGTCCTTGTCCCTGCTGTATCACAAAAATGTTTTTGTGATACCTCAGAGAATGACAGTTGGTCTTACCTGAACTATATAACTATAACTATTTTAAGAGGTGTTTGCAGGATGGTCCAGAGATGGTATTATCACAGCCAATTGGCCTCGAGACTGGGTTGAAGCTGAAGCCACGCCTCTGGGCTCCTCTCCTCTCACCCCCAGTTTCAATGTAGTATGCCCTCCCCGAGATCCCGAAAACAAGTCACAAGGGAGACACCTCCACCCCCCACTCCCCCAATACTGTCTGTCTAACCTAGGGTGGGAACTGGCCCATCCTGCAAACACCTCTTAAAATAACAGTTCAGGTAAGACCAACTGTCATTTTCCAGAGTGGACCATCCTGCAAACCCACTCTGGAAAAATACTCAATTGACATATGGCTAGCCCTGTTGAAGCTTCGTAGTATTTGATCAACCCTTTCGATGAGATTGCAGGTCGTCCTTGACTGATGACTGGTCACTTAGCAACCATTCGAAGTTATGACATTTTTCAAAAAAACACAGTTCTTATGACCAGGAGTCAATGTTTTGATGTCAACCCCTCCCCCCCCGCACCTCCTGTGGTCATGTGATCACATTTTAGATATTCAGCAACCAACCCGCATCCTGTGGTCATGTGACCACAATTTTAACCTTTTTTTTTGCTGGAAACGCATTGTTTCCAGTTCCCAGCTAAAAACACATGTCAGGGACAATGGATTTGAAGTCTACCTGTGTAGCCGAAGAAGCAGCATGCTATATATAATTTTTTCCCCACATACTTTGACAGTAACCTTTTGGCTGTGTTGTTTTAGGTATGCAATATAGTTGCAGGACAGAGATGTATTAAGAAGCTGACAGACAATCAAACTTCTACTATGATTAGAGCCACGGCAAGATCAGCCCCAGATCGTCAGGAAGAGATCAGCAAATTGGTGAGCATCAACCCTATAAGGTAGACCGGACTTGGAAACAGATACCAGGCTTAATAGCAGTAACTGTGAGAGGGGTCTTGGAGTCGTAGAGGTCATTTGGCTACATATGAGGCAGCAGTGTGCGGCAACAGCTAAAAAAGCCAATACAATCCTAAGTTGCATTAACTGAGGGATACAATCAAGATCAAGTGAAGTACTGAAACTACTTGATAAAGTCCTAGTAAGACCACACCTAGAGTACTGCATCCAGTTTTGGTCAACACACTATAAAAAAGATGTTCAGACTCTAAAAAGGGTGCAGAGAAGAGCAAGTCAGAAGATTAGGGAACTGGAGGCTAAAACATACGATGAACGTTTGCAGGAACTGGGCCTGGCTAGTCTAGTGAAGAGAAGGACCAAGGGAAACATGATAGCAGTCTTCCGGTATTTGAAGGGCTGTCACAGAGAGGAAAGGCTCAAGCTGTTTTACAAAGCACCCAAAAGCCAGACAAGGAATAACAAGTGAAACTAACCAAGGAGAGATTCAACCTGGAAATAAGGAGAAATTTCCCAACAGTGAGGACAATCAACCAATGGAACAGAAGTTGCCTTCGGAAAATGTGGGCGCTTCATCACTGGAGGCTGGAGATTGGACTGCCATTTGTCAGAAATGGTGTAGGTTCTCCTGCCTGGGTGGGGAGTTTGAATATATGACCTACAGGGTCCCTTCCAATTCTGTTAATCTGTAATTAACCCATTTTCTTCTGGGTTTATGGATTATTACGATGAACTATGTAGAGCTGAAGCTACTTTTATCAGAAGAGCCACAGGAACAGAGCTGGTCCGAATGTTCTTCCCTTCTTCCTTCTTTTCTCCTCAGGAGGATTAAGGGGTGGGGATTGTCTGAGATGTTTTTGTAAACTACTTTCTTGGCCTGGGTTCAAATGTTGTTTATCTGCTCGTTGCCTTGGTACTGGAGCTTTCCTCTGTCCCTCAAGGCCATCCTCTGTGCTCCCTGCAGTGGCTCCTTTCTGTCCCTTATTGGAACAGTGGGAAGGAGACCGATTGGCACAGGTGTATGTTCCATGTCTGAAGGAACACCACAAATGTCTTCCCATAGTTCCATTCCCAGTGGTCAGTTTTTTAAAGACAACATTTCAGCCAGGAGCAGGAGAGAAAATTATGGTATTGGGAGGCTGAAGATTAGAGAGAAAGAATAGAGAAAAACCAAGACTGTTGTTGCAGACATAGAACAGAGAATAACAAAATTGGAAGGACCTTCTTGGAGGTCTTCTAGTCCAACCCCCCGGTCGAGCAGGAGACCCTATACTTTTTTAGACAAATAGTTGTCTAATCTCTTCTGAAAAATTTCCAGTGCTGAACCTCCTACAACTTCTGAAGTCAAGCTGTTCCACTGGTTAATCGTTTCTCCTTAGTTCTAGATTTCTTCTCCTTGATTACCGTATTATTCGGAGCATAAGACACACCTTTTTTCCCCATAAAAGAGAGTGCAAATTTGGGTGCGTCTTATACAATGAATGTAGACCCACCCACCGGCCCCCACCTTTTGGCCTCTGCCTCCCAGCAATTTACCATATTTTTCAGAGTATAAGACGTACCGGAGTATAAGACGCACCAAGATTTTGAAGAGGCAATTAAAAAAAAAAGTTTTTGCAATCTGTAGACGTCCCATAAATGGCCCATTTTTCACGAAAACGGGCCCGTTTTTTGCCCCCAAAAGGGCATGCATAGCCTTTAAGAGGTTTATAGTGCTCCTGGGGGCTGGGGGGGGGGGCAAAAGCGAGCAAAAAATGGCCCGTTTTTCGTTAAAAAAAAGGCATGTGTAGCCTTTAGGAGGCTTATAGAGTGCTCCTGGGGGCTGGGGAGGGCAACCCCCCCCCCAAGTCCCCAGGAGCACTCTATAAGCCTCCTAAAGGCTATGCACGGCCATTTTGGTGAACGGGGCGGGGTTTCGGGAGGCCCAAAATGCTGTATTCAGCATTTGTATAAGATGCACTCAGATTTTCACCCTCTTTTTTGAGGGGAAAATATGGTACCTCTTGCAGCAAATGGGAAAATGGGGTTTGCGCGGCTGCAATAGGCTACAGCAATCCTTGAAGCCTGTAACAGCTGATGATCCGAGGCTCAAGCTGAAATTGAAAGTGAAACTTGTTGTTTGCTCCTTGAGGCAAATTGCTGGGAGACAGGGGCAGATTTTGTTTTTTCTTGTGCTAATCAGGCGGTTTGCTGCAAGGAGATAAATCAATAACTATAAATGCCTATAGAATGTTCAAATTATTAGTTGTATTTTTTTAAGACTGCTTTATTATTGTTCTACACAACAACAAAATGAAGAAGCTTTTTAAAATAAATGCTGAAGAGGCCCAGTGCTATTGTACCTTCTTTTAAATAGCAGAGAATAACTATATTTCCAGAAAGCACATCAATTTTAACAGCATCTGTACAAGTGTAATCTGAGATGTAACACTACAGTGTATATTGTCTGTGCTGTTTGTTGCAAAGAGGCAAATTGCTGGGAGGCAGATTTCCCCCCCTTGATTTCCTCCCCAAAAGCTAGGTGTGTCTTATACTTCGGAGCGTCTTATACTCCAAAAAATACGGTACTTTCCATCCATTGCTTCTTGTCTTGCCTTCAGTTGCTTTGGAAAATAGGATGACCCTCCCTATATCTAGGAGCCCCTCAAATATTGGAAGACTGCTATCATGTCTCCCCCAGTCTTTGTTTTCATTAGACTTAGATGTACCCAATTCCTGCAACCGTTCTTTGTATGTTTCATCCTCCATCCACCCTAATCATCCTTGTTGCTCTTCTCTGCACTCTTTCCAGAATCTCAACATCTTTTTTTTTATTGTGGTGAGCAGAACTGGATGCAGACTGCATAGGTTTAAAAACTTAAAAAGAGTTCAGAATTGATTTTCCATTGCAACTAAAGCAACCCTAAATCAATTTACTTTAGATGTGTGTTTGTATGAAATATTTTTTCCTTGCCTTCTAGATGCGAAGTGCAAGTTTTAATACCGACCCTTTCGTTCGGGAGTTTGGAATCATGGTGAAAGATGAAATGACGGATGTCACGGGGAGAGTGTTACAGCCGCCTTCGATTCTCTACGGAGGCCGGGTACGTCTGACATCAGGGCTTCCAGTTCTCATTTTGCCTGTTGGTTGTGGCCCAGAGTAAGAGTTGGCATGACGGTTTCCCATGATTTCAGATGGGCTATGTAGTGTGACTCAGTAGGGGATGCGGTGGCTCAGTGGCTAAGATGCTTGTCGATCAGAAAGTTCGGCAGTTCGATTCCCTAATAGAGTGAGCTCCCGTGACTTGTCCCAGCTTCTGCCAACTGAGCAATTCGAAAGCATGTAAAAAATGCAAGTAGAAAAATAGGAACCACTTTGTGGGGAAGGTAAAAGCGTTCCATGCGCCTTTGGCGTTTAGTCATGCCAGCCACATGACCACGGAGACGTCTTTGGACAGCGCTGGCTCTTGGTTTTGAAACAGAGATGAGCACCGCCCCTTAGAGTTGGGACCGACTAGCACATCTGTGCGAGGGGAACTTTTACCTTTACCTTTATGTAGTGTCAAGGTCGGTGGCTTGCAGATGTTCTGGGGTTTAATGCTCTGTATAAAATGCGCAGTTTCCACAGCCAGGAATTACTTCCCAGTGGAAAAGCCCTTAATAAGGGGAACCTGTCTGTCCACTGGGAATGTCCTGAGGGGACCGGAACAACTGAAATGAAGGTGCCCTTGAGACGCCTGTTCTACCTTTCCACTGTGCACTTTTTGCACTAAGGTGTTCTTTGGTCTGCAATCCATTCCACAGGTAGTCCTTGACTTACGGCTGCAATTGAGCCCCAAATTTCCGTTACTAAGTGAAACAGTTGCTAAGTGAGTTCTGCCCCATTTCATGACCTTTCTTGCCATAGTTGTTAAGTTAGTAGCAGGGTCATTAAGTAAATCCAGCTTCCCTATTGACTTTGCTTGCCAGAAGGTTGCAAAAGGGGGATCACAGACTCTGGGGGATGCGGCAACCGTCATAAATATAAACCAGTCGCCAAGCGTCCGAATTTTGATGATCACGTGACCATGAGGATGCTGCGACGGTCATAAGTGTGAAAAACAACCCTAAGTGCTGTTGTAACTTTCAATGGTCACTAAGTGAACAGTTGTAAGTCGAAGACCACCAGTGGGTCTGACCAAGGAGAGCTTTGACACCATGAGCCGTGATGTGGGCTGGTCTATGAATACTCCGTTGTGGCTACCTTTGTTTTCCCCCTTAGCATCCAGGGGATTTGACATCAAAAGACAGACGTGTTTTGAAATTGTTGCACTGTAGAGTTTTGTTTTGGGGGTGGTTTGTTTTTTTTTGGCTCTGGGAAATCATTCAACTTAATTTTTCCCCCCCATCTCTCTCTAGAACAAAGCAATTGCGACCCCAGTGCAGGGGGTCTGGGATATGAGGAACAAACAGTTTCATACTGGAATTGAAATCAAGGTCTGGGCCATTGCGTGTTTCGCTCCCCAACGCCAGTGCACTGAAGTCCATCTTAAGTGAGTCTGTAGTTGAGCGGCCTCTTGTTCACGTCTTCTTCCAGTTTTCCCTTGCCCTGCTGTGATCACCCGGTGTTTTCTCTGCATCCCTTTGCAATAAATACAATATTTAGAGTAGAATTGGACCTTGGAGGTCTTCTAGTCCAACCCCCAGCTTAGGTAGAAAACCCTACACTACTTCAGACAAAGGGATATCCAACATCTCCTTAAAAACTTCCAGTGTTGGAGCATTCACAACTTCTGGAGGCAAGTCATTCCACTGATTAATTGTTCTAACTGTCAGGAAATTTCTCCTTAGTTCTAAATTGCTTCTCTCCTTGGTTAGATTCCACCCATTGCTTCTTGTCCTACTCTCAAATGCTTTGGAGAATTTGCCCCAAAAGTGCTGTTTTTTTCAAGAGGCAACTGGACCTTCTGCTTTTCTTTGAAGATGTTTCGCTTCTAATCCAAGAAGCTTCTTCAGCTCTGAATCTCAAAGTACATAGCTAAATATCTATGGAGATACTCAGTCCACCAGGTCATGGTTGTCCCAAAAGTGCTTTTTTCCCCCAAGAGGCAACTGGACTTTCTGGTTTTTCTTTGAAGATGTTTTGCTTCTCATTCAAGAAGCTTCTTCAGCTCTTTGTGTTAAGTACCTTTGGGACAACCATGACCTGGATGACTGAGAATCTCCATGGACAACCACAGCATTTCTTTTCAAATTACAGGTAATCCTTGATTTATGGTTGTAATTGTATTGGCCATTAAGCGGGTCATCACAGACTTGACTCTACGACCTGTTTTGTAGCAATAGTTAAATGAATGTAGCAGTCGTAAAATGAATGGAGTTGTTGTTAAGTGAACACATTATGTGCAATGGGTGTTTTTTCTTCCTGGGAACAGGAAGTGATCACTAGTTTCTGGAAGAAACATAAAATCGCAATCATATGACCACAGGACATTTGAAACAGCTATAAATTCTGGCTGATTGCCAAGCATCCCAATCGGGTGACCACATGGCAGGGCTCCAGTTATTAGAACTTCAAATCCGGGTCATAAGGACCTTTTGGGGGGAATCTCTCAAATTTATTAATAATCTTTAACAAGTACTTACAAATTATGGCAGGATTAGTTTTGGGATAGTGATTATACTCTGGGAGAATTACATCATGAGTGTGACATTAGAATTTTAGACATGGTTTTATGCATTTAAAGGGATGCGATGGCTCAGTAGCTAAGATGCTGAGCTTATCGATCAGAAAGGTCAGCAGTTTGGCGGTTGGAATCCCTAGTGCTGCGTAACGGAGTGAGCTCCTGTCACTTGTCCCAGCTTCTGCCAGCCTAGCATTTTGAAAGCATGTAAAAGTGCAAGTAGAAAAATAGGAACCACCTTTGGTGGGAAGGTAGCAGCATTCTGTGTGCCTTTGGCATTTAGTCACATGACCACAGAGACGTCTTCACACAGTGCTGGCTCTTCGGCTTTGAAACGGAAATGAGAACCGCCCCCTAGAGTCAGGAACAACTAGCACATATATGCAAGGGGAACCTTTACCTTTACCTTATGTATTCAGTGTAATGCGCTACATTTTTGTTCTGTAATGTTGAATTTTCCCTGTTGTTCTGATCATTGATTGAAGAAATCATTTTTCCTTTTAAAGTCTTAAGTAGGCAGCCTCCTTTCAGACTTGCAAAGTTTGAAGGGGCTGTTTCAAGTTTCCTGGCCTAATATAATTTTGGAAGGAAAGGATTAAAGGGAGAATCTTATAGTTATGGATGCAACGGGTTCTACTCTCGCTTAGAAGGATTGGCATAAATGGGTTCTGGAATCGGACGTCCACAATGGTAGAGCGTAGAATGTGATGTCTTGTTACATGGCTAGGTAAAACTTTGGTTCCTGCCCTTAAAATGTGTTGTTGCTTCTTTCTAATGTACCAGAACCTTCACTGAACAATTGAGGAAAATTTCCAGAGATGCAGGAATGCCCATCCAAGGTCAACCTTGCTTCTGTAAATACGCCCAGGGAGCAGACAGTGTGGAGCCAATGTTCCGTCACCTGAAGAACACCTATTCTGGATTGCAGCTTGTGGTTGTCATTCTACCTGGGAAAACTCCTGTTTATGGTCAGTTTAAGAGACCTACATGCCTCTGTCACCTTTTGCCTTACTATAAATCAACCTTGACCATTGGAAGATGTATGGACTTCAACTCCCAGAATTCCACAGCTGGCATAGCCAGCTGTGGAATTCTGGGAGTTGAAGTCCACACATCTTCCAGTAGTCAAAGTTGAAAAACACTGCTGTGAATATGTGATTTTTCACTGTGATCCTCAAGGCACTTTCTTGAGATGGTTCTCTTTGTTTGCTGCCTCTGTATTTCAGTTATGAATTACTTTTCTACATTAACTTTGGAAACGTCTGATCTACAATGCTCATCAACTATAACCCAATGCAGGTTTGATAGCTTAGTGTGATAGTTTCTTCTAAAATGTCACAAGAAGAAAAATTTATACATGGAGTATCGAAACGTATCTTCCTGTACAGTCTTTTCCTCAAAAACAGAAGGCTGCATGTGAGAATGCCAGAATTCTATCTATTTTAGAAGATAGTTGGATTGTAAAGAAGTGATTGAAGGGTGTCATTATGATATATATCTTGATCGGCAGCTGTTATATCATAAATTCTTAGTGGTGGAAGATTAAATTTTACCCTTAATTTAGAACGTATCTGCCTCCCATCGACAACAGACAATGAGTTACTTTTTTAAAAATTATATAGAAAAGCATTTATTGTATTGCAGATATACTGTGCTTCAGTTAATTTTCAAAGTAATTCATACAAAAGAGGAGATAGATCAAGATGCATAAACAAAATACTAATTACAAGATTTATAAAATGGCAAGAACCCAAAGTCTTAAAACTGCCTTAGAAATGTCAATCAAATGACAATAATAATTATTTTTTACATTGATTGTATTTGTTTTATATGGCTTTCCATTTCGAACAAGTAACTCTGAGTGAGTAGCTAATTAAGAACAAGAAAGTTTGAAAAAGAAGGGTGTTTTTTTTGGGGGGGGGGGTACTTGGCAAAAAAATACCCCAATCAAGGAACTACCAACTCAGACAGACAAGCTAACAGTAAACAACAGCCCAATAAAGCGACCACCAAGTCCACTTCTACCAACACTGACACTGCAAGCCACTAGTAAATAAAAAGAACAAGCCCTATACGCTGATGATGTAACCTAGTTTGATAATAAAATATCTGCAAGAAAACAGTCACGCTCAGTGACTATCAATGACCCCTCATTTCAATCCCGAGCCACAAATATTCGCTTCTATAGAAAGATACATAGGTGTCATGTGGCCCATGGCCTTCTCCTTGATCGTCCCCTGCTTTATCTCAGAGGGGCATTATGAGAAGATGCTCTGAAAAAGAGATTGTAGTTGGGGTTAAGCAGTCTTAAGTCGCTATCAGAGCCATCACCTTGATCTGTTTAACAGCATCTCTTTTCATTTCTCTGACTCGGCAGCCGAAGTGAAGCGGGTCGGTGATACGGTGTTGGGAATGGCCACGCAGTGTGTACAGATGAAAAATGTGCAAAGGACTACCCCGCAGACACTTTCTAACTTGTGCTTAAAGATCAATGTCAAACTAGGAGGAGTTAATAACATTTTATTGCCACAAGGAAGGTAAGGATTTTCAGGGTATGAGTAAGTACCCCACTGGTCCTGTGCTGGTGACGTTGGTTGAACAATTGGTCTAGGTACCCCATTTGCAGTTAATGTGAGATTATTTTTTTTAAAAAAAATCCAAACAAATCATTCTTTTCAACATGGGGTAATTTTATCTTGCAGCATTTCTTTAAAAAAAAAATAGCTTGGTTTTTGTGGTTAAATCTTAATTAATGCCTTATAACAAGGCAGAATCCCAAACTTTTGAATTGTGTTTTGAAGGATCAAGCTGGAAGTTGTGAAGGCCTCTTGTTTATGTTGCAACCTTCCAGTTGTGACTAGTTTTGTGGCTGAAGGAGGGGGAAGGCAAAATAATTATAAATTTCATTCATGGCCGAGTTGTTGACTCTGAAAAAAAGAATAACAACTCAAGACTTAAAGCTATTACATATTGTGTTGGCATAACAATTCGAACAAGGAAGAAGGGAGAGAAAAATCTCCCATTGGCCCTCAAATTGTGCTACTTTACAATTTAACCATGGTTTATTGACAGCACCATAATTTGACTTGTCAGCTAGGAACAATTACAGCATATAACTGTAGAAATACTTAAAAATTAAGTAAGATGGACTTTTAACGGGCAACATTTTGAATGAGTCTGAAAATCAGCCATTGATCAGCTGATGCAAGGAATAGGCCGATAAGGGAATGTTACTTATATTGGCCACCTTGAGTTATTTGTCAAACTAATAAAGGCAACAAACGAACACACTTTGATTTTTTTAGGGGGGGGGGGAGAGGGGTCTACAAACAACTGGCCAGCTGCATTCTTCACTGCTTTTAGCTTCTGGGCCATTTTAAAAGATAGTCACATGTCACTGCCATAGTTTTGTTTAGCAATAAGTTGGAAACGGATGGAGGAATTGTAGGCACCCCAGAGGTTCAGTTACAGTTCCCAGCAGTCCTCATGGCTGGCTGTCGTTCTGTAATGCACCAGCATCTCTCCATCCATAAGCCAGAGCGTAAATGACTTGCAACTTAACACTTAACGCTGGTGTAAAAACAAACGCTCTTGGCTCCCACTGCTTTCCCTCCGTCATTTAGTTCTAAGCCGAGGTGAATCTCTGTTTTCCACGCCAAGGTGGCGTAGTGGTTAGAATGCAGTACTGCAGGCTACTTCTGCTGCCTGCCGGCTGCCTGCAATTTGGCAGCTCAAATCTCCCCAAACTTAAGGTTGACTCAGCCTTCCGTCTTTCCGAGGTTGATAAAATGAGGAGCCAGATTGTTGGGGTCAAGAGGCTGACTCTGTAAACTGCTTAGAAGAGGCTGTAAAGCACTGTGAAGTGGTAGATAAGTCTTAAGGGCTATTGCTATTGCTATCATATTTTAAACTCAGTCGGCACCAGTGGTAGCCCTCCTTAGACTAGCACAGATTTTTCCATCAGGAAGGCTGATGACAAAGTCAATTGGATTGTCCCCGTGTCTCTGAAATACGATCACCAAGAACTCTTCTGCGATCACCTTATGTTTCCCCAGTTTATGTCTCTTTGGTACAGTGGTGGGTTGCAGGCGGTATGCGGGCGGTGTACGGGCGTACCGGAGCCTGGCCAGAGCACTGAGTACCATTCCGGTATGGTGCTTCGGAGGGCCCACCTGCCCGAGCTCCTTAACTGTCCTTTAAGCCTTTGGCTCTTTTGCACATGCGCATGGTGCATATGGCACCTGCGCGAGGCTCCACCGAACAGCTGGAGCGTCACGGAGGCTTGTGGAAGTTTCACAGGCAAGTACGATGCATGCGCGTACTGGTTGGAACAGAATCCGGAACCCACCACTGCTTTGGTAGCAACCTCCTGCAGTGTTAGTGCCGAAACAGCTTGTAATGGGGCTCAATTGGAGACTTGGCTAAGCAGAGTTACAAAAAGATTCCATGCACACATCTTCACCAGAGTTGGCTGGAGCTACGTCTCTGCAAAATGACAAAAACCCTTCATCGCTTGACTCTTTCCAGCTTCAAAGAGAAGTCTTATAACATAACAGAGGTAAAAAAGTCATGACAGCGAGTCCTTCTCTTACAGCTCATTTAATGACTGTTTGAAGTTACGGCGATACTGAAAAAAAGGGACTTGATGTTTGTTTTTCACACAACCATTGCACATCCCCATGGCGACAGGATCAAAATTCAGCTCCTTGGCAACCAACTCATCTTTATGACGGTTTGAGTGTCCCAAGGTCACGTGATCTCCTTTGATGACCTCCTGACAAGCAAAAGTCCACGAGGAAGCAAAATTCACTTAACAACAGCAGTGATTCATTTAACAACTGTGGCAAGAAAGGTTGTAAAATGTGGCAACACTCACCCAACAAATGTCTCATTTAGCGTCAGCAATTTTGGGCTGAGTTGTGATCGTGAGTCAAGGACTACCTGTAATGATGTAGAAATTAGAGGCATTACAGGACATCAACTCAGATTACAGGTTGTCCCCGACTTACGACCACAGTTGGGAGTGGAACCTCTTGTCTCTAAGCAAGGTGAATTGCACCCAATTTTCCAACCTTTTTTTGCTGCAATTGTTAAGTGAGTCACGCAGGTGTTCAGCAAATCTGCTTTCCCACATTACTTTTCGCTTGTTGGAAGTTAGCTGGGAAAGTTGCAAATGATGTTTATGTGAACATTGCAATCATCAAATGCATGCCAGTTGCCAAGGGCCCAAAGTTTGATCCCGTGATTGCAGAGACGCTGAGTCGACGTCTTTGTAACTTTGAATGTTTGCTGAAGGAATGCTGGTTAAGTCAAGGACTACCAGTGCTTGGAAGGAATTAGGCAAATTTCACTCAGCCACACTGTCCCTAGCTACAGTGGTGATGGTTGTCCATAAGCTCTTGATATACAGATAAACGTACTTTAAATGCCAGTGTCAGGGTTCCAAGTAATACCCCCAATGAAAAAAGACTCCAAGGTTCGTGTTTCCATTTTATTAGAGATGACATATTGGCACATCTGGGAAAACACGAATCTGAAAGTTTCCAGGTTTTCCCCACCCAAATGAAAGTCCAAACCCCTGCCCAGCACCCACATCCCCATCCCATGGCCCAATCAGGCCCCGTCCCCAACTAGATATGCCTCCCAGTCACACCCCTCCAGGTGCAGGGCAAGGACTCTCTGAGAAAGGAATGTTATTTAGACTATATATAATCTCCCATACTCCATATAATCCCCCCACCCATTTTCCCACAGCATTAAATGTGGCAGGCCCAATGCAGAAGATGGCTTCCAGGCTGGACAACCAGCTGTTGAGAACCACAGGAAGGCTAGCCATTTCTGCTGCTGTCTATAAGCTCTCTCAGTCCATGTGGTTGGCCATTTGAATTCTGGAATTTCTGAGTCCAGTCTGATCCTGCTGGGCACATCTGGCCTTCTTCTATTGAGAAGATGCGTTATCTGGTCACTTTGCACAGAAGAGCCGAGCAGGAAGTGCCACAGCTGCCTCTAAGCCTTTGAAACTCAGGTCCAAGGTAGAGAGATGGTGCCCAAGGCCCTTTGACTTTCATCAGATGGAAACATGTGCTGGCAAACACAAGTTGTATTACGGGTGTTGTGTAGTTTGCTAGAGAACATGCAAAGGTAAGCTTGCCTCCTTGATTGCGTTGTGTAAATATTTGCTATGTTCTCTCTTCTATTAGGCCTCCGGTATTTCAGCAGCCTGTCATTTTCCTTGGTGCAGACGTCACTCACCCACCAGCTGGAGATGGGAAGAAGCCATCTATTGCTGCTGTGAGTAAACCAGGCATCCTTCACTTTCTATATAATTAAAATTGAAAACCCGATATGGCATTAATATTGCACTATACAGTAGAATTCAATATAGCTACTGCCCTGGGATGGAAGCTGTTTTTCAGCCTATTTGTCCTTGTTTTTATTGTCCTGTACCGTCTGCCAGATGGTAATAGTTCAAAAAAAGGATGCCCAGGATGAGATGGATCTTTAAGAATGTTTTGAACTTTCTTAAAGTATCAGGAGCTATAAAGCTCTTCCAAAGAGGGGAGAGGGCAACCCATGATCCTCTGGGCAATGACGTTGACCCTCTGGAGTGCTGTCCTATCTGCCACTGTGCATTTGGCAAATCATGCACAGGTGCAGTGAGTTAAAATACTCTCTATCGTGCAGCGGTAAAAGGTCACCAGCAGTTTCTCATTCGGTTTCCTGAGAAGTCTCAGGTAGTATAATCTCACCTGCTTTCTCTTTTTTCTTTGTTAACTTTTATTTAAAACATTAACATACAAACTCCAGAAAGGAAAAGAAAAAACAAAACAAAAATTCAAACATTAAAAAAATGGATGTTATAAACACCCAAAGGACAAAAACATGTATATTATCCTCCCGTAGTTGAATACTGCTGGATATATTGCAACAACGTTAGTTTTGCCTGCATTTTCATTAAGATATTTGTGTTTTAGCTGACATTATTTTTCCTACTTATCCATCATTTGTTCCCCCATCCCTTGTCCAAAATATTTCTGAAGAAGTCTTCTCTTGAAATTGCCTTAAAAGGACTTCTTAATTCTTTAGTATTCCCACTTCCCAAGCAATAGGCTGTTGTGGCCTGCCAACGGCCAGCAGAGCTGGCAGCAGATTTGGAGGGTGAGGAGGTTGGGGAGGAACATGGGCCAGTCCTGGAGTATGGGGAAGGCTCTGATGAGGGCTCTGCGTTGGAGGCAGAGATGAGCTGTCTGACAGTTATCAGCTGCCTTTGGAGTCAGACATCTGTGGGGCAGAAGAACAGCTGGAGCCTGTTCCCAGTGTGTGCAGGCACAGAGTTGCCAGACAAAAGGACAGCTGAGCAAGGGCCGACTTGGGAGTAAGGCCACAGGTGGACGATGAATGGCCCCTCCCAGAGGAAATAAAAGAGGAGCGAAAGGGGAGTTTGCAGAAGTTTGCACAATTAGTTCGCTTCATTGGTTCTTGACTCTCTGAGACTCCTTGCCAAGTTTTCAAGATATCAGCCTGGCAGCTCTCCAAGCCAGATAAGGTCTGTGACTGTAAATTGAAAGACTTTGCTAGATGTGAATGAGTAGAATTCACATTAAATTAATAAAAGGGGTATTTGTCGGGACCAGGAGTTTGCTTCATGCTCTTGGGAAGCCTAGGCCAGACATAGGCTGGCTGGGAATTCTGAACTTATAAGCCACTTCACCTGTTGAACTACTACAGGCTTTATTTCGGTTGCAAAAAAGGAGGAACATTACTTAAAGTTGCGGTATGCTAAATTCCATGGTCCACTTTTTTTTTAAACAAAAAACATCCTCGCTTTCTTCCCCAGGTTGTAGGCAGCATGGATGCCCATCCGAACCGCTACTGTGCCACTGTGAGGGTCCAGCAGCACCGCCAAGAAATAATTCAAGACTTGGCTGCCATGGTTAGGGAGCTGCTGATCCAGTTTTACAAATCAACTCGATTCAAGCCAACGCGGATAATTTTCTATAGAGACGGTGTTTCCGAAGGGCAGTTTCAACAGGTTCTGTTCTTGCTTTCCTTTTCTTGGACTTAGACTAACTTTATTGTCTCTTTGAATGTACACTAACCAGCATACATTAAAATGAAATTTTGTTGCATACAGCACCACCTCCAATCAGTGATGGGATTAAGCCAGTTCGCACTACTTCGGGAGAACCGGTCGTTAAGTTTATGAGCGGTTTGGTGAACTGGTTGTTGGAAGAAATCATTAGGGCAGAGAACCGGTTGTTAAATTATTCCCACTACTGCCTCCAATATGTACTACATAAACATGACAAAAATACTGTAAATAAATAAATGCAGAATTATGTATATACCCATATATATTATATGACACAGAGAAACAACATGTATACATGTATATGGTGAGAAAAATGAATCTTGCGAGTTTATCAGGTGGATGGCATAGGGAACAAAGCTGTTACAGAATCTGGTACTCCTGCTAGGACTACCACAAAATGAGTGTGTGGGATCTCTAGCATTGCTTTGAGCTCTAAGCACACAGTGCTTATAAGCAGCATCCTGAATAACGGGAAGGGAGCTTCCTATAATCTCCGCTGTCCTCACTGCTCTCTGTATGGGCTTTCTATCTGAGGCACTGCTGCCACCAAACCAAACAGGGATGCAGTTTGTGCCTCGTGCCTCTGTAAAAAGTGGCCAGGATATCAGGAGAAAGATGTGCTCTCCTCATCTGACGCAGGAAATGCAGACGCTGGTTTGCCCGCTTCACTCACTTATAACGGGCCAAGATTCACTTAACAAATGTTTCACTTAGCCGCAGACATTTTGGGCTCCAATGTGATCGCAAGTCGAGTATTCCCTGTGCCTTAAAAAAAAAAAGTTGGCTCCTTGTAAATGCAGGAGCATTTCTGGTTGGAGTTTGACCTAGAGCCTCCCTCCTCTAAACTATCTGAATTCAGTGCTGTCTAAACCAGATCTTCACAATGAATGACTGCAGGGTTGTGATAATAAGATTGTGTTTTGCTCAGCAGAGTAGCATGTCTGGACGCATATACATTTTTATTATTGCAGTGTCTTTTTAATCCCAGATCTTCCCAGTTTAATCTCATTAAGTCAAGAATGTGGCTCTGGCTCTGGTATTTTTGCATTGCTTGAGATCACCTGTTTTGCTGCAGGTGATGAAGAATACCTGAAGGAAAATCCAAATAAATAAACAAGGTGGGAGGAGTTTTCTGATTGGTAAGGTTTCAAACGATCTTTTCCCTCTCCCTCCTGTTTTTCTTGGCGCAGGTTCTTCATCATGAATTGCTGGCTATCCGAGAAGCCTGCATTAAGCTAGAAAAAGATTACCAGCCAGGGATTACCTTCATTGTGGTGCAGAAGAGGCATCACACCAGATTGTTTTGCACCGACAAAAATGAAAGAGTAAGTATTGCATATTTTGGGGGGAGGGGAGAGAAATTGGCAAGTGATGGAATTAGAAATCTCTTAAGTTGCCAACATGCCCTATACAAGGGGTCCCCAACCTTTTGGACCTGAGGGACCACTAGATTCATAATTTTACATCCCGCGGACCACTAATATGATCTGCCTAATGACTGTCTGAGTGGGCGTAGCTAGGTGATCATGTGACTGGGTGTGTGTGGCCAACTTGATGTCACTCACGTCAAGGGCCTCGCCAGCCTCTACTCACCCCTCCCTTCCCAGCCACTACTCGCCTGCCCACCCATACTCCTTAGGGCCCCAACAGGAAGCAGTTGTTGGAACCAAGCAGTCACCAGGAGAAAGAGTTGGCAAAACAGCTCAGTGCAAATTGGATCTGACTGAGGAGGAGGTTCAGCAGAAGCACCTCACTGAGGACTAGGTACATAGGCTTTCCAAGCAGAGGGAAGACCTGCGGGAATGCAAGGCCAGGTACCGGCACCTGGAGGCTCAGTGGGCTGAGATGGTCAGCCAGTTCCAGGCCATATTGCAGTCCCACTGAAACAAGGCCCTCCGGCTCTTCGCCATCAGCGGCACTTCCCTGTAGCCTTCGCCCAAAGCCTCTCACCAGGAGGCTGAAGCAGACCCCAAGTTGGAATTTCTACCTCCTCCTGACCTACATAAAAAGACCCCGAAGGGGGAGACTCTCTGCAGCAACACAAGCATTCATTGCACATATCCGTCCTAGGGGGTCATAATTTGAGGACCCCTGATTTAGTGCAATATAAAAAATGCAAATAATTTTTCTCCGGACCACCAACATTTTGTCGCGGACCCCCATGGTGACCATGGACCCCCAGTTGGTGACTGCTGCTCTATACTACTGTGACCTCAAAATTTGGCAAATGAAACAACTTTTTGACTTCATTCTTTTTTTAGTGTCAGAATGTCAATTCTTGCATCCTTTGGTTATATTTCCACAGGTTGGGAAAAGTGGAAACATTCCGGCAGGCACCACTGTGGACACAAAAATCACCCACCCTTCGGAGTTTGACTTCTACCTGTGTAGTCATGCTGGTATTCAGGTATCTTCTGGATGCACACAACACACATGCACACACACAGGGGTGTCATCAGATCTCTGGGTCAGGTCCTTCTCAGCCACATGTGTGTGTAGTTGAATGTGTTCCACTTCTCTAGCTTTTAGTGTAAATGACACTTATTTTCAGTCCCTTCTGTGTAGCATGAAAGGAGAGAAAAGGTTCCCTTAGACAAGAGAACAGGAAATAATTTCCTCCCCACTCAACAAGTTTTCAGGAATTCGGGATAACAATAAATAAAGAGACAGAGAAGTAGAAAGTTTTATATTGCAAATACTTTGATCATACTATATATACATTCCAAAAGAGTACATGCCCTTTGCTCTGTTTGCAGCTCTGTCTTTCTTTTTTCTTTTCTTTTCTTTTTTTCTTTCTTTCTTTCTTTCTTTCTTTCTTTCTTTCTTTCTTTCTTTCTTTCTTTCTTTCTTTCTTTCCTTTCTTTCTTTCTTTCTCTTTCTCTCTCTCCCTCTCTCTCTCCCTCTCTCTCTCTCTCTCTCCCTCCCTCCCTTCCTCCCTTCCTTCTTTCTTGCCTGCCTGCCTCCCTCCCTCCCTCCAAATTCCATCAGCCGGCCAGTGTCGACTGGCAACTCCCCGGGGGAGGGCCTTCTCTGTGGCTGCCCTGGCTCTCTGGAACGATCTCCCGTTGATATCCGGACCCTCACCACCCTTCCGGCTTTCCGCAAAGCACTTAAGACCTGGCTGTTCCGGCAGGCCTGGGGCTGTTGAATTTTCCAGCCCCATCCGAGGTTATGACTGTTGTGGTTTTTTAAATGTGTTTGTCTTTTTATTTTTATTCTGTACCCCCCTCCCTTTTTGATTGTTAGCCGCCCTGAGTCTCTCAGGAATAGGGTGGCATACAAACTGAATCAATCAATCAATCCATCAATCAATCTATGTTTCTAGGGTCACCTGAGTAGTGCTCCTGGTTCCTGTAGTCTGAAATCCCCCCCACCCCCTACCCCCAGTATCTTGCCAGAGTGGAAGAAGCTTCTTGGATGAGAAGCAAAATGTCTTCAAAGAAAAAACAGGAAAGCCCAGTTGCACCTTTGGGTATAGACTGGATCCTTTGATTTTCCAGGACGTCACAGCACTTGTTGGTTACTTTGTCATTTCTTCAAAATAGAAATGCTTCTTCTGGGCAATTTTGGGAAGTCTGGAGTGCCAAAAGACAGGTGACCTATGGAGAGATGGAGACCTTTCCTTAACCTTGTTTGTGCTCCATTTCCCAGGGCACAAGCAGACCGTCTCATTACCATGTTCTCTGGGATGACAATCGCTTCTCTTCAGACGAACTCCAGATCCTCACTTACCAACTGTGTCATACTTACGTCCGGTGTACTCGATCTGTTTCCATCCCTGCGCCAGCCTACTATGCACACCTGGTGGCCTTCAGAGCCAGGTATCATTTGGTGGATAAAGAGCATGACAGGTGAATAATACAGCTGGGATTGAGGGGTACGGAGGGATAATTACAGTCATTTTTTCAGTAAACACTTAAAAAGTGACTTATGACCAGTTTTTCACCCTTACGACCGTTGCAGCGTCCCCGTAGTCACATGGTCAAAATTCAGTCGCTTGGCAACTGGCTCATATTTATGACAGTTGCAGTGTCCCGGGGTCACGTGATCCCATCTTGCGACCTTCTGGGAAGCCAAGTCAATGGGAAGCCAGATTCACTTAATAACCATGTTACTAACGGTGGCAGTGATTCATTTAATGACTGTGGCAGGAAAGATCGCAAAATGGGGCAAAATGCACCTAAGAACTGTCTTGCTTAGCAACGAAAATTTTGACCTCCATTGTGGTCATATGTTGAGGACTCTGTAGCCATCTAAAAGGAAGTCTAACTATGAGGCTGAACGGCTCATTCTGGGAAGAAGCAACTCAAATTCAGAGCTCCTTTTCTGTCCAGGCAGAGTGCAAAAATAAAGAAAACAGAACTGGTTGCCTCCAGAGTTTTTCTTTTTAATGTTTTAATGGGGTTTTATAGCTCTAAAATGTTTATTAATTTCTAGTTGGGAGCCGCCCAGAGTTAGTTGAAAGATAGATGGCTATATAAATGCTTTAAATAAACTAACATAAGATAAAATACAGGTAGTCCACAACTTGACAACAGTTCACAGTGTCCGTCCCAAGTTACATCAGCACAGGAAAAAAGTGACGTATGACCATTTTTCATACTTACGACCATTGCAGTATCCCCGTGGTCACATGATCAAAATTGTGGTCGTAAGGACTAGCTGCAAAATAATGAAATAAAAATACGACGGTCTTTGCTGAAAAAAAGGGAGACCAATTTTTTGGTTCTCCCCAAATAAATCTGCATCAAATTGTATAATATTAATGACAGCCTAAAATGTTTAACATGTAACCGTGCTCCAAACCCACATTTTTGAATACATGGATTTCAGTCTTGGTATCCCAAAGGTTTTTTTTTTTTTATTCAGGAGGCAATTGAACTTTCTGGTTTTTCTTTGAAGATGTTTTGCTTCTCTTCCAAGAAGTTTCTTCAGCTCTGACTGGATGTTGGAGAATGGAAGGATTTATACTCCTTGCAGACAGCTGGTCATTTGCATCCTTTTTTAGAGTCGTTGAGGCCATCTGGAGCTTTATCTGTGTTGTCAACTGTCACCTGAGTTGTGCAAATGAGCGTGGGGCCTTCTTGGAACTGTTTCACACTCATTTGCACTATTCAGGTGACCCTGAGGACACAGACAAATCTCCAAGCGGTCTCAATAGCGCTCAAAAAGATTTGCAAATGGCCAATATAAATCCTTCCATTTTCCATCATCCAGTCAGAGCTGAAGAAGCTTCTTGGATGAGAAGTGAAACATCTTTGAAGAAAAACCAGAAAGTCCAGTTGCCTCTTGAAAAAGCACCTTTGGGACAACCGTGATCTGGATGATCCAGAATTTCCACAGACATTTCAGTCTTGGGTTTAAACCTGCGTTGTTGTTGTTGTTTTTTCTCCCCCTGCCCCTTGCCCACCAGCGCCGAAGGGAGCCACACTTCCGGGCAGAGCAACGGCCGCGATCACCAAGCTCTCGCGAAAGCTGTCCAGGTCCACCAAGATACTTTGCGCACCATGTACTTTGCTTGACATCTGGCCGTGTTGAGGAACTCAGTTCTTCTGAGTTGGATTCACAAGAGACCAGCTGCACTTAGACCAACAGTTGCCCGAGCTACCGCGACAGCCAGCAAAGGAGTGATGCATCTTTATTTTTAAATATTCGGGGGTGGGGGAGGGAGGAGGGGGATGATGATGATGATGATGATGATTGTGATTCTATTTGCAAGAAAGCTTTTCATCCAGAATTTCAGACTTGAGTGTACAAAATATATATATATATTGCACAGCTTTTAAGACATGTGGATATGCCAAAATCAAAAAAAAAAAAAGCTGCTTGTCGGGAGAAATGAAACAAACAAGCAAAATTGAAAACCCACGTTTTTTAATTAACTAGAGCTGTGATCTCAGGGCTAAAAACAACACTTCTCATTTTAGTTAACGGCTTTTTCAGATGCTCTTATTTGTAATAATCTGAAGAAATACCCAATTAAGATCCGATTGAACGGGCCTGGGAGGGAGATGAATTTGCTTTTATTCCTTAAAAAAAAACAACACAAAAACAAAAAGCACTCGTTAGGATGCCAGTGAAGTCTTTGATCATTCTGGATGCATTTGTAAAGTGATTTTGTACCGAGATGCAGAAAGAGTGAGCGAAACCTTTGCTGTCTTATTGATAAGTCTGTGAAGGTCTATGGGCAAAAAATATATATGTATTTTTGACGTTAATTCTTGAATGTCTTTCATTGTGCTGTTTAAAATTTTTTGTAGGATGTGTTACGGAATTATTTCAGTTACAAAAAAAAAAGAAGAAGTTTTATCTATACTTTTTATTAGGTCCACTGAAAGATTAATGAAGTGTGCCACTTTTTTTAAAAAAAAAGTTTATTTTTTCTTAAAAAAATAATAATAATCCATTTTGATTACTAATCATGGAGTTTGTCCTCTAGGACTGTGACACTTAATTTTCCAAAGCTTTTCTAAAGAATACGGGTCTGTGGTGATACAGTACAATCTCTTTCACTGTTATGTTTGAATTAATGTAAAATTTATATGTGTTTCACAGTATTAACATGATAGTATAGATGCTATTTATATTTATTTACTAAAGAGTGCTCGACATAGTTCTTTTTAACATATCACAAACTGAAGAATGCTTTGGAGTTTTAAAGTGGAGAGCTTTTATGTGGACGAGAGGGATTTGGGTTCGAATTCGCCGTAACTTTTTTGCCGGTTCCCTTGTTCATTTTAACGAGGTTTGTTTATTATATCTCCTTGAAGTGAACAAAGGGGAACTGGAGCTGATGTGTTTTTAAAAAAAACCCCAACAGGATTATGCAACTACCTTGTGTGGAAGAGGAAAGATATACTTGGTGTTTATATCATTTCCCACCCCTTGTATCTTGGAAGGATTTAGGGGAATTCAGGCTGTAGTTTAGACATCAAAAGGAAGTTTTGTGGTTCTTTCAAGCACATAAATTATTGTTGTTGTTTTTCTGTTGGATCACCTGAGTCACAGAAATGGAAGGGAGGAGATCTGTGTTTGGCTGTTCGCTCTGAAGAAGACAACTTCTCCAGAGGCCTGTGCTAGAAGTACAAGTTTCTCTTAACTGCACAAGATTGATCAGACCAAATATTCAAAGCTACCATTGCACTGATGACCATGACAATAGGAACACTACTAAAACACTGGGGGTTAGGAAGCTTTCCCCCCCCCCTCTCTTCCAATCTGATGGGACTTTAAAAAAAAAAAATAATTTTCCCAGGCATGATTTTTTTTTAAAAAAAAAAATAGTTTCCCCCCCCTTGAAACCTTTCCAAGATTCAGTTTTCATTTCCTTCTGACGAGCAGTGCAGCCTGTCAGGTTTCCAAGTGAGGAAACCCACTCAAAGAAACCCATTCTGTCACTTAGAAAGATAAAGAGGGCCCTACCTCCACTGAGTGGAACGTTGAAACTACGATTAAGCTAAGGTTGGGATCTTAGGCTTTGCTCGGAAACGATGGATGTGGGCTGAGCGAGATAAAAGCCACGGAAATACTTTTTAAGGCCCTAGTGCACATTTTATGCCAGTCTGGACAGCTGGGCCCCTCCCATTGCCAACAGAGGCACCTGAAAAACAGGTTTTCAGGCAGAGGTTTTTGGGTGGCTTGCAGGATGTCTTAAAAAGTTTGTAAGCTGCAACTTCCAGCTGTTTAATAGGTTTAAGAGAAGAAAAAGACATTTAAGGCACTATTTTTTTGGGGGGGAGGGGTCACTCTTTTCTGCTAAGCAAGATTGTAGCATCTCCTTTTTTTTGATGATTTTTTCAATTTTATTTTCAAAGTTAAAATGTCGACTCCGAGGGGGGAAAAAAAGGAAACAACAAACAAACCAAAAATCTCTTTCACCTTTCCTCCTTCTCCTCCTTTTCCTCCTCTTTTTCTTGGGAGGGGCATTTTTCTCTGCAGCTTTTTCAGACACCATAAAACCTGCTGTGCGGAATTCAGGATTGAAGTATAAAACAAATGTCAAATTAGGAGATGAGAAAGGGAGAGAAACCATTTTCAAGTCCATCGTACCCCGTTTTCAAATTTAAACAAAACATCACTCAAAACTGTAAGTGTTTTCATACACATTTCTCCTTTTTGTTGTGCATTTTTCGTTACGTGCACACTTCCACAATGATAGTAGATTCCCTACTATCAGATATATTTGACGTTATCTCATTGATTTCCAACGCTGTTTTCTTTTTTGGGGAAACTGCCTATAAAACTGGGAAAGAGCATCTATTAAAGGATAATAACAAATATAGTTCATGGGTAATTACGGGAAGTAAGAATTAGGAGCGTTTGAACCAAAATGTTTACTGTAAAACTTCTCTCCCTTTTTAATTCAAACAGCTACAGCAGATTATTGGGTTATGAGCTACAGAGAGTCCCTCCTACATAGGAAGAAGGCAGTATACATAAACTAGGATTTCATTCCTGCTACTAAAGTTCTGTTTTCCATCGCTTTCTTTTCCAGGCAGCACTTAAATTAATAGTTATGTTTATACTTTTTACTATTTTTTGTTTCCCCATAATCTTCAAAATACATCAGCTAGATGGGCTAAAATGGAATCCTTTTTTTTGGGGGGGGGGGTGTCTTTCTAACTACAGCCACCTAATCTGACAGTTGTCCTGTAGTGGCTGCTAGCTAGCAACAGGCTAAAATAATAATTGCATTTAGGTGCTTCTGGACAGTGCTTTTCTTGTCTTGGTGGCTTTACCGCCAAGTTCTGATATAGATTCTTCAGTGTGCAGATAGTTCTATCCACAGCTGTTGTTTATATATGCATCATTCAGGGCCAGAAGGAATAGGATGAGTTTTTGAAAGCGTCGGATTAGTTTTTGCTCCGATAGAGAGGAGAAATGCATATCTCTTTCTCTTTTTAAACTTTCCATAACCATAATACTTTTTTTTTTAAAAAAGGCTTTTAATTGTTCCATATGGCAAGCGGGGAATGGAGGACGGGGTGTTACTATTATTATTTTTTGTTGTTGAAAAACTGACAATGCACTTTGAAAACACAGGGCGCTCTGAATATGCACAGGAACTGGGTTTTGTTTTTTAAAATAATAATAATAATTATAATATATGCAGAAACCAAAACTCCAAATGGAAACAAAAAGGATTCGACTTTCTCAGTAGTTCTTTCTTGCAGTGTTTCTTGGAACCCCCACACTGCTATCTCAGGTGAACGATTTCATTTTTTGCAGAGATCCCAGATACTTTCCATGAGAACCAAGGCCAATAGCTTTGGGAAATGGGGTTGGTGGGTGGGTGGGATAGGAGTGGGACTATAAGGAATGGAAGTGCTTTCAAGTCTTTATCACAGGAATCGTTTTAGAAGAAAACCAGCTCTAGTACCGATTCGGCTTTGTTTTACAAACCCGTCTTGTAGAGGAAGAATGTTTTGAAAAATACCTTTGATGCATTTTTTTTTAACCAATTAATGGCGTGTTCATTTGTCGCCAAACAGCTCAGACTGAATGATGGGTCTGGTAGTTTGTGACCGTCTGCTTTAAGGATGCGTCTCTGCCGTGAGATTTTTGGGACTGTGCGCCACTTAGAAAGCCACCTACGCCCAACCCAGGAACTGTGACTTTTGCCTGGGGGCAAAGAGATTGCGCTGTTCACCTGGGTTTCAAGCCCGCCCAACTGTCACTTGTGAATTTTCTACTTGCCCTAATATTAAATGCTTTCATAGATTTGAGATGCCAAAAAAAAAAAAAAAAGGAGGAGGAGGGAAGCTTGTTCTGCTGGAACGAAAAATGAGGCGTAAAGTGGAGCCATTTTATTTGAAAAGCAAAATGTACCCTTGTTGGTCTCTTGTGCCTTTTTTAAACGCCCGCTCGTCAGGCAGAAAGCATTGAAATTGTCTGGCATCTGGGGTGTGGAGAAGAGTCAGGGGGAGGCCATCCTCTTTTGCTCAGAGCTGGATGGATGAGATAGTTTTTGTGGTGGACTTGCTGGTCAGGTTCTTTAGATGTGGGCGAAGGTATAAATCATATATAGCGGCTTTTATTTCTGTTTTGGTGCTGACTTGGTTGGGGTACGCCATACTTTCCCTTCCAAACTCTGTAGCTAAACGAGGCAAATGTCAACATTTGCCACCTGTATTTTGTGGTGCTTCACACACGACAAGAAGCCGACTTGAGGTGCGGATGGATTTTGAAGGATGCTGTCCCATTTTTCTCCCACTGTTGCGTTTTCAAATGCTTAAATTGGATCCTTTTTCTGTAACCGGTTGAGCCTGCCCTCATGCCTGAAATCCAGTGAACAAATATAGCAATGAGGTCCAGGTAGGGGTTAGAGATGCTGAGTGGTCAAAGTGTGGAAGATAGATACTGTTCTGACAGAGGTTTCTCCAGCAGCACGAAGTGAATCCTTTTCCTGATAAACCTCTTTTATTTAATGTACAGTGAATTCTCCTCCAGCAAAGTCTTTCCTCTCCCACAGTCTTTCAAGATAGTTCACAATTATCAACCTTTATCAGGCTTGGAGAGTGGCCAGGCCGATATCTTTCAGATGCCGCAATACTTGGCAAGAATGCAGGAATGAACTAATTGTCTCCTGCAAACTCCACTCCCCTTTCGCTCCTCTTTTATTTCCTCTGGGAGGGGCCATTTACCATCCACCTGTGGCCTTACTCCCAAGTCAACCCCTGTTCCTTAGCTTTGACTGGCAACTCTGCACATGGGCACACTGGGAACAGGCTCCAGCTGTTCCTCTCCCTCACTGATGTCTGACTCCGAAAGCAGCTGATAACTGTCAGACGGCTCTGGCCCCCTCTCTGCCTCCGACACAGAGCCCTCATCAGAGCCTTCCCCAGACTCCAGGACTGGCCCATGTTCCTCCCCAACCTCCTCACTGTCCGACTCTGCTGCCAGCTCGGTGGGCCACAACAGATACCTCTGTTGTAACTCATCTTTCTAGGCTTATGATTGGCGCCTGAATGGAAATAGAACCATGTTCCCCATCGCTAAAACACAGCTCTAAAACATAGCTAGAGGGACTTTGGAAGCTCAGAACAAGGGTTGGTTGACCAATTCGATAGCGTTTTTCCAGGACCTGGAGCAAGGAAGGCAAATGTAATTGGAAGTAGACAAGACAACCCAACCTTGTCTCCTGAGAGAGAAAATTCCCACCCCGTGAAGATGGAATTAGGACTTCTGACAAAATAGAAGCAACA
The DNA here is from genome assembly GCF_009769535.1 of Thamnophis elegans. Classification (NCBI taxonomy): domain Eukaryota; kingdom Metazoa; phylum Chordata; class Lepidosauria; order Squamata; family Natricidae; genus Thamnophis; species Thamnophis elegans. The sequence continues at coordinate 75,876,644 of NC_045548.1, read as the reverse complement.
GGGCAAGTTGCCTTAACTTAATTCCTTTGTTTTGGAAGGTCTAGTCAGACCTTCAGCCTGTGGTAGGTTTTGTGTTATAAGCTAAGATACTTGAGAGGCGGAATCTGAGAATCTCTGTATGCAAAAAATTAACATCCTTTTTTTTATTTGAAGGAAACACATTGAACCTTCCTCTCGCTTTATATTCATGTTTTTTCCCCCGGAAAGTTCCCAGGAAGAAGCGAGATTGGAATTTGTCTGTGTGATTTTAGAAACAACTGCCTCTAACGTTCATATTTTAGACAATAAACCCAGCGGCGTTACAAGCCATAACTAAAGAAACAAGTGTAAATAGGTTGTTGGTAGCCATGAGAAGTTATAGGGTTGGGTGACATTTTATTTTATTTGTTTTAATTTGAGTGTGTTTTCCGAATGCCCTCCCTTCCCCCTTGCTTAAATGACAGCTTTGCAAAGTTCTTTGCAGCCAAGACTGATCCTTCTCTAGCTCTTCCTTTGCCTTGCTGTTAGTTGAAAACTCTTTTTAAAAAGCATCCGAGCCTTCATGGCTTAGGAAAATAAAGACTCAAGTGGGATATAATTGCACTGTTTTTTTTTTTTTTTAAATAACTGTAGACAACTTTCTGTTTGCATCTGCTGTAGTTGTTGGCATATACTGTATAGTGTTCGAGCTCCCAAGAAGATCAATGTCTGCCTTCGTTGTCATGTCTGTCTATCAAATGGCATGTTTTACAGTGTTAAGAGAAGGTCTGAATGTACGTAACGGCCTTTGCAGTTTTTCCATTTGAGCGTCACTGGCTTTATTTTGCTTGGTGAATTTTTGTCTCCTTGTATCTGTCCCTTCTTGTCTCCCAAAATGCACTTTGGTTGTCAAACATACATCTCTTCCCCATCTTGGCTCCCCAAACAGAATTGGATACACCGAGCTCCCAGATCAGGGATGGCTTTCACTTACTCTCCCTACCAGTTCGCAAATGTGCGCGCGCCTTCCACGTGTGCGCCTGGCCTTCCGTGCATGTGCTGTGCTCATGCGCAGCGTCCAAAATGAGGCTTAATAGACTGTCTTGGGTGGCTTGGCGAGCTCACCCGCAGGTCACCGCTACCGGTTTGCCAGAACCGGTCCGAACCTGTAGAATACCACCTCTGCAGGGGTGAGTTCTGGCAGTCTCTGCTGTCGGTTTGTTCGTGGATGCGCCCTGTGCGTGTGCTTGATGTGTGCTGCGTGCGCATGCGCAGAGCAATAATTCGGGGGCATGGCAGGCCTGGGTTGCTGCCGGTTCTAGGGACCCAGGCCGCCAAACCACTACCAGTTCAGCCGAACCAGTCCGAACCGGGAGGAATCCGCCACTGTACCTCTGTCCTCTGTGCAAAGTTAAACCGCCTTCTTGATTGTCGTCTAGGTCAGAGGTCTCCAACCTTGGCAACTTTAAGACCTGTGGACTTCAACTCTCAGAGTTCCTCAGCCAACTCTGAGAGTTGAAGTCCACAAGTCTTAAAGTTGCCAAGGTTGGAGACCCCTGGTCTCGGTGTCTCAAAAGTTACCCAAAATCCAGCTGGCAGGGAACCGTGCTCCATCTCAGATGATTTCACAAGAACTGCAGGCTCAAAACCGAACAACCTTGGTTCTCTTTTTGGCTTTATTCTTGCTTCCGTGCTCTTTGGCATCGTCATGATGATCAAGTGGGCACCCCTATGGACAGCTGTCACTTGGGAGTGACTTCGACGCTCCTTCATCCGGTGACCTGCAAGGAGTAAGCCATGTCTTAACAATAACTCATTCCAAGTAAGACTATTGAAATCGGTTTTGTCCTGGCACCAGGGCGAGGTGGTCCCGTCTGTTTCTTTAGGTGCCCATTGGTGAAACCCTGCCGGCTGTTTCTTGAGGTGCCAGTTGTGCTGTCCTTGCTCTGCTTCTTCAGAGTGGCATCATTGCATCCCACCGAAATTTCCGCATTCTTTCTCTTTGCTTTTCTTCCTGAAAGTTCACCGTAGGAAAGAGGGACGCAATCAGGCTGCAGTACTCTAGACCATTCCTCATGTAGCAAGCAGATTCAACACTACCTCCTCTTTTCTCTCAACGAGATCCATCTTGTTATTTTTTTCCTTTCTAAAATGCAAACATCACATTACTTGAAAATAGCCAAATTTCACCAAAAGTCCTGAACTGCCTGAACCAGTTTACATCTGAGGTGCCATATTCTTTGCAAAATACGAGGCAACTTGTAAAAAAGTGAGTTTGATCCTGTTCCCTCCTCCCCCTCCCCTTACTGGACAATATTGAGCCTTGGCAACTGGTGTTAATGTACAGTGAAAAGTTAAGTTTTGTTCCTTTGGGGTGCTGTGCCCCAAGATCCAGGAAGTTATGTTAGGATACATGAAAGAATGTTTCAGGCCATTCCTGTATTTTCCTTCTAAGGAAAATCCATTGTAATGTGCAGCTCAGCTTATTTTATTTTATTTTCTATTTTCCCCTGTGAAATCATCAAATGCAGAATCAGTGGCTGAATAAATAAGGTGCTTTGATTTTATTCCAAGTCTAAATTATGTGTTAAATGTTTAAAGATATTATTTAAGTAATTTTTCTTAAAACGTTATCTTTGACAGTGCTGTTTTTTTTTTTTTGTTTGTACTTAACTCAAGTAATTATATAAACAGTCACAGATGCAGAAAATGTTTCTTGGATGTCTATCATGTTAGTATGTTCTGTTTTGTTAACACCTCAGATTTTAAAACGAAAGGTGCTTTTACCTCAAACTGTAGAAAACCGATATTGGAAAATGGGATAGGAAGCATGGCTGTCGTCATCAAAACAGCCCCTGTTGGAACTGTTATCTGTAAATAGCTTATAGTTAATACAAATGAACCCGAGTTCTGGAATTAGGACGTTATTAACAGAGTGGTTAAAACGGGTCAGCAATTTTAAACACTTAAAAGAACCACAAAGGTCCTAACTGGAGGCCCCCCATTCAATTCTGGAGCTGACTAGAAGTCCGGTTCCCCATAGAGTCTCTTCCTAGTGCGGCGTCCTTTTTCCTCTACCTGTCCTTACCAAAAGCCCTATCAATTGTGGAGCTGACCGGCGACAGGGAGCTGCAGCAGAGGGATGAAAGAGCCACAGGTTGCTGACCCCTGATCTAGAACACTGGTGAAATTTCTATACTGAAGTAGTCCTGTCTTTTCATGGTCTGCAAATGACTTGTTCATGACGTCCACCACCTCTTGCCAAGCAGGTAGAGGAGAAAGAACAGCAGTTGTTCTCTAGGAAGCCACCTGAGGTCTTCTCCAATACTTGGATTGAATTTTTTTTTCTTGGTCTTTCAACTTTATCTTCTGCGATGCCACAGCTCCATCTGACATTCTCTTGAATTTCAACGGTGGGTTGTCGTGACGCACAGAGGCCGTTGCATTTCAAAGAATAGAGGTCTGTCAGGCAGAATTCCATTTTGTAATATAAGATGTTCTCTTCTATTAAGTCAAATAGTTGATCCACCTTGGCTCAGAATGTCTTTTTAGTGCCTGGCAGTGATTTCCAGGGAAAAGGAGAGACCTGGGGATGCCACAGAATGAACTAGATAATTTCACAGGTTTGAACATGTGCTCTGAACCTCAGCCCCTCTCCTCTCCTTCCCCTTCTTCTTCCCCTTCCCACTTCTTCTCTTTTTGTCCCTTCCCTTTTCCTTCCTTCTCTTCTCTTCTTCACTAACCTTGGCTTTTATCCGTATACTGAAACTGGCATAATGACTCCTGCTGGCTGTGTGCTGTAAATAGCCAACGAAGTAACTTACTGTTGACTTAATGTTGCCAACATTTGTACCTTAGAACACAAGGTGGAATGTCCCGTCCCATCGATCCCTTTCTGTTCCTGAGAACGTAACTCAAGAGGGGGCTTTTACAATCTCCTCCCCAGACTAGTTTCTGATGGTCCTAAGGAAGCCGGCATTGCAGTGTTTGCTGTTGGGGAAGGAAGAACTGGGATGCTTGAATTTTTCATTTTTGGGGGCGGGGGGGGGGTTTCAACTTTTTTATTTTGTTTTATATATATATATCAGTGCATGAACTGAGTGTGGCACCCGGGTGTCATACATTCTAATACAAATAAAACTAGTAGAATTAATCATAGTTATTACATGCAACCAACATATATTTCTAATAATAATACATGATCTCATTTTGATGGCATTTCATGATGAGGATCCTCACGCTATTCAAGGCTGGAGCCACCTGAAGAATAGCGGGAAGAACCACCAAGCCATCAAAGAGAACCAGCCTATCAGAAACAGTCCTTTTAAAAATAGGGATGTGCCCCTGCGCAGAATCCATTCAACCCACCCAAGGAAGAGCTTGAAGGCAATTTCTGAGACAGAAGACAGAATCTCTCCATTTATGGATTCTTACAGGAGTTGTTGGAAGGGAGGACATCAGGTTAGGCTTCAGAGGAGAGCGGTGCAGCTAAGTAAGGTTGAGGGAGTCCCCATCTTTTGAGGAAAGTAATTTTGAGAACACGACATGAATCTTCTCACAAAATAGCTGCCAGACTCAGGGTTGTCTTGGTGCTCTGTGAACTTGCGTGTTTCCTTGAAGACCTTTCATTACCCAATCCAGGTAATATCATCAGTGCTAGTAAGGAGTGGGGTTTGCTCTCAGTCTGTATCTTAGTGGCTTGCCCTGTCAGTATTAGTGAGAATAGTCTTGGAGGTTCTTTGGTTGGGCTGTTTGCTATAGGCTTCTTTGGCAGTTCCTTGATGGTCTGGTGTTAGTCTTGGAGTTAATCTATGCTCATCTGGGTGGTTTTGGTATTTTTGTTCCCTTTTTGGTTTGTTAATTACCTTTTTTTTTGCATAATATGTAGATTTTGTTTATGCCCTTGTGGCTATTGATAGCTAATTTGTCAGAATGCCAGGCTTTTAGAAATTCCCTAGCAGTTTTTTGGGGGAGGGAGTTTTTTGGCTTGGTTTAGGAACCTCACTCCTTACTAGCACTGATGATGTTACCTAGTTTGGGTAATGGAACTGTGGTGGTATTCAGCCTGTTCGGACTAGTTCAGACAAACCGGTAGTGGTGTCCTACGTGTGGGTCTGCTCACCCGTCCCAGCGCTATGCCATCCTATTTAGCCACGTTTTCTAAGCCACATGCGTGCGTGCAAGCCATGTGTGTGAGCAAAGCGCATGCACGGAAGGCGCATGAGCGAAGCGAGCATTTTGGTGCGCGGCAAAACCCACCTCTGTAGTGGAACGACTGCAAGAAAACCAAGCTCAGAGAGCACCAAGGATCCCACAATTCAACCCTGAGCTACAAATATTGTCCTCTAGTGAGTTTCCCACCCATTTATGAGACGGGGAACTGGAACTCCTCCTCCTCCCTTCTGCCTCCTAAGATGCTCTCTGTCCCTTTAACTCCCCCCCCCCCCGGTAGCATTTTTATTATTTTTAAAGTCCTTGTGATGTCTACATAGGATTCAGGGGATTTTGATGGTGGGGAGAAGGGCGATGTCTTCAATTTCCTGAGGCTATAAAAGACCTTTGAGCAGAATAAAACTGAGCGAGACAGAGCTTGGTGGGAGAAGTGCTTTCTTAGTCTCAACCGCTGCCCCTTTAATGGGAAAGCTTTGGATAGAGGCAGATGTTCTCAGAGCAGAATATTGGGTCAATACTCCAAAGACTACATCCAGAACTTAATAGCGCCTTGAAGAGAAAGAAGTTGCTCCCTTTTGTTGTTGCCTCTCCTTTGTAATCAAACAAACAAGACCTACCTCTGATCATAATAAGCTGGCTGTGATGTGCACACCTTTTAAACTGAAAGGATGAAAGAAAATGGACCACAAATTCCTTAGCCGTCGTTTTCCCGTTGGTAGAAATGTCTGATGAGAGAAATTCTGTATGTTTCCAGATGTGTTCACTCCACCGTTTCACCACCCTTCATTTTGTGTCTTGTAAAAAGCCTTTTGTGTTTTCTGTTTCTCCCCCAGGGCGAATTCACCCCTTGTAGATAGATATTTGTGTATTCAAGGTGTAAATGTTAGGTATGTATCAGAACATCTGGACAGGAACTAAAATGCGGTGCACCTTTCTTGCTGAATGTGTCTTCTACGTGGATAGGCATAGATTTTATTGTTTGTGAGATAGTCTTGAAACTCTGAGACTTCCTAAACCTTATAGATAGATAAACACGATGATTTCCTTTAATACCTAATAATCCATAGTAGTAAAACATAAGAGAAGGATTCGGTAGAACAACTGAGGAAGGATGTGTGATGAAATTTGATTTTTAAAGCTTTTGGTATGCATAACTTTTCGCGGATATCTCCTGGGAGTATTTTAAGCTGATCATAATAAACTGTTTCAAGGTCTTTTTTTTTTTTTTTAATAGAGTGGGATCCAGATTTAGCCCCCACTGAAACTGTGGGACGTGTTGTTGACAGCTTGTCCTCTTGATTTCCTTGGGATCCAGGTTTCACTCTTATTTGAATCGCAATTTGTTGAGAGGAGGATAAAGTACCTCCGAGAACTTAAATTCACCCATTCACAGGAATTGAATCACACCCCTTCCACCCTCCTACCCCGCCAAAAGAGAGAAAGGTGGTGGCTGGCCTTATTTCAAATGGTACTTAAGCATATTTAGAGCACAATCCTACATTGTCTCGTCAACAGTAAGTCTCGTTTGGGGTGGGTGGGGTGGGGAGTGGGGGGGCTTACCCCTAGGAATAGAGACATTGGACTGCAGCCTTAACAAGTTTATACCTTTTCAGAGTTCAACAGACTCTGCAGAACTGTAAAATTAGCACTTGAGAAATTGCTTTTTTCCCCTCCTCCCCGTCCTTTGTCAATGATGTAGATTATACCTTTCATTCTGTACATTTTTTTTTTTAAAAAAAAGCTCCATGTGGGAGAATTTGTATTAACGATGTATATATGTTAAGCAATGTTAATGATGTGCTTGCTAGATGCTATGTGGGGTAATGTGTCTTTTATCTTATGCCTTAACAAATATATTAAATTAGTCCAGAATCAGAATATGCAAAAACCTGTATTTAAAAAGAAAATACTATTTTCCTGCGAAGGCACAAGATTTTTCCCCCTTCCTTTTTTTCCTTTTTAATTAAACATTTCTAGGCTTAAACCCAATCTGTTTTCCGAGGATGCGGTGTCAGCTCCTCATTCCTAAATTTTTACGATTATTATCTTGGGTTTGACTCCAGGTTATGGCTGCACAGTTGTTCCAAATGCAAAGTTGTGATATGCCGGGGGGCGGGGAGGGGAGATACGAAGTAATTTGATTAAATTGTTGTTTAAAGGGCTAGCTTAGGGATTCATATACAAGTGATTCAGTTTCCCCGACTGCAAGATGATGTGAAAGAGAAGCCTGCTTCTTTCTGAACACACACAAATTTGTCGAAACCTGTGTAATAGCGCTTTTCCACATCTCACAGCTGACTTTCACGATTAATTTGACGGCAAATCAGGTGGTGAGAGGACCCAGCTCCCTTTCCGGTTTGAATCTACCTCAGATTAAGCAGTTGGGTGCTAATTTATTCAAAATTATCATGGCGATTGTCTGAAGCGACCAAACAATACGCGATGACTTGTCGTTGGAAGACAAAAGGACAATTTGGACCTTTCTTAGAAAAGCAACCTACGGATTAATTTTTTGTCTTTTGTGCCTTTTACGTTGTGAGTCCCAATGCGAAGCAAAATCAAGCCAAGACTCCTATCTGAGAAGGAAATCCTTCGTCAGAGTAAAACCGCAAACTGTCAGATTTCTGAACAAAGAAAGCATGGGTTTTTTTTATTTTTTTGTTTTGGCGTATTAGAACTATAAAAATGTGTAACGTCGTAGAATGCTGGTAACGTGTTTCTTGAAATTTCAAAAGAAAACCGATTTTGACCAGATATTCTTGGCGAGGTTTAAACTATGGTTAACAGTCCCTTCCGTATGCCTGCTTATTTAGCGCTCCTTTGACCCCCAACCCTGGCTTGGATGCTGTAGAAAGCTTTAGAAAACGTTTTTTTTTCTTGCTTGGTCCCTTACCCGAAGGGATGGCTGAACCACCTTAGTTTATTGAGACTGGCTAATTTTGGTAAGCTGTGTGCGTGAAAACATGTGTGCGTGTATGTTATATATGTGACTACTCATATATATACTCTACACAGGCCTGTATATAATAAGTAGAGTATGAATTTATGTCAGGAAAGGGAATAAAACATCCAAGTAACACCCTGAACGACTGAATGCCCTTTTATATAATATAAAAGTTCTCTTTATTGTTACTTTGGCGGGAGATTGAGTTGTAATAGACTTATTTTTTTGAAATGGAAATTTGACTTTATAAACAGAAACCAATACAGCACGGAAATCTTCTCCTTTTAAGAGGGTTAATTTTCATTGTGGTGAAAACAAACAAAACTGCTACATCCCAAGGAGTTTATTTGGTTTGCTGCAGAAAGACTCAAACAACGAGAAAAAAATAAATAATGTGCTATAGAACTGCCCCCAACGGGTCTATTAGAAAAGCTATATTTTATAAAAGACTAACCATCCTATTTCATATGCTGCAGATACACGATCAGTCTCATTGCACTTTTTCAGTAAAGTCCTGTAAATTGGCTTACGGTAAAGAATTTTAAAATGTTTTTTAATATACCATAGTCCTTTGGGCAGAAGGTAAGAAGACTTACAGGTACCTCAAGATTGAAACACGAGCCTGAAAATGCTGCATTTTGTTCCTTTTTATTTCATAGAGCTTTTGGGCGGGATGGGGGTGGGGTGTCCTTTTGTTAGTTGTTCTTGTTGTTGGCTACCTAGCTTGTCAATATTTTTTTTTATTGTTGGCTCGGCTGAAGACTTTAGAATCGGTCTCTCTTTGCTAGATACTCTGATCCTTTCTTGGTGTTAGTCCAACGTTGATATCAAGTCTGTCTTGCATTCTAGACTGTTGTAACAACTTTTTTTTAACACAATAAAATGCCAGAAAAAGGATCCCAAGACGGTAAAACAGGCAATATATGGTCTCTTCTGATATATACTTGCACGACTGTGGTTTTTGCCATGATTGAAATTAAGGAGGACAGTGGGTTGTTTACCCATTGGTGAAAAGCAAAGTTTGATTTCGAAGAACGATTTCTTGACCAAGAATTGATCTAACCAACCAGCTGGGAATCAGCCTAGCTGGGAAGCTGAGCCACACTCAAAACCAAAAGCTGCGCCATATTTGGAATTCGTATGCAAGCCAATATTGAGTAACGCTTTGTTTGGTTGCTCAAGATATACTGTGGATCCAATTGTCTTAACGTGGACTTTTGCATTCCCCAAATGGGTTTGTCACATGGAGGAAAGAATTTCGGGAAGGCGAGTGGGAGAAAACTGAAAAGGAAGCTTAAAAAAAAAAAAACAGACTGTGAAATGCCACATCTATTGTCCTGTTTTTAAGCTTGGGTGATTCCTTTTTCCATGTTTGTTTTACAGCTTGCTAGTAAAAATACTTTGCACTACTTCTGCAATAAGATGACAAACTAACCTTATACTTTGGTTTTTTCCCCTTGTGTATGTGTGTGTGTGTGTGTATATACTATAAAGTGCTACTAAAGATTTAGCATAGTGTTCTTTTTTTTACCTCCATACCATAAGACATGTAACAAGCTCAAAATGCTGTAAATCTTGATGAAACATGTGAATGATATTTTATAAAGTTATTTTGTATGGTGTCAATTTTGTTTCTGCCTCATAGTATGTCAATAAATTACTCATACTTACACATTCAAAAGTATTATTTTCTGTGCCTCTAACACTAATAATTCAAAGAGCTCAGGGTTTGCACACTCTTCCCCCACTTCCCATCTACAATCTGATGAAACCATGGTAATGTTGCCTCAGTTCAATTGCCCATCATTGGAAAGCAAATTTCTTGCGTGTCTCATAACTGTATTCAATAACTTTACCCTACAGGCAGTCCTTGACTTACGGCCGTTCAAAATATAGTGGCACTGAAAGAAGTGACTTACAACTAGTCATCACACAACCACAGCAGCATCAATATTTGGGTGCTTGGCAAACCACATGTATTTACAATTGAAGCATTCTGGAATCACGAGATCACAATTTTTGACCTTCACAGTTGGCTTCTGGCAAATGAGGCAAGCCGGATTTGCTTAATAACCACGATTCATTGAACAACTTTAGTGATCATAACATTGGGCGCAATTCATGTAGCAGCCACCATGCTTAGCAACAGAAATTCTGGTCCCAATTGTGGTCGTAAATCGAGGACTACCCGTATGATCCAATTGATAAGATGTTGCCATGGAAATTTCTCTTTGGCAATGTTTTGTTTACAATAGTTTATGATCTCAAGAACTTAATTCAGAATAACTCTGTTCACACCACTCGGGGTATGCTTAATCCACGTTTTATTGAACGTTTACGTATTATGTCAGTTCAACCATGAAACCCATTTTATCATGTGGAAGCGTAGTCAAAGCATGTCCCATTTTCTGATGGCTGCCTACCTTATTGACTGTAGTTCCTGAACCGACTTGAAGTATGCTGTGAGCCACATAATTTTAGGTGGAAAAAATACCCACTGATTTTAAGTTACATGGGGTTTTTTGGGGGGTGTTGTGGTGGTTAAGAATTTTCCCCTCTAAAAACTGCTGTAGGTTACACAAGTAGGGGTAAACAAATCTATCCAATCCCTTTTCATAAAGAAGTAGGTACTGGTAGCACAACTTTTAACTTGAATTTATAATGTTTTCCATCATTTTTTTTCCTTGCTAAAGAAAGGGGTTAATTTTACCTTTTCACTGCTGAATGCCTACCCCAGAAATGGCACTGATTTTGTTGCAATGCTCAGTCTTTTCTCTATCAATCCACATACATACACAAAGTGACCAAAGCCTCGTTTGATGTGTTTGATAGGTGAAAGAAATGTTAAAAGTGTTTTTGATAGCGCAAAAAATTAATTTGTGTTCTTTTACTCAGTATTGTACTATATAAATGTCATCTCAAACCATACAAGGATCCACACTATTTTTTTCCCCAATTTCCCAATATGTGTATCCATACAAAATTGCTGTTTTCTTTATTTACATCAGTGTAACAGTACTGTACCTAGGAATTGATGACATTGAAAATATTTTGTTTTCAACATGGATAATTTGAATGCCAACCGTGTAGCTTATATACAACTAGTCATACAAACAATTTTCTTTTAAGAAATTTGAAGCCTTTTTACCAACTTACATTGAAAGGAAAGAAAACTTTAATATTGGCATGTAAAAGGATTTTACCCGCTTTTAGATTTGCCCAATGTGAGCAATGAAGATGATTCTGTATTGAAAATACAGCATTTGGTTAACACGGACAATTGGTATATTATAAACAATCATCCATATTATGTTTATAAGCTGAAGATGAAAAACGAAGATCTGCAAATATGTTCAGTCCCACTTAGAAGTCTTTGCCATAAAGTCTTTGCAGGTAATTGTACACAAGTTGGCAATTCTAACTCTGAAAGCTGACACTGGTTCAAGGATGTAAGAATTCAATTGATCATAAGACATTCAAGAGTGCACACATATAAGGCTATAAATCAACAAGCTATATTGTCAAGATGTATCTTCAGCCTCACTTTCGTCCGTTTCCTCTTCCTCCTCCCTTATCTCTTTTCCTTCTTTTTCTTTTTCAAGCATTTTCAGGTATTTGCTTGCCAAGATTTTCTTTGGCACAATATCTGGAAAAGAAAATATTCTTTGAATTAATTTATTAAATGTTTCCACTGCAAAAGTAATTCGCACTCTGTCCCATCTACTGAGTTTCCACTGAATTATGAAAATAATTCATAGTTTGCTGGGTGAGATGGGTGGCATATACACTTGATAAATAAAAGCAAATTACAAATTGATTTTTCGAGAATGTTGTCATAGCGACACAAGTTAGACAGCCCAATTTTTAGCACATCCATCTAGGATAGACTAGAGTTTGTAAGATATATTTTTCATTTGTTTTTATTTTTTGTTACAGCTAAATTAAAAAAATAATTGCACACAATTATGACATAGGAGAGATGAAATTGCTAATGGATCCTAACATACCATTTATTTATTTTCAGGATCTACGAGGCATTTTTAACTATTTCCAATTCTCAGTAGTTTTAACAATAAGGAAACAAAATATTTTATCCCCTAAAATAGGTGCTTCTTTTTTTTTTTTTTAAAGGATTGGAATTCTTTCTGCTCAATTTCCATTAATAAATAAAAATATAACCCAAAAGCCTTAACAGTTTTCAAAGACTGCCATGGAAAAATTCCACACTCCCCTTTCCCTATGTTAGGGATTATTTCACATCAGTTATGATATTAGCAAAGACTGACCTGCAAGGAACTGGAAGGTGTCAGAATTCTGTACTGTTTGTGACAGGTCTGTATATGTCAGGGCCTTTTGCTCGTTGTCTTGGCCGTGCTTGTAAGCGTAAGTAGCTAAATACTGAACAAACAGCTCCTAAAAGGAAAAGATCATGGTTACTGCTCAAACGCATCAGAGGTCACCACTATCGTTTGTTAATGGATGCTAACTGACTGGGGAATTCTGGGAATTGCAATCAGGTCTACAACTCACCATGGCCAACTTATCACAAGACAACTTGCCACAACACTTGTAACAAGAGTTACACTAATACGAGGAAATGGTGGAATAGAATCAGATTGTTGGGGGCAAGAGGTTGACTCTGTAAACTGCTTAGAGAAGGCTGTAAAGCACTGTGAAGCATATATAAGTCTAAGTACTATTGCTATTAAAGAAAAGATGTAAAAGGAGGGACAGAATGAAATATGAATAGCAAAAATTAAGGTAATTTTTAAATTATTTTAAATAATTGAATTGTCCCATGGAGAGTTGTCCTGTGGCAAATTGGTTGTGGAGAGTTGGCCACAGCAAGATTTCTCATTCTGATTGCTGTCCACGCAAGCAAACAACTAAACAGAGTAAGACTTGGAAGGTACCTTGGAGGCCATCTAGTCTAACCCTCTACTCAAAACAGGAAACCCTAGAACTGTGTTGGCTTTTTTGGCAGCTGCTACACATTGCTGGCTCATATTTAAATGGTTGTCCATGAGGACTCCAAGATCCCTCTCACAATTCCTGTTATTGAACAAGGTACCACATACGCCGTACCTGTGCATTTTGTTTTCCTAGAAAACCATTGAATTCCATTTTATTAGATAGTGCCCAATGTTCAAGTCTGTCAAGATCCTTCTGTATCTTAAGCCTGTTTTCTGGAGTGTTGGCTATTCCTGCCAGCTTGGTGCCATCTGCAAATTTGATGAGTTCCCCATTTATTCCCTCATCCAAATCAATGATGAAGATGTTGGCCTAAAACAGAGCCTTGGGGTACTCCACTGCATACTTTCCTCTATGTAGATGCAGTTCCATTGAGGTCAGCCAGTTACGAATCCATCTGGTGGTAGTGCTGTATAACCCAGTGTTTCCCAACCTTGGCAACTTGAAGATGTCCGGACTTCAACTCCCAGAATTCCCCAGCCAGCATTCGCTGGCTGGGGAATTCTGGGAGTTGAAGTCCGGACATCTTCAAGTTGCCAAGGTTGGGAAACACTGGTCTAACCCACATTTTTCTACTTTATCTAGTAGTAGGTTATCAAATGCCTTCCCTATACCATTAAGAACTTAGAATTACTTAATTGTCCCTTTGAATGTACACTAATCGGCATACATTAAAACGACATTTCCTTGCATTTCACACAAGTGACTCTCCAGTCTCTTCTTTAAAAATTCCAGGGATGGATGGCCCGCAACTTTTGGTGGCAAGGCGTACCACTGGTTAATTGTCCTCAGTCAGGAAATTTCTCCTTAGTTTTAGGTTGGATCCGCCCTTGATAAGTTTCCATCCATTGCTTCCTGTCTTAAGTTTGAGCGTCTCTGGGGGAGGAAGGAGGGAGGGGAGAGGGTTGTAAAGAGGGAAAGAGGGAGGGAAAGGAAGAGAGAAGGAGAGTTGAAAGGAAGGAAGGAAGGAGGAAGGAAAGGAGGGAGATTAAGAGAAAAGAAAGGAGGGAAAGAGGAAGGGAAGGTATGTGAGAAGGAGGGGGGGACCGAGGGAGGGAAAGGAGGGGGAAGGAAAGGAGGAAAGGAGAAAAGAAAGGAGGGAAGGCAGGGGAGAAGGAAGTAAGGGGGGGAGGGAAGAAAAGGGTATGGAAAAGAAGAAATGAGGGAAGAGGGAGGGAAGGAATAAGATACCTAACCTTTGATGTTTATAATGATTTGATAGTATGGGAATATCTCGAAATGTAGTTGTATTGTTTTTTACAAGTTATGGATGTTGTATTTTCTTTTTACCAATAAAATCTTTTTTTTTAAATTAAAAAAGCATAGCTGGCTGGGGACTTCTGGGAGTTGAAGTCCATAGGACTTCAAGTCGCCAAGGTTGAGAAACACTGCTCTAAGGCTCCCCGCAGGGCCTCACCGTGGCCTTGGCGGTGAGGAAAATCGCATCCGGGTTGATGCTCGAGACTTCGGGCGAACTCTTCATGATCACCCGGATCCGCGACAAAGGCAGCGACACCAACCGATTCTCGCCCCCGCCAGAAGCTCCGCTCCACCGCGACGCCATCTTTGCTGCTTTACCTCAGATGAGGGAAATACTCCTCCCCCACTTTGAGGGCCGGAAGGAACCCGCCTGGCCTTTCGGGATTTGTAGTTTCCGCCTGCCCACTAATCCGCTCTGGCAGGGATAGAAAGAACTACGCGTCCCGGAGGCGCATTGCGCGAGTGCAGAGGGACTCGAACGTTGGTTGGCTTTCACGGGAACCAATCGTCGCGCTCCGAGAGGGAAGACTACGCGTCCCAGAAGGCAGTTCGCTCCAAGAGCGGCGGAGGCGGAGAGACCGCTTTGCCTTGGCGCGCCACAATTAATAACCCACTTTCGTGTCTTAATCCAGGCCCGTCAAGATAAAGAAAAGCCTAACTAAGATTAGAACGAATGTCTGTGGAGATTCTCCGTCATTTAGGTCCTGGTTGTTTCAAACATACTTTTTCGAAGAACCAACTGGACTTTCGTGTTTTTCTTTGAAGACGTTTCGCTTCTCATCCAAGGAGCTTCTTCACAGCTGAAGAAGCTTCATGGATGAGAAGCGGAACGCCTTCAAAGAAAAAAACCCGAAACTCCAGTTGCCTCTTGAAAAAAAAGCACCTTTCGGTTAAAACGAATGCAATTGTCAGGCGGTTTGAGGAAAAATTGCCAGCCGTCTTCCCGCCTCAGCCTTACGATAGCTCCGTGGGGGGGGGCAGCTCTTGTGGCCGATGAGTGTGCAACTCGCATTTCTGAAGAGAAAGTGCGGTCGAAACAGTCGTGCAAACAACCATCTCCGAGCTTTTCTACTATTAAAGCATTCACTGAGGGGGAAAAAGTCGCTCCCTGAAAGAAGAGCGACCGTTGGCAATCTTAAAAATCGGCCCGAGCCGCTCGCCGTCGCCATAGCGACCGTTCAAAAGCCACGCGTAGGAGCCGGAGGCGCATGCGCGTCCCGCCCCGCGGGAACTCGAAAGTTGGCGGCTGCGCAGTGAGCCGCCGCCCTCTCGCTCCGCCCTCCGTCTGAGGAGCTCGGCAGAGGCGGAGCTATTACGTCGCCCCGGCCGTGGTGGGTGAGCCGCTGGAGCCCCTCAGCGGGGCGGACGGGCGGGCGGACGGTCGCGGGCCGGGGAAGCTGGAGAGGGAGGCGGTGCCGGGCTGGGTGTGAGGAGCCGAGCCGCCTCTTTCCTTGGCTGGGGGAGGGGGGCGGGGGCAGAAGAGAGGCGGGGAAGCTCCAAAATTCCTCCCCCTTCCGGCACCTTCCTGTGCAAAATTCCTCTGGGGACGATGGGATTTGTGGTAGCCGAAACACAGTCCAAGGGAGTCAAGATCGGGGAAGCCTGGCCTATGTACGGGATTGCCCAGTCTGGGCTAAGGCAGCCTTGGGAGCGCGGGGTGGGGTGGGGTGTTTCTTCCAGATGTTTAGGGCCAGGCCAAGACAGATGATGGATGCTGAAGTCCAAAATATATACATTTACTGATGGATTTTGCAAATTTAACCTCTTCTCTTTCATGCTTTGGAGTGGTGGTTATTATTGTTAGTTGCAAAGTCGTGTCCGACCCATCAAGACCCCATGGACAACGTTCCTCCAGGCCTTCCTGTCCTCTACCATCCCCATTTAAGCTCACGCCGACTGTTTTGGTGTGAGCCACCTCCTCTTCTGTTTTCCCATTCTTCTTTTGCCATCCATCTTTCCCAGCGTTAGGCTCTTCTCCAGTGAGTCCGTCCTTCTCATTAGGTGGCCAAAGTATTTGAGTTTCCTCTTCAGGATCTGGCCTTCTAAAGAGCAGTCAGGGTTGACCTCCTCTAGGACTGACCAACTGGGTCGCCTTGCAGTCCAAGGGACTCGCAGGAGTCTTCTCCAGCACCAGAGTTCAAAGGCCTCCATTCTTTGGCGCTCAGCCTTCCTTATGGTCCAACCTTCACAGCCATCCATTGCAACTGGGAAAACCACAGCCTTGACTAGATGCACTTGTGTTGTTAGAGGGATGTCTCTGCTTTTTAGGATGCTGTCTAGATTTGCCATAGCTTTCCTCCCCAGGAGTGAAACTCTTTGCTTATTGCTGAGTCTTGGTGTCTCTCGATGCCTGACTTGTGCTTTTTTTGTTTTTTTGCCTTATGCCTGGCATCTCTTTTAAATACAGGTAGTCCTCGACTTACAACAATTCATTTTGCGACTGTGCAAAGTTACTATGGCTCTGGAAAAAAAGTGACTTATGACAAGTTTTTTTTCCATAGTTGCAGCCGTGGCAGTATCCCTAGGGTCACATGATCGAAATTCAGATGCCTGCCAACTGGTTCGTGTTTACGACGGTTGCAGTGTCCTGTGGGGTCACGTGATCCGCTTTTGCATCCTTCTGACTACCAAAGTCAATGGGGAAACCGGATTCACTTAACAACCGCATTACTAACTTAACAAATGCAACGATTCACTTAGTAACAGTGGCAAGCAAAGTCATAAAATGGGGCAAACAAGTGTTTAGCAAGTGTTTCACTTAGCAACATAAAGTTTGGGTTCAATTGTGGTCATAACTCGTGGACTACCTGGACTACATCTGTGGGTGGGCAGAGGCCGGTTGGGGGCATTCAATTTAGGGACCTAAAATTAGGATTTGAAGCAGGGCAGTGTTTCTGGTTTTGAGTGGGAAGGAAAAGCGTCCACCTACTCTTTAATGAAGTTTATGCTACACCTTCCCAGAAGCAGTCTCGTGTTTATCATTCTGGCTTTCATAAGCCTGCCCTGTGCCACTTTTCCTCCTTCCTGTTTCTAGAAGAATAGACTAGACTAGAATAGAATAATAATAGTAATACAGTCTTTGTAGGAAATATTACAGTGCTGTGGGAATTAGTTGTTTAGCATTTAGAGTGATAGCATTTGGGAAAAAACGTTCTTGTGTCTGTTTCTAATTTTGCGTTGTCATTAATGGCCAATAATTTATTCAAATTATCATTGAGATTGTTCAAAGTGATCAAACAGTATGTGATGACTTGTTTAAAAATAAGAACAATTTGGAAATGTCCTCTTTCTTGGAAAGCAATCTATGGATTATTTTTGTCTTTGTGCCTTTTATGTTGCGAGTCCCAATGTAAAGCAAAATCAAATCAGACCCCTATCTGATGACCGTGGTAATGATCTACCACTGTTGTTGAATTACACTGAGAGCTTATGCATCAGTGACAAATTCCTTGTGTGTCTAATCACACACACTTGGCCATTTAAGAATTCCCATTCCCCATTCCATTCCATTCTATTCTAGGTAAATTCTTCATCAGAGTAAAACCGCAAACTTGGAATTCTTGAAAAAATAAAATAAAATTGTTTTTTCCTCCTGTACCTGTTTCTGTAAGGTACTTATTTCTAATTCTCTGTTGTCATTAATGACCAATAAGATAAAATTTAATATTTAATATAGCCTACTCTTGTGGGCTGGAACAAGGCAGTGGCAAACACTTCTCTATTGTCAAGAAAACTACAGTCATGTTGGTAAATATGTCAAGAGTTAAGATGAACTCAAGGATATTTTTAATTTTTTAACAGTTCAAAAGAACATGGTCACAAATGAAATTGATATGTGTGTGATTACATGTGGCTTTACAGTCAGGGAGTAAAATTTGTGGCAGTCCGGTATATGCACATAAATTTAGTCCATCTACACTCATTGAATTTAATAAGGAGTATTAGCCTGCAAATTGCTTTCATTAGCTTGCTGGGAAGGATATGGGAGGAACAGGGAATGACATTTTTGTGTTGAGCACAAAAGGGAAAATATATGTTTAGATACATTGCTTGGCACATTAAGAAGAGAAAGCTTCATTTTTTCTCTCCTAATTTGATCATTCCTGCACATGAAAACCCACATGCTGTTTCTGCGCAGCTCCTGGTTGCTACAGATTGCATGTAAAAAAGTACATGAAAAAAAAAATCACAAGTTTACTACTGTGTTTCCCCAAAAACAAGACTTATTTTCTTTTGACCACCAAAATTAGCTCTTGGCCTTATTTTCGGGGAGGTCTTATTATTTTTGAGCTGCAGGAGGCAGCAAGCGTGGTCACCTCATGGCTGCTGCTGTGTTGCAATATTTTCGGGGAGGACTTATTTTAGCACATGTGTTCAAAAGCCTGGTTGGGCTTATTACCGGGGAAGTCTCATTTTCAGAGAAACAGCATAGATGCTTCATTTTAGTCATGTTTTGATTTTTTATTTAAAAAATAATAATTTATAGGTAGGGTAGGGCTGTATTCATGCAGTAACATGCATTGACTCATCTTCCCTGCTAACTAAAATACGATTGGCTAATTTGTTGGTCTGTGTTATGTGAATCCAGTCAATGAACTTGTTTGGTATTTGTTTCAAAACCAGACAATTCATTTAATTCACCAGTCATGATTTAGTGCTGTGTGGATCAGCCGTTAGAGATTGCCGTTCCAGTTCTGCTGTTTCATCTGCTAGTCATTTTTTTTAAATAGTCCATATTCTGCAGCTTAAAGAGTGTATTATATTTCATCCATTTTAACAGGTATTAGTGTAAATTCATATGGAAGCTTAGATTTACCATCACATGGCATGTTACTAACGTAAATATTTACGATATATTCCAGACTCATAAAATCCTATCTCACGAGAGAGACACTTTCAAAGCTTGGATTTCTCCACATTTATTTATTATATTTGTTTGCCACCCATCTCACCATGTAGTGAGATATTAAGTTAATATCTGAATGAGAAAGAATTCCTAGTACGTCCAGTAAAACAAAGCTCAATTTGCTTGTTGCAAGCTTTGGTGTACAGTATTCTTTTTAATTGCCTACATACCACATAATGGAGTGATGTCCATCCAATGTATTTCACCTTATCAGTTTTAAGAGGTATGGGATAAAAAGTGGCAGTACAGATATATGTCTTCTATGGATGATCCAGAAATGTCTTTTGGTCCCAGTCCCATTTACACAGCGTTCTTGTTACGGAGCCTTTGGTTCTGCGATGGGGTGAAATTGCTGAAAATAAGAGAATATCATTGGATTGGGGTTTACAAATGGTCAAGCTGTTATAGCAATGGCACTTAGACGTATATACCACTTTATAGTTCTTTACAGCCCTCTCTGAGTAGTTTAGAGAGTCAGCATATTGCCCCCAACAATCTGGATCCTCATTTTACCGACCTTGGAAAGATGGAAGGCTGAGTCAACCTTGAGCTCCTTCAGGATTGAACTCCAGGCTGTGGGCAGAGTTAGTCTGCAATACTGCCTTCTAACCACTGCACCACCATGATTGTTATGAGATTAGCCATTTTTGGATTTAGGATACTGAGTTCAGTTCATTCTCATGAGATATTTTGTTGTGTTTTTCTTTCCTATCCACTATTCTTGTGTTGGCTTTCAGATTGGCTTGTTTAGAGAAACTTCATGGATCTTTCTTTGAAGTAACTCAACTTTATGCTCAACTCGGAGGAATCTTTTACCAAGTTTGCAGTCTTTCTGCTGAAGAGCAAAAGCATTTCAGTAAATAATGCCAATATAACGCAATAAAGTAAGAGCTTAGTTAACCATGATGCATCCTCTCCTTTTCTATTCCAGTGGGACTAAGACTCAAATGCTGCCTACTGCTTAAGAAGATTTGAGGTTTTTATGATTTTATGTAATAGGTCTAATATTTCAGAAAGGCATCACTCGTAAAATGAATACTACTTAAGTAGAGAAATGCTGCACATTTTCCCTTCTATGTTTTATTAAGTTTCGTTCCCTCTGTGGTTTTTTTTATGTTTGCATTAGCGTTCCTAAGTTGCAAAATGAGCGTCCCGGATTACATGCAGTGTGCGGAAGACCATCAAACTTTACTAGTTGTGGTCCAGCCAGATGGGATTGTTCCCGAAGAGAGCTTCTTTAAGATCTACAAACGAATTTCAACAGTGAGTCAGATCAATGTGCGTGACTCTCAACGTGTTCTTTATATCCGCTACAGACATCATTACCCACCAGAAAACAACGAATGGGGAGATTTCCAGACGCATCGCAAAGTTGTGGGATTAATAACCATCACGGATTGTTCCTCTGGCAAAGACTGGCCTCAAACTTTTGAAAAATTCCACCTTCAAAAAGAAATTTATGGCTCAACCCTTTATGATTCCCGGCTGTTTGTCTTTGGACTTCAGGGAGAAATCGCAGAGCAAACACGTACGGATGTGGCATTTTATCCTAGTTATGATGAATGTGAAAATGTGGAAAAGAGAATAGAAGACTTCATTGAGTCTCTCTTCATTGTACTGGAGTCCAAACGCCTTGACAGAGCTATCGATAAATCTGGAGATAAGATCCCACTGCTGTGTGTTCCTTTTGAAAAGAAAGATTTTGTTGGCCTGGATACAGATAGTAGGTAAGTAGATTCACTTTATATACAGATCTTCTAAAAATATTTGCCCCCAGGTATGGAGATGAGAAAAGACTATTCCTGAAAGAAATGGTGTAATTAAAAAAAAAAACAATTTGTAACATTCATATGCTACCAGTAATTAATTAAATTTTTCCAACATTTTTGGTGTTTTCATTATCAGATTACATTTATTTACATTTATATCCCGCTGCATTCATCCACCCTTGGCAATCTACATGATTTAGCTTAAAGTGAAAACATGAATCATAAAACCCCAAACTGAAAGCACATTGTAGCCAAAATAAAATACCTAATAATAAACAAGACAAAAAAAATGGATAAATGATGATGTACTGATTGGGCAGGCCGGAATATTAAATGTAGGTAGTCTTCAACTTAGGGCTCAGTAGATAAGATGCTGAGCTTGTCAATCAGAAGGTTGGCAATTCAGTGGTTCGAATCCTTAGCACCACGTAACAGGGTGAGCTCCCATTACTTGTCCCAGCTTCTGCCAACCTAGCAGTTCGAAAGCACGTAAAAATGCAAGCAGAAAAATAGGAACCTCCTTTGGTGGGAAGGGAACAGCGTTCCATGTTCCTTTGGCTTTTAGTCATGCCGGCCACGTGACCACAGAGACGTCTTCGGACAGCGCTGGCTCTTCGGCTTTGAAACGGAGATGAGCACTACCCTCTAGAGTCAGGAACGACTAGCACATATGTGCGAGGGGAACCTTCACTGATGGAATATTTGTAGCTTAGGGTCAAACTATGGGGTCCTTGGGGCTCTTTGAGGTTGTTGTTTTTTTCTTGCAGACATTTCATTACCCATCTAGGTAACATTATCAGTGCTGCTGATTTCTAATGGAAAGAATATATGTAGTTAATGTTGAACTGTGGAGTCCTTGATGCCCTCTGATCTTGGTTATTTATTTATTTATTTATTAAGTTTATATGCCATCCATCTCAGTATCATGTGACACTCGGCAAGCTCTTGTTTGTCTGCCGGCTTCATCACCCCACAGGCACTGATGACATTACCTTACTAGGTAATGAAATGTCAGCAAGCAATGTCGGTAAGCAAAACCACAAAGTTCAGATAATGTCGAAGGCTATTTTTAACATCTTTCTGAAAAGAAAAGGAGGAGGCTATTGTGGGAGACTATTCCAGCGCTCTCTGGAACAGCACCTCTGTCTTCAGCTCCATCTTTTGGGAAATGTGAGAAAATACAAATAATGCCCAACTCTAATTGAAATAGGGAGTCTTGCAGGGACCCAGGTGCCAAGCCAAAAAAAAATAATAACTTTCTGGATGAAAACCTGCATTTTAAAAATCAATGCAGGGGCATGCAGGCCACTGTATTCTGGATCCCCGTTATAGTTTGTGAAGCAATCTTGTGCAGAATCGTTGCAGTATTCTGATCAGGTGATACGAGTTACCTTTACCGCACCACTTTTGCTGTAGGTAGGCAAAGCTGGGCACAGGCCTTTCTGGCCACACCTTCCTCCCACTGCTGGAGCAGGAGTCACGAGTCCAGAAGGACTCCCAGATAAATATGAATGGATTCTAAAGCTTTTCAGACAATTTGGCTGCTTTGATAATGATTCTACAAATTCTTGGTAAAGCAATTTGTCTTTTTATGAAACATATTACGTGGGAAGCACATTTGAACTTGGTGGATGCTTTCCTTTCACCATTTGTTTTTACTCTCAGGTTTCTAAGTAATACATCCATAGTAAGCAATACTACACGGAAGCGGTCAAAATGGCCTCAGTCAGGCCAGCTTCAGGGATGACATTTACATTGGTTTTTAAATTGTTTTAATTTTTACCTGTTGTGAACTGCCCAGAGTTGCTTAGATGAGATTGTTCGCCATACAAATTAAAATAATCATTATCTTATGAAAGAATTGAGAGACCCAACCAAATATCTTGTTGTGTGATACAAGAATTGGAGGACAAGAGAAGGAACACTCAATTTGAACACAGATTTCAGGGTCATGATTCTTAATTCTGCTTGTGAGGAACTTTGTTAAAGTCTTTTGAAAGTTCAGCTAGATGATGTCTTAGTAGATCACACTATGCATCTGTTTTATGATTTATTTTAAAGTAAATCCAAACATTATGAGAGAAAAAGGACTTGCTTGCTAGCAGCATAAACACATTCTTTTTGCTAGGCAACCTGTTCTCCCAATAAGTACTTTCATTTGTGGCTAGATTAACATTTCAGAAACTCATCTCTTTTCATTTACAGTACAATTTAATTCGTGCTTGTTTGCCTAGAAGTGATTCTTATTATCATCAACATGGAATGATTTAAGTAAAGCAATTTAAATTATTTCAGTGAGCAAAAAAAGAGGATTATTTAAGTAATTTAAGTAATTTATAGCTTTTGAATGAGGATATAAATTTTTAGTTGGAGAATCACATAAAATTAACATGCTTAAACCAGATTATTTAATGCTCTTACTCAGCAATTCAAAGCTTGTTCAAATTTTTTTTATGTGCAGTGGCTGATTCATATATATATTGGAAATACATTTCCCTGTTAGTAGGAGAAAGTGGCTATAATTATTTTCTATCAGAGTATTGATACTGAATTATGCATATTATTGTGATACATGCAGAAAATAAAGCTCCCCAACTCCAAAAGTAATGAATTTTTTTGATTAGAATCTGTGAAATATATGGAAATTATTCCCATATTACCAAGGATTTGCAGTCTGTATAATTGAATGCTTTATATAAGTAGGATGAGAAGCATCCTTTGGTAAATTTATATCATTAAATGTGATTAAAATGCTATGCCTACAAGTGAGTATTAAATCTACAGTTTGCAATGACCTAGGTCAGTCGTAATGTTATGCCATAATATAATTTGGCATTTTCTAATGTGCTTTCCCATCCTCTCTATTTTGATTACCTTGGTTGGTTTTTTTCTTCTTTGATTGGTTACCCATTACACGAAGGTAAAAATAAATTACATTATTTTGAGCATTAAATATCATTCATATCATGAATATATTCTTCCCTGCACAAAAGGATATTATGGAAATGTTCTGTGTTTACCTAAATTTAGTAGTCTTGGATAGATTCAGTTTGTTTCTATTTACTACATTGCTATACAACAAAGAGCAAGCGGCTTTTGAGAGCTTATTCTAAAGACCGAATGAATGCTTATTTACCTATGTGGAGTGGATCTAATCACTGAGAAAAGTTGGATCTGAGACTGTTGTGATAGAAATAAATAATAGTATTTATGTGCATAGCTACAGTAGCTATAGCTATGCACAACAATGCATTCTTTTTACCTCCGTGTGTAACACTGGATAAATTGTCTGTTTTGATCCAAGAAGTTAATAGGCTTTAAGACACTGTATTTCTATGCAGATTTTCTTTTTAAAATATTTACAATTTTAACAGTTCTCTTCGGTAAGTGTGAACATTGTGCATGTGCCAGTCTATTTATCTATTAGATCTGAATTTTAAATTTGAGATCAACACAGTATGGTAGTAAATGTAGTAAATAAATGTACACATGGGAGTAAAGCAGTAGTTCTCTAGAGCAGCTTTGTCTTCTCTCAGCATCGTGCAGTTTCCCTCTGTGTTTGGCTTTAAATGTTGCTGATAGTTGCGTGCTCCCTGTATGATTCTAAGTAGTTTTATCCTTTTGAATCCAGAGCCCTAGTGTTTATGCTTGCATTTCTTGCTCGAAAACTCAGGATTTGAAGCTGAGTCCAACTCTAGAGAAATTCTGAAATGTATGCTTTCTGATCAATACGCTTTTCTTTCTCACTTCAAAGGTACGTTCCTATTGATGATACTGCCCTGAACACAAACAACAATAAAATTAGTTCTGTGAGGATTTCACATTAAGTCTCACCTCTCCGACAGTATTATTCCATAAACTTTTTGAAATCAGTGGGGATTTTGAGAGCAGTTATGATGTGCTTGATATTGGTGCATGCTTCATTTTTAAAGCATTTCTTGGCCTCCTGCTGTCCATGGTGCTGAAGTAGAAAAATCTTCAACACGCCACTTTTTCATTTCTGTTGAGAGGGCTTGCACGTTTTTTGGGTGAATGTACTCTGTTTTCATTCATAGATAAATCATCCTAGACAATTGTACAAGGTTGCTTCCAGAATAGATTAAATGACCTAGCCATAGAATATGGACTAAGATCTAAGTCTAGATAGGAGATCCCACAAAGCATTGTGGGGAATATCTAAGGAGATTCTCCAGTCATCCAGGTCATGGTTGTCCCAAAGGTACTTTTTCAAAAGGCAACTGGACTTTCTGTTTTCCCCTTGAAGAAGTTCTGAACTGAACTGAAGAAGATAGAACAGAATAGAACAACAGAACAGAGTTGGAAGAGACTTTGGAGGTCTTCTAGTCTAACCCCCTGCTCAGGCAGGAAACTCTATACCATTTCAGACTAACAGGTATCCAACCTCTTCTTAAAAACTTCTAGTGTTGGAGAACTCACAACTTCTGGAGGCAAGTTATTCCACTGGTTAATTGTTCTAACCGTCAGGAAATTTCTCCTCCGTTCTAGGTTGCTTCTCTCCTTGATTAGTTTCCACCCATTGCTTCTTGTCCTGTCCTCAGGTGCTTTGGAGAATACCTTGACTCCCTCTTCTTTGTGCTAACCCCTGAGATATCGGAACCCTGCTATCATGTCACCCAGTCCTTCTTTTCTTGGATGAGAAGCTAAATGTCTTCACGGAAAAACAAAGTCTAGTTGGCTTTTGAAAAAACACCTTTGAGATTGTGCTAAGATCCTTTGGGGTTTCCAGATACAGGCAGACAGGCAGGTACTGGCCAATCACCAGGCATCGTGGTAGTAGATAAGGACCAGAAGACAGTGGCAGTGATAGAGGTAGCAGTGTTAAGTGATAGCAGAATCCGGAAGGAGGAGTATGAGAAGCTGGAGGAATACCAGGGCCTGAAGAAGAACGAGAGCGGATGTGGAAATTCAAGGCCAAAGTGTTCCAATAATTGTAGGAGCATTCTGGGTATTGCCTCCCAGGGAGGGAGAAAGATCCCAGAAATCCCAGATCTCCCAACAGATCCTAGAAATGATACCAGAGCTATTTGTCCAGAAGAGGCCAACTAGGAACAGCTAAAATACTATGCAAAACCCTCAAACTCTCAGGTCTGAGGATCTGAAATGGAGGAAGACACATAGCACCTGTAAGAGTGAGAAGGGCATTATTTTTTATCTATCTATTATAAGATGTCATACTAATCATTAATATTGTTGGAAACATAATGTGACATAGCGCCAATCATTGCTTTCAACTCTCCACGTCATGATCAAAAATAATCGAACAACACATCTGGGACATGATTTAATACAATACGTTACCAAATAAGTGTTATTAGGTCTGTCTATATGTGGCTATTCAATTTTTTTCTATTCCTGTATGTCTCTAATTTTGTTTTGTTCCTTCCTTCCTTTTTTCTTGTTTTTTTTTCCTCTCATACTGCCCTGTGAGTGTGTTTTTGGGTCTCAAAAGGTAGGCCTTCGATCACTTCGTATTGTTTAAAACTAGCTAGTTTTTGTATGCTGCCTTCTTATTTTGCCATCGCTGAGTAATGTAATGTTGCATTTGTGTGTCTTTCTACAATATGGCAATTTTGTTTACATGACAACTGATCGCTGCTGCCTGAATTTCCATTGTGGTTTTCATTCTTTTGGCGTTTGGCAACTGTTTTTTTGACAGTACTTTTCTTCACTTATTTGCCTTGTTGAGTTGGAGATTAGAATGTAGTAAAGCAATGTATATTTTGATACTTGCTGGTTTTTCATTTATTTTGTTTCCCGTTTTCAAATTATACAACAAATTTAAGTTTCCGCTTGTTCACTTTCAAACTGAAAAGTTTACTTCGGCTTTAGAGTAAATGTTGCTGGCTTTCAGAAGCCTGAGCAATGTTACAGCTGTCAGTCATTTAGCTAAGCATGTTAACCTTACCTTGAATTTAGTGGGCATTTGTTTTGTAATTTTTGACATACAGATCTTCACTAATTCATTTTTGCATGCATTTTTTTCTTCGTGAATCTTTGAAGATGTGATGACGTTTAATGACTTCATAATTATTGAATTTAATACTTATCGCTCATTCCAGTTGAGGAATGATTGATACATATTTTAAAAAATCTTGTAAAAGATCACTTCAGTACATTAAGGAAATGGCTGCATTTGACTTTGTGTTTATACTTCTATGTATGGAGAACAATTTCATATCCCTTGTAGGGTACAAAATGCATCATCATACTTGGCTTGCTTCAGATGTAATGCCAAACGACGAGAGTTAATCTCAGGCTTGTATTTGCCTTCATCTTCAATTCTACTGTTTTTTTCCCCCCACGGTAAGCTTGTGTATAGCAAGCCACTAACTGTGTCAGTAATGCAGAAAGTCAATAACTCACAGCCGATTCAGAAGCTTGGCTTTTCATACATAGAAGATGAAGCATCAGATAAAATCACGCCCCTGAATATTGGTTTCTCTAGAGGTTCAAACACTGAACTTCTAGACAAGGAAGAAAGAGCTGTTCACAGGATTGGCTTTGCATGTATTCAGGATGTATACTTTCATGAATAGTGGTAGATAATTTCTGAGTAAATCCCTGTTACTAATTGGATATTTTCTTTTGATCTGCATTTCTTAGAATTTGGTGGGATTTTTGGCTTCTCTTTTCACATCTGGGTAAAAGGCAAATTGTTCAAAATAATTCAATCTGTGCTTTCTGAATCTTTGTCTTCAATTTATTGGGTTTCTGTGCTAGGGGTGAGCAGGCATCCGTATCCCATTTTTGTTTAGAGCAAGTATAGCACAACTCATAATTTTCTTGAAAAACACTGGAAATTGTGACCAAAATGTGGTTTCTAATTCTGGCTTGACATGGAAGGAGAGCTATGTTGGTGTAGTGGTTAAGATGCTGGCCCAGAAACTATTGAGTTCTATCCCTGATGATTTAAGCATGAAAATTGGATGGGTGATTTTGAGTTAATCCCTCTCTTTCAGTCCTACTCACATCAAAGAGTTGTTGTGGGGAAAATAGAAAGAGAAAAGAGTATTATATACATTTGCTGCCTTGAATTACTTATAAAATAATAAACGCAGGTGAAAAAAAATCTAATAAGTAAATCAAAGAAGAAACCTGTGTAAGTGTAAGGTTCAGACTCATTCAATTGCCAACTACTGTTTTTTCATCTGGACCCAGCTGATTTCTTCTCATGGCATGTTTTTCTAGTTCTGTGTTTATTCTGCCTTGAGCAAGAATTGGTTCACCCTATGTGCTTTTTATGTATCTTTGAGTCTCTTCTCCTGTTTATCAATTTCTCTTTAGCCTGTTTAGGTAACTATTTAGTACAGGGTCCAGCAACCTTAAACACCTAACCGGAAGCCCCCTTCCATTCTGGAGCCAGCCGGAAGTCCGGCTCCCCCAACATAGAGTCTTCTCCTAGCAGGGCGTCCTTTTTCCACTACCTGCCCTAACTGAAAGCCCTATCAATTTTGGAGCTGACTGGAAAATCCTCCCCTTGCACGACAGTCTCCTCCTGGTGCGCTGTGCTTCCCCGCCCCAACCGGAAGCTCCTCTCAAAATTGTGGCGCCGACTGGCGACAGGGAGCCACAGCAGAGGGATGAAAGAGTCACGTGCAGCTCCAGAGCCACGGGTTGCCGACCCCTGATTTAGTGCTTATTCAGATAAAATCCTTTTTTTTTTTTTTGCAATTCACACTTTTTGGCATTGGTTTTTATTATATTATTATAATTATATAATATAATATTTTTAAACCATCCTTTAGCTGGGGTTGTCCATATCAAAATTGTATATGTGTTTGTGTGTAGATTTATTTGTTCACCTTAAATTTTACATTTAAGGGGAGTTGCTTGATCAATGTGCCATCATGTCATTTTCGATTCCTAGAGACCATGTGCATAGATCTATCCCTAACTTTTCTAGTTTCATGGTGCACTCATCACGACTGTAACTCAGTCCCTCTACCTTGCTGCTGGTCGGAATAACAGGTTGATAAAGAAAGAGGGAAAATAGGATATTAAATTCCAGTTCTCATTCCTCTGGCTGGAAAGGCACGATAAAAATGAGATAACAGCAACAGCAAAGTTGAAAAGAAACATTACTGGGAAAGATTCTGTTACCCGTAGTGCGTCTTTTAGCTGAGTAGATAGAATCTCAACTCAGCATTTACACTCAGCTATAAATAAAGAGTTTTAAGAAAGTCTCTAGTGTAATTTGATTCATTCAAGCTTACCTCTGCTTTTTTAATTAAGATTTACTTTATATATTATCTGGGGGTAACCAGATCTCTCTACTTAATTTCTGTCTGAATGGCTTGGAGTTGTAAAATAATCAGATTTGCCAAGGACACTGTTAATGGAGCTTTATAACTACAGGACTGAAAAGGATACCATTTTCTTTCTTTGAGCAGCACAAATTAATAATAATACACCACTGACAGAAAGAATTTGCTGACCCGACTTAATTCATGAAGGTTTTTAGTGGAAGCATTCTGTACCTTAGTTACCTCCTTAACCGATTATAATGCATGCACATTCATTTTTTTCCTTTTAGTTCAAAATTCCATTAAGAGAGGACTAAGAATGATAGGACAGAACTATTAAGACAAGAAATGAAAGGAAGCTTCTGAAGCAATATATATTTAATCAAACCGACCATTGAATAAGAATTTGTCTGTTTTGACTAGTGAAAGATCGGCAAGGATTCAAGAGTTCTTTCCCAGATCTTTTCATCTGCTTTCACCTGAAGATATTGGGAATTTGAACTTAAGATAATAAAGATGAAAATGAAGAAACCATCTTTCTTTTGCTAGTAAAAAATAATCTACCCAAAACCTATTTAGCATTTTAAAACATACAGCATTTCTTACTGCTGAACACGGTAGGCAAGCCGATGAATTATGAGTATATGCTAATTTAAAAAATGAAACTCTGTGTTGTGTCTTGTACTATTGTATATTGGTTTTTGTAAAAGGCAAGTGTGTTCAGCATGATTGCCTTTGTAAACTAAAAGGAGATAGAAATATTTGCTTTATATTTATTTTGTATTTATATTTATTTTATACTTTATATTTATTTTATATTTATATGTAAGAAGCCATACCAAATCTAGATGATAAAGATTATGTTACATTACGTTATGTTAAGTTATTGTTCCTTTGTGTCATAATTGTCTATATATTTATATCGATAAATAGTTATATCTATAGACTACTAAAAAAACTCTGGTTCCTATAAACTTTAGCTAAGCAACATAATATATCATAGGACAAAATTTGCAGAATGCATCTAAAATTCAGGACTCATGATTCTGTGGAATTGAAATTTGGCAAATTGTATAAAAATATATGACAAGCCTTATCATAAAGCATTTTATGACATGAAAAGTGTCATAACCATTTCCTGTGCTAATGTCACACTGTGCTATACACTTCAACGTGGGCACAGTTTATGGCATAATACAGAATGTCATAAACATTTCCTGTGCTGATGTTTGTTTGCGCTATACACTTCAACGTGGGTTAAACACGTTACTACATAATACAAAATGTCATAAACATTTCCTGTGCCGATATTTCATTGTGCTAGTTCAACATGGGCTATTTTCAAGACAGATACATCTCTGAACGTATCACAACTTTTCCAGGGAACATAGTACAAACCGTAGAAGTTCTGTCATTGTTAAACACCTTGAGGAATCTGGTAAGGAAATATTTCTGAAAGGAAGACCCAGTGGCTCACATACGTCTCAAAGCTGCCTGTGATAAATATAATTGATCCGTTTGGTATACAGTATTTATTTTATTCTATTCATATACTTGCTCTGGCTTCCCAAGAGCCTGAAGCAAACTCCTTGTCCCGACAAAAAAAACCCTTTTATTAATTGACTGTGAATTCTGCTCATTCACATCCAGCAAAGTCTTTCAAGGGAAGATTTACAGTCACAGACCTTATCTGGCTTGGAGAGCTGCCAGGCTGATATCTGCAAGGAGTCTCGGAGAGTCATGTGCCAATTAATCAAAATAATGCCCCCCCCCGCAAACTCCACTCCCCTTTCGCTCCTCTTTTATTTCCTCTGGGAGGGGCCATTCATTGTCCACTTGTAGCCTTACTCCCAAGTCAAACCTCTGTTCTTTAGCTATTCCATTCGTCTGGCAACTCTGCACATGCGCACACTGGGAATAGGCTCCAGCTGTTCCTCTGCCTCACTGATGTCTTGACTCTGAAGATATCTGATAACTGGCATATGGCTCTGTCCCCCTCTCTGCCTCCAACACAGAGCCCTCATCAGAGCCTTTCCCAGAATCCAGGACTGGCCCATGTTCCTCCCCAACCCCCTCACTGTCCGAATCAGCTGCCAGCTCTGCTGGCCGCTGGGGGGCCACAACAATGCTAGATAAATGCAATAAAACCACAATGTTATTGTATGAGTTTAGGTATAGTTATAGTTACTTTTCTCTCACATTTTTGCAATATTTCAGTCTTGGTGATCCCTCCCCCACCAACCCTTAAGAACCTGTAATATGAATTATCAATAGAAGTTGGTAATAAAACTGAAATTTCAAACAGGACAATCATTCTGGTGAGAGGAAATCGACTGTGCCATAAAATGTGTAATGAACCTATTCATAAAGATAATTAGCTTTTTAGAAAATAATTTTTCTCATTTATAGGCAAATAACACCGTCAAGTTCATAGAAATTATCTTGCCATTTTAAAATGCTATTTTCTCTTATATAATCTGAAGATGTGGAATTAAGTTTTAGTTCATAATCGAATGATACTACTTCATATAAATCATTTAAATCAGTGCATGAAAGATGCTGCCTTAAGTATGACATGTCCTTGGCCACTCTCAAAAGGTTGCAACCGTTAAACTATTTTGCCCTTACAAGGTGTAATAAAAAAAAAAATCAGTATGGAACATCTACCTGCTACTAAGCTTGGAATTCATATTGAGTCCATCCTAAATTATTTTAAGCGTTGATCTTCCGAGTTTTCACATGATACTTCTGCTTCCCAAACTTACTGTGTTGCTTGATGAGCTAATAAAAAGAAGTTCACCCCATTCCATGGCTAAAAAGATGCATGTTGACTTTTAGACAAATGTGCTGAGAAAACCCTTGATAGTACTCCGTGTATATGTCGCAGGCTTATTTCCAAGAATACAACGTCTTATTTTCAGGATTTGAATATCTTGTTTATATAGCATCCTCAACAATAGGGGTTCCCAATGCCCAGGCCATGGGCCATACCGGAACCAGGGCGCACAGCTGGAAGTCAGCAGCAGGCTAGTGAAAATGCACATATGTGGGATCTAGGTTGTGTCTCTTCCTGGTCCGTGGAAAAATGGTCTTCTACAAAACCTGTCCCTAGTGCCAAAAAGGTTGGGACTACTGCCCTATAGTGAGTATTCGGATAGCTGGGGATAGACTTCTTAGCTCTTGGTGAGGACCATCGATTGCTTGTCAATAAGATGCAAACTTAAGGAAAAGACTAAAACAAAAAACAAAAAAAAGACACTGTCTTTTGGAATAACACAATTGAACTAATTCTGCACTTTTTGTTTTTTGTATCCCAGACATTATAAAAAGCGATGTCAGGGTCGAATGCGGAAACACGTTGGGGACCTTTGTCTACAAGCTGGGATGTTGCAAGATTCCCTTGTTCACTATCATATGGCAGTGGAACTTCTCCGTTCGGTAAATGACTTTTTGTGGCTTGGAGGTAAGGACAATGGCATTAGAAAGAAATCAAAATCGTATTTGGGGCATGACCTCTGAGCTATTATCACGTTATTTGAGTCCTATATTTTATTGGAAGATGGTTTTGGATTAAAAGTGTACATTATTAGCCACCCAGAGTTGCTGCATTAGTGATATGGGTGGCATAGACATTTAATAAACAATTAAAATTAATTATTAATAAACAACAAAACAACAATAACAATAGGTCATAATAAAAGAAATATGGCTCTAAAATTCACAGTAATTTGTGACTCTCTTTACAATCCTCAAGGCATGTCACAACTTTTGAGCGCCCCTAAAGTTTGGAAATGGAAAGTTGAAAAGTTTGACATGCCTCACCTCAGGGAATGCGAACCGTTCCAGAAAATAGTAGAGAACACCCTCCTTGTTTGTGTTTCCTTGAACAGACTTTAGCTCAGTGGCTAAGATGCTGAGCTAGTCGATCAGCTCTTCGAATGTATCCCTATATATTCCTTCCATTCCCCACTCTTCTGTCAGAGCTGAAGAAGCTTCTTGGATGAGAAGCGAAACATCTTCAAAAAGAAAAAAATAAGTCCAGCTGCCTTCTGAAGAAGCACCTTGCATGACTGAGAATCTCTACAGACGTTAATGTGAAAGCAAAACTTTGTCCACATTATTTTATATATTCACTGTAAAAAAAAAGTGATTTCCTCTGATTAGCTCTTTTCCGAGCATAGATAATTGCCATGCCCACCTTCCTGTTGTGGCCCAGCAGGAGCCGTTGGAGCTGCCACCAGACTCTGACAGTGAGGGGCCCTTTGAGTCGGCTCTGGAGGATGTGGAGGACCCTGGACAGGGTTCTGACTCCGAGCAGGGCGCAGAGAGGCTGGTTGGCCACTAGGAGGCATCTGAGCCTTGGACCAGTGGGTAGGAGACAAGGGAGAGTGAGCCAGACGCCAGCAGTGAGTTGTTCCTGGATACACAGCACCGAAGAGCTAATAGGTGTCAGAAACAGTTGTGCAGTTACAGGAGGTAATTGCACTCAGCTGGTGGTCATTAGGCTCCTCTCCAGACTATAAAGAGACTGCTTGTGCACACACCTCTCTTGCAGAAGTCAACGCAGGAATCAATGTCGGAGAACATTATGGTGAGCTTGGCAGGCTGGATTGCTGCCAAGCCTTATCTGTCCTGGATTGCTGCCAAGGAGCTGTCTGTCTGTTAATTAAATGCCGTAACTTATCTTTGGGTCGGAGTGTGTGTTGGTGTGGGACGAGGGGGGGTCAGAACATCTTCCTATAGAAGAAAAGCCGAATATTAGGATTCTTTGTAAATGTTTGTACCATTCTTTGTGCCTGAACCACTTCCGTGCCTTTTTATATACCTTGTATTTAACGTACTGTATTAGATGTATTATTGTATTAAAGGAAATGTATTTATTACATGTATGGGCTGTGATAAAGCTGCCATTAAAAGAGCTGTTTTCATCTATAGCTGCTCTTGAAGGATTATGTTCAGCCTCTGTCATCTATCACTACCCTGGAGGCACTGGAGGTAAAATTGGCTCTCGCAGGGCACAAGGAGGTTCATTTTCTGCAGAGGGAGGTAACAGGCATCGACCTGGTAAGCTTTTTTTATGTCTACCACCCGAAAATAAGATGGAGTTTGGCGTTATTTTTGGGGAGGTCTTAATTATTTTTGAGGTGCAGGAGGCGGTGAGTGTGGTCACCTCATGGCTGCTGCTGGGTTGCAATATTTTTGTGGAGGGCTTATTTTCGGGGAAGGGCTTATTTTAGCGCATGCACTCAAAAGCCCAATTGGACTTATTAGGCGGGGAGGTCTTATTTTGAGGGAAACAGGTTAGTATATTTGCAGGTTAAATATTTTGCACAAGTTTGCGAGGGTTTATTTTGCTTTGAATCTCTGTTCCAAGGATGCCCATGCTTCATGTAAGACTTTTTTTTAGCCTTATGTAATCCTACGGATTCTCAATTCTCCGCAGCACAAAGTTTTGTCCGCATATAAAAGTTAAAGAGTTTTAGTGTTATTTTTTTTTTAATGTGGAAAAATATACCATCCGCAGGAGAAAAATAGCACTGGCCTTGCAGAACGATAGCTTTACTGCACATGTCACTGACTGACTGCGAAGCTTACAAATTTGCTAGTTTTATTTGGGAGCAGAATTGAAGTAAAAATTAGAAGGTGGAAGAGAGGTGCGATGCTGGAGGAGAAAAGATGCTGGATTTTAGACTTGAGACTAAAGAGGTTTTGCTGAATCGGAAGCGTTCATATCAGTAGCAGTCTCAGGAATCCTCTACTGGTGGTGCCGAGGTGGCGCAGTGGTTAAATGCAGCACTGCAGGCTACTTCAGCTGACTGCAGTTCTGCAGTTCGGCTGTTCAAATCTCACCGGCTTCCATCCAGGGTTCCAGGGTTGACTCAGCCTTCCATCCTTCTGAGGTGGGTAAAATGAGGACCCAGATTGTTGTTGGGGGCAATATGCTGACTCTGTAAACCGCTTAGAGAGGGCTGAAAGCCCTATGAAGCGGTATATAAGTCTAACTGCTATTGCTATTGTACGATAACGCTTCTAAATTTTTTTAAAAAGTGTTTAAGAAAGAATGCACAGGTAGTTCTTGGCTTGAGACTGCAATTTGGACTAGGATTTAAATTATACTTCAAGGAACCCATGTGACTGGACCTGATTTTATGATAGTTTTTGTGGCAAATTGTTAACTGAATCACATGGTCATAAGTCCAAATCCGTTCTCCTAAAGGGGTGTTTTTCAGTGGAAAACACGTTACAAATCATTGCCACGTGATTCCTGGACTTTGCAACCAGTCCTAAATGTGGGTTGGTTGCCAAACACCCAAAACATGGTCATGTAACCGTAAGTGGGCAGGGTGACCTTTTATGATGGCAATGTTTTATGGGTCATAAGACACCCTTTTCGAGGCTGTTGTAACTCCCAATGATAATTAAATGACTGGTTGTAAGTCAAAGATTTGGGGACCGTGGTGGCTCAGTGGCTAAGACGCTGAGCTTGTTGATCAGAAAGGCCAGCAGTTCAGCTGTTCGAATCCCTAGTGCTGCGTAACGGAATGAGCTCCTGTTATTTGTCCCAGCTTCTGCCAACTTAGCAGTTCAAAAGCACGTAAAAGTGCAAGTAGAAAAATAGGGACCACCTTTGGTGGGAAGGTAAGCGCCTTCACCGTTTAGTCATACCGGCCACATGACCACAGAGATGTCTTCGGACAGCGCTGGTTCTTCGGCTTTGAAACAGAGATGAGTACCGCCCCCTAGAGTCGGGAATGACTAGCACATATGTGCAAGGAGAACCTTTACCTAAGTCAAAGATTACCTATATTAAGAATAATACTGTAGTGATTAAGATGCTGGGCTGGCATTGAGGAAATTCAGGTTCAACTTTACCCTGAGTTTTGGAAATAGATTCAATCGAATCAAATTCAAAGGGCTGTTGTGGGGAAAAACTGGAAGAGAGAGCATTAGGTATATCAACTTAAACTTCAAAAATGTAACTAAAATAAAATGATAAAATAAAATATTTGGCAATGTTTTGTTTAGGCAGTGCAGAAAGGTTAATGCTGTTATTTTGATTTTTCCGCCTAGGTGCACAAGAAGTTCTTATTGATCCAGGTATATTGACTTTTTAATTATGTTTTATCAGCCAAATGTTTTATTAATAGTTTCCCACTGTTTTAGAAGTTTCCCTTCTGTGTTTTAAAACAAAAAAAATACACCACACTGATGACTAGAATCTGCGGATTTAAAATTTTTCCAACTGTTCCTTCATCTTGTTTTTTTATAATCTACGTTGATTTCTGGTAATTCCCATCCGGTTACAATTTAATCATTTTATGATCTACTCTGGAACTTTCCCATATATTGATATCTGGCTGATCTCTAGTTTTCCCCCTTCAATTCTTTTCTTTCCCTGATTTCACACAGATGATTTGTTTTCCTCCATCGTCTGGAACTTCACCAGTTCCGTAGGATTTCTCATAAATCATACGTAAAGATTCTATCAGAAAAATCAGCAGATTCCTGTACATTATCAAAAATCTGCCTATTAGAATATTCCCATCAACATTAAGAAGTTGGAATTTTGACTGTTTGGTTTTGAATATATTGTACAAGACTATTTTTGTTGTTTTGAATAACTCATTCTCAGCTTTAGCTTTCTTAATCTCTCTATAGCCAAATGCTCAGACTGGTTGTTGTCTTTGATGGAAAAATTTTTAGGGAGCCTCTCTAGCCTCTCTGCCAAATGTTTTTTTTTTTTGGCAAGCTCCTGTTGGTTCTTCCTGTTCACTTGCTCAGATAGATCTGACCAGCACATTTTCCCCAAGTTTGGAATCCAACTTTTTTAATTGTAATTTTTATGATAGCAAATTCACCCAAAATGCTATGAGTCATCTCCTTCAGTAAATTGCTGCAGCTAAGAGAATCATTAGTTAACTGATAGTATAATTACATTAAGTTTGTAGAATATAATAGTTAAGTATTAGTTTAATAATTTTTGCCAGAGCTTTTTCTCTGTGCTTTTTAATCAGTATGTATGTATGTATGTATGTATGTATGTATGTATGTATGTATGTATGTATGTATGGATGGATGGATGGATGGATGGATGGATAGATAGATAGATAGATAGATAGATAGATAGATAGATAGATAGATAGATAGATATCCATCCAGCTTTAGTTCAAGCAATTTTTGGTTTGCTTAATGCACAACTCAATACACCGGGACCAGAGGTCTTGGACTCTAGCTAGAGAAGTTCCCTGAAGATGGACTCTAGCATGAGTCCGAAAACTCGGAAGTCAAAACCTCTGGTCCCAGTTTGGATCCTGCATGAGTATTTTTAACTCAAGGTTGAAATGAGGGGTCTTTGCTAGTCATTGGCATTGATAATATTACCTAGAGCCTTGGTGATGCATTGGTTCGTGTGCAGTACTGCAGTCTATTTCTGCTGCCTACTGTCTACCTGTAATTTGGCAGTTCAAATCTCACCTGGCTCAAGGTTGACTCAGCCCTCCATCCTTCCGAGGCTGGTAAAATGGGGACCCAAATTGTTGGGAGCAATATGCTGACTCTCTAAACCACTTGGAGAGGGCTGTAAAGCACTGTAAAGCGGTATACAAGTTTAAGTGCTATTGCTAGGGTTTCCTTCCTAAGTAGGGGGTTGGACTAGAACAGTGTTTTTCAACCTTTTTTGTGCAAAGGCACACTTTTTTCATGAAAAAAATCACGAGGCACACCACCATTAGAAAATGTTAAAAAATTTAACTCTGTGCCTATATTGACCATATATAAAGTGTTTTTCCCACGGCACACCTTACACTATGTCACGGCACACTAGTGTGCCGCGGCACAGTGGTTGAAAAACACTGGACTAGAAGACCTTGAAGGTCCCTTCCAACTCTTGTTATTCTATTCTATGCTGTTGATAGTTTGGGTAATGTTATGTCTGCAAAAAAAAACCCAGCCAAGCTCAGAGAGCTCTAAAGAGCCCTCCTTAGTTTGTTCCTTCCTCAAGCTTTTTTTTTTTTTTTTTTGGAATTAGCAAGGATTTCCAAAGCATGTTTGCTTTAATTCTGACCTGAGTATGGTGCTTGAGCTGAAATTTCCTGCTTTAATGTTATGCAGGGGCCCTCACATCAAATGGCATCAGTGCAGATACAAGTTCTGAAATAGGACGAGCTAAGAATTGCCTGAGCCCCGAAGACATCATTGAAAAGTACAAAGAAGCCATTTCCTATTACAGCAAGGTAACGTTGCTCATAATATAAGTGAGCTTATATCCGTGAATCATAAGTGAGCTTATATACGTGAATCATAAATATGCATCAATGATAATAGACTGTGGCCGGCTCAGGAATTCTGGGAGTTGAATCCCATAAGTCATGAAGTTAGCACAGTTGCCCAGCTCTGGATTACACACAGCAACCTACATGGCTGATAATAGACTTAAAGAACAGGTGGAGATTTGTGGAAGTGCTAATTGGCTGGATCAGCACTTTTTCACATAGCTGCTCATTTTTGTACAATAATAGCTGTTAAAGAATGTCAGTGTAAATTGTTTTTTTTTTTTCTTAAGGGAAATTCCAGATTCGTACTCAAATGCAAAAAAAGTTTTATTTGTATATTTAGAGTGAGAAGTAACATAAGTTATCAAATTTTGGGCTTCTTGTTATCGTAGTCCTTTTTGTTTCTCATTCTGGCTCAGTTACCCGAGGGAATTTGGAGTCTTCATTTAAAAATAGAAATGAATCATTATCTCTGCCTACATGTGGCCAGGCTTTGATTAACAGTAAGTGGATTGAAGAAACAAATCAACTTCCAAACAAGGTTTAGGTTACTAGGACTTTATTCTCTAAAGCGAAGGCATTTGGGATTTTGCAATGATCAAGATTTATTTGCTTTATGTTAGCCATACAAGTCCATTATACTTTTTATAAACTCTGAAAGTCCCTCAGGATTGCAGCAAGGTATAAATATAATAAATATATTTCTAGAAGAACACAGCAACTATAGCAGAAAAGATAGATCTAGTTCTAAACATCGTTAATGAAAGAAAAAGCTAAAGTTGCTTGTTTTTCTTCTTCTTGTGACTTTCAGAAGATAGAGGATCTTGGATCTGCACATTCATATATTCATATATTTTGTCAATCTTTTGAGAAATATGACTGCTTTTTTATAGAATAGAATTCTTTATTGGCCAAGTGTGATTGGACACACAAGGAATTTGTCTTTGGTGTATATGCTCTCAATGTACATAAAAAGACAAGATACATTAATCAAGAATCATAAGGTACAACACTTCATGATAGTCATAGGGTACAAATAAGCAGTCAGGAAGCAATCAATATCAATATAAATCGTAAGGATGCAAGCAACAAAGTTACAGTCCTGCAGTGATAAGTCGGAGGAGAGTGGTGATAGGAACAGTGAGAAGACTAATAGTAATAGTAATGCAGCCTTAGTGAATGGTTTGACAGTATTGAGGGAATTATTTGTTTAGCAGAGTAATGGCATTCGGGGAAAAACTGTTCTTGTGTCTAGCTGTCTTAGTGTGCATTATTTATAAGAGCATTTGCTTTGCAGTGGAGGTATGGTTTTTAAACATTGCCCTCCATTTTTGACTTGTGGGCTGAAAGGAGAAAAGATAAAAGTGATGGTTTGGGAAGATAAGAATCAAGAAAGAAATTGTTGGTGGAATAGCTGCGATTTGTCTGTAAACAGGCATAATTATTAAGAAGGCATCACTATAGATTAGCTATGTGCATTTTCTGCACATAATTTACCCCCTTTTTAAGCACTTCGATTCTCTAGTAGAAGTCCTCGACTTTCAACAGTTCATGTAGTGACCGTTCAAAGTTACAAAGGCACCCAAAAAAAGAGAGGACAATTTTTCACACTTACAACTGTTGTGCCATCTCCCAGTCACGTGTTCAAAATTCAGACGCTTGGCAACTGACTCATATTTATGACGGTTTCAGTGTCCCGTGGTCATGCGATCCCCTTTTTCTGACAAGCAAAGTCCAGATTCACTTTACAACCATGTTACTAACTTG
The DNA here is from genome assembly GCF_009769535.1 of Thamnophis elegans. Classification (NCBI taxonomy): domain Eukaryota; kingdom Metazoa; phylum Chordata; class Lepidosauria; order Squamata; family Natricidae; genus Thamnophis; species Thamnophis elegans. The sequence goes on along the minus strand of NC_045548.1, from coordinate 75,836,361 downwards.
ACAGTTGCAGTGATTCACTTAACAACTGTGGCAAGAAAGGTCATAAAATGAGGGAACACTCACTTAGCAAATGTCTCACTTAGCAACATAAATTTTGGGTTGAATTGTGGTTGTAAGTCGAGGACTACCTGTACTCTGGAGCTGGACGTTATAGCAAAGCTACTAAAAATGCTGCTGTGATGAATCTTTTATCTTGTAGCTGTGTGACATTTGGAATATAATGATATCTAGATTAAATGGAATGTTAGTGGAAAACCAAAACAAAAGATATTGGATACTGAGTATAGAGACGTGAAGGCAGAAGAAAATGCAGGCGTTTCAGAAAGAAATGCATAATTTAATTTTTTTTATAATACCCTTTTTAAATGCCTTTTGAAAAGGAGAATTGCAAAGTAATATTTCTTGATATTGTTTTAGGGGAATACAAAAACAGTTAGCATATGAAAGAATGTGCTTATGTTTTGAAATACATTAAATAAAAAATATGGTAAGATATAAAAGTGTAAATAAGCTTCCCCCCCTCCCAATACGGGCTTTCTTGTCTATTTTCCAAGTACATGAAAATTATGAAATGATAAAAGCTAAGATTGATTAGCATTTATGTACAGTATTTCTAAGTTAGGAAATAAGATCGATTAAAGACATTATATGGCATAATATGCATCTTGATCCTTGGATCTCACCCAGCTTTTTAAAAAAAAAATCTGTGTACTATACGTGTTAAGAATAGTAGAACAAAAGATCTAAAATGTTCAACTTTATTTTATTGAATTGTTGATGGCTTATTCTGCCTCCTTATCATTTTGGGGGGAAGTGTTTCTGATACCAGATTTCTGATACCAGATTTCTGATACAGTCAACTCTATATTGGTGAGACTTGCTCTCTATTATCACCACTTTTTCTTAAAGGGCTGACTAAACAAGCTTTGAAACTGGGTTGTGATGTTCTCACGAAACAGCTGATGTGACCTGATGGGTTAAAACTAACCTTCTGCCTCCCTGCTTGAGTTGTGCACTCCAACGAAGTATTTTCTATGTGTGAACAAGGCCAATGAAGTACATGCTGAGCAGAGGGATGCTTTGCCTTTGCAATGGAAGCCTCCTGATGATCTTAGTAGTTTTAAACAGTGAAAACAGCCTGTCTTTGGTTGGAAAAATGGAAGGCTGTGGGCATTAATTCTTCTGGTTATCTTCTCATTCAGCACTCCATAGGGCACAGCACCAGATCAAAAAGACAGGGTTATAGTCAGTTATAGTATTCAGCACTATATTAATCTTACTCGACAGAGGAAGGGGAAGGAAGGGAGGGAGGAGAAAGATGGGGAGGAAGGGACGCAGCAGGGAAAGGGAAAGAAGGAAGGAAGGAAGGAAAGAAGGAGAAAGATGAGGGAGGGAGGAGAGGAAGGGAAGAAGAAGGAGAAAGATGGGGAGGAAGGGAAGGAGAAGGAAGGAGAAAGATGGGGAGAAAGGGAGGGAAAGGGAAGGAAGGAGAAAGATGAGGGAGGGAGGAGAGGAAGGGAAGAAGAAGGAAGGAGAAAGATGGATAGGAAGGGAAGAAAAGGGAAGGAAGGAAAGAAGAGAAAGATGGGGAGGAAGGGAAGGAGAAGGAAGGAGAAAGATGGGGAGAAAGGGATAGTGGAGGGAAGGGGAAGGAAGGGAGGAATTTATTAATTGAATTTTGACTGTCCTCTCCTGCATTGTTTCACAGTGGAATTTCTAGGTATTTCTCAAATGGTATAAAAAAATAAGAGGATGGTTTCATAATTTGTGGCTCTTTATGTATCCATAGATGCAACCATAGGGTTTGGTTAACGTTAATAACCATGTTTTAGTCCTGGCTACATTTCAGCAAAATAGATTCCTCTGAGTTGTAGAACAGCATAGCTTGATCTGGTATACCAAAGAGGCCCCAGGATTCTTGTAGAGAAATACCTTGTGGAATGTGACCAGGAAGTATACAATAGACCAATATTTTAATCCCTTATGTATGTTTTATAGTATAAGAACGCTGGTGTCATTGAGCTGGAAGCTTGTGTGAAGGCGGTGAGAGTGCTTGCAATACAGAAAAGAAGCATGGAAGCTTCTGAATTCCTCCAAAATGCTGTTTATATTAACCTTCGTCAGGTGAGAACACACTTTCCTTTTAACTGGGAATTAATTTCTCCATCGGTCTTTGGATTATTTTTAAGAACAGAAGAACTTTAATAATTTTTACCACACACCTGCCTAGTTCTTGTTTTCCCATAATGAGGAACTTGATGCCATTCTGTAAAAATAATATCTGAGTTTTCAGAAATAGTCCTAAATCACATTCTCTTTTTATATGTCTATTCTCTTTTGTTATTTTGTATGTATATTAAGTTATTCCTCAAACATAAATGCTTAACTTTAGAAAGCAGCTATTTCTTACAGATTGAAAGTATTAACATTTTAGATATACATTATTTCTTATCAAGCTTTCAGATTGAGACTCTAGAAAAAGTGCAGAGAAGTACAACCAGGATGATTAGAGGACTGGAGGCTAAAACATATGAAGAACGGTTGCAGGAACTGGGCATGTCTAGTTTAATGAAAAGAAGGATTAGGGGAGACATGATAGCCGTTTTCCAATATCTCAGGGGCTGCCACAGAGAGGAGGAGGGTCAAGCTATTTTTGAAGCACCCAAAGGCCAGACAAGGAATAATGGATGAAAACTGAACTAGGAGAGATTCAGCCTAGAAATAAGGAAGAATTTTCTGACAATGAGAACAATCAACCAATGGAAGTTGCCTTTGGAAGTTGTGGGAGCTTCATCACTGGAGGCTTTCAAGAAGAGATTGGACGGCCATTTGTCTGAAACGGTGTAGGGTCTCCTGCTTGAGCGGGGGGTGGGTGGGGTTGGACGAGGTGATCTATAAGCTCCCTTCCAACACTGTTAATCTGAATTTACATTATTTCTTATAAAGCTTTCAGATTTCCTTATAGATAATGCAGAAATTAACTGGAATAGTTACATGACAAAAAATAGACTTAACGGAATCGTGGAAGCCAACTCCTGCTCAGTGCAGAAATTCAAATTAAAACAGATGCCAGCCCAACCTCTGCTTTAATGGACTGAGCGAAGGGAACCCTTTTCGGTTTAAAGGCACCCAACCTCTGGTTAAACAACCTCGTGGGGTTTCCATGCAATAAGAATACTGCTGGGTTGGTTGCATTTGAAATTAAATCTTGTCTTTTGGGAGCTTGTAATATTTTGATACCCAGCAAGATTTTTTTTTTGTACTCCCTGAACAACTACGCTAAGCCAGAACAACTATCTGCTGAATAACTGATGATGCATAATTTTTTAAATCTGTAGGAAAACAAAATAACATCCTCCCCACCCCCTCCATTTTCTGGGAATTTCTGATTGGTCGTGAGATAGCTTTCACTCTTCCATTTAACTAAGGCATATTTTGCTTCCATCTCAAAATGGGTTTGTTTTGTGTTCTGACCCAGGCTTCCTTAGAAAGCAAGAAGGAAAATCTTGGTCCCCACAAAACCTCTTTTATTTACACGACTGTGAATTCCTTTCATTCACAATCAACAAGGCTTTAGCAAACAGTCCTTCAAAGGAATGTTTATCCACATGCACCTTATCTTGTTTAGAGCGCTGCCAGGGCAAAGCAAAACTTGACACAGAGTCTCTTATAGTCACAAACAGAACTTTCCACTCTTGAAAGGACCGAAGGGACGAATTGTTTCCTGCAAAAGCCCACTCCCCGTTCGCTCCTCTTTTGTTTCCTCTGGGAGGGGCCAATCACCTCCAAGGTGTGGCTTTATTCTTAAGTCGACCCTGCTTTCTTAGTTGTTCTTGTCTTCCGCGCACGCATACACTGGGAACAGGCTCCAGCTGTTCTTTTGCCTCATTGCAGATTCCGCAATACTTGGCAAGAATGCAGGAATGAACTAATTGTCTCCTGCAAACTCCACTCCCCCTTCGCTCCTCTTTTATTTCCTCTGGGAGGGGCCCTTCACCATCCACCTGTGGCCTTACTCCCAAGTCGACCCTTGTTCCTTAGCTGTTCCCTTTATCTGGCAACTCTCTGCATGGGCACACTGGGAACAGGCTCCAGCTGTTCCTCTGCCTCACTGATGTCCGACTTCAAAGGCAGCTGATAACTGTCAGATGGCTCTGGCCCCCTCTCTGCCTCCAACACAGAGCCCTCTTCAGAGCCTTCCTCAACCCCCAGGACTGGCCCATGTTCCTCCCCAACCTCCTCATTGTCTGGTTTTGCTGGCTGCCGGCAGGCCACAACAGTTTGTCACTTACTACAGGGCACATGAGTATTTCAGTGCACAAAAGAAAGAACATGCTACTTTATTTTCAAAGAGCCATTTGGTTTTGTAAAGTAGGATACACTTCTGACTATATACCATTTTTGTATTGAGAAACAGTTAATATCCTTAACAGTTTTATGGATAGGCTAGGCAGTGGCACAGTTCTTAAAAACACACTCTGCTGAAAACCCAGGGGCTGATCTGATAAGAGATGGAATTCAGTTTGTCTCCCTGGAATATTCCATAAAACGCTAGCAGAATATTAAAGTACGTTCTTCTGCTATTACAATATACAGGTAACTTTCCAATGCTAATTACAGTTATTTTTATAAAATTGTTTCTCAGCTGCTTATATAACAGATGTTCAGAATCCAGCAGCAGGTTAGGCCTTGTTCTGATTTTTTTTTCTTTTAACGATGTAACCAAGTGATGTTAACTATTGTATGGACTGCAGATAAATGTTTCCCACTTCTATTTTTCTTCCACTGCGCTCACACCTCCCTAGGCAGTTTAGAAGTCAAATTATCAAACTATAAACATTGTAACAATTCTCCCAAAATTAATAAAATGTTAAAATAGCCTACTAATGATTAGATATGAAGTGAAATGCAGATCTTAAGTCTTGAAGCATCTATGAGAAAAGTCTCGTTTTAAATGCTTTCTAAATCTTCCGCAGAGGGTTCATATGTCAGAGAGTTGGCAGAAATAGAGAAGTGTAGCTTATCTTAAACCACAAAGCTTTGTTTGGTAAAAGAGATTTAAAACTATTTATTATTGCCGTTACTTATACATTGGAAGAGGCAAACTCTGGGTTTTTTAAGGATACAGTAAGAAAATATCCTGGGGGTTGCTGCCGGCATTACTGCCAGTTCGGGAAAAAATATTTTGCGCCTGTGCGCTCGCTTCGCTCCATGCGCACAACTTTAGAAAACACAAAAAAATATTTTGCAAGGAAGATTGTTCTGTGCATGCGCAGAACAGAAAATCAAAATGGTGCTGTTGAAGATAGAACAGGTTCGAGTGTGGCCGAGTTACTACCTACTGGGCCGAACCGGGCCGAAACGATAGGAACCCACCTCTGAAAATACCTGAAGTGGAAATGTCTGTCCAGCTTTCATACATCACTTTTTTATGTTAAATGTTTGCTGAGTGAAATTTGATTTCTTTTTGCCATCTGCCTATCTGTCTGTCTAATCTCTCTCTCGTTCTCTCTCATCTCTGTCTGTCTGTCTGTCTGTCTGTCTGTCTATCTATCTAATCATGTATGTATGTATGTATGTATGTATGTATGTATGTATGTATGTATGTATCTATCTATCTATCTATCTATCTATCTATCTATCTATCTATCTATCTATCTATCCATCCATCCATCCATCCATCCATCCATCACCTATTACCTACCTACCTACCTACCTAGCAAGGCTGGGTGTGACCACGTGGCCTGAGAATCTCAATCTCTCAATCTCTCTCTCTCAATCTCAATCTCTCTCTCACTCATTCTCTCTCTCTCTTTCTCTCTCCTACACCGGGTAAATTTCTATTTCTCCCTCCGTGTACTTCAAAGTGAACATCTTACAGCACAAGCGAGACACGTAGATGACAATTTTTTGACCTCTCACTCTATCTATCTATCTATCTATCTATCTATCTATCTATCTATCTATCTAATCATCTATCTATCTATCTATCTATCTATCTATCTATCTATCTATCTATCATCTATCTATCTATCTATCTATCTATCTATCTATCTATCTATCACCTATTATCTACTTACCTACCTACCTACCTACCTACCTACCTACCTACCTACCTATCTTCTCTCTCTCTCTCTCTCTCTGTCTCTGACTCTCTCTCTCTGTCTCTCTCTGTCTCTCTCTCTGTCTCTCTCTCTCTCTCTCTCTCTCTTTCAGAGCTTATTTTTCTTGCCTTTGCACCTAGTTTGCTTATGGCAATTTTGGTTATTAAAATTCTTTTCAAATCATTTGTTTCCCTCCCACCCATGTTTAAAAAAATATCAGCTTTCTGAAGAAGAAAAAATCCAGCGCTACAGTATCCTTTCTGAGCTCTATGAGCGAATTGGATTTCATCGCAAATCAGCTTTTTTCAAGCGGGTGGCTGCCATGCAGTGTGTGGCCCCAAGCATCGTAGAACCTGGTTGGAGAGCCTGCTACAAACTTCTTCTGGAAACACTTCCTGGTTACAGCCTGTCTTTGGATCCTAAAGATTTCAGCAAAGGTACCAAGTTTGGCTTAGAGAGAAGCAAGCCAACAAGCACAACATTTCCTATTTTTGCTTTTATGTAATAAAGCCAAATGAGTGATAAAAATAAAAAAATAATAATCAGTAGGCTAAAGTTGCCCACAGGTGCTTTTTTCAAGAGCCAACTGGACTTTCTGTTTTTTTCTTTGAAGACGTTTTGTTTTTCTTTCCAGAAGCTTCTTCAGCTCTAACCAGATTCCATTCCCCACCATCCAGTCAGAGCTGAAGAAGCTTCTTGGATGAGAAGGGAAACTTCTTCAAAGAAAAACCAGAGAGTTGAATTGCCTCCTGAGAAAAGCACCTTTGGGGCAACCATGACCTGCATAACAGAATCTCCATAGACATAACGTTGCCCACCTTATTTTCTCTCAAGCAGAACTCTTCCTTCTACGAAAAGCCTTTGTGAATGGAAGGAGGTCTACGTTTCACAGTTTAGTTCTTTGTTTTTAGAATTCAATTGGCATAACTTACATTTTTCAGATGTAACATTCCTTCCGTTTTGCTTGAATGGTAATTAAGTGCTATGCAGCAACAACGAGAAACAAATTGAGAGCACTTGCATGTTAGATTGAATGTATATTGATCAAAATCCAAATGTTCATTATGATCTATACTTTGGGTCGCAAAATAATTCAATGAAGTGGAAAATATGAATCTGTTTTTTTTCCCAGAGGGCAAAAATACCGTATTTTTCAGAGTATAAGATGCTCCGAAGTATAAGACGCACCTAGTTTTTGGGGAGGAAAACAAGGGGAAAAAATCTGCTTCTGCCTCCCAGCAATTTGCCTCCTTACAACAAACAGCAAACAGTACAGACAATATACATTGTTTGTAGTGTTACTTGTAGTATACTTGTACAGATGCTGTTAAAATTGATGTGCTTTCCAGAAGTATAGTTATTCTCTGCTATTTAAGATATAATAACACTGGGCCACTTCAGATCAAGCATTTATTTTAAAAAGCTTCTTCATTTTGTTAAGCTGTCTAGAACAATAATAAAGCAGTCTTTAAAAAACAAGTCTAATAATTTGAACATTCTATAGGCATTTATAGTTATTCACTTGCCTCCTTGCAGCAAACAGCAAAAAGCCTGATTAGCACAAGGAAAAAAAAATCTGCCTCTGCCTCTGCATTTTGCCTCTTGGAGCAAATAGCAAGTTTCATTTTCAATTTCAGCTTGGGCGCCGGATCATCAGTTGTTTTAGGCTGCAGGGATTGCTATAGCCCATTGCAGCCCCCGGAAGTCCCATTTTCCCCATTTGCTGCAAGAAGGTAAATTGCTGGGAGGCAGAGGCCAAAGGGTTGGGGCTACATTCAGTGTATAAGACGCACCCAAATTTTAACCCTCTTTTAGAGGGGAAAAAGGTGTGTCTTATACTCCGAAAAATACGGTACTTTTACTGCTTTGAGGAAAGAATAATTTGTCATTGAGATGGGCAGCCGTAGATATTGAACAAATAAATAATAAATAAATACCATATTTTTCAGAGTATATATATATTGATATATCACAGTAATGATGTATTTTATTGTCTCATGTAATTTACAAACTTAAAAATGGGAGGTGAAAGGGCCTCATAGGTGGAATAGCCTAGGGCCTCTTTTCATCTAAATCTGGCCCTGTATGGACGCCATTGCTGAATGAAGATTGAGTGACTGTTAAAAGTGTATTAACACAACACATGTTCTTTTGCTCTTTTTAAAGGCACTCATCGTGGCTGGGCTGCTGTGCAGATGCGTTTACTTCACGAGTTAGTGTATGCCTCCAGGAGAATGGGAAACCCAGCACTTTCCGTCCGGCACTTATCTTTTCTTTTACAAACCATGCTAGATTTTCTTTCTGACCAAGGTATTCATTTTATTTAGAAAATAGTGCAATTTTTCATGTATATTATATATGATAATGGAGTAGTGCAGTGGCCTAGAGGTAGAGCTCTCGCCTCACAATCAGGAGGCTTTGAGTTCAATCCTAGGCAGAGGAAGATATTTCTCTCTCTTTTGTCTCAATGGGAATATTTCTGCTGGAACTCCGCATTGGCGACAGGAAGGGCATCCAGCCAGTCTGCAGAATGTTTAGTATGATTTTGGTTTTCCGTTGCTGGGTGGGAGACATGTTCTGCTCTTAACTTTCCTCACCAAATTGCAAACTTCTCTTGAATGTTTCTTATTTTTAAAAGGGAACATACTACGCCTCTTTTCCAACTGTTACTCTGTCCTGTCTCAAAGAGACAGTGCAGGGTATTGCGTTGTCAGTACTACACCAGTTTAACTTAATTAAAAACTTTTCAATTCCCTTCCTGCAATAATAGTTTAAGTCTAGCTATTTTAATGAGGAAAAAAATGGCAGGTTGTACGTTTTAATTTGCTACTAGATCTTTTTTCATATACCGTCACGGGTCTTGTGTGACAAATGGTCTAAAAATCAAATAGGTCAATAAAATCTAAAATTATGCAAAACTTTATTTTTGTATCAGCGGTTTTGTATCTGCTTTCAAGGTCCAGAAATTAAGGGGATTTCAGGTCCAAAATAGAACTTTCAGGTAATTGGGCAAAGATTGGAGACAAAGTAGAACAGCTGATATGCAAATCTGTAGAGTTTTCTGTTTCAACTTTTTTTTGTCTTTTCATAGTTTTGCTCTCTTAACAATTTTGTGATATCAAGTTGCATAAATATATAGAGCGTAATATGCTACTTGTTAAAAAAAATGTTTGTTCCATGTCATATATGGCTACAAGTAAAACTGGATCCAAACATTTCCCAAAATTATTTAATAATCTGTCAAGATTATAATTTGTCCCGGAACTCCTCAGAGTACTAAGGTGGACCCCAGGATCAGCACCCAGGGAGAGGAGACACAGAGAAAGTGCATTTTGTTTTGTTTCACAATAACAATAATAATGTGTGCTTTGATATTGACAAAATGAAAATTTCATTTGACATAACAGATGGCTTTATATTGTCCATTTTATACTGACAAATTTCCCGAAGCATTGTTAGTATACACTTTTTAAAAATAAAATAGATGGTAGTGAAGAATGGGATAATAAAAAAAATAAGAGCACCTAAGGTATAACAACTTTCCAGAAAATCACAATAGAGAGATACATCAAGGTAGTGCTTTGCATGGTTGGTGCACGAAATTAAATTCTGAAACTAGAAGAGTTCGAACATCTGGTGCCCTGTAAACTTAAAGGAAGGTTTCGATGATAGTAGAATTAACCTACTAAGAAGCTTAATTGGAGAACGTTGAGGAATGGTAGGTCTGCTGTATTTCTTTATCCCGAATAAAATAACCCAGGGTTTATCATATTGGCTGTGTGATAAGAATAAATGCATTTTTCATTTCACCAAGCTTGATTTGAAGAGCAGAGTGGGAACCTTAAATCTAGAAATCAAGCAGCTGCTTGAAGTTTTCATTGATGAGGTCCCTAAATTGAGACTAGGACAGCCAGAAGAGGTTGCTGCAAACTTTTATGTTCTACCTATATCTCAAATAGTTTCAAGAAAGCATCTTCCATTTTCTGCTGCCTTTCTCACATTCAAGTTCTAAGGTTTCCATTTCAAACCAGTTTTCCACTTCTCAGTTTTCAAACCATGCCATCTACCGTGTTTCCACGAAAATACAACCTACTCTGAAAGTAAGCCCCAGCTTGATGTTTTTTACACTTGCTCCCAATATAAGCCCTATCCCCAAAATAAGCCCTAATTAAGACCCCGCCCACTCCAGGGTGCACAGGTAAAAATTAAAGCTAGGGTGGGAATGGGGTGGTGGTGGAGTTGCCCTACTACTCATCTTTGAGCAATTGCAGCCAGGTCTTGCACATCCCAACACCTGCCTTGTCGGCCCATTTCTTCTGCAACCGGCAAGGCTTTCTTGCAGGCCTTTGTAGCCAATAACAGAGCTCCGGGTTGATCTGGCACTCTGCTGACAACTGCAGAGGCCACCAGGAAGGCCTTGCTGGCTGCAGAAGAAGTTCCTAAAGGCCTCTGACAGTGAAAAGGAGGCCAGGGACGACGTGCGCAAGTGAGGTGAGTCAGTGGATGACATCCCCCCCCCCTTCCAATAACACATAGTTCCTTTTTGGTGGCAAATATATATATATAATATATATATTTGCCACCAAATATGGGGGGCATTTGCCCAGGTTCGCCTGGTGCGCCAGTTGCGACCCTACCTGAATCGGGAGGCTCTCACAACAGTCACTCGCGCCCTCGTGACCTCTAGGCTGGAATACTGCAACGTGCTCTACATGGGGCTGCCCTTGAAGAGCATCCGGCGGCTTCAGCTAGTCCAGAATGCGGCCGCGCGAGTGATTGTGGGTGCACCTCGGTTCGCCCACATAACACCTATCCTCCGCGAGCTGCACTGGCTACCTGTTGATCTCCGTGTGCGCTTCAAGGTGCTTCTTACTACCTACAAAGCCCTTCATGGTAGTGGATCTGCGTACTTGGGAGACCGCCTCCTGCCAATCACCTCCTCTCGATCCATAAGATCTCACAGATTAGGCCTCCTCCGAGTGCCATCTGCCAGCCAGTGCCGGCTGGCAACTACGCAGAGGAGAGCCTTTTCAGTAGTAGCTCCGACCCTCTGGAACGATCTCCCCGTGGAGATTCGTACCCTCACCACCCTTCAGACCTTCCGCACAGCCCTCAAGATCTGGCTATCCCGCCAGGCCTGGGGGTAAAGACCATAATCCGCCCCCACTCGAATGTTGTATGAATGTTGCTTGATTTTAATTATACATTGTGTTTTTATGTTATTGTATGTCTTCCCCTCCCATACAAGTTGTTAGCGCCCTGAGTCCCCTCAGGGAAAAGAGCGGCCTATAAATAAACTCAACTATAAGACAGAGACTTATTTTCAGGGAAACACAATGTTATAAATTCATCTGCATCGCTCTTTTATTCTCTATCTTGTCTGTCTACTGTATTTTTTGGAGTATAAGACGCTCCGGAGTATAAGATGCACCTTAGTTTTTGGGGAGGAAAATAAGAAGGAAAAAAATTCTGCCTCTGCCTATCAGCATCCATGGTATTCAGCTGGCTAGCTTCATGACTTGGACCACATGTTAACAAGGTCAGCCAATGAATAGGCATAGCAACTAAGTCAGCCAATGAGGGTTATTTGGACTCTGAAACAGTATTTGCCATGTGAGCAACAAGGAGACGGGAAGGAGCCTGGCTTAGCTGAGAACTGAAAGTGAAACTGCTTGTGTTTTGCTTCTATGTACTGCTATCTTGGAAAGCCTGTTTTTGGTATTGTATTGTATATTATTATTATTATTTTGAATCCTGCTGAATCAGTTACTTGTGTGTGCTTTCTGAATGAGATTGCTGCTGCAAACTCTGACCAGCCAGGTCAGCTTCAGCACTTATTCATCACTTATTGATTCAGCACAGCTGATTGGCGGGTGGATTGAACTGCCGGAATACCCCCTTCCAATCAGCTGTTCCAGGCTTCAGGGATTGCCACAGACCATTGCTGCCTCCATGCCTCCCGTTTTTGGCCTCTGGTGGGGGTGGGTGGGGTTACATTCGATGTATAAGACGCACCCAAATTTTCACCCTCTTTTTGGGGGGGAAAAGGTGCATTTTATACTCCGAAAAATACAGTATATTTTCTTTTCTATCTTGTTGCTCTTTGTATTTTCACACATAAGATACCTAAGGCAACTAAGAGGTAAATTAAAAACTAAGCCAGTTATCAGAGTTCAAATAATCATTTCCCAACTGAGCCTGACTGAAAGAGGTTTTTACTTCGTCTGTGAATTCCACAGCTTGGAAATACATAACGGCAAATATTTCTTTGCATGCTTTCTCAACGGTTTTTTGGGGGAAAGAAATGGCAGGCTGGTTTTCTTGAGAGCCATGCCTTTCAGTCTTCTTTCCTATATTTCTTCTTCATCAGCGTAGGACTTTCCTTCCCAGTTTCTAAAATCACTGGATGGACAGGTAGTCCTCAACTTACAACCGTTCGTTTATCTTTTGTCTCCGCACTTTTACACCTTTGACCAGAAGCAGCTGGGTGGAGACGCCAGTGTGGAAGAAGAAGATTGGACCATGTGATGGATTGTGGGTTGTGGGGACAAGATCATGAACTTTTAACTGGGTGGGATTCTGATGTAATTTCCAGAATTGGGATTCCACAGCAATGTGCTAAGATGTCTGCTTTATTAAATTGGAACTTTAAGGATTGTTTGCCTTGGACTCTGATTTAATTCTACATGATACTTGGAACGCTGACATTATCCCAATTCTGTCTTCAAAATAAATCACCAGCACACACACCCCTCACCGGGGGAGGGGGGGGCTGGGGAGGGTTACTGTTTCCCAGCGCTGACTGACCGGTCAGCGTAAAATATCAGCAAACAATTATGAGAAAGCCTTTTGAGATAAGAAGCTGACATGTGGCAAGAAAGGTCAGAAAATGGGGCAAAACTCACTTAACAACTGTCTTGCTTACCAATGAAAATTGTGTGTCTTCTGTTCCTACCTCGTTTGTAAGATGGAAGCAGCCTCATCTAATCCAATACTCTAGTAATGAGAATTCTTTTTCCTTTTAGAAAAGAAAGATGTAACACAAAGCCTAGAAAACTATACATCAAAGTGCCCAGGAACAATGGACTTCATTACCCTTCCAGATGGCTTAAAGCTCCCGCCTGTGCCATTCACCAAACTTCCCATTGTAAGGTAAACTACCTTTTGTTTCCTACGTCCTGTGAGAGGCTAGAGTAATGAATTCTCTGTCACATAGGCCTCCTTCGGGATGGTACTAGAGGAGAATGTTAGACTGAGGGCAGTGAACTGTTTCAGGAGGAAATCACTTGGGCAAAAAGCCCGTGCCTTTCAGAAGAGATTGAAACTTCTGTAAGCAGTAATTGAAACCGCCTCTTGTATTCTGGTGCCATTATGGGGTGCTGCCCTGTCACCACCGCCTTCTTAACTCAAGTGTTTTCTTAAGGAAGACATTGAGAAATACAAGCTCCTTTAAAGAACAGCCAATGGGTGTTGGTAGGATATCTATGCCAGTTTTGAAGCACCTTTATGAATTTTATGTCATTGTTTTTGAAATTCTATTCTATTCTATTCAGTTATTCTATTCTATTCTATCCCATCCCATCCCATCCTCATAGTTAGTATCATTCCTTTATTCAAGGAACTGAGGTTGGAAGACCTGAAATATTTCCCCATTTGAAAACTTAGCAGTTTGAGGATATTTTTTTTACTTTTGATCTTACGTTTGTAACCATTTACTCTTTTGTACAGAGATTTGCAAGTCTCACCAGTATATAGAGCACTAGGGAATTGCTGAGAAATTGATTGCTCCACAGAGATTTTAATGTTGTGAGTGAAATTATAAGATCTTGGATTGGTGCTTTCCGTGAAGAAGTGAGAGTTGAATTGAGTCTGCATGCTATATATCCATATGACTATGACCTGAGCTATTGTGATTTAATAGTAGTTTAGTAGTTTTAGTATTAGGAAGTATGTGAAAAACACAAAGACTTGATATATCAAAACTGATGCAAAGATGAACATCCAACAACTGAATGAAGCTGTGCCCTGGGATCACGGGATACCCTTTTGCGACTTTCTGACAAGCAAAGTCAATGGGGAAATTCAGATTCATTTAACAACCATGTTACTAATTTAACAATTGCAGTGATTCACTTAACAAATGTGGCAAGAAAAATGGGACATGACTCACTTAACAAATGTCTCACTTAACAAGATAATTTTTTGGGCTCAGTTGTGGTCGTAAATTGAGGAGGACCTGTACAGTATTCCTCTATCTTCTTTCCATCTTTGTTTCATTTAATTTGCATCTGTTATTATCTGCCCATTGCTATCTTTTAGAACTTTTATGCAAGTTCTGAATTCAGAGATCTTTTGAAAGGGTTTCCTTCTTTTTTTCTATGCCAGTTCCCCTCTCCAGTGATTTGATAGACGTCATACTGCTTGCCTCTTCTGAGAAGTCTCTGAAACTCTCTGAAAAGTTCCTTACGGGGTCTTTTTCTCTCTCTTGGCTTTGGCCTCTCTCGCTTGTTCTCGGCAATTTCTAGGGTTTGCTTTGACATTCAATTTGCTTTCTTCTGCTTCTTCATTTCCAGCAGTCTCTTTTCACATGACTTCCGAATGACTTCTTTAAGTTCATCCCACGGTTCCTCTGGCTTCCTATCAATGAGATTCAGAATTTCAAAGCGACTCTTGATGTTCTCGTTGAAAGTGATATAAGGTGTAAGATCACATGGTGGAAACTGCTTGGTTTTCTTCTTCTTTAGCTTTAGTGTGTGTGTAACTCGCACACGAGCAGTCTGTGATGTGTTAGACCCGTGATGGCAAACCTATGGCATCCGTGCCACAGGTAGCACACGGAGCCCTCTCTGCGGGCACGTGAGCTGTTCCCACAGCTCAGCTCCACTGCGCATGCACGCACATCTCCTGCTGGCCAACTGATTTTCGGGTCTGCGGTGTATGTATGAGGGGTGGGGCGCATGCGGGAGATGCATGCACATGCATGGGGGGGTCACATGCACATGGGGTCGTGCATACATGCATGGTGGCAGGGAAATGGGGGACTGCATCATGTCCCTCCCGTGGCTCATTTTTGGTCCCGGGAGGCTTGGTAGGCCCAAAATGGGACGCAGGGGGAGCACTTGGGGTCACACGCATGTGCAATGGGGGGGTTGTGGGGGGGTGTCACACAAAAGAAATCATTTGTGTAGCAGAAATTAATAAAAGTCTGTATAGATTCTCCGTCATCCAGGCCATGGTTGTCCCAAAGGTAGAACAGTAGAAGCCATTTTAAGGCACAAAAGGCTGTATCTTAACAGAACACATCCTCCGAGGGGTTTGTGGGGCCTCTTACCCCCACAGTATTTGTTTCCAGAGAGTAAGTCATCTGTGTACCAAGTTTGGTTGAAATTGCTCACGGTGTTCTAGAGTTATGCTGGAACACACACACACACACACACACACACACACACGTTTTTATATAGACAGATAATACTGAATGTGCATTGAATCAATATTCAGTTGTTATTTAGGGTAGATCTTGAAATTTTCTATTTTAATGTATCTCCGTGATTTTACTGGATCTGCTTTACATCCGATTAGATTCATCGCATTGCATATATAAGCAACTTTGAATTAATAGAAGGATCCTCCTCATTGTTTTTATGGTTTCCAATAACGCAGTGTTTCTATTCAGAGTTTACTAGGAAGTTCTAATATTGTTATGTATCTATCATTTTACATAAAAGCTTTACCCTGTTACTGTTCTTAAATGGGGAATTTATAAGACGGGGGCAAAGAGATCAGGACAGATGGAAAGCAAAGCTATAATTAGTGTCTATCATGCTGATAATCCATGCTATTGTATCTGTCATTTGAACTGTCTCTCCTAAATTTGAATTTTGTAGCAGCTCTACATAAAAAAACAATCCCTTGTTCATTGAACAGATCTGTCAAGCTCCTAAACCTCCCCGTTAGCCTTCGACCGCAGAAAATGAAAAGCCTGCTAGGTCAGAACATGGCAACGAAAAGTCCCTTTATATATTCGCCAATCATCGCTCACAATCATGGAGAGGAGCAAAGCAAAAAAATAGGTGAGAACCTCATTATCTTTTTTAACTTGCATTCTCATTTTTACATGCAGTATCTCACTGGGAATTGTTTTCTGGCTTTTATGCTGCAAATTGACCCAAATCGTGATTGCCAATTTTTGGATCAATAGGCTATTTCCTCTTCTTGATTATAAAATTGACAGCTTGACAAAGACATATCCACCTTTGTTTGTAGGTATGTGTTGTCACACGAACCTTGATTTACAAATACGTAGTGGAAGAATTATAGATTGACTGTAAGAATGTCTTCATAAAAATGTGTCCTTTAGATATTTTTAGAAATGTATTATTGAGACCTTTCGAACAAATTGGTCCTACATTGGTCCTAGATTACTGAAATAAATTAAGATGATTTCTAGCCTATTTATACCAAGGCAAATTAGCGCACAGCGGCTGTTGTGTCTTGCCCAATTATCGAAACGCAGATGATGATCAAACCTCATCTCCAAATTCTGCCATTTCTTACCAACCTGCCCTGTCTTGTTTTCCATATAAATGCTTTTAACCACTTTGTAATTGAAATACCTGCTGATTGGGAAACAGGGAAACTTCCTTTTCTATCATGCTTCCCAAAATATTCCCAAAATGTGCACACACACAAAAAAATGTATCTCATTATACTTTAGATGAATTTGTAGAGAGATCTGCTGAATTGTTGGTGATCTCTGAGCTTGCTTTATTTTTTGCAGAGCTTTTAGCAGGTTATGTAAAATTATTCATGCTTGAGACAGTTAAGTTTTGCTGTCCGGTAATACGATTTTTCTCTTTGTTCCCATCCAGGTTTATTTTACATTTGTGTTTCTTTTATGTGTGTGTGTGTGTGGTTTTTTTGTGTTGTTTACTTTTTAAATGTTTCTAACAATTTGTAAACAGCTGGTAGTTGGGCAGCATATGCATTTAATAAATTACTATTATTATTATTATGCTCATTCACTGATGAAGTTGTATGTCAAATGCTTATTTGCTAACTTGCCTTCATTTTAATGGTAGCGATGGTAGTTGAGTTCTAGTTTCTCAAAATCCATAGGCAACTTGAGTGGCTGATATTAGCCTAGGTCAAACATTATAGTACAGAAGTATTTATTAATTTTCTGCAGTGATTTCAATATTATATAACTCTCTTCTGGTATTAATATGAAATTAGATTTGTTTTCAGTTATTTATATTTATTTATTGGAAGACCGCATCTTGCTCACAGAGTGAATCTGGACGATGTACAATTAAAAGACTTATTCATAGTTTACTGCTGGATTCTATCCCGAAAATAGTTTTTAATGTGTTTATTCAAATGAGACACAGTCAAAACACAAATGTAGTAAGTTGGTCCATTTCAAAGAAGCAGAACTAAGATTTCCCCACTTGTTCTTAAGTTACATCTGCAGTAAAGGAAGACTAAAGCATACATGGGGAATTAGGCATTTGTTTTTGCAGTGGTTACCATTGCTTTATTTCAATGTGGCCCTCGCAAAGGTTCCCCTCACACATAAGTGCTAGTCGTTCCCAATTCTAGGGGGCAGATCTCATCTCCGTTTCAAAGCTGAAGAGCCAGCGCTGTCCAAAGATGCCTCCGTGGTCATGTGGCCAGCATGACTAAACACCAAAGGCACATGGAACGCCCTTACTTTCCCACTAAAGGTGGCTCCTACTTTTCTACTTGCTTTTTTACATGCTTTCGAACTGCTAGGTTGGCAGAAGCTGGGACAAGTAATGGGAGCTCACTCCGTTACATGGCGCTAGGGATTCGAACTGCCAAACTGCCGACCTTTCTGATCGACAAGCTCAGTGTCTTAGCCACTGAGCCACCGTGTGCCATATGCCACAGTGAAGAATATATAGTGAAGGATACACACACACACACACACACACACACACACACACACACGTTTCCCTGTAAATAAGACTGGGACTTATTTTCTTTTGGGTCCCAAAATAAGTCCTAATGCTTATTTTTGGGAGGGGGGGGGTGTCTAATTTTTTCCCCATGTACGGGAGGCCCACTTCTGCTGGAGCTGTGCCACGTGCCCTACATCGGCTTATCTCAGGGCCCCTGCAGCCAGGCCACCCATGCCCCAAAACCTGCCTCGCCTTGTGGCCACGACACCAGCAAGACCTTTTGACAAGCAAAGTCAACTTATCAACTGCAGTGGTTCACTTAACAACTGTGGCAATAAAGATAGTAAAATGAGGCAAAGCTCACTTAACAAATGTCTCACTTAATAACATAAATTTTGGGCTCAATTGTGGTCGAACGTTGAGGACTACCTGTACTCTAAAGATGCTAGATGGCATAACATTCAAATGAATGGCCTTTTCTAGGCTAGATAACAGGTATGCATTAATGTGTTTTCATAATGTATCTCTAGTGTGTAAAGTGTGAACAAAACTCACGCTTACCGTACACCATGGATGATTTAGGCCATATGCTGTTTATGCTATTATCATTTATTTATTTATTGGCAGAAGTTTGCTGAAGTGAGAGCAGGCCCAAAATAGTTACAAGTACATAGAATGCATTTATTACTACATTAACCAGAAATCTGCACATTAACAAAACAAACACATTTTCGGTTTCGTATAAAATAAAATTTAAATGTTAAAAGTTTTTTTTTTTAAAATTAAACCTTAAAATGTAACTGGATAATTGAGACAATCAAAACATGTTGTTTTACAAAAAGTATAAAAACATCGTGCCGTTATCAAGAAAATGGAATTATGTTGGTTGCGATTGTACATAAAATAAATGAGAATTATGTGGATGCTTCAATAAATAGGGAGTTATGAGGCAGGCCTTTATGTCTATAAGTGGAACAGTATGACAATATAGGCTGTGTATTCAATTGAGCCTTTTCCACAAGAACACACAGTGTCTAAGGAAGTTTTTAATACTTGCCCTTAAGGACAGCGGTGAAAAAAATCTTATATCAGTGGTCCCCAACCTTTCCGCGGACTAGCAGTGATGGCAGGGGTGGGTGGTGGCAGCAGTGGGAGGAGAGCATGGTTTCTTGTGTACAACCTAATTTTGTGCATGCACAAATGGAGCTTTGGGCGCTTGCCCACTGCCTGTGTAGCCCAATACCAGTCTGCGGAGCAGGTGTTGGGAGCCCTTGTTGGAATCTTATATGACAATCTATAGCCCAGTGTTTCTCAACCTTGGCAACTTGAAGATGTCTGGACTTCAACTCCCAGAATTCCCCAGCCAGCATTCGCTGGCTGGGGAATTCTGGGAGTTGAAGTCCGGACATCTTCAAGTTGCCAAGGTTGAGAAACACTGCTATAGCCACATGTAATCACAATATCCAATTCTGCTTAAGTGTGGGTCTCACCCGGAAAACTAACTTTCGGTTTATTTCTTCTGTAGATTTTCAGTGGGTTCAGGGAGACGTTTGTGAAGTCCAGCTGATGGTGTACAATCCAATGCCCTTTGAACTCCGGGTAGAAAATATGGTACGTTTTGCATCCTGTGTTCACCATAAAGCCTAATTTGGGTTTAGCTTTGGGTGGCATTGGGGTCAATGTTAGTGGAAACTATAGTTAAGGTGAAATGGGACAGTTCATGGAAGGGATTAAAAAGGCTTGAGGAATCTTCAGAAGGAATCCTTCATATTGTGTTTGGACATGCCTTGAATACAAATTCTACTTGTATTTTCAAATTTCGAACGAATGGGAATATTTGAAGCTCAGAGTTGAAGACCTTGGTACTCTCTAGCTTGTTTGTTTGCTTCCAGATGTTTCATTACCTGACTAGGTAACAACATCAATACTAGTTTGTGTGGGGTTTGTTCCCTGTTTACATGTACCATATTTTTCGGAGTATAAGATGCACCTTTTTCCTTCAAAAAAGAGGCTGAAAATCTGGGTGCGTCTTATACACTGAATACAGCATTTTTTTGCCTGCTGAAACCCCACCCCCTTCACCAAAATGACTGTGCGTAGGCTTTAGGAGGTTTCCAGAGTGCTCCTGGGGGCTGGGGAGGGCAGAAATGAGTGAAAAATGGGCAGTGTTTTGCACAATTTTGCCCCCCCCAGCCCCCAGGAGCACTCTATAACTTCCCTTCCCATGCCCTTTTTTGACAAAAAATGGACCCGTTTTCACAAAAAATGGGCCGTTTTTGGGAGGTCTGCAGAGTGTAATTTTTTTTTTTTAATTTGCCTCTTCAAAATCTTGGAGCGTCTTATACTCTGGTGCATCTTATACTCCGAAAAATACGGTAGGTTTGTCCGCCAGTTTTGGTGGGAATGTATTTTTTTTGCTTTGGAGTTCCTTCATTAGCGTTTTGTTTTCTGCTTGACTGTCTGATGTTAATTTTTACTTATTTTTACCTTATTTTGGGTGTTGGTTGCTGTATTCTGTTTTTTTCCCTGCAATTTTTTGATACATTGCAGTGTTATTTTTTTAATAGCATATGTTATTTGCACTGCAGTGGTCAGGCACTTTTTGAAAGTTTTGTGAGTACTGTGACCATTTTGTTGGAAGATGTTGTAGAGACTATTTCTGGTTTTGGTGGCAATTCCCCGTGGCCAACTCACCACGACCAACTCGCCACGGTGAATATGCTACAGAACAACTTCCTGTGGGACAAGACTAATATCAAAGAAATGGTGGAATGGAATCATTAAAGAAAGGATGGAAAAGGAGGGACAGAATGACAAAAATTAAAATAATGTTATTTTTAAAAAAATAATTAAATTGAATTGTTAAATTGTCTTGCAACGAGTTGTCATGCAGTGACTTGGCCAGGGTGAGTTGTCCCGCGGCAACATGGCCATGATGAATTTGCTGCGGCGAATTGGCCGCCGAGAGTGTGCCGCAGCAAATTGGCTGTGGCAAGTTGTCCCATTCCAGTGGTGGGTTTCAAAAATTGTTCGAACCTACTCTGTGGGTGTGGCCTCCTTTGTGGGAGTGGCTTGCCACCCATGTGACCGGATGGGAGTGGCTTGCCGCCCATGTGACCGGATATGAAGATGCCAACAACACTTGTCAGAATCACCTTAAATTATCTCACACACAGCACTGGCCTGCATAAGAATAGGATGTGAACTTGTTTTTTCAAAGGCATCTTTGGTTTGCGTTAAAACAACTTCAACACACGCAATGTTCTGATTGCACCACAAACGCAGTAGTCATCCTTACCTTTCACAGAGGCCCTGAGTTTTATAAATATGAGCATGATAGTGTAGAATAATCATATCCAAGGACCAGTGGTGGGTTTCAAAAATTTTTGGAACCCCTTCTGTAGGTGTGGCCTGCTTTCCGGGTCCACTGGTGGAACCTCTTCTAACCGGTTCGGTAGATTTGACGAACCGGTTCTACCGAATAGGTGCGAACTGGTAGGAACCCACCTCTGTCCCATTCCCACTGCGTTGTGTGTATTATACTAAATCATGTTCTTCCACGGCTGCTCTTGTGGAGGTTGGGTTGTTACTTTGGTAGTAACATTGGTTAAAATATTTTCAAATCTAGGTAGATCAAAGTCCAATGTATTCTGTGTACAAATGTACTCTATTATAGTTCCAATTTTTATTTCTGTTTGAATTAAGTGTACAACTTAGTAATTAAGAAAGATAAGCCTAATGTCTAATATTATGGGGTAAGGAGGCAAAATGATCTTGGTTGTGCATATTGCCATAAACATTGTCATCTTTCTGCTTTACTTTGTCATTTTGTATATGTTTTTTTAAAATGTACAGTTTCATCAGCTTTATAAAAATGATATATATGAATATATTATGGAGAAAGGTTTTAACATTAATATGAATTATCCTTTTTTCCACACATCAGAAAGTGGGGGAAAAATCCAATAAAATTCCATTAAAGAAAGATGCTGAAGATAAACTTTTTCTATGGCAAATGATATTGATGATCATGTTTGCAATGTTTATATTGCTTTCCTGAAAGTTGACATAATCATTTGTCAAATATATGTTTCGTACTGTATAGATAAAGCATATTTCTCAAGTCTTCAAGTCTGGATAAGTCATGTGGTTCAGCCTACTGTTACTGAAATTGCTGGCATGTATTAATAATTGCGTTTAAAAGGAACCACATATTTTAACATGTATGAATCAACACTGAAAAATACTGTTCTGGTCCCTCCTGGATAGTTAAGGCTGCCTGGGAAGGGAGCTAAGGGATAGAGCCAAGTAGTTGAATCTTCCTCTTTGAAGTGATTGGGGGGGGGGTGTTTCCCCCACCAATCTTGAAGGAGATGGTGGAACTTCTCCTCCTGAAGAAGCTATTGCTGAATCCTTTCATTTGGACAACTATCAGCCAGTTTGTCCCAAAGGTGCTCTTTCAGGAGGCAACTGGACTTTTCTTATTTTTCTTGGAAGATGTTTCGCTTCTCATCCAAGAAGCTTCTTCAGTTCTGGCAGGATAGTTGGGAACGGAAGGATTGATACTCCTTGCAGACAAAAATGGTCATTTGCATCCTTTTAGAGGGTCGTTGAGGCCATTTGGAGGTTGAGCTGTGTCTTCAGGGTCACCTGAGTGGTGCAAATGGTTCCTGTAATCTGCAATTTTCCCTCTGGAAATCCATTCCTACTCCCACATCTTTCAAAGGGTGTTCATCCCAAATTGTATAGCTAAAAGTCTATAGAGATTCTCCGTCATCCAGGTCATGGTTGTCCCAAAGGTGCTTTTTCAGAAGGCAACTGGACTTTTCTTTTGAAAAAAGAAAAAACAAGAAAGTCTAGTCTATCTTTGGGACAACCATGACCTGGATAACAGAGAATCTCTACAGACTATCAGCCAGTTTCCAATCTTCCCCTTTATTGTCCAGGTTGTAGCAAGGTGGGCAAATCTCAGTTGCAGAGGTTCTTGGAGGAAATGATACAAAATACAGAATGACAGAGTTGGAAGGGACCTTGGAGATCTTCTAGTCTAACCTCAAGCAGGAGACCCCATAACATATCAGACAAATGGCTGTCCAATATCTTCTAAAAATCTTCCAATGAAGGAGCAGCTTCTAGAGGCAAGCTATTGCACTGATGAATTGTTCTAGCTGTCAGGAAATTTCTCCTTGGTTCTAGATTGCTTCTCTCCTTGGTTTGTCTCCATCCATTGCTTCTTGTCCTGCCTTCATGTACTTTGGAGAATAGGTTGACCCCTCCCCTCTTCTTTGTGACAATTTCCTGTCCAATAACAACCTGCCTTCAGACAGACAGAATTGATCACTCTTGCTGATGTCCTGGGGCAGAGCCAGGATGGGGGTGGCGCATTCGTCCATGTACTTGTCCCAGAGCTGCTTTTCTCAAGAGGCAACTGGACCTTCTGGTTTTTTCTTCGACCACGTTTCGCTTCTCATCCAAGAAGCTTCTTCAGCTTTGGTTGAGAAGAGAAACGACTTCAAAGAAATACCAGAAAGTCCAGCTGCCTTCTTGAAAAAAAAACCCAACTTTGGGACAACCACAACCAGGATGACTGAGAATCTCCACCCATGTACTTGTTTATCTCGGTGACTTTTGATACCATCAGCCGCAGTATTCTTCAGAACTGGCTGGGATTGAGAATGGGAGGCACTATGCTTCATTTGTATTTTCAGAACGTCTTTACGGGGTTTTATTTTGCACACCTAACTGATAAGCTTAAAAATACAGATGGTGGATGGATGCACAGTTATCCTCAGAACCAAGATGTACAAGAATGAATGCTGGTTGTTAAGAAGTTACAGTTGTATGGCCTAGAAAATATACTTTTGGAATAATTGAGATTAAGTGGAAAGCGTTCATAATCAAACTTGGTGACTTTGCTGCTTGATGAGACGGTATTTCTTTAAAAAAAAAACAAAAAAACAAGGCTTTTACAGTGATTGTTGTATGATTGGACAATATTTCCTCACTGAGATAATTCTTTTTACCTTTCCAAATAGGGTGAGCCACAAAACCATAAAATTGGGGTTTGATATGATCATTTAATCCAGCCCTTCCAATGTGCAGGAAAACCAAAGCATTCTTAAAAAATGATTGACCAACTTCTTCTCAAAATCCTTGAGATAGAAAATCCACAATCTTCCTACTGTGTTTCCCCGAAAATATGACATGTACCGAAAATAAGGCCATGTCTGATTTTTGGGGTGGGCCTAAATATATGCCCTCCCCCAAAAATAAGGCCAGTGGACAACCCCCCCTCCAGCCGGGCAGAGCACCACTCACCGATTGAGCAGTATTCTGAAGGCGCCAAGCCGCACGAGCGCCTGTCCCCCCCCCTCGGGTCCTCGGGTCCTCACCATGTCAATGTGGGAAAAGCTGGTGAGCACCACCAGCACTCACGCGGAAGCCATGGCCTGGGTCAGCTCTCCCTGCAGGGCCAGGGCTGCCACTGCTGCCATCTTAGCACTGAGGATGGCTTCCTCTGCGGCTTCCAAACCCCGGCTGGAAGTCGCTGGAAACGGAGAAGAGGCCGGTCGGGACAGCCGCCTGCTGCCAAGTCTTCCGGGAGCCAGGGCAGAGAGTTGTCTGGCAGTGGCCGCTCTGGGAGTGCGCTTCCCGCTCTATGTTTCTGCACAGACTGCCAGAAGATTCTCAGGACAACATAGCAGCCATGAGGTGACCACGCTGACTGCCTCCTGCACCCCCAAAATAATAAGCCCGCTCCCCCCAAAATAAGGCCAAGCCCTTATTTCTGGAGTGAAAAGAAAGTAAGACCCTGTCTTATTTTCGGGGAAACGCGGTAGATAGATACTCCTGTCACGCCCCACTCCACTCCATAATTAGGAAAGAAAACCAAGAGACTCCATGGGTTGGAAATCCAATGTACTTTTACTAATTATAAATGGTAAGCGAGCAGTAGTGAAGCAAAATCTGAATAATATGGCGCGAAAGCAATTGATATATAGCAAAGCCCGTTCCCCCCCCTTAGGATCAAAGCTCCAGTCCAATCATAAGTCCTTCAAATGTCAGGTGTGAGATAACTTCAAAAAGACAGGCCAAGATGGAATGTGAAGGCCGTTGATGCAGGCGGGAAACCCGTACGCATGCGTAAATCCCAACGACTGGTACATCCTAGAACATTCCTTCAGCAGTCCTCCAGCACATCAATTAAAACCCTCCCACATACACGCCCCCCCCTTCCCGTTTCATGGCAGCTGAAGCAGCAGCAAAGCAGAAGCTGACATCCGGCCGTCCCCCGGAAAAAAGGCTGTCAGGCCTGGAAAAAAAAAACAAACAAAACAGACAAACAACAAACAAACAAGAGAGGGAAAGGAGAAAAGTCAAGGCTTGTCGGGATAAGCAGCATAAAATTTCTGAAGCAAGCGGGGGGCACGAACGTGGGACTTATCAACCCATTCCGTGTGGGAGGGGGGAAAATGTTTCCAAGCCACAAGGTATTGGATGCGATTACGGTGCCTGCGGGAATCCAGAATGTCCCGGACTTCAAAATGACATTCCCCATCAATAAGCAACGGAGCAGGTGGAGGGTCATCTGCGGGCCGTAGGTCAGACACTCGAACAGGCTTGATGAGGTTGATATGGAATACCGGATGGATCCGGTTGAGATGTTTGGGCAATTGCAAACGAACAGAAACAGGATTGATAACTTTCACAATTGGGAAAGGGCCAACATACTTGGGACCCAATTTCTTAGACTTTTGTGTAGTATGCAAGAACTTAGTGGACAAATACACTAAATCTCCAACGTGGTAAACATAAGGCTGAGAGCGTTTCTTATCAGCCTGCTTCTTATGAGCCTTGTGGGCAGCGTCCAAGGTGGAAAGAGTGAGGGGCCAAAGGCGACTGAGACGTTCACTCCAGTCTGCCACGGAAGGAACTTGAGGCTGAGCCGTAGGCAGTTCGGGGATTGGAACAAAATCCTGGCCGTAAACGACCCGGAAAGGGGTGAAACCGGTGCTGGAGTGAACCGAATTGTTATAGGCCACTTCAGCGTGTGGTAACAAGTCCACCCAATCGTCCTGTTGATAATTGATGAAACAACGTAAATATTGTTCAAGGACGGAATTAGTACGTTCACAGCCGCCATTAGTCTGAGGATGGTAGGCGGAGCTAAGGCCCTGGGCGGAGCCAATACGTGTGAGGAACTCCTTCCAAAATTTAGATGTGAATTGGACCCCACGATCGGAGATAATACGGTCGGGAACCCCATGCAAGCGGTATATGTGGGAAAGGAATAGCTTAGCCAACGCCTTGGCGGAAGGAATCTTGTGGCAAGGCACGAAATGAACTTGCTTGGAGAACAAATCAGTAACCACCCAGATGACCGTGTGCCCTTGGCTCTCGGGAAGCTCCACAATAAAGTCCATAGAAATCTCCTTCCACGGGGCAACCGGGCGGGCGACGGACTGCAGAAGTCCGTGTGGTTTCCCCGGCGGCTTTTTGGCGGTAGCGCAAACTGGGCAACTGGATACATAAAGCTCAATGTCCTTTCTTAAAGAGGGCCACCAGAATTGCCTCTTCACGAGGTGCAAAGTTTTCACGAACCCAAAATGACCCGCCATCCTGGAGTCATGAGCGCGACGAAGGACCACAAGCCGTAGGGAAGCGGGGATGTACAATTTAGCACCAATCCACGGTAGATCGTCCCTCATAGTGCACTCGTCCCGATGGTTCAGGAACCAGTCGTCTTGAGGAAGAGCCGCTTTGAGGTTAGAAAGCAGATCGTGAGGCACGTCCTTTTGAGCCTTGGTCTGTTGGCGTGTGAGCACCGGAGCTGCCAAGAGTGGTTGGACGATACTCAGTTTGGAACAATTATACTGCGGCAACCGGGACAAAGCATCGGCCATGAAGTTCTTTCCGCCCGGGATATACTTTAGAGTGAAATTGAAACGGTTAAAATACTGGGCCCAACGCATCTGCTTTGGGGAGAGACGGCGAGGCGTGCGCAACGCTTCCAAATTCTTGTGGTCAGTCCACACCTCAAAAGGGTGTTTAGAGCCTTCAAGGAAATGGCGCCAAGTAGCGAGGGCCCAACGGACTGCAAAAGCCTCTTTCTCCCAGATTGCCCAGCGCTGTTCCGTGTCAGTGAGTTTACGTGAGGTGTACGCGCAAGGCTGTAAGTTACCTTGGTCATTGGCTTGTAGCAGAACTGCTCCAACGGCGACATCACTGGCATCAGCCTGGACAACGAACGGCTGGTTGAGATCAGGATGTTTAAGTACTGGTTCAGCGGCAAAAAGGCGTTTAAGCTTTTCGAACGCCGCCTGGCATTCCATGGTCCAGTCCAAAGGCTTATTGGGTTTAGGCTTCGGTTCGCCTTTAGTTTTGAGCAAATTAGTAATAGGGAGAGCAATGTCGGCAAAAGAGGGAATAAATTGACGGTAGAAATTAGCGAAACCCAAAAATTTTTGCAATTGTTTACGAGTTTTGGGAGCGTCCCATTCAGTGACCGCCTTTACTTTCTCAGGGTCCATTTCAACGCCATGAGGGGAGATACGGTAGCCCAGATAGTCAATAGTAGATTGGTGAAACTCACACTTAGACAATTTGGCATACAGGTTGGCAGCACGGAGTTTTTTCAAAACAGTGCGCACCAGATTGACGTGGTGGTCGTAAGAGCGGGTATAAATGAGGATATCGTCTAGATATACGATAACGCCCTTATAGAGATGATCGTGTAGGATCTCATTAATAAATTGCATGAACACAGCAGGAGCCCCCTGTAGGCCAAAAGGCATAACCCGGAACTGGAAACAACCAAGAGGGCAGTTGAAAGCGGTCTTCCATTCGTCCCCTTCCTTAATGCGAACCCTATAGTAAGCTTCGCGCAGGTCCAATTTTGTGAAGATGCGGCCCTTCCCCAGTTGCGCCAACAAGTCCTTCATCAAGGGTAGTGGGTAGAGGTTCTGAGTACAGATGGCGTTAAGGTTTCTAAAGTCACAACATAAACGAAGAGACCCATCTTTCTTCTCACGAAACAGCACAGGGGCCGCCACCTTGGGTCGGGCCGGTTCAATGAAACCACGTTTCAAATTTTTGTCAATGAAAGAACGCATCTCCTCCATTTCCCTGGGTGACATGGAGTAAATGCGGGGTTTTGGGAGTTTGACCCCGGGCAAAATGTCAATGGAGCAATCAGTAGGCCTGTGGGGGGGCAGAATGTCCGAAGATTGCTCGCTGAAGACTTCTTTAAGATCCAAATATTCTTTCGGAATTTTCTCCTCTCCCGCAATCCTCTCCTGCCCCCTAGCGGCTACTTCAGGAACGTTAGTGACGTCAGGTCGGTTGGGAGAGCCCTCCCCCCCAGGAGGCACTTTGGAGCGAATACGTAAGCGACCTGTCCGCCAATTTATGTGAGGGTTCCATTTCCGGAGCCATGGGATGCCCAAAATTAGTGGTCTGTCCATGCCAGGTGCGACCACAAAAGAGATTAATTCAGTGTGGGTACCCATTTTCATTTCCAAAGGCTCAGTAAAAAAATGGGCGGCCCCCCCCCCGCAACGGAGCCGTCTATTTGGCAAAACACAATAGGGGTTTTCAAAGTGCGCAATTTGAGGCCTAATTTCTCAACCATGGCTGGGTTGATCATGGACCGGGAACAGCCGGAATCCAGTAATGCTAGGAGGGTGGCAGGTGTTCCCTCAGGAGGAACTTTTAATTCAATAGGGAGTAGAAGGGGCCCCTTGTTTGAACTCACCCAGTGAGGTGATGTGTCGTCATCAGAGTCATCAGAAGAAGAGGAGTTAGCATCCGCGTCATCCTTCAATGGTTGTGCAAGAGGAGGGGGGTTGGTTTCTCCAGCGAAAGCCGTTTCCTTTTTCTTTTCAGAGCCTCCTGCAGGTTTCCCCTCACGTCTGGGAGGGGGTTGGGCAGAGAGGGGTAATTTCGCCCGACAGAGGGGGGCGGTATGCCCAAGCTTGCCACAGCGAAAACATGTTAAAGGTCTGGAGGAGCCAGAAGGGGTCTCTCTCGCGTCGCCCCGGCGTTTGGAAAGCACTTGAGTAGCAGGAGGGGGGAGGGACTTGGCAGCCCTTTCCTTCCGCTTCCTTCTTTCTTCTGTGGCATAACGCAGACGAATTAAGTCAAGCTCAGCATCAGCAGCATGCTCAAACCAAGTGATTAAACGTCTCGGCAGGTTACGATTGACACATTGTTGATAAATGTCAGCGTTCAAGCCTTCAGCAAATCTGTCCAGAAGCGCATCCTCCCCCCAGCCTCTCATGTACTGAGAAAGACACTGAAATTCCTGGATGTATTCGGCGACAGGTCTGTCGTCTTGGTCAAAGGTTAAAAATTTCAACTTGTTCCGCTTCTCAGTTAATGGGTCATCAAAACGTTGGCGGAAAGCATCCATGAAACGGTTGAAATTCCCCAAGAGGGGAGAGCCAGACATATGCAAAGCGGTCGACCACGTGGCCGCTTCACCGTCCAAAGACAAAAGAACCATTCTGACCCTTAAGGTGTCAGATTCAAAGTCCCGGCCATAAATTTCCATGTAGTTAAATACCTGCATAAGAAAGGAGGGGAGGCTAGCAGAAGCCCCATTAAAACGCACAGGCAAGGGAGGGATTTTTGCCATCCGATGTCTTCGGGGGGGAGGCTGGGGGGGAGGTCCTCCTTGATCAGCAAAACCTCTAGCCGCAGGGGGAGAGACGGGCCGAGGGGGGGGTGGGGGAGAATCCTGGCGTGGGTAACGTTGCCAATTTCTCCAGTCTCTTTCCTCCTCCCCCCGTCTCTCTTCCAAAAATGTTTGACCCCAATAATCAGGTAACTCACTCCGTTGGGGTTTTCTCATGGGCCCCTGGCGCTGGTAGCCTCTCCATTCTCCTTCATCGCCCCCTCTTCTTTCCCCACAGTACCTTTGGCTCCAATAGTCAGGGAAATCACTCGCCTGAGGTTTTCTCACGGCCCCTGGCTCCAGCGAAGTTTGTTGAGGTGGTCTTTGGGTGAGTCCAGCATTCCAGCTTGTCTCTATTTCTCTTTGCCCCACTGAAGTTGACCAACGGGGTAGGGGGGAAGGTTCAGGCTGACTGGAAATTTGCAGTTGAAATAAATCTTCGTGCAAAGGTCGGTCAGACGGGCTGGGCTGGTGTAAAGAAAGGTCGGGAGGTCCCAGTTCACTGGAATCCGTCCCTCCAACGGCGCCTTCCCCCTCTCTGGTCGGAGAAGACATTATTTCCCTTCTCGGTAGACGTAAATCTCCTGGAAAGGGATATTATTCAGATTTTGCTTCTTGTCACGCCCCACTCCACTCCATAATTAGGAAAGAAAACCAAGAGACTCCATGGGTTGGAAATCCAATGTACTTTTACTAATTATAAATGGTAAGCGAGCAGTAGTGAAGCAAAATCTGAATAATATGGCGCGAAAGCAATTGATATATAGCAAAGCCCGTTCCCCCCCCTTAGGATCAAAGCTCCAGTCCAATCATAAGTCCTTCAAATGTCAGGTGTGAGATAACTTCAAAAAGACAGGCCAAGATGGAATGTGAAGGCCGTTGATGCAGGCGGGAAACCCGTACGCATGCGTAAATCCCAACGACTGGTACATCCTAGAACATTCCTTCAGCAGTCCTCCAGCACATCAATTAAAACCCTCCCACATACACGCCCCCCCCCTTCCCGTTTCATGGCAGCTGAAGCAGCAGCAAAGCAGAAGCTGACAACTCCATTGCTGTACCTATTTATTGTTAGGTAATTTTTTATCCTTTTTCGGTTGGGTAACAATTAGAATGACACCTGTTTCACTTTGTAGCAAGACTTGTATTTTGAAAATGTATATGACACACATGGAGACACCTACATCTACGTAGCATTGATACCACATTTACATTTGAAGAAAATCTTAACTTTTTTTGTTATGCCTTGCAAGAAAGTTTTGCTGTCACAGTTACTAGTAGAATTAGCACATCAACGGTAGGAGTTGCATAAACTAATAGGCTATTAAAAAGGGATTTTTATAATGATGAAACTGACAACGCAAATGCCAGCACTTTCAGGTTCTTCTCATAATCATTCCCTTCAGCCAGTTGCTCTACAGGTAATGTACTTAAATTAGGAATGTTTTATGCAGAATGAATAATGTATATGAGTGGCTTTCTACAAATGTGCTCAGCAAGATAACAAACAATGAAATACATCTAATAAGCCCTTAAAATGCAATAGTCCGAAGGAAATTAGGAATAGTGATTACAATTCCTAATAGTGTAACTATTCAAATATTTTTAAAAGGTAATTTTATTAGTACAGGGGCATAATGTAATGCCTTACCTTCGATATGCTTTTTGCTTAACAGAATTAAAGTGCATTTGCTTTTTATGTTCCCAGGGACTACTGACGAGCGGTGTTGAGTTTGAATCCCTCCCTGCAGCTCTCTCTTTACCTGCAGAATCTGGTCTCTACCCTGTGACACTTGTTGGTGTTCCTCAGTCCCCAGGCCAGATCAATGTCAACGGTAAAGATTACAAACAGGTTTTTCTCTACATTGAGAAGTGTAGCTTCTGCAAACCATTTCAGATTGGGTGCGATTATTTTTTCAAATGAGGCCAGAATCGTTCTTCTCTAAGTTAATATTATTACATCCTAAACAGTAATGAAAAGGGCGACGTTTTTATTGCCATGTTTCAAGAAAAGCATTTAGGAAACTAATAATCCTTGGGACCAGAATTTCCATTGCTAAACAAGGCAGTTGTTGAATTGAGTTGCGCCTGACTTTATGACCTTTTTGCTGTTGTTTTTGAATGCTTCACTACAGAACTATGAATTGTGCAGTCCTTATGTGAATCTGTCTTCCCCCATTGACTTTGGGAAGCTGACTGGGAAAGGTGCAAATGGTGATCACATGACCCTGGGATGCTGCAGTCATCCTAAATACATGCCAGTCAGGAGTGGGTTCTGGCTGTCGCTACTTCTGGTTTGCTCAGGGATGCGCCCCGCGCGCATGCGCAGTGCAACAAAAATTACTCTGTGCATGCACAGAAGGCAAAAGCAAGATGGTGGCACCTACAGTGCCACCGAGAGAACCAGTTTGAGGGTGTGGCATGCGTGGGTCGCTGCCGGTTCCAGCGACCCAGGCTGCCAAGTTACTACCGGTTCAGCTGAACCGGGCCGAACCAGTAGGAACCCACCTCTGATGCCAGTTGCTAAGGGCCTGATTTTGAGCATGTGATTGTGAGGTTGCTGTGAGAATTGGTGCAGGACACAAAAGTGTAACTCACTTTTTTCAGCACTGTTGTAACTTCAAACAGGCTCTTAAAGAATGGTTGTAAGTTGAGGTCTAACTACGTATATTAAAGTCCCCTGCACATGTGGTGATCTGGACTGAAGCTATGCATGCAATTTGTTTGACAAAAAACAGGCCCGTTTTCACAAAAAACGGACCATTTTTTGTTCGTTCTCCCCCCCCCAGGAGCACTCTGCAAGCCCTCCCAAGGCTATTCATGCCTTTTATTTGGAAAAAAAAGGCCTTTTTGCAAAAAACGGGCTGTTTTTGGAGGTTTGCAGAGTGCAAAAACTTTTTTTCCTTTCAGTAAGCTCTTTAGTTAGAGTGATAGATGAGAATTACCTCTCTCTCTCTCTCTCTCTCTCTCTCTCTCTCTCCTCTACCTATCTACTCTCTCTCTCTCTCTCTCTCTCCCTACCTACTGTATTTTTCTCTCTCTCTCTCTGTATCCCTCTATCTCCCTACCTACCTACCTACTCTCTCATTCTCTCCCTACCTACCTACTGTATTTCTCTCTCTCTCTCTATCCCTCTAGCTCCCTATCTACTTACCCACTCGCTCTCTCCCTACCTACCTACTATATTTCTCTCTCTCTCCCTCTACCTACTCTCTCCCACCCTACCTATCTACTGTATTTCTCTCTCCCTCCCTCTGTCTATCTACCTACCTACTCCCTCTCTCTCTCCCTACCTACCTACTGTATTTTTTTCTCTCTCTCTATCCCTCTATCTATCTACCTACCTACTCCCTCTCTCTCTCCCTACCTACCTACTATATTTCCCTCCCTCCCTCTCTCTCTCTTTATCCACCTACCTACCTAACTACTCTCTCTCCCTACCTACCTACTGTATTTCTCTCTCTTTCTCTCCCTCTCTAGTCCTCTATCTACCTACCTACTTTTTTAAAAAAAAATTGTCTCTTCGAAACCTTGATGTGTCTTATACTGCGGTGTGTCTTATACTCTGACAAATATGGTAATTAGTTGTTGGCCATGGAAAAGTTCTTAATCTGCTTTAAAAGGAAAAATGATCTGAGCCACATTGATTAATGATTTGACCAAGCTATTATATTGACTTGAGAATTAAATCTTCTTAATCTTTCTGCATTAGCCAAAAAATAGCATGTTTTAATGTCAAAGGTTTGAGGTTTCTTAGCCATAATGATTCTCCTACTAATGTTTTTAACTGTGCAGTATCCAAACTAGAAATATGTCCCATTGGCACTTAGCCCCTTCAGTCTTCAGTACATTTTTTACAAATTAAATAACTCTCTGGTTCTAGCAGCTGTAGTAGATTTTCCATTTGTGCTGGATGATTGATTATTTCTGCTCAATCTCTGACTGATTTCTCGTGGCGACAGGTTATCACACCTCAGTTTTCGGAGTCTTCAGTGATTGCCTTTTGGATAAACTGCCAGGAATAAAGACTACTGGTTGTACAGTGGAAGTCATTCCATCTTTACCTAGGCTGCAAATCAGTACTTCATTACCCAGGTAAGAATTCTGATGGTTGATTTTCAAGTCAGCAAACTTTGAGCACGTTTCTCAATATCTAAAGAACTATTAGATTAGTAATATGTGCCTACTAATTGAATGTACAGTTGCAATGTATGGCTGTGAAAGTTAGAAAGAATGGAGGCCTTTGAACTATGGTGCTGGAGAAGACTCCTGCATTGAGTCCCTTGGACTGCAAGGCGATCCAACCGGTCAGTCCTAGAGGAGATCAACCCTCTTTAGAAGGCCAGATTCTGAAGATGAAATTCAAATACTTCGGCCACCTAATGAGAAGGAAAGACTCACCAGAGAAGAGCCTAATGCTGGGAAAGATTGAGGGCAATAGAAGGGGACGGCAGAGAATGAGGTGGCTGGATGGAGTCACCGAAGCAGTAGGCGTGAGCTTGAATGGACTCCAGAGGATGGTAGAGGACAGGAAGGCCTGGAGGAACGTTGTCCATGGGGTTGCGATGGTTCGGACACGACTTCGCAACTCATAACAACAAATTGAATGTATTGTTTAAAACACAAACTTTTTTCCTTTTTTTTAAAAAAAAAGTCAGAATAAGTATAAATGATAATTCTTAATATTAAAACACAGGTGCATTGAATTAGCACCTTTTCTATTTTTCTTCAACTTCTGTTCCTGCACTTTTTGCTTTTTCCCTCAATCTTTCTTTCTTTTTTCTTCCTTACTTTATATTAGCCAGCGCTAGTTTTTATCTTCTGTAAAAGTTTTAACAAAAATTATACAAAAAAGGGGAACAAAAATATCTTAACCTGTCACCTAAATGTTAAGTGTTGATAGAGAGTGAAAGTGCCGGAGGGAGAGCTTATTTTCTCTCAAACCAGATTTTAAATAATGAAATTGTATTTGCCCCAGTGCTGTATTATAAATCATTTTAAAATGGATGAGTCTTTCAAATGCAATATAGTTGAGTCCTGCTACTTTGAGATAAAAAATGTTATTTATAAGTGGAACCTTTAGTGATTGCAATGAGAAAATTATCTTGAACGTATCCATAGTTCATGCATGGATTTATGCTCTTACAGTGAGATTTCTCTTGCTTACCTCTGCTGCCTCCAGCTTTGCTCTGGGGGAGTTCTACAAATTTTAGAAACAAGTTTTGGGGCAATTTTCTTTGCTTGGTTTTGTGTGTGTGTGTGTTTTATTATGATTAATATTAATATCCATCCTGAATTGAATATTCAGCATGGTTTTCTTTTAAAACTTGCTTGAAACTGTATTTAGAAAGGGATTTTAAATAGCTGGTCAAAATCATGGCTAAGAGATCGCAGTTTATAAAGTAGAGCAGTGTGTGCATGCTTATGTGTATGAGTCTGTGTGTTTGTGTGTGTGTATATATACACATAGGGACATGGTGGCTCAGTGGCTAAGACGCTGAGCTTGTTGATCAGAAGGTTTGGTGGTTCAGATCCCTAGCGCCGTGTAATGGAGTGCGCTCCCGTGACTTGTCCCAGCTTCTGCCAACCTAACAATTTGAAAGTATGTAAAAATGCAAGTAGAAAAATAGGAACCACCTTTGGTGGGAAGGTAACAGCGTTCCGTACCCCTTTGGTGTTGAGTCATGCTGGCCACATGACCACGGAGACATCTTCAGACAGCCCTGGCTCTTCAGCCTTGAAACGGAGAGGAGCACCGCCCCCTAGAGTCAGGAACGACTAGCACATATGTGCAAGGGCAACCTTTATCTTATATATAGACGTAATTCTCAACTTACAACAGTTCATTTAGTGACCATTCGAAGTTACAACAGCACTGAAAAAAGTGACTTAGGACCATTTTTCACATGACCCTTGCAGCATCACCATGCTCACGCGATTGACATTTGGAGGCTTGTTAATTGGTTCATATTTATGACGGTTGCAGTGAACCAGGTTCATGTGATCATTTGCAACCTGATGAGCAAAGTCAATGGGGAAGTGATATTCGCTTAACACTTAAGTGTTATTAATTTAACAAATGCAGTTCTTATTAACAAATGAAGCAAAAATATCATAAAATGAGACAACATTCACTGAACAAATTTCTCGCTTAGCAACATAAAGTTCAGAGTTCAGCTGTGGTCACAAATTGAGGGCTTGCTGTATATGTACTGATATGTATGTCTGCGTTTGTGTGTGTTTGTGTGTTTAAATACATCTGTGTATGTGTATATGAAAAATAATAAAATTTTCTTTGTTCCCTCAGTGAGCTGTTTCATTACAGTACCTCATATGTGTTTTTGACTTCTTTGTTAATTTATTTTGGAGGGTTAAATGCTTGTTTGTCTGTGCTAAATTTATCTCAGAAGGATCAGCAATGCCTTGATTTTATCCCAATTAGCTTTGAGTGTTAACACTTTTGTCAGTTCTCAGGGGCAGAATGCCAACTCTCAACGTTGCCATAGTGAGAGAAGGGGGGGAGTGCATTCCACGCATACTGTTGGCTGAAGTCCGATCTCAGATTACTGCAGCAGGCTTGGGAGGGGTGCATCTCATAGGGCAATGTGATTGATGACACAGACTGAGGGGAGGGAAGGAACAGGGGTAAATTTCAGCTATAAATCAAACAAAGCTTAGACCTGGGTGTGAAAAGATCTTGCCTATGATGCTCCTAATAATTGACTAGTTTTGTATTGAAACTTGACTCGATACTCATGAGTCAATTAGGGCAGAGGTCTCCAACCTTGACCATTTGAAGACTTGTGGACTTCAATTCTTGAAGTCCACAAGTCTTCAAGTGGCCAAGGCTGGAGACCCCTGAATTAGGGCATTTTTAGGAAACCTTACACAGAAGTTAACTTTAATTGTATCTTTCTTTATCAGGGTTCCAAACCAAGTTTCACTTAGTTTGCACTTTAGAATCCAAAATGTAAAATTCTCTACATCGGCCCCTACCCACAGTTGTAGCTCATGCAGTCCCCATCTTCCAAGTGTGGCAGCTGAAGTACAGTAATAGTAGTGCCAGCCTAATTGTGGTTAAGGCTTTCTTCTGCCATTAGAGTGATTGTTTTTGGCCTGATCCATCACCCCCATGTTATTAATAGTGCTCAAAAAATTAGGTGACACTGCTTGTTATTACTTTTAAAACATCTAGCAATATCTGAGAGATTCAGTAGTGGTGAAGGCATCAAATTAAAAACTGGGAGACCGTGAGTTCTAGTTCCATCTTGGGCGTGATGCCTGCTGGATCTGGAGTCACCAACCTTTCGGACCTCAGGGACCACTGAATTCATAATTTTAAATTCCACAGATCACTAATATGATCTGCCTAATATGATCCCCACGCTGGGTGGGCGTGGCTAGGTGGTCATGTGACTGGGTGGGTATGGCCAACTCGATGTCACTCACGTTTGCCAGCCTCTACTTGCCCCTCCCCTCCGAGCCAATCCTTCCCCCCTCCCCCGCCCAGGCTCCTTAGGATCCCAACAGTTGTTGGAGCTAAACAGCCACCCTGAGAAAGAGTTGGCAAAACAGCTGGCTCAGTTCATATTGGATCTGAACAAGAAGGAGACTCAGCAGAAGCACCTCACTGAGAACTACAAGCATAGGCTTTCCAAACAGAAGGAAGACCTTCGGGAGTGCAAGGCCAGGTACCTGCAGCTGGAGGCTCAGCGGGCTGAGATGAGCCAGTTCCCAGCCATGATGCAGTCTCCAGCTCTTTGCCACCGGTGTCACTTCCCTCCATCCTTGGCCTAAAGCCCCCCACCAGGAGGCTGAAGCAGACCCCAAGTCGGAATTTCTTCCCCCCTCCGACCTGCACAAAAAATCCCAAAGGGGGAGACTCTCTGCAGCAACACAAACATTCATTGCATGTATCCGATCCAGGGGCCGTAGTTTGAGGACCCTTGATTTAGTGCATTATAAAAAATGCAAATATTTTTTCTACAGACCACCAAAATTTTCTCATGGACCACCAGTTGGTGACCACTATGCTGGATGACCTGCACCAGTCACACTTGCTCAACCCTAGAATGCAGACAATGGCAAATCATTTCTGAAAAAAAGTTACTAAGAAAACAGCAGGGACTGGTCCAGTCTCAGGGAATTAGACACAACTGAATGGAAAGAAAAGCTATCTGTGAATGTATTGCAAATAATATGTGGATTCATTTTCTAACGATGGATCCATTACCCACTGGTCTCTCTCCTACCGTTTTTGAAGGTCTGCTCGTACACTTCAGCCTTCTTCGGGGGATGAAATTACCACCAGCGTGTCCGTCCAGCTGTACAACGGAGAGACTCAGCCGCTCATCATTAAACTTGAAAATATTGGAACAGAACCGCTGGAGAAGCTGGAGGTGACATCAAAAATGGTCAACATAAAAGGTTAATATTCTTGTTTTTCCCAACTGCTATAAAATCCACTTCTGCTCCCCACTTTCTCTATTTGCTGATTTGTTTTAGTTTTCTGTTCTTTCAGTTTTCTTTTTCTAATTGGAATTGCATTTCTTACACACTGCCAGCTTCCAATAAGTCAAACCAGCCATCACCTGATGTTGTGCTTAATGACTGCACATGATTCCTTAACAACCACAACCTGAACTGTCATTGTACATTGAAGATCACATTTAATTTTGTTGTACAAGGTGCAATGACAATAAACTAAACTAAACTCTTGCTTTCCTAGAATCAGTTGAAGATCGTATCCCTTTAACTTCTCCATGGTTGTATTTTGGCTACCATGCTGTCAAGTGTTTGGAGTTTGTTTTCCTCTGATGGAGCAATTCTGGCAACTGTTCAGAAATCTAAATTTCTTTCAAATCTATTTTCTCTTAAAATCTGTCTAAATGATGTACACAGTCGATTTTTTAATGTAAAGTTTTTATTTTATTTTAAACAAATATAAACACCACACATAACATAAAAACATCTTCCATTCCATGCAGTATGTCGATTGGTTACAAGGTTTTTGTGCATCCTTTCGATAGTCATCCCTTTATATGAGATACAGATGATACATTATGCTAGGTAGATTATAGATGGACTGTAGATCCCATTCTGATAGACTGTATATGTTTCTTCCTGAAGAGCAATTCGCTGCCCAACAACAGAACCTGATTAGTTTCTAAAGCAATTTATATGTTTTATTTACCTAATAAATGTATATTCCACTCCTCTCATGCTTCGCAGTGTGCCGTATGTAGTCATGTAAAGATTATCCATGAGTTCAGTTCCCTGTAATTGGCTTGAACCTCATAAAATAAGATTTGGCTATGTACATTCAATGATTCCTATAAGGATAAAGCAGATTACTTTATGTCTTTTAAATCACCGCAGTTTGAATCCAATAGCCCTTTCCACCCCTTTCCCACAGATTAACAGACATTTTCCTTTGTGAATAGAATAGAGTAGAATAGAACAGAACAGAATAGACATATTATTTATTGGCCAAGTGTGATTAAACACACTAGGAATTTGTCTCTGGTACAGAAGCCCTCAGTGTGCATACAAGCAACAAGTGATAAACCGTGATTATAATCATAAAATACAATAATCATAAATTGTAAGATACAACATCCAGCAATAGTCACAGGATACTAAAGAAGCAATCAACATATATCATAACTGGATACTAATGAAAGCAATCAACGTAAGCCAAGAGATACAAACAACCAAGTTAAGAGTCATAAGAAGCTAAGGAAATAGTTAATAGGAAAAATGAGAAGGATAACAGTAATACAGCTCTGCTATAGGTGGTTTGACATCCCAGGCCATAAGACAAGTGTTGTGGGAATTAGTTGTTTAGCAAAGTGTTGGCATGAGGGGAAAAATTGTCTTTGTCTCTGGTTGTTTTGGTGTGCAGTGCCCTATAGCAGCGATAGTGAACTTTTTTTTGGCTCACATGCCATAAGAGGGGGAGCGCAGGGGAGTCATGCGCGGGCGTGCCGCACCCATAATGCAATGAGGCTTGCAGACGGTTTGGGAGGCATGCAGAGTGCAAAAACGTTTTTTTTTTAATTACCTCTTCAAAATCATGGTGCATTTTATAATCCGGTGCATCTTATAGTCTGAAAAATACGGTACATTCTAAGTCAACAATTTTTATATTCTGTTATCTGATTAGGAGCGGAAAACCTTCCCAATTGGTTCCTGAAAATAGTGAAAATATGGTATTCACCTTATAGCAGCTCTTTTTGTTGCATTACAGAAATAGTGAAGGATGATGGAAAACAATTTTTTTAAAAAATTTCCCAAGAAAACATTTAAAAACATTAACATCTCTGCAAAAGCAGGAGTACATGTATTTAACATTGGATTCTTTTATTGAAGGGATATACATTGATTGTGTTTCCGTTTACATGTTTTTATTTTAGGAAAACTGTTCGGTGACTTCTTGAGTTGGAACCTAGAAGATACACTCTCCCAGTTTCCTTTAAAGCCGGGGAGTGTTGCTGTATTTACTGTGTATATTAAAGTCAAGCTTGATTTCTCTTGTCACGAAAACCTTCTGCAAGATCTGAATGACGGTGGGTTTGAAGTTTTATCTAATACCAACGGCTACAATTTAATTTTGAACAGGCTTCTCTAATTTAATACATATTTTTAATATGAATTTCTATATTTTAGATGTTGTCTTTAGATTTGTTGTTTTAATAGTTTGTTATCTATCTATCTATCTATCTATCTATCTATCTATCTATCTATCTATCTATCCTATCCTATCCTATCCTATCCTATCCTATCCTATCCTATCCTATCCTATCCTATCCTATCCTATCCTATCCTATCTAAAAGCCAAATACCACTCACTCATCACGAAATCTCCAGAACAGTAAAGTCTACAAACTGAAACTTTACATCTATGTTCCTCTTGGTTTTTAGTTGCTCGCTAAGAAAGGATTTTTCGAAATGACCATCAGATCATCAGTATTTCATATACAGTATTATATTCACATGCTCTGATGCTAAGGAGTTACACGTTCTACTCCCCCTCCCCACCTGAAAGGAACTCAGTTCCAACTGCAAGTTGCCTTATATTAACACACTCTGATGCTAAGGAAGTTACACATTCTACATTAATTTTCAAGATTTAAGTGTCAACAATGTATCACCACTGCTATTATCATTTGCCCCACTCACCCCTTCCCTATGTACATTTCTGAACTGGGAAAACAGACTAGACTAGACTAGGATAGGATAGGATGGGATAGGAGAATACAATACAATAATACAATACAATAATACAATACAATAATAGAATAGAATAGAATATAGAATAGAATATAGAATAGAATATAGAATAGAATATAGAATAGAATATAGAATAGAATATAGAATAGAATATAGAATAGAATATAGAACAGAATAGTATAGAATAGAATATACATAGAATAGAATAGAAGGTCTTCTAGTCCAACCCCCTGCTTAGGCAGGAAACCCTACACCACTTCAGACAAATGGTTATCTAACATTACCAACTATCAAGATGTGATAAT
The DNA here is from genome assembly GCF_009769535.1 of Thamnophis elegans. NCBI lineage: Eukaryota > Metazoa > Chordata > Lepidosauria > Squamata > Natricidae > Thamnophis > Thamnophis elegans. The sequence continues at coordinate 75,795,125 of NC_045548.1, read as the reverse complement.
TTTCCAAATATAAAGGACTAGCAACTCAGGGCAGTGCACAACAAATGATAAATTTGATATGAGGTTCATATGAAAGGGGTAAAATTTGCATTGCCATGATGTAATGCTGCCATTATCATTTTCATTAAGGCGTCCGATCCTACTGAAGTCTCTTTGTAATTCCTTTTAAAAATTATGGTTCATTTACACCCAATGGAGGATTCCATAAAGAGTATATAACTATCATAGTACATAGTGAGAAGTAATGGACTTCTGTTTTTACTCCTCCTGTCGTGTGTGCAGAAAACAAAAATGAAAGAAAAAAAACCCTATAAAATGATAGGATGGACTGCATTTGTCTACATATTTGAAATCAGCTTCCTTCTCTACTTGAATTATGAACTGTTTGGTATTGTACTGTTTATAAACACATAAATTGTGGTAACTGTGGGCTAGAAAAGCCATTTTTAATTTCCCTCCAGAACTCTTTATAAAACCACCCTACTCTAGAAATTCACAGTACAATGTGAAGAAATGTTACTTAGGAGAACAGTGTAACAAGAAATGCCATGCGCTACATTAACTAAAATTACCATATTTGGAAGGTGAAAGATGTGAATAATTTTTATTGTCGTCTATAAAACATATATATGGCTTATTTGTTTTAAAACATACACAGTTATTTTCATTTTACTAGACACATAAATGGGATTTACAATAAATTGTAGCAAGGCCAATAAAACAGTAAATATCTTCATGTGTAAAATTAAGAATAATAAAATCAATGGTTACGAGGGACGACTGCAGGTTAGGCTGATAGGAAAAAAAATGTTTTGCAAACAAAAATCTTTAACCGAAGTCTCTTCTCACTGGAAAGATGATTCTACATTTTTAAAACAATGCCTTCCAAAATGCTGCCAAGTAAATAAGCAGAAGGTTTTCTCAAAATGCAAAATCTCAAGAGGCGCACATAGAAGCAGAGAGCTTAAACTGCTTCAGAACCTATGGAACAAATGTGGAACAAACCCTGAACAGATTTGATAGATGATAATTGGTCGCTAGAGTCCAACTCGGAAAGGCTTGGGGAAAATACAAGAAGTATTTGTCTTGGTTTTCCATCCCAGCCAATCCTAAACTCAACCAGATCATCTTTATGAGAAAATTGCAATAGCTATGTGAAACCCATCAGCCAGAAGGGCACATAATCCCATAAACTTGGCAGCAAAAGTCTTGGCGAGGTTTCATGATTGCTATTAGCGCCTTTTCTGGAAGGCCATGGTGGCATCACTTGGTCATTGCAACCATCAGTGTTTGGAAGGACTTTTTTGTGTTGTCAAACCTTGGCAGTTCTGCAGCGAAGTGGGCTTGGCTTTTCAGTTGCTCTTCAGCATTTTTCCCCATCTAGACATACAGAGTACAAACTGCCTGGTTTATATAGCCTCATGATAAAAATTGTTAGGTAAGCTCCCTGTTGGGAGAGCGAGTGCGTTCAGAGAAGCGTTGTGAGAGTTGTGTTGGAGAACACACAAACCAGCATACAGAGACACTACAGTTTAAATAGGCTTTTACTTTCGTGGAAATAGAGGTATCAGAGTCCTTTCAGTTAAGGCATAATCCAAATAACATAGTCCAGTATCATATAATCAGTTCAGTACTCAAAGTTTGCTAGCAGTTGCAAAACCTTACAACAATTCACGGCACTTTCTAACAGCCAGTTTCCAAAAACACTCAGATCAGATCAGCCCAGCATCTAACAAACAGAGAGAGCTAACAATCATTCTGACTCCCTCTTATGGCCGATTGAGGAAAACAGCAACCAATCACATTTTACAGTATGATTTAAAGAAACAGGTATAGCATTGTTACATGATTTCTATATTGCCAACCCAACCGTTAGATTATATTCCTAACAAAAATAAATCCACATTTATTTAACCCTCAGTCTGGTTTGGGTGAAATTCTCTGAAAGTTAGTGAATTAAAGCAATTTAACCTTTATTGATTCCAGCCTAATGGAGCAATGCAAAGAAACTGTGCGAGGGGTCTTGGAACCTTGTCAGCTGCCCCTTGCATCAGCAGGAGAAATGGGGAAATAGTTCCCATCCACCCCCTCGTAATTCCTATAGGAGAGACACTTGGAGAGTGGGTTGGAATGCTGCCGACCATTCTAGGCCCAGTCTCACTCTCTCCTTCCTCTTTGTCACATGACCCAGAGCAGGACTAATATGAAGATCTTGAAAAGAATACCGTATTTTTCAGAATAAGACACACTCTTATTCTTAGTATAAGACTCACCTCCCCCCCCCAAAAGAGGGTGAAAATCTGGGTGCGTCTTATATACTGAATACAGCATTTTTGGTCTCTGGAAACCTCACCCCTTCCCAAAAATGGATGTGCGGAGGGTTTGGGAGGCCTGCAAAGTGCTCCTGGGGGCTGGAGAGAGCAAAAATGAGAGAAAAACGGGGTATTTTTTTACTCGTTTTTGGTCCTCCAGAACCCAGGAGCACTTTGCAGGCCTCTCAAACTCTCTGCATGCCCCATTTTCACAAAAGAGTCCTGCAGAGGGTTTGGGAGATCTGCAGAGTGCAAAAACTTTTGTTTTAATTTACCTCTTTAAAATCTTGGTGCGTCTTATACTTCAGTGCATCTTATACTCCGAAAAATACAGTATATGCTCTGTAGACTTTTCCTACCTTGCTTAGTTTTCCTGTAACACACTCCATCCACTACATTGATTGCCAGGCACAAGAAACCATGAGTGATACTGTGAATTGCTCTGAGTACTTTCTTTATTCTGTGTTGTTCATAGGCAGGAATCTTGCCAGCCTAAAGCATACCCAGCATAACTATCAGATGTACCCTGTGAAAGAGTTAGGGTGGGTTCCTGCTGAGCCTCTTTCTAGATAAGGAGTGTCAAATTCAAGGCCCAGGGGCCATGCCCACCCTGGCCATGCCATCCGGTCCCTCAAGGTCAAACACAACACTGATGCGGTCCTCAGTGAAATCGAGTTTGACACCCCTGTTCTAGATAGTAAAGATTCAAGGCTGATTTCAGTTTAGAATGGAGCTGGAAGGAACCTGGGACGTCTAGTCCACCCCCCAGCTCAAGCAGGAGACCCTATGTAATTTGAGATAAGGGCTGTCCAGTCTTTTCTCAAAAGCCTCCAGGGATGAAGCACCCACAGGTTCTGGAGACAAGCTGTTCATTTGCCTCTTAGCTCCTTGGGGAAAGCTTGGTGTCAGATTCCAACACATTTATGCAGTGAAAGATGATAGAGGAACAGACCTCCTGAGTTGATTTTACATTGCTAAGTATACTTTTACATGATAAAGCGGAGAGAAAATCATTTTTCAGCATTTTCTAGAATGTAATTGAAAAGCTGCATTGCACAGTATCTCATAAACCGGATAATTTCAATAACGCAAGAGAAGTACTGTGTACATAATTTATAGGTTTTGGTTGGTGCTCCACAAATTCTTGCAGGCAAAAGTATTATTGTCACATATTGATAAAATCTAATGACTTCATATTTTAATTAATAGTCACAGCACTAAATACATGGTGCTTATTTTCTACTTCATTATAAATTATTTACTACTAAACCAGTATTAATAAAGGTAAGTTAATTACTTTCTTGTACAGTAATGGATTTTAGATTAAAATTCATTTGCTATTTGATTGGAGAAGTTAACAAACCTCAAGGATAAAGGCATACTTTCCTTGGAGTCAGAAGTTTTAAACTGATGCAATAATCTCTCTATATAAAAATGGTTGTGCGTGTGTGTGAGTGTGTATGTATGTTCCAGCATAACTCTGGAACACCTCAAACAATTTCAACCAAACTTGATACACAGATGACTTACTTTCTGGGGGAAAAATATTGTTGGGGTAAGATACGCATAACATCCCTCGGGTGGGTATTCTGTTAAGATACAGCCTGTTGTGCTGTATTGCCGTAATGGCTTCTACTGTACAGTGCAGTGGAGTTGCCATGGTAACGGCTTCACAGTACTCCATAAGGGGGCTCCCTCTGGTAAGGGGGAAAATCCAATATTAGAAATTACATAACGCCAGGTTATCGGCTAGTAATATATACATAACAAAATAACTCCTGCCCCAAAGAGAAATTATTTCAGGCTCTCTGAGGTTTGCTTATGGAAGCAATCATTTTTCATTTTATTGATTTGTATCCCGCCTTAATAACTTTTACAAATAACTCTTAAGTGGTGAACATATTCAGCATACCTTCCTTCCTCCTATTTCCCCACAACAACCCTGCGAGGTGAATTGGTTTGAGAGAGAGTGACTAGCCCAAGTCACTTAGCTGTTTTTTCATGGGTAAGGCAGGATTTGAATTCATAGTTTCCCACTTTGTAGCCTGGCGCTAGACTAAACTGATATTCTATAAATATCCCTACTGAAAGCAGAAAAGGACTGGGCTAGCCTTTAATCTTACTTTTTGAGCCATGAAACCTATTCCTTTTCTTTCCCTCCCTCCCTCCCTTCTCTTCCCTTCCCTTCCTCTCTCCCCATCTTTCACACAGAGAATAATGGCAGATTAGCCCTTCATATAACTTGTGTTCTTGAAGATGCTGCAGATAAGCAAATAAGCAGATAAATAAGCAAATAAGCAGATAAGCACAAGGAACTGGGAAGCTCTAGGATTCCTCTAGGATTCCTCTAGGATTCCTCTAGGATTCCTCTAGGATTCCTCTAGGATTGGAAAATGAATTCTTTTCGTTTCTGTTTGCTCTGTTTATTTTTCTTGTTTCCATTCAACAATCAATTCATTTCTGGGTGAGCGTCGGGACTGTTTGCCTGCACTTCATAAGCAAATCAGTTAGTACTGGCTAACTCCTTTTTCTGAGAAGTGCAAAGGAATCTAACAAAGATCTCAGTGCTGATTTATTTATCCTAATTGGGTTTGCAGACTACTCGAATTGCAAACGGATACAAGTGCCACGCATCCCGATTTACATCAGTCGCATTAAAACGTAACCTGCAAAATAAATATCAACACTAATCAATATCAGGGGTAGCAACTAATATAACAGCTAGTTGATATTTATTTAAATTGGATCAAAGCTAAAGGTTGAAATCTATTTCTCGCCTTTGAAATAACAGGTTAATAAACTGCGGTCACCTTTTTTTCCCTTTTGGAGAAAAGCTGCTAGTTTAAAACTCAATCATTTTGATGGCATAGCAATGAATATCTGTTACGATACGAATTTCAAAAGGCAAGATTTTAGTCAATATATAGAATGGCATAATAATATGTAGAATGGCAAAAATAAAGTATTATGTAAATCACTAGTAAAAGAGTCTTGGTATAATATAATGTCACATTTACGTTTAAGTATGTTTATTAATATTATGCTATTTGACAAAAGTTAATGCTATTTTACTGGGGATAATTCATACTAATAAATATCCATTCAACATTTATTGAATATTGCATTATTTGGTCGCATTTAGACTTAACATTTATATTACTTTAAAAATATATCAATTTCTTCCCCCTCAATTTTTTTAAAATACTGCTTTAGAATAAAGTATTGCCAAAGCATATTATTCCAATTATGAATAAGCTTTGGACTTCTGTGCTTTTTGTCTCCACATGGTGAAATTATCTAGCATGTTTAGTTCTGAATTAGCTACAATTTCCAATCACATTGCAAAACAAAAGAGCAAATTATGATTTAATAGCAATTTGTAATTCTTCCAGCACTTCTCTTGGGTTTATTGCCTCCATTCTTTTCAACTTCAGTTCAAACAGTGCAATCTTCTCTTCTTTACATTATGTAAAACATTCAAATTTATTTGAATCGGATTCCACCTTAACGGTTCTGTTCGTGTACCATATAGAACCAAAATTATTCAAGTAGATTTTAGCTTTATATGTAATATTTGTTGTGCATAGTTCATTTTATCCTGTGAACAATGAAAAATTGAGCTTAGTAAACTATGGGAAAACATACCAGGCAAATACGTACAATCTTTAGATAAAAATCTGAAAACTATCCTAGAAAATAAAATGCAGTAATTTTGACCTTTTCCCCATTTTTGTAGATGGAATTAGTGTGAGTGGTCTTCCACTTTCCAGTCCATTTCGACAAGTGATAAAACCACGTATAGAAAATAAGCCTATGAATCCACAAGAAGCTACTAAAGTTGGTGACTTCAGCCACATAAAGGTAGGTGATCAGCCTGGCAATTTACTTTTGTAATTGATACCCTGTTTCCCCAAAAATAAGCCCTTCCCAGATGATAAACCCAATCAGGCTTTTGAGCGCATGCACTAAAATAAACCCTCCCCTGAAAATAAGCCCTTCTGTAAAATATTTAAACACATGCGCAGCCGGTCCCCACCATTTCCCGGGGTGGGAATGGAGGGGACATGCCCATGTGTGCCCACATGCCCCTGCCATCCACGCGGACTGGCCTTGTGGAGGCCGCTCCTGCAAACCTGAGCTACTGCGCCCCTTCTCTTAGTGGCGGCTGCAAAAAGAGAGGCAGGCCCAGCAATGCCAGGGCTGGCAAGAGTGTGCCAGAAACAGAGAAAGAACTTCTGGCCCCCTCTGGATCAGCTGATCCACGGGCTGAGGTTAAGAGGCCTCCTGCACCTCAAAAATAAGACCTCCCCGAAAATAAGGTCTTATTTTGGGGGAAACACTATTAAATCAGGAATGGAGAATAAATTTTCCCAAGGGGCCACATGAGAAACTGGGATTGTTGTAGTAGAAGATTGATGCCGTCCTACTCCTACCCCCTGCCCTCCTGCTGCCGTCCCTTGTCTTCCACCTTTAACAGTGCAGGCCAGAAAGAGACTCTTGGGAAGGAGGACTGGATATGGCCCCCAGGCCATAAAATGCAAAATCTGCATTAAATGCTTTCTGCTCCATTGCAATTTGTGTGCAATAGAAAAGAAAATATTTAACTCAGGGTTGAACTGTGAAGTTCTTGCTGCTCTTTGATCATGGTTATTTGCTTGCAGACATCTCATTATTCAACTAGGTAACATCATCAGTGCTAGTGGGTGTGAGATTTGCTGTCTGTTCGTATGTATTTATCTATTCTTCCGATGTATACAGCCATAATCTGGGTGTTGATCCCTGTTTATCTGAGTGTTGGAGGGAATGTATTTCACTCTTTATTGCTCCCTTCCTAGGATTTTTATTGTCTCTTCAATGATGTGTAAATGCGACTTTTATCTATGTGTCTCTCAATAGCTGATTTGTTTGAATGCCAAACTAGGGAATTCCCTAGCATTTTTGAATGTGGCTTGATCTTTACTTCTTTAGAAGAACTTATTGTGCATGGTTTCTAGGTTGGGCCTGGTGCGCCGGAAGAGCTAGACTCCAACTTTCATAAAATAACATATTTCATTGTCCAAGCAAAGATGGCTAGGAAAGAAACACTTACAATATTCCAAGCATTTATACTTTATACCTTAATCATTAGCTATTTGACATGTCTCAAACATCTGTCTCCAAATTCACAGAATTTAACATAGGAACTTTTTACAGAAATTACTTATATCAGCCTGACCTAAGGATTAGTTTGAGTATATATTCCTTTTCCTTAACATCTTTTATGGCTAACAAAGTCATAAATGAATATATTTGTAGAGCAACTAAAATTTGGAAAGATCTGTTATATTGGTAAAAGACATTCCACTGTGCTTTATAGTGCTGCTGCAGGAATAGGAAAAGCTTCATTGGAAATGGTTTCTTACATTGGAATTTCCACCATAGGTCAAGAATAGAATACAGGTGGAGCATGAATATATGAAACTTGCTGAAATAAAGCAATCTTGGGGAAGTTCATTCATTCATCCACCCATTGATCCACCCATCATTTACTGTAGCCCCTCAACACAACCAAATAACTTTGGGCTACTATAGGTGTAGACCATAGGGTTAAACATGTGGGATGTAGATTTAAATTCTGGTCCCAAAAATCATGGCTGGTAAGACTAGATCCTTAGGTTCTACTTTAGGCAAGACATCCTAACTCATCGTGTGAAAAGGCTGACGCCAGCAACATGGGAATCAATGCCATTGTATCAACATAGAGTAGATATCTACAACTCTCAAGACCCAGAAAATTATGTAGTGAATGGTCACTAAAAAAACCTGGTTGATCAATATTATGGTGGTACGTATAGCAACAGTACTTAGACTTATATACCGCTTCGCAGTGCTTTTACAGCCCTCTCTAAGCGGTTGACAGAGTCAGCCTCTTGCCCCCAAAAATCTGGCTCCTCATTTTACCAATCTCAGAAGGATGGAAGGCTGAGTCAACCTTGAGCCTGGTGAGATTCGAACTGCCAAATTGCAGGCAGCCAGCAGTCAGCAGAAGTAGCCTGCAATACTGCACTCTGACCACTGCGCCTCCCTGGCTCGTGACTTAGGTTTTCTATAATTTATTTCATCTAATAAATCTATTAAATTTAAATGTATTCAATCTCATAAATTCTGTAAATGACCAGAAGGGGCATGCTATGAATCCTGTCGGCCAGAAAACTTTGGTTGGCACTGGATCCAGGAGATGAGCCTGTTCTACTGTTGCTTTCACTCTCTGCAACAACATGGTAGAGCCGTGTGCTGTGGCCTGCCAGCGGAGCTGGTGGCAGACAATGAGGAGATAGGGAGGAACATGGGCCAGTCCTGGAGTCTGGGGAAGGCTCTAATAAGGGCTCTGTGTAAGAGACAGAGAGGGGGCCAAGGCCATCTGATAGTTATCAGCTGCCTTCGGAGTCAGACATCAGTGAGGCAGACAAACAGCTGGAGCCTGTTCCCAGTGTGCACATGCACAGAGTTGCCAATCGAAGGGAACAGCAAAGGAACAAGGGTCAACTTGGGAGTAATGCCACAAATGGATGATGACTGGCTCCTCCCATAGGGAATAAAAGAGGGGTGAAAGGGGAGTGGAGTTTGCAGGAGACAATTAGTTCTCTTCAATTAGTGTGAATATTTGTTTGTGACTCTCAGAGAGTCCTTGCCAAGTATTTTCTTGTACAGCCTTGCGTTTGGAAGATATTGGCTGGCAGCTCTCCAAGCCTGATAAGGTCTGTGCTTGTAAATTTACCCTTGAAAGAGTCTTTGCCAGGACTTTGCTGGATGTGAATGAGAGGAATTCACATTAGCTTAATAAAAAGGGGTTTTGTCGGGACAAGGAGTCTGCTTCATGATTTTGTGAAACCTTGGTCAGAATACTGTGGTGACTCAATGCTTAGAATGCATTATCGCAGGTTGACTCTGCCGACTGCCGGCAGTTCAAATCTCACCAGGCTCAAGGTTGATTCAGCCTTCCATTCTTCCGAGGTGGGTAAAATGAGGACCCAGATTGTTGTGGGGAAGAAGCTGACTCTGTAAACCGCTTAGAGGGGGCTGTAAAGCACTATGAAGCGACATATAAGTGCTATTGCTATGACTGCCACGCCCCTTGAGCTGAGACTCACCCTCACCTCCTTTGGCCTTCCAAAAGAGCCTCTTGACGATTGGGTTGGGGTTGCAATGCGGGCGTCCCTTGCCGAAGGTGATTGATAGAATGAGAAGATTCCACCTCCACCTCCTCTCTATGTATTGCTTCCTATTTTTAGCCAGTTCTGATTAATTTTTAATGCTCTTGCTTTTAATGCTGTTGCGTTTTAATATTTTACATTGCTGTTTTTATGATGTCGCAAGCTGCCCAGAGTTGCTCGACAGAGAGGGGGCAGGGGGAGGGGTGGCAGCACATCGATTTAACAAACAAACAAAATTGATTTACATCCCTTAGGAAATGGGCTTAGCTCATAGTACAGGTAGTCCTTGGCTTACGACCACAATTGAGCCCAACATTTCTGTCGCAAAGTGAAACATTAGTTAAGGGAGCTTTGCCTCATTTTACCACAATTGTTAAGTGAAACACTGCAGCTGTTTAATTAGTCAAACCGTCGTTCAGTGAACCTGGCTTCCTCGTTGACTTTGCTTTTCAGAAGGTCGCAAAAGATGAACACAACCGTCATAAATGGGAGTCAGTGGCCAATTCCGTCTGAATTTTGATCACGTGACTACGGGGATGCTACAATGCTTGTAAGCGTCAAAACTAGTGATAAGTCACTTTTTTCCATGCCGTTTTAACTTTGAACTGTTGTAAATCAAAGACTACCTGTATACACTTAGATAGCCCTACACCTACAGCAATTTGTTTAGCGACCGTTTGAAGTTACAACAGCCCTGAAAAAAATGACTTAGGATCCCCTTTCACACTTACGACCATTGCAGCATCCCATTGGCCACGTGATACAAATTCGGACACTTGAGAATTGACTCACATTTACGACCGTTGCAGTGTCCAGGGATCATGCAGTCTCCTCTGGTGACTTTCTGACAAGCAAAGTCAAGGTGGAAAGCCAGATTCACTTAACAACTACGTTCCTAAATGAACAACTGTGGTGATTCGTAGAAGGCAGTGAGTCGTAACCTGGGGACAAATTCACTTAACCGGGATCTCGCTTAGCAACAGAAACGTTGGGCTCGACTGTGGCTGTAAGTTGAGGACTGAAGGTAAAGGTTTCCCTCGCACATATGTGCTTGTCGTTCCTGACTCTACGGGGCGATGCTTATCTCCGTTTCAAAGCTGAAGAGCCAGCGCTGTCTGAAGACGTCTCCGTGGTCATGTGGATGATATGACACCGAAGACACACGGAATGCTGTTATTTTCCCACCAAAGGTGGTTCTTATTTTCCTACTTGCATTTTTTATGTGCTTTCAAACTGCTAGGTTGGCAGAAGCTGGGACAAGTAACGGGAGCTCACTTCGTTACGCGGTGCTTGGGATTCGAACCGCCGAACTGCCGATCTTTCTGATCGACAAGCTCAGTTTCTTAGCCACTGAGCCCTAAGTTGAAGACTACCTGCATTTAATATTCCGGCCTGCCCTGTTGGCTTGCTTCCCCCCCCCCGCCCCCACTCCCCAGCGTGTCTGCCCACGTGCATCGGTTAAGGGAGCCTCAGCAGAGAGGGAGAGGGAGCGGTCAAAAAATTGTCATCTACATGTCTCGCCTGTGCCGTAAGATGTTCACTTTGAAGTAAATAGAGGGAGAAATTGAAATTTACCCGCTGTAGGCAAGAGATAGATAGATAGATAGATAGATAGATAGATAGATAGATAGATAGATAGATAGATAGATAGATAGATGATAGATAGATAGATAGATAGATAGATAGATAGATAGATGATAGATAGATAGATAGATAGATAGATAGATAGATGATAGATAGATAGATAGATAGATAGATAGATAGATAGATAGATAGATAGGGAGTGAGAGGTCAAAAAATTGTCATCTACATGTGCTGTGCTGTAAGATGTTCGTTTTGAAGTACACGGAGGGAGAAATTGAAATTTACCCACTGTAGGCAAGAGATAGATAGATAGATAGATAGATAGATAGATAGATAGATAGATAGATAGATAGATAGATAGATAGATAGATGATAGATAGAGAAAGAGAAAGAGAGAGGGAGTGAGAGGTCAAAAAATTGTCATCTACATGTGCTGTGCTGTAAGATGTTCGTTTTGAAGTACACGGAGGGAGAAATTGAAATTTACCCGCTGTAGGCAAGAGATAGATAGATAGATAGATAGATAGATAGATAGATAGATAGATAGATAGATAGATAATAGATAGATGATAGATAGATAGAGATAGATAGAGAGCTAGAGAGAGAGAGAGAAAGAGAGGGAGTGAGAGGTCAAAAAATTGTCATCTACATGTCTCGCCTATGCCGTAAGATGTTCACTTTGAAGTACACGGAGGGAGAAATTGAAATTTACCCACTGTAGGCAAGAGATAGATAGATAGATAGATAGATAGATAGATAGATAGATAGATAGATAGATAGATAGATAGATGATAGATAGAGAAAGAGAAAGAGAGAGGGAGTGAGAGGTCAAAAAATTGTCATCTACATGTGCTGTGCTGTAAGATGTTCGTTTTGAAGTACACGGAGGGAGAAATTGAAATTTACCCGCTGTAGGCAAGAGATAGATAGATAGATAGATAGATAGATAGATAGATAGATAGATAGATAGATAGATAATAGATAGATGATAGATAGATAGAGATAGATAGAGAGCTAGAGAGAGAGAGAGAAAGAGAGGGAGTGAGAGGTCAAAAAATTGTCATCTACATGTCTCGCCTATGCCGTAAGATGTTCACTTTGAAGTACACGGAGGGAGAAATTGAAATTTACCCACTGTAGGAGAGAGAAAGAGAGAGAGAACGAGTGAGAGAGAGATTGAGATTGAGAGAGAGATTGAGATTCTCAGGCCACGTGGTCACACCCAGCCTTGCTGGGCTATATTTTAGACTACCGCTGTCAGTCTTGCGCTGTTCTTTTTAAAGATTCAGCTGAGGTTGCTAATAGGAGTATTTTTATCCATTCTGTCGGTTGCCGCACGCTACATATACTCCCTTTACGGATGATCATTCTATTTCTCCGGAGACCCCCGCCATGGTTTACTCTGGCTCGCTTCATTTCAATGCACGGTGTGACATTCCCATACGCTTTCCTGAAATGTACATATGAATGTACATTTTATTTATTTATTTTTCCGAAGATAACTTGACGGGCAAATAACCCAGTTCCCCAGGAAGGCAGGAGTCGGTCAGCCAATTAAAGCTTGTCTGTCTTTTAAAACAGGGTTTTTCATGTCAATGTAAAACCTAAAAGTAGAATGCTTTGAGTTATTTATGGGCAGCTTTGTAGGTTTTTTTTTTTCCTTTTTCCCAGAGCTAGAATTTTTATTTGTTTGCCAATTCGGGGTGGGGGGGGGTGGGGGAAAGCCTCACTGTTGCTAGGAAACATATTTCAGAAAGTGAGCTTGGGCTGGCAGTTGCCATAGCATTGCACCGAATAAATAATGGCATTTCTGTTTATTGATTCCCCAGATTGGTTGGGTGTGTATAAATTTAGGGGTGTGTACGGGGAGGGGGATGCATTTGAATTTTGCTCTGCACTGTCGTGCCAGCTGTCTGGAGTTTGGGTACCTAGGCTGAGAGTTAGAATCGGTTTTGAACCAGAAAATAGCTCGACAGAGGAAGAATAAGTTGTACTACTTACATACTCTTGGAAAGCAGTTGCAGTTTGATGCCTTGAGCTCAACCCCAATAGAGCTGGAAGGGACTTTGGAGGTCTTCTAGTCCAACCCCCGATGCGAGCAGGGGTCCCTATACAATTTGAAACACTTGGCTGTCCAGTCTCTTCTTAAAACCCTCCAATGATGAAGCACCCACAACTTCTGAAGGCCAACTGTTCAGTTCCACCACAAAACCGCGTTCGACTAAACCGCACTCGACAAAACCGCGTAGCTGACGTCATCAACAGGGCGACAACAGCGCGGAGACAGAAGCACGCTGTAAACGCTAAACCTAAAATTAACCCCTAAACCTAAACCTAACCTCCTAAACCTAACCCTAAACCTAACCCTAAACCTAATCTTTAACCTAACCTTTAACCTAACCCTAAAGCTAACCCTAACCCTTAACCTAACCCTAAAGCTAACCCTAACCCTTAACCTAACCCTAACCCTAACCCTAACCCTTAACCTAACCCTAAAGCTAACCCTAAACCTAACTCTAACCCTTAACCTAACCCTAACCCTAACCCTTAACCTAACCCTAAAACTAACCCTAAACCTAACCCTAAACCTAACCCTTATCTTAAGTTGAATCGGCTTGCTTTCAAAGCGCTATTTAAAGCACCCTTCTTTCTCCGCGCTGGTTGTTGTCACCCTGTTGATGATGTCAGCGACACGGTTTAATCGGGCGCGGCTTAGTCGAGCGCGGTTTTGACGGGTCACGAACTGTTCCACTGGTTACTTGTCCTCATTGTTGTGAAGTTTCTCCTTAATTCCAGGTTGCTTCTCTCCTTGATTCGTTTCCATCCATTGTTTCTTGTTTTGCCTTCTGATGCTTTGGAAAATAAATTGACCCCCTCTTCTCTGTGGCAGCCCCTCAAATACTGGAATACTGCCATCATATCAACCCCAGTCTTTCTTTTCTCTAGACTAGACATGCCCAGTTCCTGCAACCGTTCTTCATATGTTTTAGTCTCCAAGCCTAAGTTAGTTTTGATTATGTAATTAGTTAGTACTGTAGGAAGTTATCACCCAACCCTCTCCTTAAAAAATGAAATATTTTAGGAAATATTAAAAGGGCAGAATGTTTCCCCTGAAAGGGAGGCAGAAACGCATCCCCCCACCTTTGTCAATGGGCCATTAAGACCTGGGCCAGTCTATTCTACATAACAAAGATCTACCTACTTCAGGCAGAGCCATTGAATTGTCCTTCATCACATCATCACCCAGCAAGAGTCAACCAAGCCTAGGACTCAAGAGACAACCTACAAAGTTACCCCCTACATGGCCCCATGGGAGTCTGACAACCAATCAGAAAACTGAGAAGCTCAATGGGGAAGCCGGATTCATTTAACAACCGGGTTACTACTTTATCAACTGCAGTGATTCACTTAACAGCTGTGGCAAGAAAGCTTGTAAAATGGGGCAAAGCTCACTTAACAGATGCTTAGCAACATATATTTGGGGCTCAATTGTCGTACGTTGAGGACTACCTGTGATTTAAATTATGTTAAATTATCCCCTTTTTTCCCAATGCAGGAAGAGAAAGAGAGCGATTCTGGATTTCGGGAGAGATAAGGGCGTAAAAAAATGCTGATGCTGCACCGATCACGCTTCATTACTTAAAGCGTAATCAGCACTCGGTGGTGTTTTTGACAGGGTAATGGGCAGTGAAGTGAGTCAGCAGTTTCCTCTTTCGACAGGTGGACAGAAGGACAAGGAAAGGACAGGCAGCAAGGATGTAATTAAGACCGTCAATTTCAGGGATTGGAGGATTGTTAACTTTCACCCTGGATTTGAATTGAATATTGTCAGGAGAATAATTTGAGGTTCCAATTTGAGCCGGGGCTGCGCAAGAGGAAATAAAAATGGGATCCAGAGAGGTGTGAGGAAAGAAGACATCTCTATTCCCAAAAGCGAAATAGTTTGCCTTTAGGGGCAGCTGCAGAAAAATGGGGTACAGCAACAGACTTTTATAGGGGGAGAATGTGCTGGTGTGGAATTGTCCACGTGCTGATTCTAGGGTGACCTTTGAAGGGGTGTGTGTGTGTGTGTGTTTGTGTGTAGGTATGTCTATGGCGTTTATTCTGTGAACATGCTGGGAGAACTAATTTAATTCTATTTGTGCTTGCAGACCTTATCCTTTGATATGTGGATTAGGTCTGGGTAACTTATTTAGAGTTTTCAGGAAGATTGGTAAAAGATTTCCCCCCCCCCCCCCATATGCTGTTTTTACTTGATTAGTTTAGCAATAGCAATATCAGTTAGACTTATATTTATTTATTTATTTATTTATTTAGTTAGTTAGTTAGTTAGTTAGTTAGTTAGTATGCCGCCCACTCTCGGAAGACTCAGGGCGGCTTACAAATAAAAAGGGAAGGGGGAATTCAACAACATTCATAACTTAGGATGGGGCTGGATAATTCAACAGCCCCAGGCCTGCCGGAACAGCCAGGTCTTGGTCGCTTTGCGGAAGGCCGGAAGGGTAATAAGGGTCCGGATCTCAACGGGGAGATCGTTCCATAGGGATGCTTTCAGCCCTCTCTAAGCAGTTTACAGAGTCAGCGTATTGCCCCCAACAACAATCCGGGTCCTCATTTTGCCCACCTCGGAAGGATGGAAGGCTGAGTCAACCCTGAGCCGGTGAGATTTGAACTGCCGAACTGCCGAACTGCAGTCAGCTGAAGTAGCCTGCAGTGCTGCATTTAACCACTGCGCCACCTCGGCTCTAGTTTGAGCTTTGCTGTCAATTATCTAGTGTAGTGATTCTCATTCCATTGTGCAGTCTGTTAATGTTTTTAGGGAAGATGGAAACAGTATAAAGAATAAAATATATTTTGATATAAAGCTTCAATATTTTTCTATAAATGTTGCTGAGTAAAGTTCAGTTTTTTTAAGTAGGCGTCATACTTTTGGATAAGGGTAGCATGGAAAAATCAGAACGTAGGTAGTTCTTGGTTTACGACTATAATTGAGCCCCAAAATTTCCATTGCTAAGTGTGATAACTGATAAGTGAGTCTTGCCCCATTTTACAACCTCTCTTGCCACAGTTCTTAGAAACCTCTAGTGGTGGAGCCTCTCCAATGTCTGGTGGCAAGCTGTTCCACTGGTTCAGTAGTCAGCAAATTGCGGCTCTGGAGCCGCATGTGGCTCTTTCTTCCCTCTGCTGCGGCTCCGTCACCGGTCAGTGACACAATTATGAGAGGAGCTTCCGGTGGGTGGGGGGGGGGAGAGAAGTACAATGCGCCAGGAGAAGACTGTATGGCAAGGGGAGGGTTTTCCAGTTGTCTCCACAATTGATAGGGCTTCCGTTTATGACGGGTAGAGGAAAAAGTACGCCGCGCTAAGAGGAGACTCTATGGTGGGGGAACTGAATTTCCGGTCAGCTCCAGAATTGAACGGGGGGCTTCCGGTTAGGACCTTTGTGGCTCCCGGTGTTTTCTTTTCTGTGGGAAATGGCTCCAAATGGAGTGTTTAAGTTTGCCAACCTCTGCACTGGTTAATTGTCTTCACTGTTAGGAAGTGTCTCCTCAATTCCAGATTGCTTCTCTTCTTGATTAGTTTCCATCCATTACTTCTTGTTTTGCCTTCTGGTGCTTTGGAAAATAAGTTGACACCCCAACCACTTTGTGGCAGCCCCTCAAATACTGGAATCCTGTATTAATGAAACAATCAATCAATCTCTTATTGATGAAATGATGATGGATGAAACAATCTATCTTTAGGGGTTTTTTTTCCCTTCCTCTCCCCTTGCTACTCCTGCTGTGTTGTTATATAAAGCGATGATGCAATTTCGGTGCTCAGGGGCCTGAAAGCACCTTCATAGAACGGAGCCAAGCACGTGTCTCCATGCACAGGCTGTCGCTAAAATCCTGCTTTCCATGCCTTGCTAGTTTTAAAAGAAAGCTTCACAGCTTGGCAGAACCATTGTGAGTAATTGTGCCCCTAAACATTTGGTCAGCACACAGCTAGCTACTGTTCAAGCTCTCCAGGGCAATTAACCTCATTGAAGGCTTGCTTTAAATAGAGAACTATTTTAAGCCTTTAGAACAGAAACAGACCCTCTGAGGTGGTTGCTTGGTTTTGTATATATCTGAAAGGCCTCGGATTTATTAGATGATTGGACAGATAGTCACGCTAACTGAGCAAAGGGCATTTTGGTAAATCATATCATTTGTTTCAAGTAGTTTTAGAGAAGTTGCAGACAGTCTGTGCGTGTTTGTTTAGCTTTTTTTGAGGAATAAGGTAAAGGTTCCCCTCGCACATACGTGCTAGTCATTCCCGACTCTAGGGGGCAGTGCCCATCTCCGTTTCAAAGCCAAAGAGCCAGCGCTGTCCAAAGACATCTCCATGGTCATGTGGCCGGCGTGACTCAACGGCGAAGGCGCTGAGAACGCTATTACCTACCCACCAAAGGTGGTCTCGAATTGCTTGCATTTTTACATGCTTTCGAACTGCTAGGTTGGCAGAAGCTGGGACAAGCAATGGGAACTCACTCTGTTACGCAGCCCTAGGGATTTGAACCGCTGAACTGCCAACCTTTCTGATCGACAGGCTAAGCGTCTTAGCCATTGAGTCACCAAGTCCCTGTTTTTTGAGGAATAGATATGTTAAAAAGCAGCTATTTTTCAGGTCTTGTCTTCATCCCAGATTATTAACTTTTAAACAGTGAGATGCCCACCAAGATTGCATGAAGTTTCTACAGGGTATTACTAATTTTCTTTCTTTTTTCACCCCCTCAGGAGAAAAGGCTTCTGCTCTTCATCTTGTAACTCGATTTTTGCAAATCCTAGCTATGTCTCAAGTGTCCTTTCTTTGCCAACTTTGGTCTAACATTTTCTTTTTATCTTTTCCTCAGAGAATGTAGTTTATGTATGACTTCATGCTGGCAGAATATCTTTCTCACCTGGGTATTCATTTTTTTTTCAAGACTACTTTTTTGTGTTTGAGTATTGCCAAAAATTAATTTGTCAACGTTGCGGTCTGGCTGCTTTGATCTGCAAAAAGAAAAAAAAAATAGTGCTATATTTAGTAACGTTAATATATTGGACAGTTGCTCCGGTCTCATGAGATTTTAGGAAGCATTATGCCCATTTTTTCCGTAAGTTCAGAAACAACACGGATTTGCCATTGCTGATTTTTGCCGTCTTCTGTTTGGCAGAGTTATGAAAATGCATACATGCACACGTAAACACAGAGTAGATAAGATGCTTTGGGAAGGTTGGAGGTCTTCTCAGCGGTCCAGAAAAGAAAAGGATAAGAGATAAGGCGAAAAGGAAACGCTGGGCTGGGCAGACCAGTTGTAGGGGAAAATTATAACCATTGGCCTTATTGGTAAAGAACTTTTGTAATGGGTTACCCACAAGTGATATTTTACAACAGGATTCAAAACCTCTCAAATCCAGATGGTTTACCATCCACCTCCCACTCCAGGCTCTCCCCCAATACCAACTTCTAAAGATGCCCCGTTTACCCAAAAATAAGACCTACATGGAAAATAAGCCCTAATACATCTTTTTGGAGCAAAAACTACTATAAGATCTGGCCTTATGTTTGGGGAAATATGGTACTTGTCATGTAAAGAGTATCTTCATAGTAGTTGAGCAACACCCATTATATCAGTGGTGGGTTCATACCGATTTGGCCCGGTTCAACCGAACCGGTAGTGGTATAGTGGCCAGTGGTGGGTGGAACAGGCAGTGACCCAGGCCTGCCATGCTCCAGAACTGGTTCCTTGGTCGCCACCATCACCATCACCATGTTGTTTTTTAGTTCTGCACATGAGCAGAACAATTTTAATTGAAGTGCGCATGCCTGCGCAAAGCACGCACACGAACGAACCGGCAGTAAAGCCGGCTGGAATCCACCCCTGCATTATATGCGATTGGCTGTCCACAAGTCAGTATACATCAGTTCATTTTTAAAGCAATAGTCACCTAAAGGTGCTTTTTCCAAAAGGCAAGTGGACTTTCTTGGTTATTTTCTTTCAACATATTTTGCTTCTCATCTAAGAAGATTCTTCAGTAGAAGCTTCTTGGATGAGAAACGAAACGTTTTCAAAGAGAAACGTTTGCCACAAAGGAGAGGGAGTCAGACTATTCTCCAAGGCACCTGAGGGTAAAAGAAAAAGCAATGGGTGGAAACTAATCAAGGAGAGAAGCAACTTAGAACTGAGGAGAAATTTCCTGACAGTTAGAACAATTAACCAACTTGCCTCCAGAAGTTGTAAATGCCCAAACACTGGAAGTCTTTAAGAAGATGTTGGATAGTCATTTGTCTGAAACGGTATAGGGTTTCCTGTCTAGGCAGGGGGTTGGGCTAGAAGACCTCCAAGGTCCCTTCCAACTCTGCTATTGTATTGTATTGTATTATAGAAAAGCCAAGAAAGTCCAGTTACCTTTTGGGAGAAGCACTTTTTGGACAACCATGATCTGGCTGATTGAGAATCCCCAAAGACAAACAATAGATACCAACATTAATCAATTGTCAGCATTCCAAATATCCACAATTAAATCAGAGTCCAAGGCAGAACTTTCCTCAAACTTCCAATTTATTAAGAGAGACATGTTGGTACATCTGTGGAAAACCGGAATCTGAAAGCTTCCCAGTTTTCCCCACCCAGTTGAAAGTTCAAGATCTTGCCCCCACACCCACAAGACTATCACATGGTCTAATCTTCCACTGCCACGCTGGCATTTCCACCCATCTAGTTCCAGTCAGGTGCAGAGGTACAGAGACTAAAGATGACCTTGGGCTTCTAGAAAGGAGTGTTTTATTTTGACAACAACACATTCTACAATTCTACTCTTTCATAGTCCCCCTCCCAATAACCCCACTAATGAAACAGCATAGTAAAGTAATAGCGAGTGTGGCAAGCCAAAGATCCTAAGAGGAATATGACTGCAGGCCTGACATCAATATTAAGATGTTGAAAGAAGTCAAGTGTGAGCCTAATTTTTTAAAAAATGTAGCTGCTTTGAAGTGTTTCATGACAAGGACACCCTGCCCTCCCCCCCTGATCTGAAACCCATTTGGTGCCTCGAACACAACATACTTGCACAGCTGTGGAAACCAGTTGAATGATAAAAACCAGTCCCAAATACAGCAGTCCTCAAGTGGAAGCAGTGACCAGTAGGGTGATGGACTCATGTTTAGAGGAAGCCATCTGAACGAGGTGCTTTATTTTGAATTCCCAGACTGAGCATGTGTCAGCATTCCAAGTAATAGATCCATAACAAGCCAAACTCCCAAGGCAGGTAGATTCCTCAAAGAATAGCTCATATTGGCACAGAACTGGTAAAAACTGACTCTGATTAAAAGTGAAAGTAACAGAAAACTGACACCTAATGAAAAGTAAAAGTTTTTCACATTCTCCAAACAATGGTCCAATCACGATGCAGATTGGCAATCAGGTGGCGTCTCGCCGCCTTCCTCTGACCAGGTGTGAGAATGTCCTTGGTTCCCAAGAGAAAATATTTTGTTTTGGCCACAGAATCCCCTCTATCTCAAATTCCCCCTCCATATCCCTCAGCTCCAGTGTGGCAACACTGAAGCGGTGAAAAATAGATTTGGTCAGGTCAGCTTCAGGGCTGACAGCATGCTTTTGAGACTCTCTGCCTCAAGGGCCCCAATCAATTACAAGGGTCCCCGAACAATGGGCCACGGACCAGTACTCTTAGGAACCAGGCTGTGCAAGTGAGCGAAGCAACACCTGCATATGTGCGGGATCTAGGTAGCGCATAAACCAAACTCCTCCCCCTTGCTAGTCTGTAGAACAATTATTTTTCCTGGTCCCTGGTACCAAAAAGATTGGGGCTCACTGAATTAGAAAAAGCATTAATGTCCCACCCTCAATGTCATTCACTCATGGAGTTTATCGGTATGTTGCAAATAGAAAACCACAGTTCTCCAATTTAATAATATTTTCTATCACGTTCTATGCTGCACTTCAGATGTGCTTTCGGTGCAGTGAATGGGCCTCTAGCTGTGAAGTCTGCATTAAGGTTAATGGACGTAGCACAGTAAGATCACGGACATTTTTGCCGTAAATTTACCTCGCTGCAGGTAACCATTCCTCCTTTGAGGTCTTGAGAAGAGGAAGAACAGTAGAAAAATGCAGCTGTTGCCACCCACCCTCCTCTCTCCCTCTCCTGGGATCCAAACTTTCTCAGAAAACGGCGAACCCCTTCCACGAATATCGTGTTCCATCTTTATGACATTTTTAATTTCAAGACTTACTGCTGAAATGATTCGTGTGAAAAGCTAATCAAAGCCATCAATACTCCAGAAGGCCAGTTTGATGTGACTCAGTGGGGCAAGGCAGGTGAAGGGCTTTGAGCACTGAATGGAATCCAGTGGATTTCTACATTATTGCTATGATGGTTGGTCAGCCAAAGGTTTAGTCTTTAATTGGCATTTTTATTCACCTATTAAATCCTTCCCAAAAGACCTGGGATAGGCAAGTGTTGTTTTTGATGGTGTTAAAGATAAAGCATGAAGTAGGCTGTTCAAAGTAAAGCTACCTATCCTCATCTTCCTCCTCCTCCTCCTCCTCCTCCTCCACCTCCACCTCCACCTCTACCTCCACCTCTTTATCTAAAATGTGTCTTTTTTTAATAAAAAAGTTTTTTTTCCTTTTCAAATTCATTCCTAGATATACATTCGTGTAATTGCTATTTAACATTTGTCTGTTCCTCCTTAGTCTCTATACTCATTTTTTACCCACATATATAATACAGTTTGGGTCACTTTCTTGCCAACTCTGTGCCTCCATCTTATTTTGCAACAACCTTACTCCTTCCATCTTCTCAACCTCCCTTCTCTGCCTTCTTCTTTCCTCCTCTCCTTCCTCCTTTCTTCTTCCCCTCTCTTTTTCCCTTCTCTTTCTTACCCTCTCTCCTACTTTTGATTCCCCATCCTTACTTTCTCTGCTTTACCCTGTCTTCTTTTCCCTCCTCAACCCCCCCTCCCCCATTCCGTTGTTGCACTTATTTATTTTCTCTGATGGGTTCTCGGGGTGGCGGAGTGTGGTGCAGTGGCCTAGAGGTGGGGCTCTCGCCTCACAATCTGGAGGCTGTGAGTTCAATCCTAGGTAGAGGCAGCTATTTCTCTCTCTGGGCACACTGGGAATATATCTGCTGCACAAAACTCCGCATTGGCAACAGGAAGGGCATCTGGCCATTCAAACACTCTGCTAGCTCCATTCAGCTGCCCAGATTCCGCCCCGCAAGAGGTTATGGGGTCGTCAATAGAAGATGATGATGTGTGTGTTTGTGTATTTGGCATGTATATGGATCAACTCAAGGCAGTGAACATAATGCTCCTTCCTCCTCCTGTTCCCCTCCCCATAACAACAACCACTTGAGGTGGGTTGGGTTGAGAGAGAGTGACTGGCCCAACGTCACCCAGCTAACTTTTATGCCTAAGGCAGGACTGGAACCAGTGGTGGGTTTCAAATTTTTTAGAACCTCTTCTGTAGGTGTGGCCTGCTTTGTGGGAGTGGCTTGCCAGCCATTTGACTGGGTGGGCATGGCCAACTTCTAAAATGTGGTGAAACTCACTTAACAATGCTCTTGCTTAGCAACTAAAATATTGGCTCAGGAACTCTGACATTGAAGTGTGCAAGTCTTAAAGCTGTCAAGTTAGAAGACCTTTGCACCCCTAACCCTTTAGAAAAAGAACCCCCTAGGGGTGTTCAAAGTTGACAGCTTTAAGACTTGTGGACTTCAACTCCCAGAATTCCTCCTCTCGCTCTTCATCTTGATGATGTGCGGACGGGCGGGGGGAGGGAGCTGGAACCGGTTCTAAACGGCACTGTATATGTGTGGAACGTCTTCTATAGAAGAGGTTAGAACTGGCAGGAACCCACCCCTGACTGGAACTCACTGTCTCCTGGTTTTTTGGCCAACACCTTCACTTTCACCACTACACCAGTGATGTCTTGGAGCTATATTGATGGAGAATGCAGCTTTCTTCAGCCTTGTATTCTTCAAGAATCCCATCATCTACAGCCACTAGGCTCCAAAGACAGCAATTGTAAAAATGTCATCAGACATCTGGAGGGCAGGAAGGGAGGACGATAATTGTAATCAAAGCATCTGAAGACAAATGTAATTAAACTAATTCATATTTACAATACAGTACATAATTTATATTCTCAATTCCATAGGCTTTGGCTGCCGTTCAAAAATGTATAAATTAAATTAATTAAAAATGGCATTCTAAAAAAAAATCCCACCCAATATTTATTTTATTAGGGTTTTGGAATCCAAAACTCAGTTTAGAATGCTCATCTTTGTTTCTAAGCCGAAGAGCCAGCGCTGTCCAAAGACATCTCTGTGGTCATGTGGCCGGTAAACACAGAAGGTGCACGGAACGCTGTTGCCTTCCCACCAAAGTCCCTATTTTTCTACTTGCATTTTTTATGTGCTTTCGAATTGCGGGTTGGCAGAAGCTGGGACAAGTAATGAGAGCTCACTCCGTTACGCGGCGCTAGGGGTTCGAACCGCCGAACTGCCGATCTTTCTGATCGACAAGCTCAGCGTCTTAACCCCTGAGCCACCTTGAATATCACTAGCTGATTAAAGGGGAAATGAATTCATTAAGTATAGGACATCCTTAACCTAGATCCACGATAGAGATCAGACCGGCTAAGCAAGCTGGTCCTTAAAAGGTGCCTGATTATACGACCTTATTTTGCTTTGGTTCTTAAGAAAATCAGTGCAGTTCATGAATTTGCCTTCCCCCATCGACTTTGCTTGTCGAAAGTTGATTGGGAAGATCACAGTGGAGATCACATGACCCCAGGGACACTGTGCTGTCATACGTACAGGTCTTTTGACGAGCAGCTGAATGTTGATGGCGTGACCGTGAGGTTGCTGCAAATGGCTGCAAGTGGGAGAAATGATTATAAATCAGTTTTTTAGTGCCGTTGTAACTTTGAACGGTCGCTAAAGGAATGATTGTAGGTTAAAGATTCCCCCATATTGTTTTTCTCTGGCTAATTGTCACCATACTGCTTTCATTTGTCGGTTCCTATTTTTACATGAGGACACATTTAGAATGATGCCCTTCAGTTTGTGTTTGTGGAGATTCTCCGTCATCCAGGACATGGTTTTCCCAAAGGTGCTTTTTTCAAGAGGCAACTGGACTTGCTGGTTTTTCTTTGAAGGTGTTTTGCTTCTCATCCAAGAAGCTTCTTCAGCTCTGACAGGATGGTGGGGAAGGGAAGGATTTATACTCCGTGCAGACAGCTGGTCATTTGCATCCTTTTAGAGAGTCATTGAGGCCACCCGGAGATTTACCTATGTCATCAAAGAGGCCATTTGTGTCAAAATTGAACAGCCCTCTCTCAAAAGAGGGGGAGGCATATGGCATCATCTATCTCCAGTTTACTACACAGTCCTTTCAACAGTTCCAAGAAGGCTCCATATCTATTTGCACAATTCAGGTGATCCTGATAACACATATAATCCTCCAGGTGGCCTCAACGACCCTCTAAAAGGATGCAAATGACCAGCTGTCTGCAAGGAATACAAATCCTTCCATTCCCCACCATCCAGTCAGAACTGAAGAAGCTTCTTGGATGAGAAGGGAAACGTCTTCAAGGAAAAACCAGCAAGTCCAGTGGCCTCTTGAAAAAAGCACCTTTAGAACCTTCAATTTGTATATTTTCCCCACTTGAGTTTAACGGAGAACATTGTCTCATCATCTAGTTAAATCCTATAAAAATGGTGTCGTTTCACTTTAGCGCCTGTTTCTGCTGCAGATTAGACCAGTTTTACTTCTGAAAATGTTTTCCCCTTGGCTTCTTTTAACCTCTGACAGTTATGTATAGGAAACAGCACCCCTGGGACAGCCAGTATTTTCCAGATAGAAGATGAGTCTCAGCAGAAAATTGCTTTGGAGAGGGAAAATGTTCCTGCTTGGGACTTGAACTATAATGTAAATGTTGTGGTTGATTTAAACAATAAGATAACATCATATATAGTTCGATTCTGAGCCTTAGACTTCAAGACAACAGATCAGACAAGCATTTTTGCCTGTTTTACAAAATTGGACACAATTGCCACTGTCACAAATAATACTGATTTGGTATATGGGAAGGTAGTTTCACTGCAAATTTGCTTTAAGTAAATGATCTGGAACTGTTATTTTTAAAATTGTGCTTAATTTGGCAGTCTTCCATATGAATAATACCAAGAAAAGTGTATGGATAGATGTGAGCTTATCTTGAAGATTTATTATACAAATACATTGGAAGTTTTTATTTACTAATATTTTTATTATTGTCTAGAACTAAACTTTCTGTCCATTGCCAAGTACCCAAAAGGCAAAAAGAATTAAGTTATACCCAGTGAAGCCATAGGCTCTCCTCCACAAAAATTGTGATATGATCTGGCAGTTAATGTATTAATACAGCACTTGTATTAATACTAATATTAATTAGAGCCGAGGTGGCGCAGTGGTTAGAGTGCAGTACTGCAGGCCACTTTAGCTGACTGTGATCTGCAGTTCAGCGGTTCAAATCTCACCGGCTCAAGGTCGACTCAGCCTTCCATCCTTCCGAGGTGGGTGAAATGAGGACCCGGACTGTGGGGTCAAGTTGCTGACTCAATTTGCTAAAAAATTTGTAAACCGCTTAGAGAGGGCTGAAAGCCCTATGAAGTGGTATATAAGTCTAATTAATAATAAATAAATAAATAAATAAATAAATAAATAAATAAATACATGTCAAATTTAAATTTTACCGATAAAAAAAATAAAGGGAGACTACTATAGCTATTTCAATCTGTTTAGTTCTCATCAGCTAACCATAACCTTTCTGGGAGTTGAACCCAGGCCGCTTACATAGTAGGCAGGTGCATTAACCTCTAGGCTGCAGGTTCTCCTCACTTCGTTGGCTGTACCAGGGGGAGATTAAGTGTTTTTCTGGTGAGACTGGTCTATCAGGGCAACCTGGTCTACCCAAATATGGGATGGAATATATGGCTTCCGCTTTCGCCTTTCAGACCCAATCCGGGAGCCTTCGCAGGCAATCGCTTCCTCGATAAACTATTACATATTAATATATAACTTGTAAAGCTGTTAAGGAAAAAGGGTAGTGTTGAAGCTCCACCTTTTCCAGGTCTCTGCATTTTCTCAATAGGGGTGTAGAGAAATGATCAATCCTCTTCTTTCCTTGAGAATTAAATAAATTCAGTTTTTGTCCCATTGCAAATAATGGAAGTGATGATTGCAAAGGCACTTTGTTGTGGTATATTATGATCTTTTTAGAGCTCTGTGAATTCATATTTGACCAGTCAGAGAAACTACCTGAAATAAATCTCAACTAAAAATTTTAATTAACTAACTCTCTCTATGGATGTATGCAGGTTTGCACTAATTGCAACCTCATTTGATTAGCAAATGTTCATATAATACAATACAATACAACAGCAGAGTTGGAAGGACCTTGGAGATCTTCTAGTCCAACCCCCTGCCTAGGCAGGAAGCCCTAAACCACTTCAAACAAATGGCTATCCAACATCTTCTTAAAAACGTCCAGTGTTGCAGCATTCACAACTTCTGGAGCCAAAGCTGTTCCACTGACTTATTGTTCTAACTGTCAAGAAATTTCTCCTCAGTTCTAAGTTGCTTCTCTCCTTGATTAGTTTCCACCCATTGCTTCTTGTTCTGCCTTCAGGTGCCATGGAGAACAGCTTGACTCCCTCTTCTTTGTGGCAACCCCTAAGATATTGGAACACGGCTATCATGTCTCCCCTAGTCCTTCTTTTCATTAAACTAGACATACCCAGTTCCTGCAACCGTTCTTCATATGTTTTAGTCTCCAGTCCCCTAATCATCTTTGTTGCTATTCTCTGCACTCTTTCTAGAGTCTCTATATCTCTATGCCTTCTGGAATACCCTGTTTCCCCCTTGGGGTATAATAGTTTGTCCCCACCCTTCTACCCTTCTGCAAAGGCCTAAAGATCGGGCTCTGCCTGTTGGCCCGGGGACCCAACAGAGGAGCACATCACTGGAGGTGGTTGTTAGACTAGGTTGCTGACCCCCCCCCCCTTCGTGCTTGGTCCCTCTCCGCCAATCTTTTTAATTTCCTATTATTGTACTTCCATTGTTTATTTTTCTTGTTTTAATCCTTTGCTATTGTTATGCTTACATTTTTAATCCATTGCCAGCGTTCCAAATATCATCCAAATTAAATCAGAGTCCAAGGCAGAGTTTTCCTCAAACTTCCAATTTATTAAGAGAGACATGTTGGCACGTCTGTGGAAACCCCAAATCTGAAAGCTACCTGGGTTTTCCACCCAGTTGAAAGTTCATGAACCTGGCCCCACACCCACACGTCCATCACATGGTCCAATCTTCCACTGCCACCCTGGCATTTCCACCCATCCAGTTCTGGTCAGGTACAGAGGTGTGGAGACAAAGAATGACCTTGGGTTTCTAGAATGGAATGTTTTGTTTTGACAACAACACATTCTGCTCCTTACTATTCCCCCTCCCAATTCCCCACTAATGAAAGAGCATAGTAAAATAAGAGAGAGTGTGGCAGGCCAAAGATCCTAAAAGGAATATGACTGCAGGCCTGTCAGTAACTTTTAATTGGACCAAAACAGCGCACTACAGACAGTAGTGGAATTCAAATAATTTAACAACGGTTCAGGGCAACAGTTTTTGAACCAAGGTTCCTCAAATTGAACCAAGGTTCCTCAAATGGACTAACATACAGAGTCCATCTGAAAGGTGATCAATCAAGTCAGCAGGCAGTCAGAAGTTGCTCTTGCTCCCAAATTTAAACTTGCAAGTTTAAGCTTTCTAGAAGAACCTGAACAACTAATAGCCAAAGCAAATTGGTGGTAGACAAGAATTAACAGAAGTGAAGGTGGGCTGGACTTAGATCTCTTGTGGGCGGGAAGGAACTCAAGACTGATGACGCGTTTGACCATGCTTTCGGCTCAGCCTGGTCATCTCCTGCAGGTTGTGTAGTATACATTTAATGTTGAACTTGTGGATTTGATGATAATGATGGTGTGTGTGTGTGTGTGTGTGTTTGTACACACACACCAGAGGTGGGTTCCTACCAGTTCGCACCTATTCGGTAGAACCAGTTCATCAAATCTACCGAACCGGTTAGAAGAGGTTCCACCAGTGGACCCGGAAAGCAGGCCACACCTACAGAAGGGGTTCCAAAAATTCTTTGAAACCCACCACTGGTCCTTGGATATGATTATTCTACGCTATCATGCTCCTATTTATAAAACTCAGGGCCTCTGTGAAAGGTAAGGATGACTACTGCGTTTGTGGTGCAATCAGAACATTGCGTGTGTTGATGTTGTTTTAACGCAAACCAAAAATGCCTTTTAAAAAACAAGTTTACATCCTATTCTTATGCATGCCAGTGCTGTGTGTGAGGTAATTTAAGGTGGTTCTGACAAGTGTCGTCGGCATCTTCATATCCGGTCACATGGACAGGAAGCCACTCCCATCTGGTCACATGGGCGGCAAGCCACTCCCACAAAGGAGGCCACACCCACAGAGTAGGTTCGAACAATTTTTGAAACCCACCACTGACACACACATATACACAAACATACGGTAATTAGACACTTACCTGTTTGGGTTAAGCATTTGAAGCTATCCGAACAATTTAGAAATAAATAGAACCATGGGAGAAATAAATAGATTTAATATTGTAACTATTCTATTTTTAGACACTGGAAGCCATCTTGAATTTCAGATACTCAGGAGGCCAGGGACATACTGATGGATACTATAGGAACTTGTCCCTGGGACTTCATGTGGAAGTTGAGCCATCTGTGTTCTTCACACGTGTCAGTACCTTGCCTGCAACAAGGTAAGTTGTGTCTACTGAGAAAAGTATTTCTTCATTTAAGGTGAACAATGGTAAAATCAAACTCCTGTTAGGTTGTAGCTCTTCATACCACCTCATCAGCACAGTTGTGCCATGTGCAGTATTCCCTGCTATACATTGGGACGGTACTGGTGCAGTTCTGGTACATTTGGCCAAGATACCACAAGCATTTGTGTAGAGGACAAGATGAAATCTAGTTTGGGATCAAATGAATGTATGCTTGCCACAGTAATTAATTGCAAGTAGAAGGAAAAAATATTTTTTAAGTAGCCTAGTAAGTGATCTCATTGTCTCCAAGGGGGTGACATTGAACTTAAGTGAGACTCCCACCTCACAGAAAAGAAAGTAAGAAAACCTAATCTGCTCTCAACATCATAGTTGTAGCAACTCTCCCCCTTTATAACTAAACTACTTGATAACCTGTCATTGTCCGGGTATTTATTTATAGGGGGAAAATGTCAGGACCAAACGTAATTTATAATGTTGGATTTTCTCCGTTACCAGAGGGAGCCCCCTTGTGGAGTACTGTGAAGCCATTACCATGGCAACTCCACTGCACTGTGCAGTAGAAGGCCTTTTGTGGCAGTACCGTAGAGGCCATTTGAAGGCACAACAGGCTGTATCGTAACAGCCCCCCCCGAGGGATATTAGGGGTGTCTTACCCCCACAATATTTGTTTCCAGAGAGTAAGTCATCTGTGTACCACGTTTGGTTGAAATTGCTTGAGGTGTTCCAGAGTTATGCTGGAACATAAACACACACACACACACACACACACACACACACACACACGAAGATCTTATATATATGCGCGCGTGTGTGTATATATTTATATTATTTATGTTTATGTTTATATTTATATTATTTATATTATATTTATATTTATATTTATATTATTTATATTTATATTTATATTTATATTTATATTTATATTTATATTTATATTTATATTTATATTTATATTTATATTTATATTTATATTTATATTTATATTTATATTTATATTTATATTTATATTTATATTATTTATATTATATTTATATTATTTATATTTATATTTATATTTATATTATTATTTATATTATTATTTATATTATATTTATATTATTATTTATATTATTATTTATATTTATATTTATATTTATATTATTATTTATATTTATATTATTATTTATATTTATATTTATATTATTATTTATATTTATATTATTGGAAAAATGTTTTTTTTTAGATAATCACAGTCTCATTCAATAATGAAACTGTGCAATAGTGCAAGGACTCTGTATTTTGTAGGTTGCATATGGGTTGTATGAAAGCATACAGTATGTTTGATAACAATTATTGCTACCTTATGATTGATGGTATCTTTATTTTAATTTTCCACATAGTACTCGCCAATGCCATTTGCTCCTTGATGTATTCAATTACACGGAACACGAACTCATGATCAGCGCAAAGAACAATGAAGATTTAGTGTTGCATGCTGGAGAATGCCAGCGGTAAGTTTAGACTCTCTTTCTTTCACTGGGTTCTCCTCTTTTTCAAGGTGCATCAGTTTATAATTTGTCCAGCCTTATACTGAAGTAGGTATTTCAATTTGAAAAAATTATTTTGCTGAATTGATTTTTGTATCAATAAGATTTTTGCATTTTCCCCCTGTATGACAATATATGGAGGGTGACTGAGAGAAAATTCTGTCTGTGTGTGTGTGTGTGTGTGTGTGTATGTATGTATATATTCAATATATACAATATATACTACACACACACACACACACAAATGTATATATATGTGTGAGTGTTTGTGTGTATATATTCAATATATACAATATACTAGCTGGAATCCCGTGCTCCACTACGAAATTTTGTGATCAGGCTTGATAAGTTGACACTTTCAGCTTGAAAATTAATGAGTAGTTAGGATGGGCCTCTCCTCTCTCCAGAAACAGAGTTCTTTTCGGGTGGGCAGGGGGAGTAGAATGAACTCCTTAGCATCAGAACGTGTTAATATAAGGCAACTGGCAGTTGGAACAGAGTTCTTTTCAGATGGGGAGAGGGAGTAGAATGTCTAACTCCTTAGCATCAGAGCGTGTTAATATAGTATAAGGCAACTGGCAGTTGGAACAGAGTTCTTTTCAGGTGGGGAGGGGGAATAGAACTCCTTAGCATCAGAGCATTTTAATAATAATATAAGATATAATAATGATCTGATGATCATTAAAAAAAAATCCTTTCTTAGCAAGCAACTAGAAGCCAAGAAGAACCAAGGTGCCAAATTTTAACTTTGTAGGCTTTATGGTTCTGGAGATTTCGTGATGATGCATGAGTGGTATTTTGCTTTTATACAGATAGATTTTATTATAAGGATATAGTAACAGAATATAGTCAAAGCTGTGGTTTTTCAGATAGATAGACCATGAAAGACAGTTTGATCTAATGGTTAAAGC
This sequence comes from Thamnophis elegans, assembly GCF_009769535.1. Lineage (NCBI taxonomy): Eukaryota > Metazoa > Chordata > Lepidosauria > Squamata > Natricidae > Thamnophis > Thamnophis elegans. The sequence continues at coordinate 75,763,698 of NC_045548.1, read as the reverse complement.
ACCAGACTGGAAAACAGGAAACTGTAAGTTCAAGTTTTAGCTATAAAAGCCAGTGGGATGACCTTGGGCCAATCACCCTCTCTCTCTCAGCCCAACTCACCTCACAGGGCTGTTGTTGTGGGGGAAATCGGAGGATGAAGGGATGTTGGATATGTTTGCATCCTTGAGTTATTTGTAAAAACAATATGAGTGAGATACAAATAAACACATACATGTGATGTGATATTGCAGTTAACTAAGCAATACAGCTGAGCTTAACAGAGTTATGTTGTAGCAATAGCACTTAAGACTTAAATACCGATTCACAGTGCTTTACAGCACACTCTGGGCAGTTTACAATGTCAGCATATTGCCCCAACAATCTAGGTCCTCATTTTACTGACCTCGTTTTACTGAAGTCTGAGTCAGCCTTGAGCCCGTCAGAATCAAACTCCTGGCAATGGGCCGAGTCAGCTTGCAATACTGCATTCTAACCATTGCGTCGCCAGAGCTCGTGATATCGTAGAGTTCCCCCTAGAAGAAACAAATGTCATTTTAGGATAGTTTGGATTATCTGATAACAATGACAATGATAAAAATTCATATTCAACAACCATTTTAGTGAGTTATTTTCCTTTTAAAAAGCCAGTGATTTAATTCCAGTTTGATGGCAACCTGATGGACTCGCTTCTTCCTTTTCTCACAATAAAAAGAGTATTTTTACTGCAAAGGCAGGTGAGCAATAAAAAAGAAGAGCTGGACAGGAAGAAGATAGGCCAAGTATATAATTAAAGGTGATTAAAAGTAGGAAAAGAGGTGAAGCATATCATTAAATGCCGGTCTTTTGTTTGCTTTTTAAAATAGTTTCTTTGGCAACCAAAGAATGTGCTGGTTATAGAAAATTTAGGCTGATCTGTATAATCAGCCTCTGGACATCAAAGAAAGCAAAAAGTTGTTATTTTATTATTGTTTTCTTGAGGAAACCTGCAATTTCCAAATTTCCAAGTGCCTCATTCTCCCTTTCGCATTAATGGAGATTTTCTTTTCAGTTGTCTCAAAATTGAAATGCTTGTCAGCCAGCAGAAGACGTCGGGTATTCATTTATTATCATTTATGGCTGTAGCATCAACCCTTTTGGCATTAATAGAGCCACAAACTGCCTCTCAAAATATTAGCTGAAGCTTGCGAAGTGATGTCCTGACTATGGAAAACAGTGGCAGCTCTTCCAATTTACCTCCCATGTGCATTCCCAGAAAATAGCAATAGCAATAGCAGTTAGACTTATATACTGCTTCATAGGGCTTTCAGCCCTCTCTAAGCGGTTTACAGAGTCAGCATATTGCCCCCAACAATCCGGGTCCTCATTTTACCTACCTCGGAAGGATGGAAGGCTGAGTCAACCTTTGAGCCGGTGAGATTTGAACCGCCGAACTGCAGCTTAGCAGTCAGCTGAAGTGGCTGCAGTACTGCACTCTAACCACTGTGCCACCTCGGCTCTTCAAATATCAAAATAATGAACTCACCTAAACCATGAGCAAGACAGGAACTAAGAAACTGATGCATGTTAACGTTTGAAAACGTTGGCATTGACTGTTTTCCTAGAGTACAAATAAAGGTAGTCCTCCACTTAACAATCACAATTGAGCCCAAAATTCCTGTTGTTAATCAAGACAGTTGTTCTGTGGATTTTGCCCCACTTTATGCCTTTTCTTGCCGTAGATGTTAAGTGAATCACTAGAGTTGTTAACTACCGTGCTTTCCCCAAAATAAGACCCAACTGGAAAATAAACCCTAGCACGATTTTTCCAGATGTTTGTAATATAAGCCCGACCCTAAAAATAAGCCCCAGTTAAGATCATCAGCCAGACAGATGCATTTAGTATCATATTTCCCTGAAAATAAGACCTAACCAGAAAATAAGCTCTGATGCATCTTTTGGAGCAAAAATTAATATAAGACCTGGTCTTATTTTCAGGGAAATATGGTAGTAACACAACTGTTAAATGAATCTGGCTTTCCCATTGACTTTGCTTGTCAGAAGGTCTCAAAAGGGGATCACGTGACCCCAGGACAGTGCAACAGTGGTGGGTTTCAAAAGTTTTCACTACCGGTTCGGTGGGCGTGGCTTGGAGGAGCCATGTGACTGAGTGGGCATGGCCAACTTGACATCACTCACACCCACGCCTACTCAGTCACATGATCCCCCTCCCCACCAAGCCACAGGGAGATGGGCTGCAGCCCGGCAAGCTTCGCAGCTACGTGGGTCGGGGGCGTGGCCAGCCTGCTGTCCTTACCGGTTCGGCATCCCAGGCCCAATTTCCACTACCGGCTCGTCTGAACCAGTGCGAACCGGTAGAAACCCACCTCTGCAGTGCAACTGTCATAAATATGAGCCAATTTCCAAGCATACAAATTTTTATCAGGTGACCATGGGGATGTTGCAATGGTCATAAGTGTGAAAAATGATGTCGTTTTTTTCAATGCTGTTGTAACTTCGAACAGTCAGTAAATGAATGGTTGTAAGTTAAAGACTACTTGTACCTTTAAAAAAAAATACAGTACAGAGGATTGTAATTGAAAAGTACCTTGGTTGAATTTCGAAAATGGAACTTTATTCTCTCGTCATATTTGATAGCAAATATGACGAGACAATTTTCAGAGACAATTTAAAATTTCTCTAATTATAAATATATTTCTCCCTCCCTCTCTCCCTCCCTCCCCCCCCCTCTCACATACACACACACAATATTTTTAGAAGGAATGGATATAAGCCAGAGGATAAGGGCTCCTGAAAGATAGTGTTTGTGTATCGGGCTGCTACTCATAGCAATTACTACATCTGGGATTGCTTATTCCTGTATCTGTTGTATGTGCACATGTGACACACTGGCTACAGACCAACTCAAGATACAGCTGGAAATAGAAAATTTTCTCCTCTTCAATTTAAAGGCCTAATGTCATTCTTTTTGGGATAATCCAGTGTGATTGTTATAAAGATGTTAAACAGTCATTCCTAGCTCCTTTACTCTATGCTGCTTCTTGGAATAGAACAAAAGTATCACATTCTTTAAATAGTGGCAGCTAACAACAGCATCCAATTTCTTCTGTGACACAAATACTGCATTTCTCATTAATGTGACTTGAAATTGCCCTTAGTTGCTATAGTAACTCTATCAGTTTTATACATAGCATTTATTCTGAGAAAGGTTATTGTGGCAAATGCTACTAATTGGGAAGCTTTCCCATGGAAGCTACTATTTTTAAGCTATGTTAATATTCCACCTGTTAAAAATAGCAAAAAACGATAGATCAGCAGTAAATGGTAAATCTTAACTAATGCTGTTGGTTTTCTGATTAACGAGTGCTAGAGAGTTGATTTTTATAGCTGATTACCATACCCAATTGAGGGACTCTGTATCTGAAATCACATGTGATATCACTGATAGGTCCCTTCCCTTCCCTATCCCCAGGGAGGTTCCCCTGCTTGAGCAGAGTTTTGGACTAGAAGAGCGGTCACCAGCTGGTGGTCCATGAGAAAATTTTGGTGGTCCAGCAGAAAAATTATTTCCATTTTTTATATTGCACTAAATCAGGGGTCTTCAAACTACGGCCCACCTTCTCCACCTTCTGGGTCTTATTGTGCGGGTCAGAAGGGGGCAGAAATTACAACGGGGTCTGTTTCAGCCTCCTGGTGCGAGGCTTTGGGTGAAGACTGGAGGGAAGTGCCACTGATGGAGAAGAACTGGAGGGCCTTGTTCCAGTGGGACTGCATCATGGCCTGGAACTGGCTGACCATCAGCCCGCTGAGCCTCCAGGTGCCAGTACCTGGCCTTGCACTCCCACAGGTCTTCCCTCTGCTTGGAAGGCCCATGCTTGTAGTCCCCAATGAGGTGCTTCTGCTGAGCCTCCTTCTCGGTCAGATCCAATTTGCACTGAGCTGTTTTGCCAACTCTTTCTCCTGGTGGCTGCTTAGCTCCAGCAATGGCTTCCTGTTGGGGTCCTAAGGAGCCCAGGCGGGCAGCTGAGGAGTGGCGAGTAGAGGCGGGCAGGGCACCCCTCAACATGAGTGACATCTAGTTGGCCACGCCCACCCAGTCACATGACCACCTAGCCATGCCCACCTAGCCAATCATTAGGCAGATCATATTAGTGGTCCGTGGGATTTAAAATTATGAATTTAGTGGTCCCTGAGGTCCTGAAAAGTTGGTGACCCCTGGGCTAGAAGATCTTCAAGGTCCCTTCCAGCTCTATTTGGATTGAGCTGAGATTATATTTACCTACTTTTAAGAATTCCTAAGGACCATATGATTTGTACTGTGTCCTGATAAGGTAAACTATAGAAGTGTGTGTGCTTACTTTTTCACATGACTGTACATATACTGAAATGTGGCATGGTGAAAGTAAATTCCAAATTTCGGAAAAAAATATTTGGAGTAACCAAACAAAACACAAGTAGTCACGTGGATATCTAATACAGAAAAACATGCAAAATGTGAAAAATTTGCTTTAACAACAGCAGAGATTATAAAAGAATGAATGAAAGAGGTGAAAGAATTATACACACACTAGGAAAAGATGAGCTTCGTGGAGTTGGGCTCAAATATTTTATTAATTTTACATTCTCGGCTTGCAAAAAAAATTCAGACAAATGTTGCAGCAAGGATGAATGGTTCAATGAACCTTTGACAGTTCAATAATGACCTCTTTTTTTGAGGTCCTGGCCTTAGAACAATATAGATCATTTCAAATTGAATTGCACCATTCTTATATAAAGCTATTACAATTATACCAACTTCCCCATGTTGTACCCATACCTATATATACATTGTTATCATTATCTCTCCTTTATTTAACTATATCCATTATCATAAGTTAGTTCTTTTTTATTAATCTTTATATGTAACCAAACCATTTCTCATCTTCCTTCCATAGGTACCATTCAATATTCATATCCAATTACTACTTGTTATATCAATACATATGTATACATTATTATCATTTTCAATTGTTTATTTAACCATATCTATTGTCACTAAATTTCACTAAGTCCAACTAGTTTTAAATTAAACACTTTCATCTATCAGCCTGTATCTTTCCAGTAGCGAAACAGTCTCATATCTTCTGCCATTTGTGGCATCAGTCCTCTAATCGTCTCCTTAATCAAGTTTATATGGACTCTTCTTTGCAATTCATTGTTTATTGATTCTCTCATGTAGTTTCGATGCCCTTCTTCTTTTTCCTTAATCAGCTTGTCTTTAATTGTCAGTGTTGTTATCGATGGTGTTACTAATAAAATGTCTCCCTTTAAATCCATGTTCTTTTATTTTTTCTTCTTCTGTGTCTTGCCATCTAGAGTAGGGTTCCCATCCATCTAGTTCCCCTTTCCATATTCCCCTTTTTCCATTTCCAGACAGAAACCATTCACCATAGATGTCAGCAGATTTGATTTCTTTGCAGTCATTTTTCTCTTTATTGCTTGAGACTCTACCCTCTATTTTTCCCATTTGATAAGCATCTCCATCCTTTTCATCATATTTTTCTGTTAGGTGCTCTAATTTTTCAAATGTATTTGATAGTTTCTATATTACAAACTACCTCTTGCAAGCTGACAGTTTCTGTTGTTGGAAATAAGACATTGTTTCCAGCTGTTAAAACACTGCTGCTCTGACTTGGAAGATTTTTACAAGGTTACATCTAGGTTCACCATGAGATTTCTGGTTAAGGATATACTTCAAAGGAATACTTGTCTAAACAAATGGTGCTTTACTTCTTATCACTTTCTATAAACAAACTGTGAGACTTTAAAGTTCCAGACTAGGATGATCAGTAGTGAAAGTAAAAGTATTTTGTTTTCAATACTCAAGTTTCCAGTCTTCGAGTAGCAGTGTTATCTCTCCCTTTGTTGTTACAATTGTTGCAATTCTCTTTGTTCTTTTTGTATCTTTTAATATTCCAAGTTTAAAAAGTCAAATTCTTACATGAAATAGAGAAGAGTAAAAGGACATGTAGTGATGAATAAGGAGAAGTTTAGTCCGTAGGTTGTGAAAATAATAGTAAAAATTATAGAAGAAGAAAACTTGATCCATTCATTTCAAACGGTTTGCATAAATTGCATCCATGAAAATAACATTTAAAAATTAAGATAACACACTGACCAAAACCATCCAAAGCTTAATTCCACCGCCTTTTTTCTTTTATTCTTAGATTTAAATTAGCTTTAAGTTTTTTATAGGCAGGCTCTTTTAAAACGGATACAAATTCCTCACCAGCTGTAAACACTTTCTCTTCCGTTTCCTTCCATTTTGGAGCCATCCCTACTTTGTCAGCCTGAGCTTTTAACGCCAGATGAGAGACCTTCTCCTGCTTCAATCAGGGACTTTGCAATGTCTCTGTGATCAGCAGAACGTAGTCTTCCTGTTCACCATCTCTACGGGACGGTTTAGGTCCGATTGGACCACCCAGCGATAAAAGTATTGGCGGCGATCTCGGAGCATCGAGATCGGGCAACCATTTTGTAGCGATTTAGGCTCCTCCTCTGGGAAGCAGAAATTTTGAGTAGTTCGGAGAACTGGTAAATTCCACCTCTGACTGGCCCCGCCCCCATCTATACTCTGTTTCCCAAATCCCTGCTAATCGGGAGGAAATGGAAATTTTACAGTATCCTTTACTGTATCCCCTGCCACGCCAACCAAGCCACGCCCACAGAACCTGTAGTAAAAAAAATGAATCCCACCACTGGATTGGAAGAACTTCACTGATAACAGAGTTAGAAATATCATTGAACATTCTAAAGCAGCCAAGAGGAGGCTGCTACTCTCTAATTAATTCAACAGATCACTTTATATGGCAGCTCATTAACCACTAATTGAAACAGAATCTTAAGATATATTAGTGCTATATGTTTACTGAAGTCTCTGAGTGGTATCTAGGTCTTCAAGATAAAACAAATAATACAGTATTGTGTTCATACTCTTTTCAGTAAGAGGACAGACCAATCAATTCTAGGCCTTCTTTAAAAAAGAAACAATGATATATTACTTAAATCCCAAATTCCAGGTTTTTCACTTCGGCAGACCTCTGAAACATCATTATTATTAATGCTGGAGCAACAAGAATAATACACACAAGTAAATCAGTACAAAATTAATCAGCAGCAGAATAAATGAAATTTTTCCTTTGTGTACTCTTAAATCAGGAACAAGGACTACTTTAGGCTGAGTGACTGAAACAATAAAGCATCACCATTTGTATTAAATACTAGCTGGATACCCATGCTTGGCTACGAAACCATGTGATCGGGCTATCCCCCAGGCCGGATGAGTCACGCGCTGGCCACGCCCATATAAGGCAACTGGCAGTTGGAACAGAGTTCCTTTCATGTGGGGAGGGGGAGTAGAACATCTAATTCCTTAGCATCGACATGTTTTAATATAATACTGTATAAGAAATACTGATGATCTGATAGTCATTTCAAAAAAATCCTTTCTTAGAGAGCACCTGGAAGCCAAGAGGAACATACAGGCCGAATTTCAACTTTGTAAGCTTTACAATTGTGGAGATTTTGTGATGAGTGAACAGTATTTGGCTTTTATATAGAGAGATTATCTTGGTAGATGAAAAGTGGCTTAAAGGATATAAGCCATGTTAATCAGCAAGAGTGCAGATGAATTGTAATTAGTACAATTTATCAAGCAAAAGATTTAGGGTAACTATAGGTTGTCCTCAGTGGTGGGTTCTGGATTCCGTTCCAACCGGTACGGTTGGAATGGCCTTGGCATCACCCACATGCATGCGTGCGGTGCGCGGACACACGCATGCGTTGTAGCTGGAAACGATGCATCCGCAAGTCTCTGTGACACTCTAGCTGCTCAGAGGAGCGTCGCGTAGATGCTGTACACGCCATGCGCATGCACGGAAGCACCAACAGCTTTAAAACATGGTAAGGAGCGCGGGTGGGTGGGCCCTCCGGAGCACCGTACCGGAACGGTATCCGGTGCTTCAGGCTGGCTCCGGTACATTCGTACCGGGGCGTACCGCCTGCAACCCATCACAATTTGTCCTCCCTTTATTCATGTAACAACTGAAGTTAACGATAGTGCTGAAACAAGTCACTTATGACTAATCCTCACACTTATGACTATTGCAGCAGCTCCCATGTCATGTGTTAAAAATTTGGGTGTTGGGTAACCGGCATGTATTTATGACAATCACAGCATCCCAGGGGCATTTGATTGCCATTTGTAACCTTCCTAGGAGCCTTCTGACAAGCAAAGTTAGTGGGAGAAGCCAGATTTGTTTAATGACCATGTGATTCGCTTAACAGCCACGGCATAAAAGTTTGTAAAATAAGGTACAACGTACTTAACCACCACATCAGTTAGGGAGCAAAGTTTCAATTCCAAGTGTGGTTGTAAGTCAAGGACCACCTATTATTTCTAGCATTCATTCAGATTCTAATTTTTTAAATGTTTCCCCCCTAACATTAAAGCTCCTGCAGGCGATCCATTGTAAAGTTTAAGATTTAAAATGGATTTCTATATATCCCTCGCATTTGTGTCTATTCTGACTAAGGGTTGTCCTTTTGATTTCTACTTAAATGCTCACTACAGGAAGATAAATTTCACAACTGATGCTTTTACAATTTTGCTAACAGTTTTTACAAGCACACCTTTAGGCAAATTTTAATCCTTGTGATGAGATCATGATTCCTTCACAGTTAATTGAGATAAAATGATCCAGAAGTTCATGGAATCATTCTGTGTCAACCACGAAGACATTCTTTGTCATTTGATGGGTAGAAATGCCAGAACTGTGCATAAAATGGACCTAGCAATAAATAGCACTTAGACTTATATACCGCTTCCCAGTGCTTTATAGCCCTCTCAGAGCAGTTTACAGAGTCAGCCTATTGCCCCCAACAATCTGGGTCCCCATTTTACTGACCTCAGAAAGATGGAAGGCTGAATTAACCTTGATCTGGTCAGAATCGAACTGCTGGCTGCATAGTTTGGCAATTTTAAAATGGTAGTTAAATCCATATAACTGATCTGTAATCCCATTTAGCCCTTCAGGCTCTGACTTGAGATTGATGAGTTTTTATAATGCTTACTATAGATATAGGTTGAGTGGTGTGGTGGCCTAGTGGTGAAGATGCTAGCCTCTCTCTCAGAAAGTTGAGAGTTCAATCCTAGGTAGCAGCAGATATTTCCCTCCTAGGATGCTGAGAAAAAAATATCTGCTGCGAACTTCGCTTAGATGTCAGGAAGGGCAGCCAGCCAGTAAATGCTCAGCTACATCCAGTTGCCCCGACTCTCCCCCAAATTAAGGGATTACAGGGTTATGAAAAGGGAGTTACTGTAAATATAGGTCCAGAAATAGAAATCTAATAAAAGGTACCTCTTCTTAAAACAAATACATGCTGCCACAATTTTCGAATGAAGTCTTATAGGAGTCTTGTCTGGCTATAAATGAGATTCAGGTTCTGCAAATAGGCCTACTGTGTTTCCCCCAAAATAAGACAGGGTCTTATTTTCTTTTGACCCCTGAAATAAGCACCTGGCCTTATTTTCGGGGAGATCTTATTATTTTTGAGGTGCAGGAGGTGGTGAGCATGGTCACCTCATGGCTGCTTCTGTGTTTAAATATTTTCGGGGAGGGCTTATTTTTGGGGAGGGCTTATTTTAGCACATGTGCTCAAAAGTCTGATTGGGCTTATTATCCAGGGAGGTCTTATTTTCAGGGAAACGGGGTATTCAATAGAAGTGCAGCCCCATCAGGTTATTGAACAAGGAGCTCTTAGGAGGAGATAAGTAAACTTGATTTGGGAAGATCTGAATCAAATCCAGGTCTTCAAATGCTTAACCTTTTTATTGCTCTTCATGTTGCCAGACCATTAACTGGGGACATCAGCGTATCATTGCAAAAATTTTGGAGTGTAAAAAATAGCCGAGAGGAGTTTGTTTTCTTCCAGGTATTCAGGTTTCCCTGGCAATTATAGACGTTAGAGATGTAGATAATCTGGAATTTAAAACAAAGAAAGAAATTAAGATGACCTAATCTGACCTTGATTGGATTTTTGGTATTCTGTACAGATTACAGTGGTTCTATGGCCCGCAGATGGTGTACACTAATATAGTCTAAAACTAGTATATATAACATCAGTATAATCTAGCATTTTTCTGTAGGAAGCATACCCGATGTTTGTACATTTCAAGGCACCTATATTTCCCTAAAGAATGGTGATCAGACTATTCCCCTTAGGTACCCCACCTCCTTGAGGTATTCTGTGAAACACATATATCCTTAATTTCTTTATAAGTCCTTTATATGCCCGTATGTAATTTGCTCGGACAGTACGGCGAGGGACTGTTGTGGCCTGTTAGCTTCTGACCCTTCCAGCAGTGGAATCAAATCAGGGGGAGGCGTGGGAGTCAGGGTCAGCCTCAAGGCAATCTGAGAGCTCCGAGGGGGAAGAGGGAATGGAGCTGGCAGAGAGAGAGAGAGACGGAGGTGGAGCCTGGGCTCTCCGTCAGCCCCCAGATGGAGAGTCAACAGCTTCCAGGCCTGGAGGTGGCTGATAAGGAAGAGGAGGAACAGCTGGCTCCAGTGCCTGACTCGCCGCTGTGCAGAAGGCAGAGGAGAGGAGAGCACTGGAAATCTATGGGCTGGTCCTTGGGATGGAAGAACCACCCCTGCTAGCGAAGCCCCACCCTAGCTCTGGGGATCAAAGGCAGGGGGCGGAGATGAATAGATGTGGCAGACAACTGTTCATCTCCCTGCCAGGCAGACTTGTTAGCCTGCGGTGAGAAAGAAACTTTTTGCTTTCTGCTCCTAATAAAGGAATCATCACTTCAACCACAGAGGGTTTGTCGTGTTTGGGGAGCTGGGTCAGAACACCGTCAAACTTTTCGGAAGCATAGCAGGACGCTTAACTTTGAGAAGGTATACAAGTAGATAGTTTGTCAGGTTCTTGCACATTTTCCACTGGCGTTGCAATAATGTCTTGGCTGCCGGACAGCCACCTTGGAGATTATGACAGATGAGGGCAATTACGATCTGATCTTTTCAATCCTCTCCAATAAACTTTATAATACCAAGCTAGGAAATTGTTGGAGGTGTCCTTTATGAACGCCTCAGAAATGTCTACGAGAAAGTGCCCAGTGCCGCTTTTATCGGGCGGAATTATTAGATAATTGCTTTAAAATCTAGATTGGTTCCTCGGAGATCAAGAGTGACAAATTGGTCTATAATCCAGCCCCTCAATTTTAGACACTTCCTGGATAAAACATAATCGCAATATTGGTGGGAAAGACAGTGTAATAATACGCCATTGCACCTGCAGGAATCCTCTTCGGTGCTTTTCGCCTTTCTTCCCTTCTTTCCTTTATTGCAATCCTCGATTTAACAATCCTAATTGGGGACGGGACTTTCTGTATCGAAATGATGTGGTCATAAAGCGTGACATCACGTCACCATAGTGCTTAGTGACGGAAATCCTGGCATTTGCGGTTGCTGTCATAAGTCCAGCTGCATGGGTCATTGTGGGGAATGCTGGCTAAAGTGTTTTGACCCAGCCTTCACAAGTAGTGATAAGATGTTTACTCATGAGTAAAACCAACCCCTTTTGATCACAGGGTCTTTCTTTTATTTACAGGGATAAAGGGGGAAAAAAATCAAACATAAGTAGTCCCAACAAACCAGGGTTTATCCAAGACATCCGAATTGCTTGCTATATTCTAGAATCAAACTCTTGTCTGAGAGAGCCAGTCACTCCCAAACTCCTCCTATTTATTTCCTAGCCAGGGAAGGGCTGGCTAGCGTCTGCGTCTGCTTTGCCCTGAGAGCTGGCTGATTGCTTTCCTTTGCTCTCCTCTCCTCTCTGTGCATATCTGTATCTGGGATGGGCTCCCACCGTTCCTCCCCCCCCCCGACTTGGCTCAGACCTTGAAGACAGCTGCCTCTCCACCTGGGGGAGGGACAGAAGCCCCCGGCTCTGACTCTGACTCTCATGCTGTTTCCTTATCAGAGGCTCCCAAAGGCTCCGAACCCCGCCCGGGCCCTCCCTTTCCCTCAACCTCCTCCTCATCTGACTCTATAGCAACGGTCACCAACTAGTGATCCATGGACCACTGGTGGTCTGCGGGAAAATTTTGGTGGTCCACTAAAAAGTTATTTGCATTTTTTATATTGCACTAAATCAGGGCTCCTCAACTACGGCCCCTGGGATGGATACGTGCAATGAACACGTATCACGTGTTTTGCTGCAGAGAGTCTCCCCATTTGAGATCTTTTTGTATGGGTCAGAGGGGGGCAAAAATTCTTACTTGGGGTCTGCTTCAGCTACTGGTGCGGGGCTTTTGGCAAAAGCTGGAGGGAAGGGCCACTGTTGGCAAAGAACCAGAGGGCCTTGTTCCAGTGAAACTATTATCATGGCCTGGAACTGGCTGCTCATCTCAGCCCACTGAGCCTCCAGGCGCCGGCACCTGGCCTTGCACTCCCACAGGTATTCCCTCTGCTTGGAAAGCCTATGCTCGTAGTCCTCATTGAGGTGCTTCTGCTGAGCGGCCTTGTCGGTCAGATCCAATTTGAACTGAACTGTTTTGCCAACTCTTTCTCATGGTGGCTGCTTAACTTCAGCAACTTAACTTGACCAAAATTGCAGTCACAGTCAGAAGTCGAGGACTGCTTGTATTGGCAGAAATGCATCTCATCACTGTTTCCGATTACTTCCCTGAGGTGGTGCATGTTTGCCGCGGGATCAGAGGTGGGTTTCAAAAAAATTTCGAACCTACTCTGTGGGTGTGGCCTCATTTGTGGGAGTGGCTTGCCAGCCATGTGACCTGGTGGGAGTGGCTTGCCGGCCATGTGTTCTCTCTTTCTCTCTCTCTCTCTCTCTCTCTCTCTCTCTCTCTCTCTCCTTCCTTCCTTCCTTTTCCCTCACTGTCCCTTTTTCCTTTTTTTCTTTCATCTCTCCCTCACTTTTTCTTTCTTTCTTTTTTCTTTCTTTCTTTCTTTCTTCCTTTATTTCTCTTTTTCTTTCTCTCTCTGTGTGAGTCAGTCTGTCTGTCTGTCTGTCTGTCTGTCTCTGTGTGTGTGTGTGTGTGTCGGTGGGTTTCAAAATTTTTTGCAACCTCTTCTGTAGGTGTGGCCTGCTTTCTGGTGGAACCTCTTCTAACCAGTTCGGTAGATTTGACGAACCGGTTCTACCGAACTGGTGTGAACTGGTAGGAACCCACCTCTGCGCGGGATCTACAAAACGTTCCATAAAAGTTGCTGAGTAAATTCTTTCTCTTTTCCATTGTAGCATGGCTATACAAGTCGACAAATTCACCTTCGAAAGTTACCCAGACTCGCCCGGGGAAAGAGCACAATATGCCAATCCAAAGCAGCTGGAAGAAGAGAGAAAGCACGCAAAAAGCCTGGAGATCAACAACAAGTTAGACATTGTCTGGAAAATTATATCCTTTTCCCCCGCCCCCTCCCAGAAATTCTCAAGTCGAGCAATGAGCTTTAATTCGTTTCTAGGAATGCATATGAAAAAGACAGGGTTTAAAATGGAGCATTTCACATAATCACAAACTTTTAAACTAATTTTAACTGATTTCTCTTTTGGTTTCTTTCTAAGCTCCTTCAGTTGAGAATTCCACACAGCTTTTATTTTATTTTTTTAAACAATGAAGAACTAAGGTGTGTGTGTTTTTTATGAACGTTGGCATAACTCCGAGTCTTCCAAGATGTCCCTTTGAGAATATCAGTAATAAAATAGAATCTGACTCCTGACCGCAATCCATGGGATAGAAGGAGAAGAAATATGATTAGAGAGATGCTAGAAATACTTGCTCTGACCCCAGAGGCATTAAAAGTGGCAGACATAGCTTTAATGGAAAGCACAGTGTTAAGTGCAGGAAATCAGGAGTAAGAATAAGAGAGATGGAAGAACAATTGAGGTCTTCTAGTCTAACTCCCTGCTCAGGCAGGAGACACTGGCCTATACCATTTCAAACAAGTGACTGTCTAGTCTCTTCTTAAAAACTTCCAGTGTTGGAGCAGCCACAAGTTCTGAAGGCAATTTGTTTCACTGGTTAATTGTTCTAACTGTTAGGAAATTTCTCCTTAATTCTAGATTGGTTTTCTCCTTGCTTAGTTTCCATCCATTGCTTCTTGTTGTGCCTTCTGGTGCTCTGGAGTATAGGTTGACCCCCTCTTCTTTGTGGCAACCCCATAGATATTGGGACACTGCTATCATGTCACCCCCTAGTCCTTCCTTTCATGAAACTAAACATACCCAATTCCAGCAATCGTTCTTTATATGTTTTAGTCAAGATGACTTACATGAATACATGTTTATTGCATGCTAACACACTCTACAAGAATCTGAACTATTAATGATGAAAGCAAATTAGCAGTAGATAAGAGTTCACAGAATTCAAAGTGGGCTGGACTTTGATTTCTTGTGGGCACAAAGGGATTCGAGAAGTGGTGAAGTTCAATTTTTTTACTATTGGTTCTGTGGCCATGGATCGGTGGACATAGCAGGGGAAGGATACTGCAAAATCTCCATTCCCACCCTACTCTGGGGCCAGCATTTGCTGGTTCTCCAAACTACTCAAAATTTCCACTACTGATATGTGAATTCCTCTCATTCACATGCAGCAAAGGCCTGGTGAACAGTCTTTCAAAGATGAATTTATGACCACAGACCTTATCTAGCTTGGAAAGCTGCCATGTAAATATTTTCCAAACGAGGTGCTGTGCAAGGAAAGACTGGGCACAGAGTCTCTGAGATTCACGGACAGATCTTCACACTCCTGAAATGAATGAATGAACGAACAAACGAACGGTTTCCTGCAAAATCCCACTCCCCTTCCGCTCCTCTTTTATTTCCTATGGGCCATCCACCATCCTCCTGTGACTTTGCTCCCAAGTCAACCCTGATTTCTGAGCTGTTCTTTTCTTCTGGCAACTCTGTGCATGCACACACTGGGAGCAGGCCCCAGCTGTTCTTCTGCCTCATTTATCTCTGACTCTGAAGGTAACTGATAACTGCCAGATGTCCTTGGCCCCATCTCTGCCTCTGACACAGAGCCCTCATCTGAGCCTTCCCCAGACTCCAGGACTGGCCCAGGTTCCTCCCCAACCTCCTCACTGTCTGACTGTGCTGCCAGCTCCACTGGCTGCTGGCAGGCCACAACACTTATACTACTTGGAGGACCCTGAATAGGCTGAGAGTCGGAGTGCTTAAGTGCAAAACCAATATGCTCGAGCGGTGACTCTTAGCAGATAACAACGTGCAGGTGTGAATGTGGAGAGAGTGAGACGCAGAGGCTTGTCTATTTCCTGCTATCTCCTGCCTGTTACCAGAAAACATGTACTGATAATGGCTTATTTTTGGCCAGCGGGAAAAAAAACCAAGGAAGTGGCTTCATTCTGGCACTTTAAAGTTTGATCTAGACAAGGAAAAAAGGAGGAGGAGGAGGAGGAGATAAAAGAGAAGGAGAGAAGGAGAGGGAGAAGAAGAGGATGATTTTGTGAGAACCAAGCTTTCTTGGTTATTCTTTGGAGGCTTGATAGCGCCTCCGCTATCTTTTACATCAGGGGTCTCCAACCTTGGGCGCTTTAAGCTTTGCGGACTTCAACTCCCAGAATTCCTTAGCCAGCTGGCTGAGGAATTCTGGGAGTTGAAGTCCGCAAGGCTTAAAGCGCCCAAGTTTGGAGACCCCTGGTTTACATAACAGTTCTTTGTAGCCTGGGAATTTCTGGATTCCATCTCTACCATCTCAATCAATTCATAGTATTTATTCAGTCAACGACCAGCAAAAACGCAAAAGAACAGAAACAGAATGAAACGAACAAATGCAACAATGCAATAACAGTCAGCAAAATAAATCACGAAATGTAACAGTTACTGGTGTCAATGGAGAACTCTCCGTCATCCAGGTCACGATTGCCCCAAAGGTGCTTTTTCCAAAAGCAGCTGGACTTTCTTGGGGTTTTTTTTCCCCCTTGAAAACATTTCGCTTCTCGTCCAAGAAGCTTCTTCAGTTCTGGCTCAGTTACATCCCATACAAACGATTAGGTAAGGTGTATCAAACCAAAAGTAATTTTTAAAACCCAAGATAAAAATGTCTTTAACCAAGTATATCGTGCTTTCAGTGCAGCAAAACAAAAATGTAGCTACTGCTCAGGTAATGAGTGGTTTTAGATTAGATTAGATTAGATTTAATAAATTTATAGGCTGCCCAATCCCGAAGGACTCCGGGCGGCTTACAACAATACATTTAAAAAATAGAAAAGTTAAAAACACAGAAACATAGATTAAAAAAGCCACAACATACACCCAGTCTAATTGGGGCTGGACCTCAGTTATGAGGTCAACAGCCCAGGGCCTGCCGGAATAGCCAGGTCTTAATAGCCTTTCGGGAAGGCCATGAGAGTGGGTAGGGTCCGGATCTCTGGGGGCAGTTTATTCCAAAGAGTCGGAGCGGCTACAGAGAAGGCCCTCCCCCGGGTGGTTGACAGCCGACATTGTCTGACTGACGGCACCCGGAGAAGGCCTACCCTGTGCCATCTTATTGGTTATTGGGAGGTATGTGGCAGAAGACGGTCTCGCAGATATCCGGGTCCTAGGCCATGTAGGGCTTTAAAGGTAATGACCAGCACCTTGAATTGCGCTTGGAGACCAATAGGAAGCCAGTGCAACTCGCGGAGGATAGGTGTGATGTGGGTGTACCCAATATCGCTCGCGCGGCTGCATTCTGGACTAGCTGTAGTCTTAGTTGTAGTTTTAAGTTCTGAAGGAGAAGGTTCATGTAAAATTTATTTGGCCACTCACCCGTTGCTGCTCTTACAAATCATAAGTAAGCAGGCAATTATTTTGAACCGTTGGAGCAGAAATCAGTGAGAGGAAATTGGCTTAGGTAGAAAGAATGGGCGAGCTGGTTGAAGTAGCTTTGCAGACCGATTTTGCCCACGGCCCCGAAATCAAATGAGTAGGAATCTTGTGGTGTGTGTAAGACAAACAAATCATAGTTAGGAAGAGCTTCTGCCCAACTTCTTAGGATAAAACACTACATATCGGGACAGGGGTCTCCAACCTTGGCAACTTTAAGCCTGGCGGACTTCAACTCCCAGAATTCCCCAGTCAGCAAAGCTTTGAAGTCCGCCAGGCTTAAAGTTGCCAAGGTTGGAGACCCCTGTATTGGAACATTATATAGCGTTTCTCCTTCAAATAAGGGGATATCTTTTTAGGTTTCTAATAATAAATTTTTTAACATTCTTATTTAAATAAGAACCTCTAGCAATTCCCCCCCCCCAAAAAAAAACTATTCAACTTCCAATATTGGAAAGCTGCTACATCTGAATGTAGCATGTGCTAATGGCATCTGCTGTTGTCTGTGGAGCAGAATGTTGTTTCTGCTATTCAGCGTTTGAGCAGATGGCCGACAATTTTTAGACTGGTTAATATTCTTCAGCCCTTTCGTTGGATTAATATTTTCTAAATATTTAATAGGTAGTTCAGATTTTAGTGCTCTGCACGGAGGAGTTTTCCCAAATGAAAGGGCAATTTTGGTGAGGAAATTTGGCTGGGATTTTGAAAGAGAAAAGCACTTGTACTCAGATGCAAATTGAAAATTCACAATTTAGAAAAAAGCGCCTGATGTGGATGGGGGAAAAAAAAAAGCTCTAGGGTTTACCCCTTTTCTGTTTTTTTATTTATTTTTAAATATGTCTGTAGAAGAATGCCATAAGCTCCTGAAACTCCTCCCACTTCCCTTTTAGACTATTGGATGAGATATGATTGCTGGTATAAGGTGCGATAATCGGGCAGTGTTCTGACCTAAACTTCCTGAAAAAGCATACATCACACTCTTAGTCCGAAAAACCCTCTTTTATTTAGACATCATTCACAGCCCATAATGAGTCCCAAATAGTTGTAAAGAGTCCTACAGTAGGCTGCCAAAATCTTTCAGGATGAGGCTGATAAGCACCCACCTTTATCTTCCTTGAAACGCTGCCAAAGACTTAATTGGCAATTAGCTTAGCAAGGCCACACGGAGCACAGAGTCAAAACAGAGCTTTAGAAAGTAAACTGACCAGCATGAACCAAGTTGCTTCCTGCAAAGGCTCATGTGCCTTTGCTCCTCCTTTATGTCCTATGGGAGGGGCCAATCACCTCCAAGCCTTACTCCCAACTCTGTGAAGAGTCCGACAGATGTCTGCTCGAGTTGCCACAGTCTTTCAGGATTATGTTGATAAGCACCACCTTTATCTCCCTTGAAATGCTGCCAGAGACCTAATTGCCAATTCGTTTGGCAAGGCCAAATGTAGCACAGAGTCACACAGGACTTCTCAGAGCTTGAACCGACCACGTGAACTAAGTACTTTCTGCAAAGGCTCATGTTTGTATGCTCCTCTTTTATGTCTTATGGGAGGGGGCCAATCATCTCCAAGCCTTACTCCCAAGTCGCTCCTTTTGTCTTAATGGTTCTTGCCTTCTGGCAGCTCTGTGCATGCGCACACTGGGAACAAGCTCTCCCTGTTTCTCTGCCTCGCTGATGTCAGACTGAGGCTCTGGAGGCAGCACATCCACTACCAGATGGCCCTGGCCCCCTCTCTGCCTCCGACGCAGAGCCCTCATCAGAGCCTTCCCCAGACTCCAGGACTGGCCCATGTTCCTCCCCAATCTCCTCGCTGTTCGACTCTGCTGCCAGCTCCTCAGGCTGCCGACAGACTACAACAGGAAACAAGGTGGTTCAAATGACTATGGATTTATTACAATTAACTAATGGAAAGCTTGCCTTCAACGAATCGAACTGAAAATAATCATTAATGGCTCAGTGGCTAAGACGCTGAGCTTGTCGATCAGAAAGGTCGGCAGTTTGAATCCTTAGCGCCGCTTAACGGAGTGAGCTCCCGTTACTTGTCCCAGCTTCTGCCAACCTAGCAGTTCGAAAGCACATAAAAAATGCAAGTAGAAAAATAGGAACCACCTTTGGTGGGAAGGTAACAGCGTTCCTTGTGCCTTCGGTGTTTAGTCATGCCGGCCACATGACCCCGGAGTTTATTAGATCAGCCACTGCCTCTCTGCCTGGATTATATTTAAAATTTGTTCCCTGTTTGTTTGATTTTTTTCCCTTTAATGTGGGGAATAGAAATTTAACGACTACGTAAAATTTAATCATAAAGCATTCCGTGCGCCTTTGGCATTCAGTCATGCCGGCCACATGACCATGGAGATGTCTTCAGACAATGCTGGCTCTTTGGTTTTGAAATGGCCCCCTAGAGTCGGGAACAACTAGCACATATGTGGGAGGGGAACCTTTACCTTTACCTGAACCAGTTACGAAAATTAAACTTTAATTGTTCAATTAAATTTCATTATTTCATTATTAGCTTGAAATATACTTTGCCATTGGTGGTTATTTAGCCCAGACATTAAAATTATCACCCTACATCATGATTCTTGAGTCTCGAAAGCCCATTATATTTTTGAAAAGGTGGGAATTGTTCTAATGATAGTTGAGTGGGGACAAGTACTTTATCCCGTCTCCAGGGTTGTCAAAACATCATGTCTCTAAATAGCATGAAACCATATTCCCCCGAGTTTATACCTGCAGTTTTTCTTGACGCTCTCAAATGACTGAACAAAGAAACACGAAAACCCCAAAGGAAGGATTAGATAGGAAAAACATGGGAAGGTTATTATGTGGCAACAATAGCAGCATAAATCTATGAATAAATTATATTAATGCTGAAGAAAGAGTGAGAGCAAACGCCCTCAACAAATGGATTCAGCAAGATGACAATTTATTTGGTATTTTTGTTTAGGTTTGCACACAGTGCCTGGACCCCCATTTTGTTGAGTTTTGAATTTCTTTTTTTTTAATACATTATGAATCTTCCAGTTGGAATCAAGTACAGGTGGTCAATACAGTACAATAGTAGAGTTGGAAGGAACCTTGGAGGTCTTCTAGTCCAACCCCCTGCCTAGGCAGGAAACCCTATACCATTTCAGACAAATGGCTATCCAACATCTTCTTAAAGACTTCCAGTGTTGGGGCATTCACAACTTCTGGAGGCAATTTCTGTTCCACTGATTAATTGTTCTAACTGTCAGGAAATTTCTGCTCAGTTCTAAGTTGCTTCTCTCCTTGATTAGTTTCCACCCATTGCTTCTTGTCCTGCCCTCAGGTTCCTTGGAGAATAGCTTGACACCCTCTTCTTTGTGGCAACCCCTGAGATATTGGAAGGCTGCTATCATGTCTCCCCTGGTCCTCCTTTTCATTGAACTAGACATACCCAGTCCTTGACTTATGACCACAGTCAAGCCCCAGTTGCTAAGCAAGACATTTGTTAAGTGTGTTTCACCCCATTTTACGACCTTTCTTGCCACAGCTGCTAAGAAAATCACTGCAGTTGTTAAGTTAGTCACCTGGTTGTTAAGTGAATCTGGCTTCTCCATTCACTTTGCTTGTCAGAAGATCGCAGAAGGTGGTGACACTGCGACTGTGATAAATAGGAGTCGTTGCAAAGCCTCTGAATTTTGATCAGGTGACCCTGGGGAATCTGCAAAGGTCGTAACTTTGAAAAATGGTCATAAGTCACATTTTTCAGTGCCCTTGTAACTTTGAATGGACACTAACAACTGTTGTAAGTCGAGGACTATCTCTAGTGCCAAAACTGAGCGTTGTTACGGGCGCCTTTCAGTCAGTGTCGGCTCCTGCCAACTTCCTGGATTAATCCCTGTAGTATTTTTCGTAAACCGTTTGCCATTTCTTGCTTCTTAGGGCTGAGAGAGAATGACTGGCTCAAGGTTACCCATCTGGCTTTGTGCCAAAGGTGAGAGTAGAACTCACAGCCTCCCAGATCGTACTTTGACCACCGCACCAAACGGAGTACAATTTTTTTTTTAAATGGTCCTCAGTTTTGCAAAGTTCACAATGGAAATAAAATCAGGGAATTATAGATAGACCTGTTAATCATTACCAGCATTTTTGTTAGTATAGTTTCTATTTGTCAAACTCTTATTTATTGGTGCTAAAGTGGGACACTTGCTCACCTGTGTTTACTCCTGTGGGAAATTATAAGTGAACCGACTTCTTAATTAAATGTCAGAGGTCAAACTGCACAGCAAAGTGATTAACAGCTGAGAAACAATAGAGGCAACTAATCATTTAGTTGATGTCTGCAAATAAGAGTTGCGTTGAAATTACATGAAAGGAAAAATGAAGTTTGACCACCAGTTTCTTCAACTCTTTTAAAAATGGAGGGATTAAACCAGGGGTGAAATGCTACCGGTTCTGCCAGGTTTGCTGTTACCGGTAGTAACAAATGCTTTTAAAAAGTAAAAAAAAAAGGGTTCCCACTATCTTTCGGCACAGCTGATTGTCACAGGCTGATGAACCTTTTTTTTTACTTTTTTAAAAGCATTTTTTACCATCTATTCACCCAACTGGTAGTAAAAAAATGCTTTAAAAAGTTTTTAAAAGTTCCCACTATCTTTCGACACAGCTGATTGTCACAGCTGATAAACCTTTTTTTCTTACTTTTTAAAAAGCATTTTTTACCATCTATTCGCCCAACTGGTAGTAAAAAAATGCTTTAAAAACTTTAAAAAAAGGGTTCCCACTATCTTTCGACACAGCTGATTGTCACAGCTGATGAAACTTTTTTTCTTATTTTTTTAAAAGCATTTTTTATCACCTATTCGCCCAACTGGTAGTAAAAAAATGCTTTAAAAAGTAAAAAAAATAAGGTTTTGACTATCAGCTGTGCTGGGGAAGTTGGAACCTTTTTGTTTTCTTTTTTAAAACTCTTTTAAAGCATTTTTACTACCTATTAGCCCTAACTAACTCTGTGAGGTTCCTGCTTGTTGCAGGGTCCATTTTGTGTGAAATCCAGCTGCATCTGCATTTTGTCGGAGTCAGTTGTGTAGGAGTCAGTTGTGTGGCTTTTGTGTTATTTTTGTGCAAAGTGTGATAGTTGGTTTTTGAGCTCTCTGTGATGTTCCTGCTTGTAGCAGGGTCCATTTTTTTGTGAAGTCCAGCTGCCCTTGCATTGTGGGTGAGTCAGTTGTGTGGCTTTTGTGTTGTTTGTACGTGAAGTGGGAAAGTTGGGTTTTGAGCTCACCCGGTTACATGACCATGACCGCCAAGCCACGCCCACCCAGTCACATGACCGCCAAGCCACGCCCGCCAAGCCTCACCATGACCAGCAAGCCATGCCCACAGAACCGGTAGGAAATTTTTTTAGATTTCACCACTGGATTAAACTAATTTAGTTCAGCATTTCTACAATTATTGCTAATAAATGGGGATGCAGGTACTCTTTGACTCAAAACAGTTTGTTTAGTGACTTTGAAGTTACAACAGTATTGAAAAAAGTCTTATGACCATTTTTGGTCTCATATTTACGATGGCTGCAATGTCCTGGGGTCACTGGATGCCCTTTTGCAATCTTTTGACAAGAAAGTAAACCAGATTCATTTAACAACTGTCCTACTAACTTAAGAAGGGCAGTGATTCACATAACGACTGTGAAAATGGGGCAAAACTCAGTTAACAACTGTCTCACCTAGAAACAATTTTGGGGCTCAATTGTG
The DNA here is from genome assembly GCF_009769535.1 of Thamnophis elegans. NCBI lineage: Eukaryota > Metazoa > Chordata > Lepidosauria > Squamata > Natricidae > Thamnophis > Thamnophis elegans. The sequence goes on along the minus strand of NC_045548.1, from coordinate 75,741,119 downwards.
GCCGTAGGTTGAGGACTCCCCGTAGTGATACAAAATCAACTTTCGGTCATATATTCAAATATTTCTACTTTACAGGACATTTAAGAATTTGGAAAGTTTCTGCCAGTGAGAAAACATGAAATCTCCCTGTCTGTTGTTCTATCGTTGTTGTGCTCAGAGATGGTATTCAGCCAGCTCTGACCAGTTCTGGCGAACCGGTAGCGGAAATTTTGAGAATTTGAAGAACTGGCAAATACCACCTCTGACTGGCCCCTCCCCGATCTATTCGCTGCCACCCGAGTTCCAGCCGATTGGCTGGGTCTTATTTTGTTGCCCTGCACAGAACGGAACTGGAAAGCTGGTTAGTAGGTTGAGCAGGGAATGGGGATTTTATAGTATCCTTCCTGGAGTGGGGTGAAAATGGAGATTTTACAGTATCCTTCCCCTGGAGTAGGGAGGGAATGGAGATTTTACAGCATCCTTCCACTGGAGTGGGGTGGGAATGGGGATTTTACAGTATCCTTCCCCTGGAGTGGGGTGGAAATGGAGATTTTACAGTGTCCTTTCCCTGGAGTAGGGAGGGAATGGAGATTTTACAGTATCCTTCCCCTGGAGTGGGTTGGAAATGGAGATTTTACAGTATCCTTTCCCTGGAGTGGGGTGGGAATGGAGATTTTACAGTATCCTTCCCCTGGAGTGGGGTGGGAATGGAGATTTTACAGTGTCCTTTCCCTGGAGTAGGGAGGGAATGGAGATTTTACAGTATCCTTCCCCTGGAGCGGGTTGGAAATGGAGATTTTACAGTGTCCTTTCCCTGGAGTAGGGAGGGAATGGGGATTTTACAGTATCCTTCCCCTGGAGTGGGGTGGAAATGGAGATTTTACAGTGTCCTTCCCCTGGAGTGGGGTGGGAATGGAGATTTTACAGTATCCTTCCCCTGGAGTGGGTTGGAAATGGAGATTTTACAGTGTCCTTTCCCTGGAGTAAGGAGGGAATGGGGATTTTACAGTATCCTTCCCCTGGAGTGGGATGGAAATGGAGATTTTACAGTGTCCTTTCCCTGGAGTAGGGAGGGAATGGAGATTTTACAGTATCCTTCCCCTGGAGTGGGTTGGAAATGGAGATTTTACAGTATCCTTTCCCTGGAGTGGAGTGGGAATGGAGATTTTACAGTATCCTTCCCCTGGAGTGGGGTGGGAATGGAGATTTTACAGCATCTTTCCCCTGGAGTGGGGTGGAAATGGAGATTTTACAGTATCCTTTCCCTGGAGTGGAGTGGAAATGGAGATTTTACAGTATCCTTCCCCCAGGAGTGGGGTGGGAATGGAGATTTTACTGTATCCTTCTCTCAGGAGTGAATGGGGATTTTGCAGTATCCTTCCCCAGCCACGTCCACAGAACCGGCAGTAAAAATTTTTGAATCCCACCATTAGCATGCTCCATAGGAATTACAGGTCTAACCCATATTTTGGGGAAGACTTGAGTGGTCAGTAAAGATTTAATAGTGATCACATCCTTGATGTTAGAGTAGTTTTGTCCCTTCCTATGATATCTGGATTACTTGACTCAGAATAAAGAACACGACTCAGATTTCTCTTCGGCACCAATTGCTTATCCAATGAAGCCGTCCTGTATGAGTAACAGTTTACTGCAAACATCAAACTTGGTAGCATGCTAAGCCATAATTATAGTTTACAAACAAACCACTTTAGAGCTTATCTAAAGCTCTTTGGTTTAAGCACTGACTACAGCATCTAGGAGCAGCATGGGCTAAATTTCCTAACCCTAGCTTCTTTTTTCCCCATCCAAAGGAAAATATTTGAAGAAGACTTCCTCGGGGTGGGACCTGAGTTCTCACTGTGATCTCCATCCTCTGAAATTCTTGGTACAGATTCTCCCTGAAAGTCTATGTAAGGTGTATTTCTTTTCAGTGTTCCTTAACTCTTACTTACCCCTCTTTGAAGCGTGAAGGGGAGGCCAGCGTGGAAGGGATCCTGAATCAAGTCGTCCTAGATCACCTGCAGTTGGTGCCTCTCCAGTGGGGTGAGTAATGCGAAGACCGATTTTCAAAGTCTTTTTTTTTTTTTTTAAATGGGTTGCTGAAATACTTTGCAAAAAAAAAAAAACACTGGGAAACTTTGTCAAAAGTTGAACGATGCAAAATGCCACTCTGGCTTTTTCGGGTGGGATCGTATATTAAATCATTGTAGCAAAATGGCTTACCGTGAAATTATCGCCTCTATATTTAGTTCATGGAGTCGTGGGGAATCATCCAGAGGAGACATTATTTTCCTCAAAAGCAGTTGCTAAGTGCTGGGATATAGTCTTGCTGTCTGCTCCAATGCACTGTAGGTGTGTTAAAATGCCGTTTTCGGGTACTTTGAATTATATCATGATTGCCAACCTTGTCGGAGTTATGAATTGCTGAGAATGTTCTTTGGTTTTCGGTTTCTACCTGCTGCCCTTTCTAAAATTTGATCTGAGCACTCTGATTTTTTCTTACTGACGGTCCTGGAGTCTTAATTTTGTATATTAACACTATGCAGTCTATCTATGGAATCATGAGGTTGAAGGCAGTATAAACAGCTTTGTTGGTGTTGCTGCTGGACGTAATGTGGTTTTGTTGCCTGACTAGTTAACGATGTTAAGTACAAGGGAGTCTTTTCTTAAAAAACAATCTAAATGGGGCTGGAATTTTGATCGCTAAGTGAAGCGGTGATTAGATGAAACATCAGGTAATAATGCTGGCCATCAACACTCCAATCAACCAATAAAAAAACCCACACCCAACCAGGCACCACATAAATACTACAACCAGAATAGCCCAAAATACACATTCTAGTAGAGAGAAGTTGCCTGAGGATGGCACAACCTGGAAATCTCGGCAGACTAAACCTCTGGTCCCAGTAACTGACCCAAATTGGATCTGGACACATCACATGATCACATTGCTTAGGAATGGAGTTTCAGTATGCCTAGTTGTGGTTGTTAAGCCAGGAACAACCAAAATAGAATAGGATTCTTTATTGGACCAGTGAGATGGGCACACAAGGAATTTGTCTCCAGTGCAGAAGCTCTCAGTGTACATGCCAGAGTTTGTTGCAGCTGTCACATCTAGAAAGCAGACACAGGTAACTGATTGAACAGGATTCGTTCACTTCGCTTTATATATAATATAACACATGAAGTAAAAATACAATACCAAAAAGTAGGTTTTCCAATGTGGTAGTAAATACAAGCAAACCCAGGCAGAGGAGAGAACAGTTTCAGAGCAGAGCAGCAGCCTAGGTTTGAGCTCAGCACAGACTCAGAGCTACAGAGCTAAGCCACGACTCTGTTCATTCACATCCAGACTTTGCTGGACGTGAATGAGCAGAATTCACAGTCAATTAATAAAAGGGTTTTTTATCGGGACAAGGAGTTTGCTTCGTGCTGTTGGGAAGCCTCAGTCAGAACAGGTGCATTGTTATCAGCGGAAAACAGAAGACAGAGAAAGTTAGCCGGGATGTCAAATCACAGAGTGGCAGGTTCGGCAGAGGCAGCTGAGTGCAGGGCAGCCAGAAAGTCGGAGGTGAGTGCCCGCTGGTGGGAGAGTTAGTGGTGAAGTGAAATGACCCTGTGGTCATTAAATGGGGTGGGCTGCCAAGCACCTGAATTTTGATCACATGACTGTGGGGCACCACAATGGCCATAATTTCAGGGACCAGGTATAACTACCGTTTGTTCAGCACCCCCATAGCTTCGAATGTATTGGGAAGCCTGGCAGGGAGGAGGGCTCAAGCCCAGAGCTAGCCTGGAATCACTACACAACCAGAAAGGGTTACGTCCAACCTCCCAAGTTCCTTGGAGCCTTATCTCATTGTTCCCACGAGTAGGCTGCCAGTCGGAGAAGATTCCTACATTACAGGCAGAAGGTAATAAAGTAGTTGGCTCAAACTCCGCATGTGTGGCTCTGCTTCTTTGCACCTGACGAGATTCTCGCTGAGCAAAGATCATTCCACGAAGACCACCGGTAATGTGTTTCCTTGCTCCGAATGCCTTTAAACGAAGTGTTTCGAAGCGTGGCCTTTAATAAAGAAAGATCCTGGGATTTTTGTGTGGCTGTGATCGTTCTGTCATTACTGGGTGTTGATTAGACAGTTTGCTTCGCTCTCTAATTAAAAAGCCCAGAGTTCGTTGACAAATTGTCTTTCAGTAAAATAATCTAGATGGATTGGCACCTGCTGGGGCCCATGACTCTGCATACTGCTTGCCTGCCTACTTTAATAAAGTACCTTTGTCAAATAGGAAAAAGACAACCAATCTTTGTGGACACAAAGTAAGTCAATCAGCACTTGTATTAGTTTGTGATGGCATATGTTCGTAGTGTAGATATAGATATAAGTCATCATGTTTCAGTGGGTCGAACTAGCTGCCTTTTAACATGTGCGGTAAACCTTGTGCAATTGAACAAGAATAATCTTGCTAAAACTTCAAAACCTCAAAACACTTTCCTGAATTTATCCTAAATTTGGCTTTACTGTTAGACACTGAATCTAAGAGATGATGTAATCTTAGAGAGATAAGAGCAATTATAGCAAATCAATTTCAGGTGGGCAAAAGAAAAGAGTTTTCTTCGTCTGATTAACCAAAGGGATGTGTCTACATTTTTAAGTGGAGTTTAAATACTTATTGTAAAAAGTATTAGAGCCGAGGTGGCGCAGTGGTTAGGGTACAGTACTGCAGGCCACTTCAGCTGACTGTTATCTGCAGTTCAGCGGTTCTAATCTCACCGGCTCAAGGTTGACTCAGCCTTCCATCCTTCCGAGGTGGGTGAAATGAGGACCCAGACTGTGGGGGCAATATGCTGACTCTGTAAACCGCTTAGAGAGGGCTGAAAGCCCTATGAAGCGGTATATAAGTCTAACTGCTATTGCTATTGCTAAGTTGCTTTAGTAACAAATCACCAAATCTGTGGAAAGAAGGTACAGAGTGATTCTAACTAAGATTTGGACATTTGTGGTGGAGATGAGACCTGAATATTGACAATTCTCCCGCAGCGCAGAGAGAACAACCGTTCAGGTAAGTCCGATGGTCTATTTCAAGAGGACTCCTATAACATTTAGTAGAAATTAGCAATGGCATCTTCCAATTTTAGCGGAGGATGTCAGGAGAAAAGCAAGCAGAGCTGGAGGTTGGAGTCAAGCGTGTCATAGGCTTAGAGTCATTACGCTACCATAAAAGGTTCCAATTCAACTCCTCTTGAACTCCGTTGACCCTCATCTGACTCCAATTTAATATTGGGCTTTAGTGGACTAGACTCTTGTGTGTAGGTTTGAGCATTAAATCTCCAATTTAATGTATGTTCTGGATCTTTGCACCTGACAGAAGTTTAGAAACATTCTGTCCTAATTTGAAAATCCCTTTAGTCATTCTTTTCAACTGAAGGAGCTAGAAATTTATGAGTAGCCATAAAAGCAGTTAGTGCTTTCAGATGCTGTAGAAGTCATGTTAACTTCTGAAGTTGGGAAATTCTCGGCCCTAATATCTTACCATTCCAACCCAGTGCATCTTCTCAGTCATCCGCAGGGTCCTTATATTAGGGTCATAGCTACGCCAACTGTTCCCTACCTCCTTTTCTGTCCCTAATGAGTGATGGTGGAAGAGTTTGTGCTTCTTGCCCAGATCTGATCTCTGCTGCTGCTAGTCAAGCCACTTCCCTCGAGAAAATCCAAGGAAAGAAGATCCAGATTAACGCTGCCTCATGGTGCTGATTTGATGTAGTGGTGCGGTGGCTTAGAGATGGAACTCTCGCCTCACAATCTGAAGGCTGTGAGTTCGATCCTAGGTAGAGGCAGGTATTTCTCCCTCTGGGCACAATGAGAATATATCTGCTGAACAAAACTCCGCATTGGCGTCAGGAAGGGCATCCGGCCAGTGAACACTCTGCTAGCTTCACTCAGTTGCCCAGACTCCATCCCACAAGGGTTTATGGAGTCGTTAAACGAAGATGATGATGGTGCTGATTTGATGATTGCCTCTGAGTTTCCACCCTTGCTGTATAGATCAGTGTTGGCGAACCTTTTTGGCACCAAGTGCCGAAAAGGTTGCACCGAAACATTGCACGGGCCGCACTCTGGAAGAGCCAAACTTCTGGGTTCTAATGCACCTGCGCAGGCTGATTTTCAGGAATGCCGCACACGTGAAGGGATCACGCTCCAGAAAAGCCGAACTTCTGGGTTCTGGTGCACATGCACACACGACAATCATCTGGCCAGCATGGATGCGCACACCGGTTTTTGGCGCTGCTGCACGTGCGAAGGACAGCTGGTCATTGTGCGCGCATACGTGCCAGAAACCCAGAAGACAAGCAGGCAAGGCTGCGTCTGCCACGTGACATGGCTTCGTGTGCCACTTTGGACACATCTGCCATGGGTTCTCCATCACATCTATAGATACTCCAGTGGGGACAGCAAAGATAGTCTGGCTCAGAACGATCACTTTAAAGAAATGAGAAAAAGGGAGAAGAGATCTTCAACGCTTGTATGATAAATACAACTGGATGATCAGACTTCTGTGGTGGTGTGGGAATGAAAACAGCCAAGTGTTATTCACAGTGTGTTCTTCATTCAGTAATAGTATCTGTTCCTATTATTTTCTTTTTATACTTACTGTATTTTTGTAGCCCTTATTTGTTAAAATAGTCTTTTCTCCAAGGCTTGTCTTGTGAGTTCCAATAATTCCAGAACTGAAATCCATTTATTTTTATCGCATTAAGAAAATAATCCATTTGATCGCAGCTGCTTCTAGATGGTTGCTAGGGACATTACTTGCTTTCAGTTGCAGCTTTTAATCAATGTTTGTACCTTGAGAGTTTCTAATATAAATAGTAAGGCTTTCAGTATGACTTGTTATAAGGAAAGACCAAATTTGAAAGTATTGCTTCATTATTTGTTATTTGACCCAGCATGCAATTCACTCACTGTTTTTTAAAAAAGGCAAACCAATGCATACTTGAGCTGATAATTCTTCTCCGAAGACAGAACCTTGAAAGAGAAGTAAACTGATAAGAAGAGGATCCAAATTTCCAGTTTGGCTACATCTGAACAATAAAAATAAATAATCAGAATTGGTTGGCTTTCCTTCCAGTTAGTGCTAATCACAAATATTTGGAAGTTTGTGATAGCAGGAGACTGAGACCTGGATGGATATTCTGTTAATCATAGAATCATCAGGCTGGAAGGGACCTCAGAAATCTTCAAACCCAATCTGATGCTCTGGTCAGAAGTCTTGTACCATCCTATTCAACTGCATATATTTTTATTTAAAATGATGAAAGAAGAACTGCTGTGATGGAATGTAGTCTGGATTCCCCAGAGGGAGGAGCTTCATTCCAGAGGAATAAGAGGCAACACAGCCCAGATATCATGTGTGAGAAAAAGAGGGTGAAGACAGACCCTCCTCAATAGTTCCTAGAATACAGTGGTACCTTGGTCCTCAACTGCTTTGAAACTCACCAAATTTGCTACACAATGCATTTTGTTGCAGAAAAAGTGTCCCGGTACTCATTGTTTATTTGGTACCCGACACACAAATTAGAACTTGTCGATGCCGGCTCATTTGTGTGTCACTACATTATTCCTTATGGGAAAAATGTTTTTGGTACTTATCATTTTTGGTACTCATCGCACCTCCCGGAACCAATAAATGAAGAGTATTGTGATACCACTGTCTATCCTTTGGTGTAGGTAGTGGTATCTTCAGTTTGGCAAGATTCTGCCTATAGATGTGAAACAATCAAGAAATCTGCTTGGAAGAATCACTCCCCATCTTTCTTGATTTCTGGAGTTTGACAGCCGGTACATAAATCCTGAAGACCTTTTCAGGAAGAGAGAATCAATATTGGAAAGAGTTAAAGAATTAATTCTGCTGCCTTTAAATCCAGTATAACATCCTGACCTAGAGGAACTCAGCAGATACATACATTAGTCATCCAAGGAGGAGTAATTGTGAGAATATAACAATAACAGATGGACAGAGTGGTGGGAGAGCTAAATAAAATTGTTAGCCGATTGTTTCTGAGTGTTTATAAATTTGCAATATTGAGATTTTTGGACTCCCTTTATAGCTGTAATTCTCAAGAAGATGATGGCCACGTAAGAGGTATACTGGATGGAGATTGATAATGTCACGTTTGCAGAGGTGGGTTCCTACCAGTTCGCACCTATTCGGTAGAACCGGTTCATCAAATCTACCGAACCGGTTAGAAGAGGTTCCACCAGTGGACCCGGAAAGCAGGCCACACCTACAGAAGAGGTTCCAAAATTTTTTGAAACCCACCACTGGTCCTTGGATAGGATTATTCTACACTATCCTGCTCATATTTATAAAACTCAGTGCCTCTGTGAAAGGTGAGGATGACTACTGCGTTTGTGGTGCAATCAGAACATTGCGTGTGTTGAAGTTGTTTTAACGCAAACCAAAGATGCCTTTTAAAAAACAAGTTTACATCATATTCTTATGCATGCCAGTGCTGTGTGTGAGGTAACTTAAGGTGGTTCTGACAAGTGTCGTCGGCATCTTCATATCCGGTCACATGGGCAGCAAGCCACTCCCATCCGGTCACATGGGCGGCAAGCCACTCCCACAAAGGAGGCCACACCCACAGAGTAGGTTCGAACAATTTTTGAAACCCACCACTGCACGTTTGTGTAAAAAAGGTATACAATAACAATGCCATTTATTTAAAAACAAGATAGAAAAGAGTGTACAGTTTGGTAATTTTTTTAAAAAAATAGTGACGTCAGGAAAGTTTAGAACTCACTGTGTCTTGAAGCAAGTTGTTCTGAAAGATAAGCAAAATAAAAGGCCTGCCTTGGGGTAAATAAAGTTATAATGTTTTGGCTGACCTAGCAGAAGGTCCATGAACAAGGCAAATAATATTAGCCTTTTGATTCCTGGAAGATTTATAGCTTAGAGGGAGTTGGGTGTGTACTATAGCAGTCAGGAAATAGACTGAGATGAAGTTGGCAATGGCAAGCAGAACTTTTCGGAGTGATTTTCCTGCCAGCTTTTCCAGTAACTTTTCTTGTGAAAAAAAATGGCAGGGAAGATTGCAAATACCGACCACGTGACAGCGAGATTTGGCAACTTGTGTAAGTCTGAGCTAGTTGCCAAGTGCCTGATCACAATCATATCACCGTGGCAGCACTGAGCTAGCCAAACTCTGATGAATGGCCGTACGTGCCAGTTGTTCAGTGCCATCAGAATTTTGAACAGAATAACAGAGTTGGAAGGGACCTTGGAGATCTTCTAGTCCAACCCCTTGCTCAGGCAGAAAACTCTACCATTCAGACAAGGGGTTGTTCAATCTCTTCTTAAAAAACCTCCAGGGATGGAGCACCCACAACCTCTGGAGGCAAGCTGTTCCACTGGTTAATTGTCCTCACTGTCAGGAAATTTCTTCTTAATTCCAGGTTGCTTCTCCCCTTGATTAGTTTCCATCCATTGTTTCTTGGCGTACCTTCAGGTGCTTTCAAGAGTAGGCTAACTCCCTCTTATTCAGTCAAGGACTACCCGTAGTTCTTGAAGTCATTTCCATCAAATTTCTAAAACTACTGTTTGTTCCCTGTTTTAATTTTTTTTAATAGGACTAATGTCACAGTCCACTCCATTTTTTTCCCCTTTGCTGGCCTGCTTTTGTTAAAAGCTTCCCTTTTTGCAGTAGTAAGAAATCCAGTTTTATCTTACCGGTTAAATCTCCTCTTTTTCTGCATTTTTATTCCTTTTCTAATATAGTTGCAATGGAGATGTGGTGGCTCAGTGGCTAAGACGCTGAGCTTGTCGATCAGAAAGGTCGGCAGTTCAGCGGTTCGAATCCCTAGCGCTGTGGAAGGGAGTGAACTCCCGTTACTTGTCCCAGCTTCTGCCAGCCTATCAGTTCGAAAGTATGTAAAAACGCAAATAGAAAAAAATAGGAATCACCTTTGGTGGGAAGGTAACAGTGTTCCGTGCGCCTTTGCCGTTTAGTCATGCCAGAAACATGACCACAGAGACGTCTTCGGACAGTGCTGGCTCTTCGGCTTAGAAACGGAGATGAGCAACGCCCACCAGAGTCGGGAACGACTAGCACATATATGCAAGCGGAAACTTTACCTAATATAGTTCCATTCTTTCAGAACTACTTTATAACATCCCGTAAGTGGCTGAGTAAGCAGAACAGTTGATGAGGCTAAGTGAAGCTCTTGAAACCTTCCCGTCTTTGGCAGTTGTGCAAATCGTATCATGGTCTGCATTTTAGAAAACAGAACATTGATCTAGAAGTTTTGCTGCTACTGTTTGTTTTAAAATTCTGCTTCTAGCCTAACTCATTGCCAGCCAGGACAAGGTGAATAATAATTTTCACTAACAATGTTGACACTGAATAAATAACCTTCACATCTTCCCTAATTAAGTAATGTGAGTTGTTGCTGTTCAGTCATGTTCTGCTCTCCGTGAACAAACTAACAAAACAACAGCAGGAGCTAATTTTATGTACCATTTAAATGTTATCTGTGGAAGCTACTATAAAGTATGAGAAACGTTGTTTAAACCATTTCTCAATCACGCTTAGACATCTGAGAATGCTGAATTATTCCATATCTGCAATTAACTGCCTATTTTCTGAGGCCTTCTTTGGCATTAGATTGTTCTGACGTAGACATCCTGAGACAGTAAAAATCACATGCTTAGTCCCCAAAACCCTCTTTATTTCAACGGCTGTGAATTATGTTCATTCACGGCCCTTAATGAGTCACAAATAGTTTGTAAAGAGTCTGACAGAAGTCTGCCAAAGTCTTTCTGGATAAGGCTGATAAGCACCCACCTTTATCTCCCTTGAAACACTGCCAAAGACCTAATTGGCAATTAGCATTGCAAGACCACAAGAAGCACAGAGTAAAAACGGACCTTCAGACTTTAAACCGACCAGAACGAAATTGCTTCCTGCAAAGGCTCACGTGTCTTTGCTCCTCCTTTATGTCATATGGGAGGGGCCAATCATCTCTAAGCCTTATTCCCGAGTCGCCCCTTTTGCCTTAACTGTTATTGTCTTTTGGCAACTAGTTGGCTTAATTGGTTGGTGTCTCTCCGAGATTCCTTGCCAAGTTTTGCAGATATCGGCCCGTCAGCTCTCCAAGCCAGATAAGGTCTGTGATTGTAAATCCTCCCTTGAAAGACTTTTATGGATGTGAATGAGCAAAATTCACAGCCAATTAATAAAAGGGGGTTTTGTCGGGACCAGGAGTTTGCTTAATGCTTTTGGGAAGCCTCGGTCAGAACAGTTGTTGTGGGCAATATACTGACATTATAAAGCACTATGAAGTGGTATATGAGTCTAAGTGCTATTGCTACTGGACCTGTTCATCCAGAGGCCAGATAGGGGTCTTTCAAGAATTGTTTAATTGGATTCTCTGCAGTGCTTTATAACCCTGTGATTTTGTGTAAGAAGCCAGAAGTTACATCTTTTTGCTATAAGCCCTCCCATTCCCTTCCCCAATTCCCAGTGCTTAACTCTGTGCTTATAAATTATGCAGTGTGCGAAGGTAGTTAAAAATCTTGGACAGGCAATACATACTTTTTTTTTTTACAGAATGAAAAATGGATTAGAACGATGTAGGTACACGAAGCAATTTAGAAAAAGAGGGGGTTTACTCATGATAATGTATGTATTTCTTAACAGCTGCATTACATGAAAAAAAATTATAAAGCAACATGCAATTCAGAGAGCAGAATCAGGATGTTGCAGATTTACGATGCATAGCAGAAGCTACTAACACGAGGAATATGCAGTGGTAACATGAAATCTACCTTTCTGTGGGTTTTTTTTTTTTTAAATAAGTGACAGCTGGTAGAAATTACTCTCAGAGTGAGAGTCATCATAAAATCCAAAAGCAGAATTTTGAATTTTTATATCTGTATCTAAATCCTTAGGTTATGGAAAATCTAAGATTTATATCCGAGTACGTGAAAATGTAACCGTCATTCTCCCCATCCCCCCTACAGTCATTACTAAAGAAAGCAAGCAAATGTTTTCTCTAGAGCAGAGGTGTCAAACTCAATTTCATTGAGGGCCGCATCAGGGTTGTGTTTAACCTCAAGGAGGGCTGGGGCGCGCGTGGCCAGGTTGAGCCTGCCCAGCTTGACATCACTCATATCAGGGGGACCTGTGGTGGCCCGTGGTGCCTCTGCCTGAGAAAACTGACTCCCCTATCTCCGTTTTCGGCTGGGACGGCCTCCTGCATGCAACCCTCTGCCAGCGAAAACGGAGCTCTGAAGTCCATTTTCTGATGCAGAGGCACCACGGGCCAATCCTTCACTGTTTAACTGTTTAACTGATTATTAAATTTATAGGCCACCCAATCCCGGAGGACTCCGGGCGGCTTACAGAAACAGAAATTAAGAGAAATTAAAAGCAGATAAAACACGGCAAATTTAAAAAGACACAACATGCACCCAATCTAAGCGGGGCTGGACCTCAATCCAGAGGTCAACAGCCCCAGGCCTGCCGGAATAGCCAGGTCTTAATAGCTTTTCGGAGGGCCATGAGAGTGGGTAGGGTCCGGATCTCCAGGCTGGCCCCATAGGCCGGATCTAAGCACCCCGTGGGCCGCACCCGGCCTCCTGGGCATTGAGTTTGACACCCCTGCTCTAGAGTAAGGCATTTTTCATCTACTTCTCCTCTCCTTTTTTTCTGGCCTTCCCTTCAAATATTCTCTTCCCCACCTCTCTTTGGAGGGTTGACCTTATCAAAGTGCGGTGAAGCTTATATGGTGTGCAGATTTCAGATTTGCTCCAGGGTGTAAAGTAAAAAAAAAAAAAAAGAGTTGTTATGCTGCCAAGAAGGGGTGGGTGGGAGAATCAGCTTCCATTCTGGAAAGTTAGAGTAATTTTACCACTGCTTTCCACAATAAATCTGGCCTGGCTTTGAGAAAGATTGATGATGAGATCTGAGATCGGAGTCTGCTGCAGTCATTACCGTGGTTGTTGTTGTAACCATAGACAGATTAGATCTCACAGGTTAGGTCTCCTCCGGATCCCATCTGCCAGCCAATGTCAGCTGGTGACTCCCCGGGGGAGAGCCTTCTCTGTCACAGCTCCAGCCCTCTGGAACGATCTCCCCGTGGAGATCCGGACCCTTACTACCCTCCCGGCCTTCCGCAAAGCCACCAAGTCCTGGCTGCTCCAGCAGGCCGGGGGGCTTTCGAAATATCCAGCCCCACGGAAACTGTGACTGTTGTGTTATTTTAAAGTGTTGTGTTCTTTATTTATCCCCTTCCCTTGTTTATTGTAAGCTACCCGGAGTCCTTCGGGAGTGGGCGGCATACAGGACCAATAAAATCAAAATCAAATCAAATCAAAATCAAACCATTATTGCTACAATAAGGGGAAAGTAATTGAGCTTCTCTTCATTCTTCGCACCGTTCATAAAAAAGAGAGTATTTTTTGGACAAAAACGTAAATCCCAACTCATTTCTGCATAACCTAACAGCGCCATATCTTAAAACGACAGTTGTACGCTACAGTCTGCCTTCTCCCTTACGGGGAGCTCGTTGGCATCTGAGCGCATCTATTTATAGCAAGAGCACAATTATTTCCATTTCATTGTGATGTCTTTGGGTGGCAGAGATATTTTTAGCCCCAAAATTGGATCTGGAGGAGAAAGGTCAGGAGTTTTGATGAGGCTAAAAAGTCTTTTTCTTGAAGGGCTGCAGCGCATCCGGGGTTTCTCTCGTTTCTCCATAGTCCCCTCAATTATTGTGCTACAGGAGTTCACAGCATCTCAACAATTCTGCTTGCGGTGTAATTGCCATCCCGTAATAGAAGCGCTACTATTTTGTTACCCAAGCTGCTCAAAATTCTGCACCCAGGATCAGAAACCTGTTCTGACCTGGGCTTCCCAAGAGCCTGAAGCAAACTCCTTGTCCAGATAAAAACCCCTTTTATTAATTTACTGTGAATTTTCCTCATTCACATTCAGCAAAGTCTTTCAAGGGAGGATTTATAGTCACAGACCTTATGTGGCCTGGAGAGCTGACAGGCCGATATCTGCAAAACCTGGCAAGGAGTCTCGGAGAATCACAAACCAATTAAGCAAGCTAATTGTCTCCTGCACCCACTCCCCTTTTGCTCCTCTTTTATTTCCTCTGGGAGGGGCCATTCACCGTCCACCTGTGGCCTTACTCAGAAGTCGACCCCTGTTCTTTAGCTGTTCCCTTTGTCCGGCAACTCTGCGCATGCGCACACTTGGAACAGGCTCCAGCTGTTCTTCTGCCTCACTGATGTCTGTCTCTGAAGGCAGCTGATAACTGTCAGATGGCCCTGACCCCCTCTCTGCCTCTGACACAGAGCCCTCATCCGAGCCTTCCCCAGACTCCAGGACTGGCCCATGTCCCTCCCCAACCTCCTCACTGTCCGAATCTGCTGCCAGCTCTGCTGGCGGGCCACAACAAAACAGGCCTTTATTATTGTATTATTTACCTAGACGAAAGTGTGTACAGTCAAAACCCCAGGAGGCAAGTACTGTGAAACCGAACAATATTGTTACCTTGTTGTTTCCCTAGTGGGGAAATGGTGTGAAATAGCAAGTCCGAACACATTATGATGTCCACATCATATGCCATTCTGTTTGTACTGTTTCCTGAAATCAAGCGGCTAATATGGGGTAAGATAATGCTGGGGGGGTGGCAAACTCAATGTCATTGTGGGCAGCATCAGGGTTGGGTTTGACCTCGGGGTGCCTGTGGGGGTGGCGTGGCTAGGGTGGAAGTGGCCAGAGTGGGCGTGGCCAGCTCGGCATCACTCATGTTGGGGGCACCTATGGTGGCCAAGTGCTAAGGCAGGACTTCCCTCAGACTCTCCCACCCTTATTATAATCTCCTTCCTTCCTTCCTTCCTTCCTTCCTTCCTTCCTTCCTTCCTTCCTTCCGTCCTTCCTTCCTTCCTTCCTTCCTTCCTTCCTTCCTTCTTTCCTCCCTCCTTTTCATTCCCTCTCCATTTGTAACCTTGGCTTCCCACAAGCAAAGTCAGCACAGAAAAATGGATTCACTTAACGACGGCATGATTCACCAAACTGCAAGGATTCACTTAACAGCCGTGATGAAAAAAAAGGTTGTAAAATTTGATGCGACAGTTAACTACTGCCATGCTTGGAGACAGAAATTTTGGTTCCCAATTATCGTAAATCGATGGTTACCTGTCTCACAGGTGCTTTTTTCAGGAGGCAGACGTTTCGCTTCTCATTCCAGAAGCTTCTTCAGCTCTGACTGGATGGTGGGGAATGGAAGGATTGATATTCCTTGCAGGCAGCTGGCCATTTTCATCCTTTGAGAGGGTTATAAGGTCACCTGGAGGTTTATCTCTGTCCTCAGGGTCACCTGAGTGGCGCAAATGAGTGTGGAGCCTTCTTGAAACGGTTGAAAGGACTGTGTTGTAAACAGGAGATAGATGATGTCGTATTCCTCCCTCTCTGTTGAGAAAGGTGTTCAATATTGACACAGATGGCCTCTTCGACCCCTCTTTCATACCAGTGGTCCTCCTTTTTCAATCTCTCTTCACAGCTTTTAGTATCTATTCTGTGTTTTCCCCCGAACCTGGTACAATTTACTGAATTAGATACTAAAACCTGTGAAGGGAAATTGAAAAAGGAGGGCGTATGTAGCCTTTAAATGATAACATTGACCGCTTTCTTCAAACACCCAAAGAACCATCACATATAAGGAAACAGATCTGTTGCTATTGCTCGAGACGTGAAGGATGGGGATTTATATTCTTAACTTGCAGGAAAATCCAGTGTACAGGAATGTTAGATTTTTATTTTTTTAAAGAATGGTTTATTGGTGGATTTGGAGATGTTGTGGGCTTCCCTCTGGCTACAGAGACCAGACAATGATCTGTAAGAGATACTTTGATTGGGTCACTTGAATTGACCAAGGAAGTTAAAAACAGTGGCTTAAATGGCACTTCCATTTAACTAAGGTTTCAACTAAGGTTTAAAAACTTTTCTGCCTCTTGTTCTTCTTTCCCAGTTTTCTTTCGTCCTGCTGTGTAGTTTTATGTCTCTCCCAGGCTTGTTTGATCTCCCTCCCTGAACACAGAGGAGTCGAAGAGGATTTCCTCTTCACCTTTATGCAGCCTAGGTTCTGATAAGGTCTGTTCTCATTACATTTTACTCTGTCTGCAGCTTGACATGCAGCCAAATCCAACTATCCCCCAATAAAAGAGACCATGTGAGTAGATCTGGAGGCTTTATTAAAGGAACAGGATGGGTGAAACTGGAAAAATTGAAATACAAGTATTCCACGAGATACGAACCTAAGGGAGCCTGCTCTCAAAAAATGTGTCAGATGAATCATATTCAATTTTCCAGTTGTAGTATTCCACGCAAGGACGGTATGCACTTACTTTCCCTACTAGTTCGCAAATGTCACCCTACACATGCGCTTGGCCTTCGACATACGTGCTTTGATCACACGGGGGGCTGGCATGCATGCGTGTGGCTTTAACACATGCCTGAATGGGACAGCATAGAGTGGGGGTGGGGGGGCACCCGCGATTTCCGGCTGAATACCACCTCTGATTCCACATAGTAAAACAATTTCCTCTTTGATGTAAACTACACCTGCTGGTTGGTGCTATCAGATGTTTTAAAATTCTCTGCACAAGTAGCTCAGATTCGTTGTTGCAGAGTTTTTCTGTTACACAGTGGGTGTAAGCCTGAAAAATACGTTTTAAAGAAATTTCTTTTTTTTTTTTTACAAGTATCCTGCATAGAGAAAATATAATGAATTATGAATGATTTCCAACCAGGGAGATTTTGTTGGATGGTTCATCTTTGTTTCCTTTAAAGTATTTTTTTTTTTTTTTTGCTTGTTCTGCTGCTCTTTCTTTTCTGCCTTGAGAAAACATATCTGGAGAAAAAAAAATAGCTAAATTGAGAAAGCAAGATTTTTATGAAGTAAAACATCAGTCTTCCCAGCTTAGAAAAATGAACGCAGTTTATAGTACTGAATATTTTAAATCAACCAAAAAGTTGATTTGATTAAATTTGATTACAAAGTGTTGCTTACTATAAGGTAGCAAAATATTTCTGTAAGGATTAATGTATATTGGGATTAGACTTATGGTACAAGTTCTAATTGCATTCGAAGCAATATCTAATTGTAATTGTAACAAGTGAGTAGAGAAAACAATAGGTGGGTCATAGAGGATTTAATTTGGATTCTTCTCCTGAACAAAAGTTGAAGATGATCATCTAAGGCAGGGGTCCCCAGCCCCTGGGCTGTGGCCCACATCCGGGCTGTGGCCCATTCAGAACCGGGCCATGGAATATACATTCCATATAAATTTTTCCATATTCTTCTTATTTCCCAGTGCTAAAAAAGGGGGGAAAAGTAACTGATGAATATAAACAGAATCAAGATCCAGTGTAGTACCACTTTATAGTCCCTTGGTAATATTGGAATGTTGCATCCAATTTTGGTCACCATGGTATAAAACAGACGTTGAGACTCTAGAAAGAGTGCAGAGAAGAGCAACTAAGATGACTAGGAGACTGGAGGCTAAAACATAGAAAGAACGGTTGCAGGAACTGAGTATGCATAGTTTGATGAAAAGAAGACTAGGGCAGAGTTGGTTGCAAATCCTGGCACTAATGGTTTGCTTGTGCTTGCGCGTGCGCGACGCTTCTGCGCATGCGGGTGGCCAGAACCTCCTGCTGCCGCCACTAACGGTTTGCCCGATCCGGGCCGAACCAGGAACAACCCACCTCTGGACTAGGGTATCTAAGGAACTGCCAGAAAGAAGTGGGAGTCAAGCTATTCTCCAAAGCACCTGAAGGCAGGACAAGAAGTAACGGATGGAAACTAATCCAGAAGAGAAGCAACCTAGAACTAAGAAGAAATTTTACTGACAATGAGAACAATTAATCATTATAATGTCTATCACCCAGCCCTCTCCCAGAAAAATGAAATATCCTAGGAAATATTGAAAAGGCAGAATATTTCTCTGGATGTGAAAAGAAAGAAACATGTTTTAAAAGACAGAATAGCTGCCTGTAGCTTCCTGCCCATCCCCACTTTGTCAATGGGCCATTAAGAAGGCCAAAGCTAGTCCCTTTGCATAATAAAGAGTTCTCCACTTCAGCTCCAGGGGGATGGGATTAAGGCATGATAATATTGGCCCTTTACCCAACTCGCCACATGGCATCTGAGAACTCAACCAAACCTGGATTCAGAACGCAGCCTAGAGAGTTGCCCCTGCATGGGCTCATGGGAGTCTGACAACCAATCAGAATACAAGCTCAAGATCAAAGGCCAGAGAGGGCATAAAACCAGGGACTCGGCATCTCAGTCCTTCCTTCTCTTTTCTCCACCAACATTGAAGCATGTGATCACCTTTTCTGTTCAGGGCTCAAGCCATGTGGTCCTGTCCACCAATAAACCATCTTTCCAAGCAGCCTCCATGTCTCCAGTGTTTTTTTCCCCACTTGGAGATGAACCCAGAAGGACATTTCTTTCATCAGAAACTAATCCAGGAGAGAAGCAACCTAGAACTAAGGAGAAATTTTACTGACAATGAGAACAATTAATCATTGCAATGTCTTGCCTCCAGAAATTGAATGCTCCAACACCGGAATTTTTTAAGAAGAGATTGGACAACCATTTGTCTGCAATTATATCAAGTTTCTTGCCTGAGCAGGGCGTTGGACTAGAAGACCCTTCCAACTCTGTTATTCTGTTATTGAAAGTTGTGTCCTTTTATTTTGGCAATTAGAGGTAGAGAGAGGCGTGCTTTGTATTTTAATGCTTACACGGACTTTAAGAATGCCAATAAGATTCATTATGTAAATTTTTCTGCTTTTTATACTTGAATATGGTGTCCCTTTTAGCAATTTATGGAAAAATAATTGCATTCTGCAATATACTTTAAAAATTTGATCCTTATAAATACAGTGCTGTATATAATTTAAACGTAACAAAAAGCAATTAAACAACCCAAAAATGAAATAGACATGAAAACCTATCTGAAATATGACATCTCATTTATTATTATTATTATTTTTTTTCTGAAGATAATTAACCTTGCTTTTTTGGCAAACATCCTTTCAGAAAATTCCAAAGGATTGTAACTCAAACATAAATAGCATTCTCACAAATCCTTCTTCCTTCATATAAAAAAATGGGTTTGAAAAGCACTGCCTTTGCTGGTCTGCTAACTGAATGGATTCATTTAGAAAAAATATATTATCTTTGGAACTAGATTGTATAAGCTTTTGCTCCCCCATCTAGAATTAGAAGGATACTCAATGGTAGCTCAGTTTCTTGAAATTTGCCTCTTTTTAAAGGATCTATTCAGTCCTTAAGAACATGAGATTTTTTTAAAAGGGGAAATTGAAACTATGAAGAAAAACGCCTCAGAAACTCGAATTCGTAATCCATTAGCAGTTTCAATTTGATCTCTTTGATTGTAGGAATGTAGAGCATACAAAATAAAATTCTTACTAAACGTATACTCTCATTCATTAGTGCTGGCTTTGTTTCAGTAAGTGGAATGATTGGTTGTGTGGTTGTATCATGATTAGTAGATTGGTGCTGATTGGTGCTGGCTGTGTGTCCGTTGTTGTTTCGTGTTGTAACGGCCTGGGTGGTGGGTGGGGCTCGTTTGTTGACTAGGGCTGGTTTCCAGATGTCTGGTAGGCGGGAGATATCATCACATAAATTCATGTTGTGGGGGTGTTTCTCTATTTCGATAGCTTCCATAATTATTCTCTTGTGTTCTGTTTTGGAAATTAATTTGGTTCCTTCAAAATTAATTTCACGTCCTGTAGCTTTAAGGTGCTGGAAAAGGGAGGAAGTTCTTTCTTTTTTTCTTACTGCGTTCTTGTGTTCTGCGATGCGTGCATTTACTCTCCTGTTCATTTGTCCTATGTATTTTGCAGGGCAGATTTTGCATGGTATTTCATAGACTCCTTGGTTTTCTAGCTGAATTTTGTCTTTGGGGTTTTTTAAGATGTTGGCTATTTTTTGGTCAGTGTTGAAGGCTGTCTTGATATTGTGTTTGTGGAGAATTTTGCTGATTTTGTCTGTGGTGCCTTTGATGTAAGGGAGGAGGGTGATGCCGTTGTCCTGTTCTGTGTCTTGGTTTTTGGGGGGAGTCTCCCTTTGGATTAGGTTGGTAATTGTTTTTCTTTGGAATCCGTTGGAGATTAAAACATTTGTGAAAGTGTGTAATTCAGTTTTCAGGTGGTCTTTGTCGGCTAGGCGTTTGGTTCTGGAGATGAGGGTCTTGGCTACAGAGTTGATCTGTGCAGGGTGGTGATGGGATTGTGCGTTTAAGTAGTGGTTGGTGTGTGTGTGTGTGTTTTCCGGTAGATGGTGTGTCCTAGGGAGCCATTGGGTTTTTTGTAGATTAGGACGTACAGAAAGGGAAGTTGGCTGTTTGCTTCTATTTCCATGGTGAATTGTATTTTGGGGTGAAGGCTGTTGAGATGTGTGAGGAAGTTGTCCAGTTTTTCTTTCCCGTGTGGCCAAATCACGAAAGTGTTATCAACATATCTAAGCCAGAGTTTGGGTTTGTGTTCAGATTTATCTAAGACATTAGTTTCAAAATGTTCCATGTATAAATTTGCAATGACGGGTGAGTGGGGTAATCCCATGAGTGTTCCTTCTATCTGTATCTTTGTCCATTATGGATGAAGTATGTGTTGGTTAGGCAGTGGCTGGTCAGGGCCAGATGTGCTTATAGAACACAAATTTATAGAAAGATGGCAACTCCGACCACAATTTAAGCCCAAAACCCAGCCTGAAGATGGCGAGTGGGACATCGCTGAAACGTTGCCAAGACAATCTCAATCTTACAATCTTACAAGATCCGAATACAACAAGACCAGCATACCTACACCCGTGAAAAACTACAAACACACACACACACACACACACACACACACACACATTCACACAACCCTGACATTAACCTTGACAAAGGTATTAGGTAGTCCTCCACTGTTGACAACATTTAGGTCCATAATTTCCATTTAACAAGCCAGTGGTTGAATCAGGGGTGTCAAACTCAAGGCCTGGGTTGCGGGATCCGGCCTACAGGGCGCTTAGATCTGGCCCGTAGGGCTGCCCTGGAAACAGCGAAGGACTGGCCCGCGCTGCCTCTGCCAATGAAAATGGAGCTCGGGAGGACTCCGCTTTCACTGGCAGCAATAGCAATAGCAATAGCAGTTAGACTTATATACCGCTTCATAGGGCTTTCAGCCCTCTCTAAGCGGTTTACAGAGTCAGCATATTGCCCCCAACAACAATCCGGGTCCTCATTTTACCCACCTCGGAAGGATGGAAGGCTGAGTCAACCCTGAGCCGGTGAGATTTGAACAGCCGAACTGCAGTCAGCTGAAGTAGCCTGCAGTGCTGCATTTAACCACTGCGCCACCTTGGCAGAAGGTTGCACGAGGCCATCCCAGCTGAAAATGGAGCTCGGTAGCCTGTTTTCTCTGGCAATGTCTTCGGGCCACCATAGGCACCCCTGACACGAGCGATGTCGAGCTGGCCACGCCCACCCTGGCCACACCAGTGATAAGTGGGCTATGTCCCTTTTTTCTGAGCCATTGTAACTTTGACAGTTCACTAAATGAATGAATGATCGTAAGTGTAAAGACTATAGTGAGAGACTTGGGAAAACTTGTCAAAAGTAAGCTGAGAAGATTAGAGTGAATTTACGCTTCTTCCAAAATGCAACTTCATGCATTACTTCTTACATAAATATGATAAAGAGGACTGTTGCGTAACTAAAATTTTATTGTTTTGCTTGCACTCCGCTGATTAGTTGAGGTGGAGAGAAGGCGATAAAAGCAGATTTTTATTGTAACATTGTCTGCTCTGCAACACTTCTAATAAAAAGTAAAATATCCAATAAAGCCTTAGAAGAAGTTTATCTAACTTTCTTCTAGATTCAGACTCCTTACTCAGTAGTTTAACTGAGTAAGTTCTTGGGAACATATTTTTTCTCGCTTTCCCCCTCCCTCCGTCCATCCTTCCATCCATCCATCCATCCATCCATCCCTCTCTCTCTCTCTCTCTCTCTCTCTGTGTGTGTGTTTCTCTCTGTGTGTCTCTTTCGCTCCCCTCTCTCTGTTTCTTTCTCCCTCCCTCTCTCTCTCTATCTCTGCTTCTCTCTCTGTCTCTTTCCCTCTCCCCCTTTCACACACACACACACACACACACACACAGACATACAGAAGTTATGGGTGCTTCCTCACTGGAGGCTTTTAAAGAAGAGACTGGGCAATCATTGTCTGAAATGGTATAGGGTCTCCTGCTTGAGCAGGGGGTTTGGACTAGAAGACCTCCAAGGTCCCTTCCAGTTCTGTCATTCTGCTGTTCCATTACGTTAAAAAAAAAAACCTGCAGTGCCATTACGGGGGATGCATAGCATCTGAGCTATGGCTACGAGTGTAAATGAGGACCCAGATTGTTGTTGGGGACAATATGCTGACTCTGTAAACCGCTTAGAGAGGGCTGAAAGCCCTATGAAGCGGTATATAAGTCTAACTGCTATTGCTATTGCTATACATTTGCTCATGCTTGCAATCTAAATAGGAAGATAGTCTGTTTCTTTACTTCATCTCATGTGACTATAAAGGAACTGTTTCTGAGAAGGCTTTTTTTTTTTTTTTGGAAGAGGGCTGATAAGAAAATATTCGAAAATCTCATTTATCTACCAGCCTTTTGACAGCACAATCACTCTAAAATGGCTGCTCATAGGTACAACAGATCTATTTCTAATGGCTTTGATCTATCTTTAGACTTGCTTGAGTGTCATTGGGACAAATGATGACATGACTAAAAAGTTACGGTGACTAGAAACGGGGGAAAAACTGTTTTCAATACAATATCAATACAGAAATGTTTTTTTTAAAATTCCTGAATAACTCTATTTAGATGGCAAGTGATTTACATAGGGGTTAAAACTGTAAGTTCGTAATAGCAATAGCAATAGCAATTAGACTTATATACCGCTTCATAGGGCTTTCAGCCCTCTCTAAGCGGTTTACAGAGTCAGCATATCGCCCCCACAGTCTGGGTCCTCATTTCACCCACCTCGGAAGGATGGAAGGCTGAGTCAACCTTGAGCCGGTGAGATTAGAACCGCTGAACTGCAGATAACAGTCAGCTGTAGTGACCTTCAGTACTGCACCCTAACCACTGCGCCACCTCGCTTCGTAATGGCGAACCTATGACATGTGCCACAGGTGGCATGCGGAGGCCTCTCTGCTGGCACGCAAGCTGTCGCCCCAGCTAAGCTCCACTGCGCATGTATGTGTGCCTCCCGCTGGCCAGCTGATTTTCAGGTCTCTGCAGTGTGTGTTGTTTAATCAAAATGCAGTTAAAACACCATACAAGCCATTGAGAATATAACTATATACATCCACTGAGCCGAGGTGGCGCAGTGGTTAAATGCAGCACTGCAGGCTACTGCTAGATCAGCAGTTCAGCGGTTCAAATCTCACCGGCTCAGGGTTGACTCAGCCTTTCATCCTTCCGAGGTGGGTAAAATGAGGACCCGGATTGTTGGGGGCAATATGCTGACTCTCTGTAAACCGCTTAGAGAGGGCTGAAAGCCCTATGAAGCGGTATATAAGTCTACTGCTATTGCTATTGCTATTGCTATCCAACAGGAGCAGATCAGGGTAAATCCGAGAGAGGCAGGAAATGCATCTATGAGTAATGGAGATGAATGCTAGAGAGGGATAAAGCTGCATACAAGGTGGACATAACGCCTGTAACAGCATACGCATGCACAGGGGAGCATGGGGGGAGCGCTAGGGGTGGTACTGCGGTTCTGTGGTCCTAGGAGGCTTCAGGGAGGCCTGCTAGGCACAAAACGGGGCACAGGGGGTCGCACGTATATGCGTGGGAGCGGGGAGTGCACAGGAGGGTCGCACACATGTGCAGGGGGCATGTTATGTGCAGGGGGCCATGCGTGCATTGTATTATGGGTGTGGGCAACACATGCGCTGTCATGCACGCTTTTGTCACACGAGGACAAAAAGGTGAGCCATCACTTATTGTAAGTTACCAAAAAACCAATATGTTTTTGGTAGCTCTGATGTTCAGAAGTCTCTGTCTGAAATGCAGTTTCTTTCTACTAAAACTGTAATGATCGTATTAAATAAATGCAGGTGTAACAGCAAAAGGTAACCTTGAATTCCCTCTGGGATACCCCATGTTTTGTAGCAGAAATGAAATTTACCCGTATTTATCTGAAAGGAAGAAAACGTTTAATCTCAGATGACACCCCGTCTCTGCGAAGGAAAATCAGGCAGGAACATCATCTTATCGCATTGACATAAATCTCCGATAAGTGTTTTAGGCTTCTTTTCAGATAAATGTGGTCACTTGTTATTTTCCAACCTTCGCTCTAGTAGTTCAGCAATTATTATACATGCAAGGTTTTCTTCTGCTTAGGATGTCCAGGGAAAACATCTATAGCAAAAAGGTTTTTTTTTTAAGTTCTTTTCAACAACCATAAGTTTGCATCTAGAGATTGCTACTTCTTATATTAAAACAGACTATTGTTTTTTCTATTTTATATGTTCTTTTATATCTGTCAGCGTGGCCCTTAATTTTTTTAATGTTGTGGTATGACTCCTCTTGATTTTACTTCTCTCTCCTTGCTTTTATATATATATATATATAGATATAAAAGCATCCTAATTAATTGCCAAACACCCTGAAATCTGTACTTTCCTCTTATTTTATCTTCAGTGATTCAGAGCAATGGATGGAAACTAATTCAGGAGAGATCCAATCTAGAACTAAAGGGAAATTTTCCTGACAGTGAGAACAATTAATCAATGGAACAACTTGCCTCCAGAAATTGTAAATGCTCCAACACTGGAAGTTTTTAAGAAACTTCTCCAGGGAGTCCTTCCTTCTCATTAGGTGGACATCTCATTAGATGTTTAGGGACAGGCCAAGACAGATGATGGATGCTGAAGTCCAAAATATATACATTTACTGATGGATTTTGCAAATTTAACCTCTTCTCTTTCATGCTTTGGAGTGGTGGTTATTATTGTTAGTTGCAAAGTCGTGTCCGACCCATCAAGACCCCATGGACAACATTCCTCCAGGTCTTCCTGTCCTCTACCATCCTCATTTAAGCTCACGCCGACTGTTTCGGTGTGAGCCACCTCCTCTTCTGTTTTCCCATTCTTCTTTTGCCATCCATCTTTCCCAGCGTTAGGCTCTTCTCCAGGGAGTCCTTCCTTCTCATTAGGTGGCCAAAGGATTTGAGTTTCCTCTTCAGGATCTGGCCTTCCAAAGAGCAGTCAGGGTTGATCTCCTCTAGGACTGATCAGGTTGATCGCCTTGCAGTCCAAGGGACTCAATGCAGGAGTCTTCTCCAGCACCAGAGTTCAAAGGCCTCCATTCTTTGGCGCTCAGCCTTCCTTATGGCCCAACTTTCTCAGCCCTCCATTGCAACTGGGAAAACCATGATTCAAATTACTCATTGCTACTCACTTATGTTCCTGCAAGATTCTGGAAGCCTCCTTGTGGTCCTTTTTTCAATTGACAGCACTACCTGCTCAACACACTTTTTCCCCCTTTTCATCCTGCAGTGAAATAACATCATTGCTTTCTAGAGCAAGTAGAAAGATGGATGGAGAAGTGATAAAAATCACTGGTTTGTCTCATCGTTTTTCCTTCTCCAAAAAGAGAGAGAGAGAGAGAGAGAGAGAGAAAAGAACGCATGCTTTATATACAGGGGCCTTTTATTCTGCTCCAAAGTAGTATCTCTTTTTCTCATTAGAAAGAACGTCAGGGTTCTTGGTCTCCCTCCCTGATTTGTCACTGTCTTTACGATATAGGTTGCACATTTGGAGTGGATTTATGCCTTTGTTTTGAAGGGCTCCGCAAAGAAAGTCACTTTTCCCCCCCCCTGATCCCAGAGATAAGCTGACATAGAAGCATTGAAGTTCTTGTTTAAGAAATGGTGGCACCATATGGATGCATCTCACTAGGTTGCTGCGTGATCCTAAATTCCATGTAGACGATGCTCTTCTATCTTCCTTTGTTGTGTCCTTGAAAATGTTTCGCTTTTCATCCAAGAAGCTGCTTCAATTCTTCATTGGGAAGTGAAGAAGCTTCTTGGATGAGAAGCGAAACATTTTGAAGGAAAAAAAAAACCCAAGAAGTTTTAGTTGCTTTTTGAAAAAAGCACAACCATGACCTGGATGATGGAGCATCTTCCCGTTCTGACCTAGGCTTCCTCAGCAGCACGAAGCTGAGTCCTCGTCCCGATAAACCCCTTTTATTTAAACCCCTTTAAGTCAAGGACTACCTGGAGTGCAAGATCGGAAGACATGGGGAGACCTGGCCCAGAGAATCAAAACGAGCTGGCCTTGACTGAATGGATAGCATCACCATCAATACTATTGTTCTGACTTAGGCTTCCCCTAAGTCCCAATAAACCCCTTTTATTTAATTTACATGAATTCCTCTCCAGCAAAGTCTTTCCTCTCCCACAGTCTTTCAAGATAGTTCACAATTATCGATGTTTATCGGGCTTGGAGAGCCGCCAGGCCGATATCTTCCAGATGCCGCAATACTTGGCAAGAATGCAGGAATGAACTCATTGTCTCCTGCAAACTCCACTCCCCCTTCGCTCCTCTTTTATTCCCTATGGGAGGGGCCATTCACCGTCTATCTGTGACCTTACTTTTAAGTTGACTTCTGTTCTTTAGCTGTTCCCTTCATCTGGCAACTCTGTGCATGCGCACACTGGGAACAGGCTCCAGCTGTTCATCTGCCTCACTGAAGTCTGACTCCGAAAGCAGCTGATAACTGTCAGACGGCCCTGGCCCCCTCTCTGCCTCCGACACAGAGCCCTCATCAGAGCCTTCCCCAGACTCCAGGACTGGCCCATGTTCCTCCCCAACCTCCTCAATGTCTGAATCTACCACTAGCTCTACTGGCTGCTGGCAGGCCACAACACTCCCTGGACATCTATCTGCTGGATATTTGTTTCATGAGAGATGATTCTTTTGGGAAATCTCTGCTTGGCTCCCTCATTTATTTGTTCATTTGTACCCCACCTTTATTATGCTTACAAATTATTTCAAGGCAGTGAACATATCCAACATACCTTCCTTCCTCCTCAATAAGTTCCTTACAACAAACTTGTGAGATGGGCTGAGAGATTGGCCCAAAGTCACCCAGCTGGATTTTCTGGCTAAGGTGGGACTTGAACTCACATCTTTGTAGACTAGTGCCTTAATCACGAGACCAAACTGGCTCTTGTGTTACATCAGCTCATAACCAATTGTTATTTTGTGTGTATGTGTGTGTGTGTGTGTCTTTTTATGAACAGCTGTGCACGACCTGTACCTGTAATGGCAAACCTATGGCACACGCGCCATAGGTGGCACACAGGGCCGTCTCTGCGGGCACGCCAGCTGTCACCCCAACCCAGTTCCACCCTGCATGCGTGAGCTGGTCTTCAGGTCCCTGCCGCGCATGCACAGGGGCAGGGCGCATGTGGGGGACGCACACGCACACATGCGTGGGAGTGGGGCGCATGAGCAGGGAGCGCTCACATTGTATTTGGGGGGTTGAAGGCACGTCAGTGCATTCGCGCCTGTGCGCTTTGGGCCCTCAGCACCAAAAAGGTTAACCATCCCAGACCTACACAGTAGGTAAGGACTCGTTCTAAAAGCTATTCCTTCCCGTAACAAGTTCGGCGGCTCTCTTTTGCCAACACAGTTGTGTCTGCGAAACGTCAGAATGATAGATGAAAATGTGGAATTACTGGTTTAATCAATAGCTTCGTTTCAGTAACGAAACACCTTTTAATAATGTAAAGCATGGTAGCCAAAAAAGGACCTTCTGGAATAATCTTTCAGCCGGGCTGTCAAGGGGGAGGAGGACACCAGATGGGAAAGCATCATTTGGAGTAAGATCAGGAACCTCATGAAGTAATTTATGAGGATTTTTATATGCCTATAGAAGCATGGACGAATGGGCACATGGGCTCTTTTGAATTATGCCAAAAGCAGCCCGTGATGCTAAATACAGTCCATTCTTTATACCTTCTTTGGGATCCTGTAAGGCAGAGGTGTCCACACTTGGGAACTTTAAGACTCGTGGACTTTAACTCCCAGAATTCTGGGAGTTGAAGTCCACGAGTCTTAAAGTTCCCAAGTGTGGACACCCCTGCTGTAAGGAAACTGATGCCAAGGATTACGGTAACATATACACAAAAATGGAGTGGAAAGAGATAAGGTAAGTTTGATGCTGCTGAAGGAAACCCAAAGGTGAAAATATTACAATGAGACGTTATGTTCTTAAAAAGTTTAAAATAGAAGGATTCTTTGTGTATGCTTATGGGAAGGAAGGAAGGAAGGAGAGAGGAGGGGAGGAAGGAGAGAGGAGGGGAGGAAGGAAGAAGGAAAGAGAAAGAAGAAGAAAGAAAGGGGAGGAAGGAAGAAGGAAAGAAAAGGAGAAAGAGAAAGAAAGAAAGAAAAAAAGAAAGAAAGGGGAGGAAGGAAGGAAGAGAAAGAAGAAAGAAAAGGGGAGGAAGGAAGGGGGAAAGAAAAAGAGAAAAGAAAGAAAGGAGGGAAGGAATGAAGAAAGAAAGAAAAAAGAAGAGGGGAGGAAAGAAGGAGGAAATAAAAAGAAAAGAAGAAAGGAGGGGAGGAAGGAAGGAGGAAAGAGAAGAAAGAAAGGAGGGGAGGAGAAAGAAAGAAGGATAAATGTGACAAAGCTCTAAATCTGTAGCCAAAATGTGCCCTTGATTGTGAACAGAAGGCATCCAGTTAGTGTTAATTTTAGCACAGCAGGAGGATATTGACAGGATGCCAGTCCCAAAATCATTTCAAGTAACATGCATTTGCTTTCAGGTTTGTCTGCCAATTAGAAATCTTAAAACCCAATTAGTAAAATGTTTATTATAATGTTAATAGTACTTGCAATAGCGTTTTTCTTATCGTTGCTTTAATGATCTCAACATAAGTGAAAGGCCTTATTGTTAACGCATCAGACATCCTGTATACTCTCAGGTTGATTTTCAGCTGTGATGGTCACTCTAGCCTGGCTGGAGAAATGATATAATTGTATAGGATAGCTTCTTTTAAAATTAAACTAAGCCATGGCACATTCTATCATTGGATATCAGTGAGTTCTTTTTCCGTATGGCAAAACCCACAAATATAATACAGCTGTGCCATTCAATACAATATACACCCACAGCTTCTTGGTGGCAAGCTGTTCCACTGGTTAATTGTCCTCACTGTTCAGAAGTTTCTCCTTATCTCCAGCTGGCTTCTCTCCTTGATTAGTTTCCATCCATTGTTTCTTGTCCTGCCTACTGGTGCATTGGAAAATAAATTGACCCCTCTCCTCTTTGTGGCAGCTTCTTAAATACTGGGATACTGCTATCATGTCCCCTAGTCCTTCTTTTCTCCAGAGTAGCGAGATCCAAATCCTGCAGTCGTTCTTTAAATGTTTTAGTCTCCAGGCCTTTAATCATCTCAGTTGCTCTTCTCTGCACTTTTTCCAACGTCTTAACATCTTTCTTGTAATGTGGTGACCAAAACTGGATGCAGGATTCCAGGTGTGGCCTCACTAAGGCTTTACAAAGTGAATCAATATCTTATATGAACCTTATTGAAATGGGGAGGGGGATGGACCAATCCCATTGGTGAATCAGTGGTTGACAAAATCATAGCCATCATCTATGCTGCCTTCCATTTAGTTAAAGTAAATTCGGACCGTTTCCTTAGCTTGCTTCTGCATAGATAAGCGTTCATTGGAATTGCATGAAACTGAGCTCTGATGCCATTTATTAGACATCCTAACCCTGATTTTAAAATTCCACTAACCACAGCATCTTCTGACTATTTTTTTTTTTAAAAAAAAACACGCCTCTTGACACCACTTTTCCTTTCAAACCCCAATTCATCACAGAAGCAAGTTAGCTATTGGAGTATTTTCCCTTTTTTTTTTTCCTATGACAAATCTCGTGGGATGAACAATCTGTGCCACCTCACTGATGATTTGCTTATGATGCAATCGCTGCTCAGCTTGATCGTTTTTAGACTATTTCAGGCATTGTTGCCCCCACCCCATCCCTCCACCCCGTAATTCCAGGACAGGTTTTCAGGCCCTTTCTGCTTTTGGTAAAGTAGGAGAGTTTGTTTTACTCCCCCAGTTTTATTAAGCCCAATTGTTGAATGTTTTTCCTACTGGCATAAAGTCCATTCATTGCTCTCCTTAATTTGACACTGGTTAAAGCTGTCAAGTCATCAGAGGTCACCATCCTTGCTACCGAGACAGGGTAGAGCTTGGCCAGGGAGACAAGACAATTTGGGTCAGCATCTTCTACCTATGACTCAAATGCTAGCAATAGCAATAGCCCGACTTATATACCACTTCACAGAGCTTCACAGCCCTCTCTAAGCGGTTTATAGAGTTGGCATATTGCCTCCAACAATCCTGATGGATTACACCCCAGGGTTCTGAAGGAACTGGCACACGAGATCTCAGAACCACTGAACTATATCTTTCAGAGATCCTGGAGCACCGGGGAACTACCAGAGGACTGGGAAAGAGCTGATGTGGTTCCCATCTTCAAAAAAGGGGAAAAAACAGATCCAGGAAACTACAGACCTATCAGCCTGACCTCAATACCAGGAAAGATTCTGGAAAAGATAATCAAGCAACGGATTAGCGAACACCTAGAAGTAAACAAACTAATAGCCAAAAGCGAACATGGGTTTGTCAAAAACAGATTATGCCAGACTAATCTTATTGCATTCTTTGATAATGTGACAAAATTAGTGGACCAAATGAATGCCATCGATATAGTTTACTTGGACTTCAGTAAGGCATGATAAGGTAGATCATAACCTACTAATAGATAAAGTAGAAGAATGTGGGTTAGACAGCATTGCCACCAGATGGATTCGTAACTGGCTGACCAACCACACTCAACATGTAGTCCTCAATGGAACTGCATCTTCATGGAGGGAAGTATGCCGTGGAATACCTCAAGGCTCTGTTTTGGGCCCAGTACTCTTCAACATCTTCATCAATGATTTGGATGAGGGAATAAATGGGGAACTCATCAAATTTGCAGGTGACACCAAGCTGGCAGGAATAGCCAACACTCCAGAAGACAGGCTCAAGATACAGAAGGATCTTGACAGACTTGAACATTGGGCACTATCTAATAAAATGAAATTCAGTGGTGAAAAGAGTAAGTTTCTACATTTAGGCAAGAAAAACGAAATGCACAGATACAGTATAGGTGGTACCTTGATCAACAGTAGTAACTGTGAAAGGGATCTTGGAGTCCTAGTGGACACCATTTAAATATGAGCCAGCAGTATGTAACAGCTGCCAAAAAAGCCAACACAGTTCTAGGCTGCATGAACAGAGGGATGGAATCAAGATCATGTGAAGTGTTAATACCACTTTATAATGCCTTGGTAAGGCCACACTTGGAATACTGCATTCAGTTCTGGTCACCATGATGTAGAAAAGATGTGGAGACTCTAGAAAGAGTGCAGAGAAGAGGAACAAAGATGATTAGGGGACTGGAGACTAAAACATATGAACAACGGTTGCAGGAACTGGGTATGTCTAGTTTAATAGAAAGAAGGACTAGGGGAGACATGATAGCAGTCTTCCAATATCTCTGGCACTGCCACAAAGAAGAGGGAGTCAAACTATTCTCCAAGGCACCTGAGGGTAGAACAAGAAGCAATGGGTGGAAATTAATCAAGGAGAGAAGTAACTTAGAACTGAGGAGGAATTTCCTGACAGTTAGAACAATTAATCAGTGGAACAGCTTGCCTCCAGAGGTTGTGAATGCCCCAACACTGGAAGAAGATGTTGGATAGACATTTGTCTAAAACGGTATAGGGTTTCCTGACTAGGCAGGGGGTTGGACTAGAAGACCTCCAAGATCCCTTCCAACTCTGCTATTGTATTGTATTTTACCCACCTCGAAGGATGGAAGGCTGAGTCAACCTTGAGCCTGGTGAGATTTGAACTGCCAAATTGCAGGCAGCCGGCAGTCAGCAGAAGTAGCCTGCAGTACTGCACTCTAACCACTGCTCCACCGCGGCTCTGTTGCTCAGGAGTGTCCAACCTTGGCAACTTTAAGACTTGTGTACTTCAACTCCCAGAATTCCCATCTGAGGAATTCTGGGCATTGAAGTCCACAGGTCTTAAACTTGAAGGGAAGTCTGGGAGTTGAAGTCCACACGTCTTAAAGTTGCTAAGGTTGGACACCCCTGATGTAGCTAAAGCAGAGTACAAGACTTTTGTCTAAGATCTTGCCGATAAACATCTAAAGAGTAACATACACATACAGTATATGTGTGAACATTCCCTACCTCTTCCTCACGTGAAAACACAGATAACAAATAAGACCCGTATGCCTGTGAATATAGGCAGTCTACCCATATATATTTTTTCCTTTTGTTTCTA
This sequence comes from Thamnophis elegans, assembly GCF_009769535.1. Classification (NCBI taxonomy): domain Eukaryota; kingdom Metazoa; phylum Chordata; class Lepidosauria; order Squamata; family Natricidae; genus Thamnophis; species Thamnophis elegans. Next base: position 75,708,621 of record NC_045548.1, on the reverse strand, counting down.
TTCATGGGTCAATATTTATGGGTGTACATCTGTATATTGGGTGTATAAACATGTCAAATTTTAAGCAAGTGGATTAAATTAGATGTCGCATGCTCAGATTTATGAAGCAATGAAGACTTTCTTAGAGAGCTACTTACTGATTTCATATCAAATTGTGAAAATCAAATGGACCTCGAATTCATTTTGTTTAATTCCAGTGACAGTTATTGATGCGCATTGTAATTAAAAATGCCTTGTCTTGTAAGACTGTCAATTCCTGACTGTGCCCTTTTCAAACTTTGTTTTACAAGGACAATATAATTTACCTTGCCCACCAGCTGACCTTAATGGGTGTAATGACAGAAATATTCCCAAACCAGCAGATCACAATTAAGAATGACACTTACCCTATAATTAGACAGTTTGTCTTAAGGGTGGGTTATAGTCATCCTTTGAATATCTTGTTGGTGGTTGGTGTTCAAGGAAATATGAGTGTTTGTTTTATCACAGCCTATTTTGGCTTAGGGCTGATCTTCAAATTATTTTATGTGTCACCACTACAGTGTAGCAGCTTTCAGCCAAGAGTAATGGAGATTAACTTTCCAATTGCTCAAATTGTACAGCATAATACAGAATGTCTCGCCAATGATCATAGGGAATAATTCAGCAAATGAGCCAGTCGCATTGAGAGACAATATGTTCAGCAGTGACATAAACCTAGGGTGATATTCAATAGAGTCGTTGCATTAACCATGACTAAGAGACGAGGTGGCGCAGTGGTTAGAGTACAGTACTGCAGGCCACTTCAGCTGGCTGTTAGCTGCGGTTCGGTGGTTCAAATCTCACCGGCTCAAGGTTGACTCAGCCTTCCATCCTTCCGAGGTGGGTGAAATGAGGACCCAGACTGTGGGGGCGATATGCTGACTCTGTAAACCGCTTAGAGAGGGCTGAAAGCCCTATGAAGCGGTATATAAGTCTAACTGCTATTGCTAACTGCTATTGCTATTTGCACGTTTGCAGTGAGAAGAAATATGAAATATGGAAAACATAATAACTAGTTAATAAGGACAAACTTCCTAACAGTGAGGACAATTAACCAGTGTCTTCAGAAATCGTGGGCGTTCCACCAATGGAGGTTTTTAAGGGAAGACTAGACACTCATTTATCCAAAATAGTATAGATCCCTGATGGCAAACCTGTGCCATGTGTTCCAGAGGTGGCACGCAGAGCCCTCTCTATGGTGAACAAGGTGTGCCAGAGGACAAGGAGTTGACTCAGGAAGCGATGCCCACGTGGAAGCTGAATGGCCCCTCCCTGGCTTGGGAATAAATAGGAGGACAGGGGAGTGGTTTGGTTGTCACCGACAACCGTTCACATTTCTAGAAAGGCTGCTCCTTGTGTGTTTTGTGCGACAAAGACTGCCTTGCCAGAACTGAGGTTTGTCTAGTTCTCTGTTTGAACTGTCTTAAATTGCAGCCTCGGAGCTCACAGCCTGGCCTTTATCATCAGGAACTGATAAGGACTCTTGTTTCAGTTAACTTCATGTGGGACTCTTCCCTGGACTTTCCGTTGGTGAATGCTGTTCATGCCAAATGTGTAAACAAAGAGAGGTTTTTCTTTGCGGAGAGTCTATTTCTTGCTCCTAGGAGGGCCGGGTCAGAGCACACACACAGGTTGCCAACCTTGAGAAACATTGCCTTGGAGACCGATGAATTTATGCCCCAACAGCAAGGGTGGGATTCAGCCGGTTCAGACCTGTTCAGGTGAACTGGATGCTAATTTTACATCTGATTCACTGAACCGTTAGTCTGAAGCAGTGGTCTCCAACCTTGGCAACTTTAAGACCTGTGGACTTCAACTCCCAGAGTGCAAAGCTGGCTGAGGAACTCTGGGAATTGAAGTCCACAAGTCTTAAAGTTGCCAAGGTTGGTCTCCATCCCACTCCACCCCTCCCAGGAGTCTCCACGCAGCTCCTGTTGGATGCAAGATAAACGCAGGATCCACGCAGTGGCTCTGGGAGGGTGAAAAACGGGCCTCCCAGAAGTTCGGGTTGTCTGGAAATGGGCTTGTTCCCAGCCTCCGGAGCCTGTGGGAGGCTGTTTTTGCCCTCCCGGAAGCTTGAAGAAAGCCTCCAGAGCCTGGGAAGGGCGAAAATGCCCCCCCCCCGCTGTGGTGCAGGAGGCCAAGTAGGCCACGCCCACCCAGGCAGAGAACCGGTTGCTATAATTTTTCAATCCCACCCCCGCTCCACAGACCATCACCTCTGTGACCAGCGCAAGCGTTTAGGTTACAATAGCTGTCTTCATCTCGACCGCAGCATCGATTATTCCATGCTCGTTTTAATCAGCAATGTGACATTGTGTAGGGGAACATCGCTGCCACCGGTTGGCTGATTCCAAAAAGAGAGGAAACTGCCCGAAAGCCTCTTTGGCCACAGCCAGCATCATCTCTTTAATTCATTTTTTGTCGGTAGATTCCCCTCTCTGCACACCCTCCGCAGTGTTTTTCGGGATATAAAACTGAAAAGTAATTAAAATGCTTGTCTCTCAGGTCCCTTAATTTAAAAAAAAAAAAGAAGAAGTGTGTTGCAGCGGTTGAAATATGTGTCGAGAACTCCCCGAGGCTTTCTTCTTCTTTTTTCTTACTACAAAAATAATTTTCCAGTTTTGCTTCACTCTTCTCTGGAAAACAAACCCAAAATAATCCACCCTGCTTATTCATCCCTGTTGGGGGTTGGCTGATCCCTTTGCAAGGCCGAGCGGTTTAAAATTAGCAACCGCACCATATTAGCCCATAAAGGGTGCATTGCTTCATTTATTAAAAGGAAAAAGTCTCCACTCAGCACAATATTTGGCAGAAGCCCTCCGCCAGAATAGCTCTTCACATCGTGTCCATATTATTATTACTTATTTTCATTTTCTCACACCCAAAATTACTTTTAGCAATGAGAAATAAAGATAAAGCAGGTTTTTTGGGCGTTTCTGCCCCCCCTCCCCTTGACTGCCCTCTAACCTCTTGGTTTGATATGCCGTGTGCGATGATATTCCACCTTTTCCTGATCTTGTTTGAGCTGTTGAGTTTTCAGCTACTTAAGAACGTTCCCTCGGTACTGAAATGTTCAGGGATCATTTGCAAAGCCAGGGAAACATCTGCCAGATTTATACACCTGCTTCTCCTTAAGTAGTTGCCTATTAATTATCCCCTGCAAGTCAGTTTTAGTGGGACTTGGCAATATTTCATTTGTTGATTAGATTTGTTTAAGGTCGCTCGATTCAAAAAAAAAAAGACTTTATCCAGTGTACAAGTTTAAAAAGACAGCTACAACCAGGGGTGGGATTGAAAAAAAATTAGCAACTGGTTTTCTGCCCGTTTGCTGGGTGGGCGTGGCCATGGGGGCATGGCCTAGTTGGCTTCCTGCACCACGACCCGGGGGGGGGATTGTTTTTGCCCTCCCCAGGCTCCGGAGGCTTTCCTTGAGCAGTGGTTGTGAAACCTCAGGGCTCCCTGAGCAGCCCATGCTGCTTTCCTATGTGTAGGTGCTAGAAGGGCTGTTGTGTGAATGCACATGGGGAAGACGAGGCAGGGTAAGCATCAGAACAAGCCGATTCAGGGGCGTGGCCAGCCAGCCATCACTACTGGTTCCGCAACCCATGCCCAATTACCACTTCCATTCGTTTAGTAACCCTTCAAAGTTACAACGGTACTGAAAAAAGTGACCAATGCCTGGTTTTCACACTTGTGACCATTGTAGCATCTCCATGGTCATGTGATTTACATTCAGAGGCTTGAAGACAGGTTCGAATTTATGACGGTTGCAGCCACCCAGGGGTGATGTGATCCCCTTTTGCGGCCTTCTGACCAGCAAAGTCAATGGGGAAGCTGGATTCCCCCTAACAGCCGTGTGACTCATTTAACAACTGCCGTGATTCACGTAACAAATGGGGCAAGAAAAGTCATAAAATGGGTCAAAACTCACTCAACAAATTTCTCACTGAGCAATATAAATTCCGGGCTCAATTGTGGTCGTAAGTTGAGGATCGCCTGTATAATATCGAGGGGACCTGGAATGCACATCAAAGAGACAGAAATAACTGGAATCAGACTGTCCCTTAATTACAGGTAGTCAAATCATTTAGCCAAGAATTAAGTTGAAGAATTTAGCCAAACCAATAAGACTAGATAGCTTTTATAGAGAGAGTGAAACTCGAAAAATTAGAATATCGTGCAAAAGTTCATTTATTTCAGTAATGCAACTTAAAAGATGAAACTAATATATGAGACAGACTCATTACATGCAAAGCAAGATAGTTCAAGCTGTGATTTGTCATCATTGTGATGATTATGTCTTACAGCTCATGAAAACCCCAAATCCTCAATCTCAGAAAATTAGAATATTGTGAAAAGGTGCAATATTCTAGGCTCAAAGTGTCCCACTCTAAGCAGCTAATTAAGCCATAACACCTGCAAAGGGTTCCTGAGCCTTTAAATCGTCTCTCAGTCTGGTTCAGTAGGAATCACAATCATGGGAAAGACTGCTGACCTGACAGTTGGGCAGAAAACCTTATGAACCAACTTCATAAGGACGGAAAGCCTCAAAAGGTAATTGCAAAAGAAGTTGGATGTTCCCGAAGTGCTGTATCAAAGCACATTAATAGAAAGTTATGTGGAAGGGAAAAGTGTGGAAGAAAAAGGTGCACAAGCAGCAGGGATGACTGCAGCCTGGAGAGGATTGAGGCCATTCAAAAGTGTTGGGGACTTTCACAAGGAGTGGACTGAGGCTGGAGTCAGTGCATCAAGAGCCACCACCCACAGATGGATCCTGGACATGGGCTTCAAATGTCATATTCCTCTTGTCAAGCCGCTCCTGAACATCAAACAACGTCGGAAGCGTCTTACCTGGGCTAAAGAAAAACAGACCTGGTCTGTTGCTCAGTGGTCCAAAGTCCTCTTTTCTGATGAGAGCAACTTTTGCATCTCATTTGGAAACCAAGGACCCAGAGAATGGAGGAAGAATGGAGAGGTACACACTGCAAGATGCTTAAAGTCCAGGGTGAAGTTTCCACAGTCTGTGTTGATTTGGGGAGCCATGTCATCTGCTGGTCTTGGTCCACTGTCCTTCATTAAGTCCAGGGTCAATGCAGCCGTCTACCAGGAGATTTTGGAGCCCTTCATGCTTCCTTCTGCAGACAAGCTTTATGGGGATGCTGACTTCATTTTCCAGCAGGACTTGGCACCTGCCCACACTGCCAAAAGCACCAAAACATGGTTCAATGACGGTGGGATTACTGTGCTTGATTGGCCAGCAAAATCTGTGGGGCATTGCCAAGAGAAAGATGAGAGACATGAGACAGAACAATGCAGAAGAGCTGAAGGCCGCTATTGAAGCATCCTGGTCTTCCATAACACCTCAGCAGTAATACAGGCTGATAGCTTCCATGCCACACCGCATTGAGGCAGTAATTGCTGCAGAAGGGGCCCAAACCAAGTACTGTGTACATATGCATGCTTATACTTTTCAGAGATCTGATATTGTTCTACATACAATCCTTGTTTTATTGATTGCATGTAATATTCTAATTTTCTGAGATGGTGGATTTGGGGTTTTCATGAGCTATAAGCCATAATCATCACAATTATGACAAATCACGGCTTGAACTATCTTGCTTTGCATGTAATGAGTCTATCTCCTATATTAGTTTCACCTTTTACATTGCATTACTGAAAATAAATGAACTTTTGCACAATATTCTAATTTTTCGAGTTTCACCTGTTATATTACAAGGTTTAAAACTAAATTTACAATAAAAGGGGGCAGAATGAGATAGGAATTCCCCAGGACAGGAAAAAAAAAACCTGTATCCAAGTTCTATAAGGCTTTGGTCTAACAGCTCATGAAATGGAAATTCCAGCCAAGTTGGAAAAAAACAACAGTCGGAATCAGAAAGTTGATACAGGGGCAGAAATGTAAAATGGCAAACCTGGACTGGTGCCAATATTTTCTACGATGCAAAACTAATTGTGACTCAAGGGGTCTGGAAGAAAAATGAATCTAATATGCTTTCTTTTGGCATCACTTTAATATTTTACCACTTCCCTCCCTTTATAAAAAAAAATCCAGACCTTAAATCCAAAGCAAAAACGGAAGAGATGCTATATTCTCAGTTGCATGCAGAAGGGATCATTTTTATTACAGAATGTTGAACCAAAATTTGGGCTCCCCTGATATTAAAAATTATCGGAGCTGTAATATGCATCAGGCACAATTGATATGGTAAACTGTAGCATTCCAGCAGGAGAAATAGGCTTTCAAATGAGATTAAATGCTCATTTAGCCCACCTATATTAGGCAAAGCGCTCATCCATCATATCTCAATCTTATGAAAATCAAAACAATGAAAATCCTATAAGGTAAAATAAGCAAACAATTTCTTTCTGAGCCTCTGCGTGAAGGAAGGGGGTGATGTGTCGTGCGAATTCTTGCAAAGAATTATTCCCTGATTTTGAATTGTAAACAATGGATGAAAAATTAAGTAGAAAAGTTCAACGGAGAATGGTATTCTTCGTCTCTCGTCCCGATAAATCTTCCATTTGGCTGGGACAATTAAGCTAAGATCAACACAAAGCCTTTATAATCATCTTGTGATGGGGAAGTCACATCAGGTGAAGTTCAGGTCAGATGAGATGTCTTAGGATAGATCTTATGTTGGGTCAAGTTTGAATTGTGGTAAGCCGTTTGCTTTCCATCTTTCAACATCAGAGTCTTTGAGATAGTAGTATATATGTTAAAATATTCATGACTGGGAGAGACATGGGAACAAGGTCAGCCAATGAATAGGAATAGGCACTAAGTCAGCCTATGGGAGCTTAAACAGATCTGAGTCTGTGCAGAGAATTGAAACAGAAACTTAATCCATCTGCTGCTCTGAGAAGTAAACTAGCAGTCTATCTGGGCTTGTCTGCTGAAACGAAGCTAACTGCTTGTGTTTGCCTGTAACTCTCCTGCCTTGTGTATACTTGGAAGAACCATCTGTTGGTATTGTACATTGTTCATCTATTCTTATGTATATAAAGAACTTAATGAATCCTGCTGAATCAGTTATCTTTGTGTGCTTTCTGGATTTGATTTTTCTGCAACAAACTCTGACCCGAATATTCTTATAAGGACTTGGTCTTCTGATGGAGAGGGTCAAGTCAGGTGAGGGTCTTATGATGGAGTTGTGATGGATCAGTGTGGATTGTATCGTGAAAGTCTTGTGATGGGTCAGGTGTGGGTGTATCAAATGAGGGTCCTGTAATGAGTCAGGTGGGACCCACTGACCACACAAAACCCTTATAAACAGGAGAACACTGACCTGACATCCCTTAAACTCTGCATGGTAGGGCAGGTCTTGTGATGGGTCGAGTGTGGGTTGTGTCAAGTCCACTGAAGATGTTACCTAGCTTAGTAATGAGATGTTCTCTTGTTCGGAGAACAAACTTCCACCCCTCATCGGGATCCTTTCCAATGAGTTCTCATCTGGTGGCCAAAGTATTTGAGCTTCAACTTCCAAAGTCGGGGCTGATTTCTTCTCGTGGGAATCTTAAAACAACATTTCCCAGCCCTGCTGTTTAGCCCCCAATGCCTCTCCCCTTCCCTCCTCCCTCAGAATTGTATAAGGCTTTAAGGCAGATGACTCTGCTCTGCTCTGCTGGCTGGAGAATTCTGGGAGTTGAAATCCACAGGTCTTAAAGTTGCCAAGTTTGGGGGGCCGTGCTTTAAGAAGTGAGGTTTTGCCGTGTTGCTTTCAATTAAAGCTATTTTCTGCTTGCATTGATACCCCTGCCTTGCTGTTCTTTTTCACCTGTTCTGCTAAGGGACATACTTTCTTTTCACTGACAGCAGCACAGTCGCTGCCAAGCTAATTGGTTCACATGTGTTGCCATTATGCATCCTTTTAATAAGCGTTCATTGTCAGCCTTGGCTTATTCTGTTGTTGTTGTTGGGGTTTTTTTTTTGTCTTCTGGATTCTCTGGAAAAAATTCAAAGATGAGGCCTCAACATTTTGTTTCGCACAGCAGCCACCAGATGCCTCCGAGATGCTCGCTGCGAGAGTTAGCTCTCAGGCAGATAAAAAGAATTGCAGTTGCCAGAACAATAAAAGCTGCTACAGACTGGTCCGCCTTCACAAAATATGGGCATTTTATTATCTCTGAAAAGGCTTAAGAAAACGGACAAGAATCCGTGCCCCCTTAAACTGTTCGCCATTTTTTGAAAGTGTTCATTGGGAATCCGGTGGGTTATTTCAATCAACCAATCAATCAATCAGAATTAGGAACCCTGGTGTCAGGCCTGCAGGCATCTTTTCTTTTGGATCTTTGGCCTGCCACACTTTCTATTATTCTACTATGCATTTTCTATTATGGGGAAATGGGAGGGGGGATTGTAAGGAGTTAGATGCTATGTAGCTATAACAACATTCTTTCTAGAAAGCCAAGGTCATCCTTTGTCTCTGCACCTCTGCACCTGACCGGAACTGGATGGTTGGAACTGCCAGCATGGCAGTGGAAGGTTGGATAACGTGATGGATTTGTGGGTGTGGGGGCAAGATCTTGAACTTTCAACTGGATGGGGGAAACTGGGAACCTTTCCGATTCGAGTTTTCCCAAACAGGGTTCTCTTAATAAATTGGAACTTTGAGCAATACTTTGCCTTGGACTCTGATTTACTTTTGGATGCTATTTGGAACCCTGACACCTGGTCTGAAATGGTATGGAGTCTCCTGCTTGAGCAGGGGGTTGGACTAGAAGACCGCCAAGGTCCCTCCCAGCTCTATTTTAATTGATAGGGAAGAAGATCTACTCTTCAGGTCCTTTGATCTGAGATGGTGAATTAAATGTTTCAATTGAAATATGAAGCATGCTGTTGCTGATGAAGATGGATGAGTGAGCTGGAAGGGACTTTGGAGGTCTTATAGTCCAGCCCCCTGATCAAGCAGGAGAACCTATATCATTTCAGATAAGTGACTGTCTGGACTTCTTAGAAACATCCAGTGATGGAGCGCCGACGATTTCTGGAGGTAAGCTGTTCCACTGGTTAATTGTCTTCACTGTTGTGAAGTTTCTCCTTAATTCCAGTTAAGATGATGTTCTCCGTTCAATCATTTCTGGCTCTGAGCGATTCTCTGGGCCAGGTCTCTTCGCATCTTCCGATACTGAACGGCTTCTTGGGGTCGTTCCGCTCTCCGCGTGGTGTCAGTTATGGTGGTGTCCAGCCACCATCTTCTTTGGTGGCCTGGGTTTCTTTTACCGCTAACTCTTCCGGACATAATTGCTAACCCTAAATCTAGAGCAGAACCTCTGCTTTTATTCAATGACTCTGGAGTCATTGAATAAAAGCAGTAGTAAGTGCTGTTACTTGCCCAAAATTGTCTCAAGGCGGATGATTTGTGATAAATTCAGTAGAAAAAAAGCTTGTTATAACCACATGCACACAATAGAGTGTTGCAAATTTTGGGAGGGGTCTGAACCAATTTATATTGAGCTTGCAAACTGTCCAAATCTTATCCGGAGCCAATAGAGTTTTAGGCCAAAAATGCTTTCCCACCCATTATTCTGTTAGAATATTTGATAGAATATAGTTGTTGTGGCCCGTCAGCAGCCAGCGGTGTTGGCAGCAGATTCGGACAGTGAGTAGGTTGGAGAGGAACATGGGCCAGTCCTGGAGTCTGGGGAAGGCTCTGATGAGGGCTCTGCGTCCACCGTCCACCTGTGGCTTTACTCCCAAGTCGACCCTGATTTCTTAGTTGTTATTTTCCTCTGGCAGCCTTGTTCATGCGGACATTGGGAATAGGCTCCAGCTGTTCCTCTGCCTCACTGCTGTCAAGCAGCTGAGACCTGCTAGACGGCCCTGGGCCCTTTCTCTGCCTCCAACGCAGAGCCCTTGTCCCCGCCTTCCCCAGACTCCAGGACTGGCCCATGCTCCTTCCCAACCTCCTCACTGCTCCGCTGGCTGCTGGCAGGCCACAACACCAACATAATTGTTAGCAGCCGATGCAGGAGGAAGGTTAGATGGATTTTTTCATTTCAGCAGTGAAAAGGGATAATGTGAGTTGCATGCTGGATATTGTATTGTCCTCTCTCAATAAGTACACTTAAGAGGTAAATAAAGGTTGCCTCTAATCTATTTATAGCTCTCTTTTTTTCTCAGATAGTGAAGCAGGCTATGTACAGGTAGTCCTTGATTTACAACATTTCATCTAGTGACCATTTGAGTGGTGTTGAAAAAAGTGACTTACAGCCAGGGGTGAAATCTATTTACCTTCGCTACCGGTTTGCAAATGTGAGCACGCGCGGTAGCAGTGTTTCAACGTCATGTGATCCCCGTTTATAGCTACCTTCCAAGCAGATGGAAGAGTCCCTTAACAAGGGTGTTACTAATTTAACAACTGCAGTGATTCACATAACAACTGTTGCCAGGAAGGTCATAAAATGGGATAAAATTTTCTTGAGAAATGTCTCGCTTAGCAACATAAGTTGAGGTTCCAAGTTGAGACCTACCTGTGTATAACTAGTCCATATTCTCCAAATTAACCTCTGGTTTTGATTTTCTAAAATTTTGAGAGCTGTCTCTGTGTGAGTTTGTCTGTCTGTCTGTCTGTCTAGTATTCATCCATATCTATCTATCTATCTATCTATCTATCTATCTATCTATCTATCTATCTATCTATCTATCTATCTATCTACCTACCTACCTACCTACCTACCTACCTACCTACCTACCTACCTACCTACCTACCTACCTACCTATATCTATCCATATCTCTATCCATATCTATCTATCTATCTATCTATCTATCTATCTATCTATCTATCTATCTATCTATCTATCTATCTATCTATGGAATCCATCCATCCATCCATATCTGTCTGTCTGTCTGTCTGTCTATCTATCTATCTATCTATCTATCTATCTATCTATCATCTATCTATCTATCTATCTATCTATCATATCTATCTATCTATCTATCTATCTATCTATCTATCTATCTATCTATCTATCTATCTATCTATCTATCTATCTATATAATGTCTATGGGATTCATCTATCTATCTATCTATCTATCTATCTATCTATCTATCTATCTATCTATCTATCTATCTATCTATCGTATCTATCCATCTGTCTGTCTGCCTGCCTGCCTGTCTGTCTATCCATCTATCTATTCATCCCTCTATCCATCCATCCATCCATCCATCCATCCATCCATCCATCCATCCATTTGCAGCATGTGTAGCCTAACATAATTTATCTGCATAAAAATGTTCACATTCTGTTTTCAAACCACTAACAGCGGCTGCCGGAGGGTTATCATTTGGATGACAAACATTTTTGCTTACCTCCTGCTCTCTGTTTCAGAGATTAATAATTCTTTCCTGATTAATGTTGTTAATAAAAGCTTTATTAGACTTTGTAGCCTTTTCCCGGTTTAAATACATGAGTAACTTTTACTTCTGAATAACGCCTATCTTGATTTTCCTCCAGAAATTGTTCGTTTGCATTATCTTCACTTAAACAACCTTTTAAACATACTCCCATTTTATTTATGAAATTTATCAAACTATAACTCTTTTTTGCTCCTCTCTGTTCTTTTTAAAACTTGTTTTATTTCGAGTGGAAGAGAAAAAAAAAGAATGCAGTTGTTTGCTTAATGTTTGATAATTAAATAACAGAAAAGCCTCCCCAATCATACATGTACTAAAGCAGCACATTTTTATTATTTTTGCTGTCCATCTGTTTTCCCATATCCCATATGTTCTCTGCAAAATGTTCGATGGCTCATTTCTTTTTTAGCATAAGGCAGCTTAGTTGCTCCTCTGAATGAAGACACCACAGCATTATTGAAGCATTTATAATCACGTCCCTGATTAAATTTTTGAATCACTGAATTGTGTTCTGTCTATATTTGCATGATAATTGTATGCCCTTTGCTGACCATCTTTCGACTTCCCATTCTATTATTAGAAAAGCCATAATTGGCTTCTTGGCTCTCTCCGATTTATTCCACTGTGGCTAAGGCACTGAGGTCAGCAGTCAAGCGGTTTGAATCCCTAGTGCCGCGTAACAGAGTGAGTTCCCGTTACTTGTCCCAGCTTCTGCCAACCTAGCAGTTTGAAAGCATGTAAAAAATGCAAGTAGAAAAATAGGAACCACCTTTGGTGGGAAGGTAACAGCGTTCCTTGTGCCTTCGGCATTTAGTCATGCCGGCCACATGACCACGGAGATGTCTTCTAAGTTTATTAGATCAGCTACTGCCTCTCTGCCTGGATTATATTTAAATTTTGTTTCTTGTTTGTTTGATTTTTTTTTTTATGCGGGAATAGAAATTTAATGACTGCAAAAAATTTAATCCTAAAGCTTACTTCGTAAGAATGAATAACAAGTTTATAAAATATTGGCTCCTGAAATATATCAGCTGAATTATTAAAGTGTTTTGCTAATCGCTGTCAGTTGTAAATTAGATGTGCTAACTGTATACTTTCAAGTTTCACCCAAACATAGAGATTAAATTGACAGCCTAATATTACTAAATTGCTGCATTGTTGGAATGAATAGGCATATTTTTTCTATGCACAAAAAAAAAAAACCCCAAATCAAGCAAATGTGTGGAGGTTCTTTGGGTTTTAAAAGGAAGAATAAAAATAAAACCTGCTTGCTAAATACATATTTGTGTATGTGTGCCAACTGTATGCTGATTAATCTTCTCTTTAAATTGAAAGAAGAAAAAGGGAATGCCCAAATTTTAATTCGTAAATTTTTCAGGATTTGTGGCTATTTTGGCCATGCCAATTAATTGGGGCATCTCTGGGTCGGGAAGACACCACTAACTAATCAAAGCGGTGGTTCTTTCTACATTCATCTAATACACACAAAGCACATTAAAAGGGGGCAGGGCTTTAACTGTTTGGACCCACCTGCCCTTTTAGATTTATTGACTTCCCTTTGCAAATGTCCCTGCTAAACAGAAATGGGGAGTACATAAAGAATTGTTGATTTCTATGTAATATGGGACGTGGTGGCTCAGTGGCCAAGATGCTGAGCTTGTTGATCAGAAGGTCAGCAGTTTGAATCCCTAGCGCCATGTAACAGCGTGAGCTCCTGTTACTTATCCCAGCTTCTGCCAACCTAGCAGTTTGAAAGCATGTAAAAATGCAAGTAGAAAAATAGGGACCACCTTTGGTGGGAAGGGAACAGCGTTCCGTGCACCTTTGGCATTTAGTCATGTCCACCACATGACCATGGAGACGTCTTCGGACAACGCTGGCTCTTTGGCTTTGAAATGAAGATGAGCACCGCCCCCTAGATTCGGGAATGAATAGCACATATGTGCGAGGGGAACCTTTACCTTTTACTTTTACCTTTACCTATGTAATACGATCCGTCTAAGGAACGGTTGTATAAAATGCAGTACAGGTAGTCCTCTACTTATGACCACAATTGAGCTCAAAATTTATGTCATTAAATGAGGCATTTGTTAACTAGATTTTGCCCCATTTTATGACCTGTCTCGACAGTGTTGAATCACTGCAGTTGATAAGCTAGTAACCGGTTGTTGTGGATCTGGCTTTTCATTTTTGGTTCTCGTCGTACCTCCAGGAAGCAAGCAAGGATGATTCTCTTGGTACCACTCTACATTGGAAGGATGAAAGACCCATCTTTTAGTCAAAGTGTCATGCCCTCCAAGAAATATTTTCCCCCAATATATTTGAAAAAACAAAATGAATGCGGTGGCTCCATGGCTGAGCTTGTCGATCAGAGGTTCGGCAGTTCGAATCCCTAGCGCTACATAATGGAGTGAGCCCCCATTACCTGTCCCAGCTTCTGCCACCCTAGCCATTCGAAAGCACATAAAAAATGGAAGTAGAAAAATAGGGACCACTTTGGTGGGAAGGTAGCAGCGCTCCTTGGGCCTTTGGCATTTAGTCATGCCAGCCACATGACCATGGAGAAGTCTTCGGACAGCGCTGGTTCTTTGGTTTTGAAATGGAGATGAGCACCGCCCCCTAGAGTCAGGAATGACTAGCACATATGCGCGAGGGCAACCTTTACCGTTACCTATTTGGAAAAAAAAACATTCTTTCAAGCAGAGGCAGAGGAAGGACACAATCACATATTTATACTTTAGGAGTCTGTAATTATTTTAAGGCTAGGAGTTTTTTTTTTAATGGGCACTGAAGCCGAAGAAGTTACAGACATTTGGATTTTGCAAAGTTAGGGTTTGGAAGGCTAAAAAAATATTGCACTTGGAAGTAATAGAAAAGGATGTCTGGTGACTTTCACACAGACACACCAAGTTTTTTTGACACTTGAAAATGGTTGCCTATGGAAACCAGGTGAATTGTTAAATCCATGCCTAGTTTAATAGTTAGCTGCTCTCCTCTTGCTGCTTCAAAATGGATTAATGTTATTGCTGGTGAAGTTGTGATAAGATTTTATTTTACACCGATTTCTGGGGATTACCATTTTTTATTTTCATTAGGCTTTCTCCCTGCTATTTATTCTAAAGATCCCATCCCTAAAATTTGCCCTTTTCTCCAAAAGGCTGTCATTGATTTTTTTCCCCCTCCCCTGTAGTATCATTATGAGTAACTTAAAAATCTTCCAGGAAAAAAATAATAATTTAAGAGCTGCATTAAGATTTAATACTTGAAATACTTCATTTGAAAATGTAATCCTCAAACAACTCGCTTCTCTCCTTTAGATGCTTTTTGAATCTTCCGCTTGAATTGCATCTCGAAAAATATGTAAATACATCTTTACAACGAGAGTTTGTTTGCGTGTGTTGTATGCAGAGAATTCTCAGAAAGCCTAATAATACTTTTTCCCTCCATCTTTATACTCATTTATATAGACATTTTTATACCATTCTCCCTCTCCAGCGATTTTGAGTAGACAGATCAATACGGGGATTGATCTGTGAGTGACAGGCGTCTTCTTCAAACTTGGGTCCTCTCCAGAGACCTGGGAGTTTGAGATGTTTGTGTGGTTGTTTTAGCTGTTTCTAACACTGCACACTTCTGGATAGAGAGCTCCAATGTTTTTCCAGGGTTGGAGCTACTCCACCAGCTTAAGACTCACTGGGACCACTCTGTCCTTGATTTCCAATTCCTCTTTTTGTACCTTCTTCAGGCCCTTCTACTTATCCAACTTCTCTCATTCCTTCTCCCAGATGGGGCTGCCGTTTGCCATTGCTACGTCCATCCCCACCATTGGCTTCTGGTTCTTGTGTACCTTTATTTCCGGATCCGGACGTCCCACAGTTAATTTTC
Source organism: Thamnophis elegans (assembly GCF_009769535.1). Classification (NCBI taxonomy): domain Eukaryota; kingdom Metazoa; phylum Chordata; class Lepidosauria; order Squamata; family Natricidae; genus Thamnophis; species Thamnophis elegans. The sequence goes on along the minus strand of NC_045548.1, from coordinate 75,693,336 downwards.
CATGACCTTCTGTGGAATCTGTAAATTCCAGCATAAAATTGTATCTGCAAAAATCTGTAAATTACGAGAACTAAAAACAATACAGTTACGGCTAGGACAATATCTGAGGGAGGATGGGCTTCTGGGGGTTCACCAGGGTTCGAGAGAACCTCTAGCTAAGATTCTCTGCAGTTCGGAGACACCCCTCCCCAATCCCACTCCTGGCTGGCCCCGCCCACCCCGCCTCACCCCTCTCAGTAGTCCGCACATGGCCTGTTTTGGATGCAGGGTGTGCATGGAGGCTTGGGGTGGGCAAAAAACAGGCCTAGCAGAGGTTTGGGAAAACTGTTTCCAGCCTCCAGAGGGCCTTCGGAGCTTGGGATTTTGCCCTCCCGGAGGCTCAAGAGCCCTGGGAGGCAAAAACGCCCCCCCTGTGGTGCAGGAGGCCAACTAGGCCACACCCACCATGGCCACGGCCACCAGCAACCGGGCAGAGAACTAAAAATTTTGAAGCCCATCCTGTGAGGGACTGTCCGGTCACATCTACCCAACTCACTAGAGCGGGGAGGCAATGAATGTTGTGGGTACCCCATCCCCTAAGGAGATACATCTGGCGGGACTCCGAAGAAGAGCCTTCTCCGTGGTGGCTCCCTCCCTCTGGAAAATTATCCCTCCAGAAATTAGACTGCCCCCCCCCCAGCCCACTCTGATACTCATGGATTTGTCAGCTGGCTTGGGGAACTCAGAGTGGGATGGAGCCCATTAAATGGCTGATTTGAGTGTGTATTGTCGCCGAGGAAGATGGGTGGGGGTTATTATTTTATTATTTTTACTGTTTTATTTTTTTCTACATTGTGTTTTATTGTCCGTAAGCCACCTAGAGTCGCCATGAGTGAGTAGACTATATACATTTTCTAAATCAGTCAGTCAGTCAATCTATCTATCTCCAGTCTGGATTTGGGAATATCCAGCCCGTGCAATGCAGATGTTTCTGTATATAGTCTAGCTACTTGGTTGTGCCATTTAGTGTATGCTGTTCCTGTCTGAATCATCTGCCTACCTGTCCATTCCTTCTTCTCCTGTCTTCAGGTGCTTTGGAGAATAGCTTGACTCCTCCTTCTTTGTGCTGCCTCTGAGATATTGGAAGACTGCTATCATGTCTCCCCTAGTCCTTCTCTTCACTTGATGAGCCATCCCCAGTTCTTGCAACCGTTCTTCATATGTTTTAGCCTCCAGTCCCCTAATCCTCTGGGTTGCTCTTCTCTGCACTCTTTCCAGAGTCTCCACATCTTTTCTACATCCTGGAAACAAAAACTGAATGCAGGATTCCAAGTGTGGCCTTACCAAGGCCTTATAAAGTGGTATTAACACGTCACGTGATCTTGATTCTATCCCTCTGTTTATGTAGCCTAGAACTGTGTTGGCTTTTTTGGCAGCTGCTGCACACGGCTGGCTCCTATTTAAATGATTGTCCACTAAAACTCCAAGATCCCTTTCACAGTTAATACTATTGAGCCAGGTACCACCTATACTGTACCTGTGCATTTGGTTTTTCTTCCCTAAATGTACTTTTTTCACCCTAGAGTATGTACTCCTTGGATCTCTGCAACTTTACATGCTTTTACACAACGTCATTGTCATTTCAGGGAAATAGACAAAATGTTACACTTGTTTAAAAAGAATATACAGGCCCGTTTCCAAAAGTCCACTTAACAGTGTGCTCTGCTGCACTCTGCCAAGGGAGACGCACATTAAAGATAATTTGCCAAATCTGTCAATGTACTTGAGACGTGTAGGAAAATTATCACGATATCCCAGGCCTCCTCTCTCCTCTTCCAGGTATCCTACAATAGGTGTTTTGCACACCAGATTTATTTTCATCTTGGGCAGGGTCACAAATTCTCAGTGGATGATGGGTTAGAGATAAGTGTCAGGGTTCCAAGTAACACCCCTCCCCCCCCCCCAACGAAAGAAGACTCAGTGGCTTGAGTTTCTTCAAAGTTCCCTTTTATTAGCGATGTCATATTGGCACATTTGGGAAAACCCAAATCGGAAAGTTTCCAGGTTTTCCCCATCCAAACCAATGTTCAAGTCCCTGTTCAATCACATGGTCCAATCAGGCACCGTCCCAACTGGAGATGCCTCCCTATCACACCACTCCAGGTGCAGGGCAAAATGTCCTTGATTCTCTGAGAAAGGAACGTTATTTTGACTATATCTACCCCACTCCATACAATCCCCACCCCCAGTTCCCCACAAAGCTGGCCGAGGAACTCTGGGAGTTGACATCCACAAGTCTTAAAGTTGCCAACGTTGGAGACCCCTGATTCTAGTCTACAACCCTGGGTTTTTCCCACGACCGCCCACCCAAAATATGAATGAGATTTGGTTGCTTGGAGTTTACAAAATCAGCCACCTGCTGTGCCAATTCCTTGTACATAGCAAGATTTCATTGGCTAATTCTACTCACAATTAAATAACCACGGTGTTGAAAATGTCTAATTACATCTCCTTGAACTGTTTCATTATACCAAGTTGGTAATGCGTAAATTGGGAAATTGAAATCTCATTTGCTGAAACAATGCGGTTACATCCCTGTTTTCTTATCGCCTGTCACAGTTACGGTTATCACTTCAGCGCGGTTGCAAGTCATTCTTACAAATTCTAGTGCACTGTACATTCTTAAGTGATTTAGAGTAGCAAATGACATTTGGTGCTGTGAAGATCATGATGTAAGCAGAGAAACAGCCCATATTTAACACAGCAGCCAGATTGCTCATGTTGATGTTACCAACTTTTAACTATGTCTTTAGGTAGAACTGTTCTTCCCATCTAATGTTAGAATGGTGGGGTTTTTTTTTTTTTTGGCCTTTGAGAGAGCAGTTGAGTTCTATTTCAATGGGGTTGGGCTTTATTTCAATTTTAAAACCTCTGTCTACAGAGATTGTCAAGGCGGAGAATGTGTACTGTACATCCAGCTGCACAAAAAACAGAAATGCTTGGATCAGCGGTGGTACTCAGCCGGTTCAGACTGGTTCAACTGATTTTCCCTACCGGTTTGGTTGAACCAGTCTGAACCGGCTGAATACCACCTCTGATCCAAGCAAATCCGCCCGCCCGCCCGCCCAGCTCTATGCCGTCCTATTTAGGCATCTTTTCAGGTCGCGCACATGTGGGCAAGCCATGAGCGTGATCAAAGCGCATGCACGGAAGGCCGTGATCATGCTTGCGTGCGCTCACATTTACGAACCGGTAGGGAACGTAAGTGAATACCACCCCTGGCTTGGATGTGTATTTAAACATCGTTTGTGAAATGCAAAATATATGAGCCCCAATATAAAAGAGTAACAGAATAAGAAGAGATGAAAAACACTATGGGGGACTTCTAGTCCAACTTCCTGCCCAAGCAGGAGATCCTACATCATTTCAGACAAATGATTGCCCAATCTCTTCTTAAATACCTGCAGTGTTGGAGCATCCACAACTTCTGGAGGCAAGCTATTCCACTGGTTAATTGTTCTAAAATTTCTTCTTATTTCTAGATTGGTTCCCTCCTTGATTAGTTTCCCTCCAACGTAATTTCCCTAAATATTAATTGGTGATAGTTTTGAGTGTTTTTGTGATAAGGTGGGAGAAAAAAAATCAAATATTGCATGGGAGGGAGGGAGGAAGGAGAAAGTTGGGGAGGTAGGGAGGGAAACGGAAAGAAGGAGAAAGATGGGAGGAAGGAAAGAAGGAAGGAAAGAGAAAAATGGGGAGGAAGAGAGGGAAGAGAGGAAGGGAAGGAGAAGGAAGGAGAAAGATGGGGGAGGAAGGGAGAGTAGAGGGAAGGAGAAGGAAGGAAGATATAGATGTATCTATCCATCCATCCCTCCATTGTTTGTGTGTGAGTATGTGTGTGTAGTGGATGGATGGATGGGTAGATTGATGTGTATGTATACATCTCTCTCTCTGTGGGTGTGGGTGTGGGTGTGTGCGCATATACATCAATATTTGCTAGTATTTCATTATGAATATTTTTAAATTGCCAGTAACAGCTATATGTCAATTCTTCCAGCGAAAATTACAAAATATGAAATACTTAGCTTATTTGTTGCTGAACAAATGTCCATGGCTTATACAGATCCATGAATCATATGAGTATGAATGTTCTAAAGGTGTAGATAATACACCACTGATGCTCCTGTCAGCCCAGACGCCTTCTAGTTAACGCTGGCGTAACTAGCACTGAGCGAGGGCTAGTCGGCTTTCAGCTCTTGGCTGCATTTTTCTTTCTTCGAGAGCTCCTGATTTCAGAACTAATTCCCCTTAATTTGTGTGTGTCTCACCAAGATGCCTGTATTAATTAATTAATTTGGTTGATTAGAAACACTTAAGTCTGTAAATCTGACCTTTAAAAGTGCAGTTCTTCTCAATGTACTCAAGCATGTTTCTCGGGCAAATACGAGGCATACTTAGTGTTACTCAGAAATTAGCCTGCAAATTTATAAATTAAGGGGTTTTTTTTACACACGGAGAGAATTTAAAAAAGCTTTTTCACTGGGGATTTCAATTGAATTGCATGATACAAATTGATAGAATAGAGTTGAACCCTGGTGCCCTTGGTGCTGTCTGAGCTTGGTGGTTGCCTTGATTTTGTTTTTTTTTTAATTACCAAACCAGGTAACATCAGTGGAGGAGAGAGCAAACCCCACTCTCTTCTAGTACTGATGACCTTACCTAGTTTGGTAATGAAACGATTGCAAGAAAGCCACCAAGCTTAGAGAGCACCACGGACTCCACAGGATACAAATTATCTGTGGGATTTGTTTGTGTGAACATACTTATACTTATACTATACTTATATTTATACTTATACTATACTTATACTTATATATACTTAAACTATACTATACTTATACTGTACTATACCATACTATACCTACTCTATACTCTATATACTAATACTAATACTATACTATACCATACTATAACTACTCTATACTCTATATACAATACTATACTATACCTACTCACTATACTATACTATACTTATACTATACTTATACTATACTTATACTATACTTATACTATACTTATACTATACTATACCTACTCTATACTCTATATACTAATACTATACTACACTATACTATAACTACTCTATATACTATACTAATACTATACTATAACTACTCACTATACTATACTATATCTAATCTATATTCTATATACTAATACTATAGCGTACATGTTCGTACTCTTAATCATTCTTTACCTACAAGAAGACACATAATGACCCATCAACTCCACCAATACCACCCAGTTGACACCAGTCCATGGGGTCGATATTACTAGCCTCAGGACTAGCCAGCTCTATTTCTGTACTAAAACTGGGCCTATTAATCCTAACACTCACCTTAATTCAGTGGTGACAGGACGTGGTCTGTGAGGGCACCTACCAAGGACACCAGACAAAGTCTCATGTATGTGTATGTGTTGTGACTCAGCAGAAGTTTGCTGTGAGTTGAGTCGGGATGCAGGAATAACAATGCAGCTGGGGCTTGCTAGTGTCATCTTCTGGAGATAAAAGGACTGATGGTGCCATGCCCTGGTTGCAGAAGTCAACGTTCACTCGTTCGTTGTGGTTCATCGGTCATGGTTTGTTTGTGAGAGGCACTTGGATAAGTGATTTGCTTTCTGTAACCTTGATTCAAAGAGACACTTGGAGAAGTGATTTGCTTTCTTTCTGTAAAACCTTTTTGGTCAGAGACTTTATTTATGTTTATATTTGGGCTCGCAGCCAGCATGAGCCGAGACTGATAAAGTTCTTTCCTTTTAAGTCTGTCTGACTGTCATCTGTTAACGAGTGAAGAAGGGGGAGTCAGAACATGTATGTATATGAGTATATGCATAATGGTTATCTTTTGAGAGCTGAATGCAACCAAACTTCATTTTCATGTATGCACATTTAAAGTGACAATAAAGTCCTATCCCTCCCACCAGAGGGACATTTTTACCATCGATATTCACATATGTTTACCACTGATTCGCCACATACATATTTTTACCATCGATTTGCCGCGTACCAAAAATGTGAGCGTGCAGCTTGCATGCAGCTTAGAAAATGTGGCTAAATAGCACGGCATAGCGCTGGGGGGGTAGTCGCCACTACAGATCGCCACTACTGGTTCGCCCAAACCAGTCCGAACCGGCTGAATACCACCACTGCATCCCACTCCATCCCCCCAAATTCCACATCCCAGGTAGTTTCTGTATGAGCCTTTATAGCAGTGTTTCTCAACCTTGGCAACTTGAAGATGTCCGGACTTCAACTCTCAGAATTCTGAATGCTGGCTGGGGAATTCTGGGAGTTGAAGTCCGGACATCTTCAAGTTGCCAAGGTTGAGAAACACTGCTTTATAGTATACCATTTCCTCACTCTTGTTGGAAGACTATTATGTATTTGATAGCTCAGGCCATCTGCTCATCCTTTCTATATAACTCTTTGCCTCATTGATTCACCACCTAATTTAGAATCATAAGTGAAAATCTGCCTGAAATTCCCTTACTGCAAATTTAATATACTGTAACTTTCACTTTTGTCTCTAGCACTTCCTTCCTTTAAACTTTATTGTTATTGATCCCGAATTTGCATTTACCATCTGGGAATGAAAATGAGAGTTTATTATTATTTTGACTGGATGTGCTGGATTGATTCGACGAGCTTGTGGGACCTCCTGTACTGTGGATTTGTTTCTAGTTTGACTAGAAATTTAAAGTTCACCAAGGAGAGCCAGATTAGACTCAAGGTTGTAGATCTGGAGGAAGACTTAAAGGAGCCGGCTTCCGCTGAGCACACAATCAGGAATTTGTGACCCAATTTCAGGCTCGATTCGGGCACCACTTCTTTTTCCTATAATGCAGTATTTGTTTATTGTGATGGTACTGTTATTAGGTCCTATGTTTTAACTAGATTTTCAAGGACTGCTATAATGGCAATTCTGTAATTGTATATCAAAGTATTCAAGTTAAACCGACCATGTGTAGCTCCATGGAGCTTTCTTGTTTTTTTTTCAAGAGTAGAAAGCAAGAGTCAGAGCTGCAAACCCTTTGCACATTGTCATCCTCTGCATATTTTCTCTACTTTGGCATGGTTACTCTTAAATTTTGCTATCTCTTCAAGTGCTCCTAGAAAATATATTGGTTCTGCTTGTTACTTGAGGCGGGGAAGGGTCCCAATAGCAATAGCAGTAGACTTATATACCGCTTCATAGGCCTTTCAGGCCTCTCTAAGCGGTTTACAGAGAGTCAGCATATTGCCCCCAACAATCTGGGTCCTCATTTTACCCACCTCGGAAGGATGGAAGGCTGAGTCAACCCTGAGCCGGTGAGATTTGAACCGCTGACCTGCTGATCTAGCAGTAGCCTGCAGTGCTGCATTTAACCACTGCGCCACCTTGGCTCTTAGACAGAACCCAGAAGGTTCTGTCTTCTTCAAATGACATTGAAGAGATAGGAATGGATCCATCACAATTACACAAATACTTCCAACAAGATATGGTGCCCCTAAGTACAAAACACCAGTGAGAAATCACTGTAGTGTCAATTGGGTTCCTCTTCCTCTGCTTCTCTTAAGATGCAGTAGAGATGACTTCTCTCTCCAGGCTAAATCTGGATGTCAAGGTGGACCGAACACGATCAAAATTTTCTATTTCATCTAATGGCTCTCCGTGGTGCAGCACCAGGTCTTTCTCTACAAGCTCAGCCGAATATGAAATATAGGTCACTGGCTCACTGCTATTAAAATTGATTGGATACAGAGAGTTGGTTTCTAAACTAAGTGCTTCACCACCAGTCCTTTAAAGTAAATCTGCCTAAAAGAAGACAGCACTAAAGATGTGCGTAATCGTTGGTGGGATGAAATAGTTAGAAATCTTTACAAGCCAAACGAAGGACGCTTCTGGAAATATAAGTAACTAGTTGATAACCCGGCGTTGCCTGGAACAAATCCCGCTTAGCATAGGGAGCCCCCTTGTGGAGTACTGTGAAGCCATTACCATGGCAACTACACTGTGCTGTACAGTAGAAGCCATTTTAAGGCACGGCAGGCTGTATCTTAACAGAACTTGAATCCAAATGCACATTATCACTGTCAAAAGTACTGTGATTTGACACTATAGATATAATTCATTCCTTTTCATTTCAGCGGCCCAGGCATTCCAGAGTTATGCTGGAACACACACACATAGATTCACACACACACACCGAGAAGTGTTAGGGGTGTCTTACCGCCATAGTATTTTTTCCAGAGAGTAACTCATCTGTGTACCAAGTCTGATTGAAATTTCTCAAGGAGTTCCAGAGTTATGCTGGGACACACACACACACAGATAAAGATATAATTAGATGCTAGGACCTTATTGGCTTCCTCTAGATCAGGGGTGTCAAACTCGATTTCATTGAGGGCCACATCGGGGTTCTGTTTGATCTTTGGCGGGCTGGGGTGTGTGTGTGGCCAGCTCGACAACACTTGCATTGGGGCACCTGTGGTGGTCTGAGTGCTCTGCTAGAATAAATGCACTCCCCAGCTCCGTTTTCGGCTGTGGCGGCCTCCTGTAACCCTCTGCCAGCAAAAGCAGAGGTTGGAAGGGCCACCCATGGCTCTCCCAAGCTGCATTTTTCTGGCAGAAGCACTGCGGGCCATTCCTTCAGTGTTTCTAGGGTGGCCCTGAAGACCAAATCTAAGCCTCCTGGGGGCCGGATCCAGCCCCCATCTCCATTTCTTAGCTGAGGGAGCCAGCATCCCCTGAAGACATTTCCACCGTCATGTGGCTGGCATGACTGTACGCCAAGAGGCATGGAGTACTGTTACCTTCCCACCAAAATGGCAGTTATTTATCTACTTACCTTTGCGTGCTTTCGAACTGCTACGGGAGGCAGGGGTTGAGGCAAGTAATGGGAGCTCACCCCATTGCATGGCACTCGGGTCTCGAATCAGGCCATCAGCTTTCCAGTTGACAAGCTCAGTGTCTTCAGCCGCTGAGCCACTGTGCCTCCTCAGCAGATGATATTGCTGCCTTAAAAAGGGCATCATGGTTCTTGGAAGAAAGTGAGGGAGGGAAGGGTCTCAGCAGAAGAACCCGTCAGCAGTTGGGCGGTTCAGTTTGCCAACTGAAAATTTTGTAAACAAGTGAAGCCCAAAGCACTATGAGCATCATCATTCTTCTTCGCGTGTTTTGAATACTTCAGCTAACAGAATATACGGGGTATTTTTAAGTCGTAACAATGAATGCAGGAGTGGGATCCTACTGGTTTAACAACCGGTTCGCTGAGTGCGTGCTTTGTGCACGCTGCATGTGCATTTTACAGAAAACACACCACCTGTGTTACTGCTGGTGAGGAAAACACCTGAGGCGCGGTAATCCACTCTGCCGTGCCGATCACCTGGGCTTTGGAAAAGGAAATATAGGTGAGTATAGAGCAGGCGTGGGCAGGCAGGCCCACTTCAAAGTCGGAGCGAACCGGTTCGCTCCCAGCTGATAGTCAGAGCTACCGGTTCGTCTGAACGGGCCCGAACAGGATAGAATCCCATCCCTGAATGAGTGTAGGAATTAGATCATTCCAATCCCTTTCAGAGTAAGCAACTTCTTCTTCTTCTCCTTCTTCTCCTCCTTCTCCTTCTCCTTCTCTTTCTCCTTCTCCTTCTCCTTCTTCTTCTTCTTCCTCCTCCTCCTCCTCCTCCTCCTCCTCCTCCTCCTCCTTCTCCTCCTCCACCCCCACTAAGAATACTTCATAAGCATTCATGATATCTTAAAACCCGGAGTGGACATTGACAGGGCTCAAGTAAAAAAAGAAATCCAGAACAACAAAAGAAGCCGGTGTCTTGCATAAACAGCTAGCTCCTGTGATCCGGTAGAGATCCCAGGCAAATACACTTCGGGATTTTCAGAATCCAGCAGTAATGATGGCCCTATGGAGCGAACACTTTGTCCATGATCGTGGCCTAACTGCTAGCAGCCAATATTTTTTTTACCAGCGGAGCAAATTAAAGCGGCCGTCAATCCTACCGAGGGAATATCATTTTACTTACGCTGCCTCAGCAAGTCCTGGGCCTGTTTTATGAGGATGCTGGTGACATAGAGGCTCCCGGTTTTCCTCTTGAGCAGAAGATCTCTTGAGAGAAATGTCCAGCGTTTCTACATTTGAGCCGCGAGCAAAGCTTTCCCTTGAGAGGATTTGGCAAGCGTGAACACTCGGTTTCTTATCTTGCCGTTTGAAATGAGTCCCGGCCACCTGTTAAATCCGGCCCCAATCTTAACCTTGAAGAAGAGAGGGCACTGCGATAAGTGAAACAGCGAAGAGCGAAAAGGGAAGTTGTAATCAGAAGAGTTAATAGGGCCTTGATCCTTAATTACAAAGGCAGCTATGAGGCCAGAGTCCATTTTGGGAAGCTTGGTAGGAACAGCTGTGGTCATTCATTCCTGGTTCTGATGTGGTCCTCTTAAATAGGATTTCACCTAAAATTCCTGCTGGGCATGAAAACAATAATGTAAAAAAAAAAAGAGGGAGAGAGAGAGAGGAAGAGAAGGAAGGAAGGGGAGATGGGGGGGAGAAAGAGAGAGAGAGAGAAAGAGAGAGAGAGAGAGAGAGAGAGAGAGAGAGAGAAACTAATATTTATGCAGTGTTTATTTTCCTAAATTGACTCAGTTCAATTGCAAATTCTTGATCCATCAGAAGTCTTGTTTAAAAGTTATAATGCTGACTAAAACATTTCAGTCTTTTGGGAACATATGAAGTCATATGAAGATATTAGAAGAGCTGATGAAAGCAAGACCATCAAATTGGTCGGTGTGTTGTTGCACAAGAATTTTGTGACCTTCAGCCTCAGCTTCTGAGGCCTTTTATGCTGGAGATAGCTGTGATAAGAAAAGCACAATTAGATACTGTGAACATATATATGGGTGGATATATGGAAAAACACATTAAATGTATCCCAATCTATAATATAACACAAAATCGGTACAATGTTTTCAAATCCCTTGGGTTTTTTTTTTCTACTAGGAATTTTCCCAGTGGTAGGATTCCAAATCTTTTTTTTCCCCCGATTCTATAAGAACATGCTTTGTGCTTGCGCGCAGCACTCAAAGACCACCTCGGTGTCAGCGCTGGTGAGCTCAACTGTTTTTTAGCTCAGCTGAGATATAGCAATTTGCTCTGCCGCATGAATCAGCTGAGCTAAACAAGGGAATATAGGACAGGGAACGATGGGGGCGGGGGGGGGGCAGGCGGTGCAACCAGAGATAGTATTTGCCGGTTCTCTAAACCACTCAAAATTTCCACTACTGGTACTCCCAAACTGGTCCGAACCGGCTAAATACCACCTCTGAATATTTCCCCAGCAAATAAATTCAAAATATTATAATAATAAGTTATATTGATACATGCTGACAACTTCAAGGACATATTTACTCCAATATTGGAAAAGGCATATTTTGCTGACAACATCAGACTGGAAAACCAAGTTTGGGATGTATGAAGCAATGACAAAATGAACAATATAATCCAGAGCAGAAGTTTGATTAATTTGAAGCAATAATTCCTTTGCTATATACCTGTATTGTATGTCACACCTAAACACATAGAACATTTCAAAGGGAAATGTTTGATGTTAAGATATTAACCTGAAGTAGTTTTGATATTTTAATAGCAACCTGGTGATGTATTGGGGCATCTTTTGAGTGAAAGCTATAACTTTGCAAATAAATCTGAGAATTGTGGAAATTCAATTCCATGGGAGTAATGGGTCCTGGCTTTAAATGCATTCTTTGTTAGAGGATTTTTTTTATTGTTCACGGATTTTAATTTTTTCAAAAATTATTACAGTGTAGTGCACTGTTAACTTGAGGGTACGAACAGATAAATACTACGAGGGTTTTAGTAATATATTTAGAGATGATATTGATAAATAATAAGATGCAATGACCAGTCAGAAGACAGTCGGAGATAATTTAGAACTTGATGTTGTTTTTATTGATTTTTTAAATATATATTTACTTTTGCTAATAAGATTGTGTGCATTTATTTTACATAGCGATAATGACATGAATATAATGATTTATGTAGAGTTTTTAGTGGATTACAGTTACCACCTTACAACTTGTAATGTTACAGTTACACGTTGATACATTTATTTGAGTTTTGTCTTTTTAACATTGATCAATGAAGTATGAACCTGATGACAAAAAATGTCAATGTTTTTGTGGAGGAAGGAAGGAGGGAAAGAGACAGACAGAGACAGAGAGACAGAGAGAGAGACACAGACACACACACACACACACAGAGAGAGAGAGAGAGAGAGAGAGAGAGAGAGAGAGAGAGAGAGAGAGAGAGACTGCCTTTGGCACTACAGATAATGACCTAACCTTAGAGGAGAGGTGTGTCTGTGTGAAAGTACAAGTCAATTGTTGTAATCAATCCCATCATGTCAGAACCTGTAGCAAAGTGCCTGAAATTACCTTTTGAGTTCTTTTAACAATGGCGTTTGTCCTATTTGTTTTGATTCAGCCAAAATAAAACACCAGGAACAATCCAATCAGGCTCCTACAGGCAGCACTGCAGGATGGAGCTAAGCATAACTCTGGAAGCTCTTTGCTGTAACTCTTAAGGCCTAGGGAGTGACCTCAGATTGAGGACAGGAAGCTCACAGAGTCTTCATTAACAATGTGCCGAGAGTTGAATAAGCTCACGTGATGCGCGCGAATTGCAGCAGATGACTAGCGGCTGCTAGAGAACTCACATACTTTATGAAACACCTTAGGGCAGATTTACTCCCTTACTTTGTACAGGTGATGGTTCTGACCCAGCTCCCTAAACACGACAAACCGTCTGAAGTGAACTTAAAGATTCCTTTATTAGGAGCGCCAGCAGCTCGGCAAAAAGTTTCTCACTCATCATAGGCTAACACGTCCGTCTGTCCGGAAGATGAATAGTTGTCTGCCAAACCTATTCATCTCCACCCCCTGCCTTTTATCCCTAGAGCTGGAGTGGGGCTTTGCTAGCAGTGGTGGCTCTTCCTTCCCAAGGACCGGGCCATACATTATCACTGCTCTCCTCTCCTCTGCCTTCTGCGCATCTGTGTTTCAGGCACTGGACCTGGCTGTTCCTCCTCTTTCTCATCAGCCACCTCCAGATCTGGGGGCTGTTGACTCTCCACCTGAGGGCTGACGGATGGCCTAGGCTCCGCCTCTGTCTCCTTTTCTCTCTCTGACAGCTCCATTCCGTCTTCCCCCTCGGAGCTCTCGAGTTGCCTCGATGCTGATCCTGACTCCAATGCCTTCCCCTCCTCTGATTTGGTAGCTGGACAGGCCACAACAGTGGCCCTCATTCACTGACCACTCCTTCAGCAGCCACTCAAAATTGCAATAGCAATAGCAGTTAGACTTATATACCGCTTCATAGGGCTTTCAGCCCTCTCTAAGCGGGTTACAGAGTCAGCATATCGCCCCCACAGTCTGGGTCCTCATTTCACCCACCTCGGAAGGATGGAAGGCTGAGTCAACCTTGAGCCGGTGAGATTTGAACCGCCCAACTGCAGCTAGCAGTCAGCTGAAGTGGCCTGCAGTACTGCACTCTACCCACTGCGCCACCTCGGCTCTGGGAACTCTGACGAACGACAAGTTACTCATTTACTTGCAACCACTCCTGGAGGTTGGCTGTTGCAAGGCCCCGTGGCCACACAATCTCCACTTGTGACCCTCCCAGATAGCTTCCCACATGCAAAGTCAACGGGAAAGCCAAAGATTGCGATACGTTGTCTCTCCCCGCTCCCGACTCTGCCTTCCTCCTTCTCTTGGCCTTTCTGCACTCCCACGGATATGCACAGACCCGCCCCCTCCTTCCCTCAGCCTCCTTGTATCCTGCCGAACCCCCTTCCCCAAACAACTCACACGTGGTTTTTGTCGGGCCTCCCCGATCCCCATGTGGTACGCCCCCCACGCCCCGTATTCCTTATCTGGAACTCCCACCACTTCCCACTTAACAACAGTTACGTGTTGGAGGTTGTGAGGGGCAGGTGGCAGTCATGGCAATGAGAGATGAGTAGCGACATGCTTTACAGCACTGTGTAAATGAACAAATAAATTTGAGATTTTATAGCGTATTTGCTTAAGCAAAATGAACTGTGGTTGATTGCCTGTTACTTGCTTAGCTTCTTAGAGGCCACTGAGGGTTTCAAATTTGCTTTCTCTATGCAGCTGAAAATAAGCTTGATTTTTAACTGGTAAAATGCAGGGTAATTATCCATTATTATTATTTTACTAATAATATTATTTGATGGTGGTGGAAAGGTTTGCTGGGGAGAAAAAAAAAATCAATTACTGCGGTATTTAAACGATGTAGGCTTTAAAAATCTTAATCTCTGAATGCGAAGCAATTTATTCCTTTACAATATTTTCTCATTTGCCTTCAATAGCTCATTATTTTCATTTGAAATAGAAATTCAAGCGGCCCACAAGAAAAATAAGCTATTCAGGATATTAATTTAACAGGCATGATTAAAAGGGCAGAGATGTAGCGAAGGGTTTTTTTTAGTTCTATTCTGTTTAAATATTTCAGCACCTAACCACTATTTTACTGGATAATCTATTGCTATGTGAATTTTTTTGTTCTCAAACTCCTTGTCTACAAACATATAGATTTGCTTCTGAACAATTTAGGGAATTGTTGTTTTTGTTTTGTTATGTTTTTAGTCCAATTTGGGGAAAGAAGGAAGGAAGGAAGGAAGGAAGGAAGGAAGGAAGGAAGGAAGGAAGGACACTTCTGCCTTCTGTTCTATTCATAAGAATGAAAGGATTTAGTACTACACATGTGTTTTAATTTTTAATTCCGATTTGTGGCACTTGGCCTTGACTTCATCACTAAATTCTCTAAAAAATTCAGTACGTTGATTCAGAAACCCATATGCATAGCAAGTAGAAATATTTATTTTTGATGATAAATGGAAATCTCTTTTTTTTTTTCCAAATGAAAAGGACCGTGCTGTGCACAGGAATAGCTTAAAGCAAGCAAAATTACAATATGGGGAATTTTTCAGTTGGCCAATTTCAATTGAATTATTTAACATTACTGAAGAAGCAGGATGAAATAGTGTTTACTGAAATGGATCTTTGATGATACAGGGCAAGTACATGCTCAATTTTTTTCTCCCATCTAAGAATCAGACATATTCCTGGTCCTTTAAATTTTCTAGCTGTTGGGAGGAGGAGAGGGAGACAGAAATTGAAAAGGGCTTTAGCATTTAAAGATAATCTTTTTTCAAGAAGACGTGCATACCTATAGGGAACATACGTTTGATGTAATAATTAAAGTAAGTGGTTAAGGTTTCTAGTAAGTGCTTAAGGTGCCTAGAAACTAGGAGATAGTGAGTTCTAGTCCCATTTTAGGCATAATAGCTATTTTGGTGACTTTGGGCTAATTAACAAGAGATAGTGAATTCTAATCCCGCCATAGGCATGAAATCTGACTGGGTGACTTTGGGCCAATCACCAGGTGATGGTGAGTTCTAGTCCATCTTCTGAGGGATGAAAGCTGGCTGGGTGATTTTGGGCCAATCACCAGGAGACAGTGTGTTCTAGACCGACCATAGGCATGAAATCTGGCTGGTAACTTTGGGCCAGTCACCAGGTGACGGTGAGTTCTAGTCCCAGTTTAGATATGAAAGCTGGCTAGAGGACCTTATGCCAATCACCACAATATGGTGAGTTCTAATCCCACGTTAGGCATGAAAACCATCTGGGTGACTTTGGGTCGGTCACCAGGAGACAGTGAGTTCTAGTCCCATTTTAGGCATGAAAGCCATCTGGGTGACTTTGGGTGAATCACCAGGAGACAGTGTGTTCTAGTCCCAGTTTAGGTATGAAATCTGGCTAGAGGACTTAGTGCCAATCACCATAATATGGTGAGTTTAGTCCCACCATAGGCATGAAAACCAGCTGGGTGACTTTGGGCCAATCACCAGGAGACAGTGAGTTCTAGTCCCGCCTTACACATGAAAGCTGGCTGAGTAACTTTCAGCCAGTCATTATGTCTTAGTTCAGCTCTCCTCACAGGGAGGATGTTGTGGTAAAATAGAAGAGGAAGGAGTATTAAATGTGTTTGAAAAAGTATATTCTGCTGCAAAGTGGTCTAAAAAGCTCTGCTGGCTGGAAAATTCTGGGAGTTGAAGTCCACAAGTCTTAAAGTTGCCAAGTTTGGGAACCACTGGTGTAGTCCAATATCTCTTGCCATTTGTAAAGTCTGTATTCTAAGTGTTTTCTCGATAAGTCTTATGTGGACTTCCCTTAAGAACTTGTTGTTCATTGCATGTCTTTTAAGGATTCGAAACCCTCTATCTTCTCCTTTTATCAGCTTAACATTTATTATCATTAGTGCTTCTGCTGAGATTACTTTCATTATTTCTGCCAAATTTTCTGTCCTTTCTTCATCTATGTTTTGACATCTGAAATAAAATTCCGGTTCATCGATCTCTCCTTTCCATATTTCACAATTGTCATTTCCCTACACTCTCCGTTTGTTGTCAGTGTCAACAATTTTCTTATCACTTTCGTATGTCTCTGTGATTTTTTCAGCTCTGTCCTCAAACTTCATCACTGTCCCCATACTTTCTGTATTTTGATCTATAATTTCAAGGATCTTTTCAATTCTCTCTGTGATTATTAAAACTTTTCAAATTTCTAAGAAAATTCTTTACAAAGTTAGTGCCTTTTCTTCTTCATATTGTGCCATTTTCCAGGTTATAAACACTGCCCAAACATCCGAGACTTTTTAGGTTTCAAACAAATTCAGTGGAGTTTTTCAAATCAAAGCTTTCTCTTTCCTTCAAAGGAACACCTGTATAAACAAAAAGTTTTCCACTGACCCTTTCAGTAAACAAAGCCTATAGTTTTGTAGTATACAAAGTATATTGCCAAGCCTCTGGCCACTAGATGGCAGTGTTACCTCTTTTCCATCTGTTTTTGCCTCTCCCTGTAAACTCCAAGCTCCGGAAGAAGAAGAAAAAATGTTTAAAAATTACGCTCCGACCAAGCCTTACGAGACAAGAAACTTTTAATCCATGAATACAAAAAATGGAAAAAGTATAGAGGAAGAAGGAAAAAAAAGAGACCAGTCCAGTTTAAAAGTTAGAGACATTTGTAAAAAGCCCATCCATAGAAAACAAACAAAGTTAAGGTAGAAAAGATAACACAATAGTTTTAAACCAGGGTTAATTCGCCGCTTATTTTCTTCTGTCTTCAATTTTATTTTAAACTCCAAATCTTTTGGGTTTTCCCTTCTCTAATAATAAAACATTTTCTCACCATTTTGACACACTGTCTCTCCTGTACTGCTTCTGTTTCAGGGGCTTGCCCCAACCTTCTGCAGTCATTTTGCTTGCTTCTCTTGTAGCTGGCAAAAAGAGCTGAATTGTTATTTTGAGAGGTTTGCAGGATTAGCCAGGTTCCCGCCCTAGCATTGGTCCATGGGGTTGGGGAGTTCAGGGGGTAGGGGGTGTCCCCTTATGACTTGTTTTCAGGTGTTTCTCAGTGGACCTGACTCGTTGAAACTGGGAACCAGAAGCAAGGAGCACAGAGGCGTGGCTTCAGTTTTAACTCGGTCTCGAGGCCAATTGGACATCATAATACCCAATCCTGGCTAATCCTGCAAACTCCCCAAAATAACAATTCAGGTAAGACCAACTGTCATTCTCCAAAGCACCGAGGGTAGGACAAGAAACAATGGATGAAAACTAATGAAGGAGAGAAGCAACCTGGAATTAAGAAGAATCTTCCTACCAGTGAGGACAATTAACCAATGGAACAGCTTGCCACCAGAAGTTGTGGATGCTTCATCACTGGAGGTTCTTAAGAAGAGACTGGACAGCCATTTGTCTGGATTGGTGGGTGTTCTGCTTGAGCAGGGGGTTGGACTAGAAGACCTCCAAAGTCCCTTTCAGCTCTATTCTGATCAAATATTTTGTTCAGAGCTCCTTTTACATAAGTCCTGGAATGTGTTGTTAAATTTCAAATAGGTTTCAATTACATACAATATTCCCTCCTCTTTCCCCCCAAATTGCAGCTATCTACCCCCAAGACAATACAAACTTAATGAAATCTCATTTATCATGTTTGTTTGGAAGAGCTGAGCTTTATGTAGTGAGAATAATGTGGTTTTTTTCTTCTTCACTTTCCTCCGGAGGAGGTTTGGTGTTTGGGGATAACATTTAGTCCAGAAATGTTTTAAAATGACACTACAAGCTGGTGGATGTACGATATGTGCAATTGATTGATCAGAAGTAACAGCCTGATCGATAAAGGTAACTTTAATTTTGTTTGCGTGTTTTAAAGCATAATTGTTTTCCTTTCCATGAGGGGAAGATTGTTATTTTTTTCATGTTTGAAAATGATAATCAACTTTGCAATCTGTATCTTAAAATCCTAAGGGGTCGGCAACCTGTAGCTCTGGAGCCGCATGTGGCTCTTTAATCCCTCTGCTGTGGCTCCCAATTGCCGGTCGGCTCCACAATTGATAGGGCTTTCGGTTAGAACAGGTAAAGGAAAAAGGACACCACGCTAGAAGACTCTATGGTGGGGGAACCGGACTCCTGGTCGCCAGAGGAAAAAGGACGCTGTGCTAGGAGGAGACTCTATGGTAGCGGAACCGGACTTCCGATGAGCTCCAGAATTGAATGGGGGGCTTCCGGGTAGGACCTTTGTGGCTCTTTGAATGTTTAAGGTTGCTAATCCCTGTCCTAAAGGATCTTCATAAGAAGGAGAACAGTTTACTTCTTACGGCTCGCAAAAAAAATTGCAGTGGTTTTTTAATCATTAAACAATAAAGTAAAGGTAAAGGTAAAGGTTCCCCTGCACATGCCTGCTAGTTGTTTCCGGCTCTAGGGGTGATGTTCATCTCCGTTTCAAAGCCAAAGAGCCAGCGCTGTCCAAAGATGCCTCCGTGGTCATGTGGCCGGCATGACTCAATGCCGAAGGCGCATGGAACGCTGTTACCTTCCCACTAAAGGTGGTTCCTATTTTTCTACTTGCATTTTTTACATGCTTTCAAACTGTTAGGTTGGCAGAAGCTGGGACAAGTAATGGGAGCTCATTCCATTACATGACGCTAGGGATTCGAACTGTTGAACTGCCAACCTTCGGATTGACAAGCTCAGCGTCTTATCCACTGAGCCACCGTGTCCCTTCATTAAACCATATCCAGCAGCAAAAGGAGTTTCCGGGCAAACCTGAAATTTGATTTGCAATATTTTTTTATTTTGCTGAACTGTTTTAGTGCAACACAAATGATAATAAGAAGACTTCTGCGTGCTTTTGGATTATAGAAAAAACCCGAAGTGATCAATTGTTGTTCACTGATAATAATAATAAGGGGAAATTAAAAGCGACAAAAATGTATTTTTGAAAATATATAAATATTTTCTGATGATGATGAGCCTACAGTCTGATTAGACCGTACAATATATTGTTTTAAGATGATTTCCTCAGAATGTTCCTGGCCAGAAAAACACAGGGAAGGTCTTCCCTTAAAAACTTTTATTATGTTTGTCATAACAAGATAAGGAAAATATATTTAAGTTGCTTTTTTTCCCCTGAAGATTGACTGTCATGCATTAATCTTCTGAACGTTGTATGAAATAATTAAACTTGGGCTGGGCCGAGGTGGCGCAGTGGTTAAATGCAGCACTGCAGGCTACTTCAGCTGACTGCAGTTCTGCAGTTCGGCTGTTCAAATCTCACCAGCTCAGGGTTGACTCATCCTTCCATCCTTCCGAGGTGGGTAAAATGAGGACCCGGATTGTTGTTGGGGGCAATATGCTGACTCTGTAAACCGCTTAGAGAGGGCTGAAAGCCCTATGAAGCGGTATATAAGTCTAACTGCTATTGCTATTGCTAAAATGAGACGTGGTCTCTGAGTCTGAATAAAAGTGTATGTCAGGGCTCCAAGTAATAGACCCATAGCAAGCAAAACTCCAAGGCAGGTAGATTCCTCAAATAATAGATTTATTGGATATATCATATTGCCACTGATCTGGTGAAAACCGACTCTAAAGATTGCCGACGTTTTCACCTAATTAAAAGTAAAAGTTTGTCACTTTCTCAAAACAGTCAGTCACATGGTCCAATCACGACGCTGTCTGGTTGCCTGGTGACATCACTCCTCCTTCCTCTGACCAGCTGTGAGAATGTCCTTGGTTCCCAAGAGAAAGTATTTTGTTTTGGCTACAAAATCCCAGCTATCTCAAATCTCCCCTCCCTATCCCTCAGCTCCAAGGTGGCAACGCTGCAGCTTCAAAGATGGCTTCGGTCAGTTCAGGTTCGACAGTTTAAAGCTCAAATGAAATATTCCAATATTATATTCTTGGACCTTGGGAAAAGGAAGACGGGAAGAAAATTGATTGGCTTGAGCTGCGGTGCTGAAGATGTGTATTCCTTGGACAGCAATGGTGACTGTTCTGACCACCCCTCCGTCCAGTAACGAATGCCGAGACAAGCTTAGCTGGAATGCCACAACACTTTATTGGCAGGACTATAAATCTTGGTGGCTGAAAACCCAGACACAAACGAACAGATAAAGAACCTTGGCAGTAACCCAGACTCCGACGGATGCAGATAACAGCTTCTCCAGCGTTGTTTCACAAACAGTTCAGACCAGATTACTTTAAACGGTTGTGTCCTGCAAGAAGTATCCTCCCCAAAAGCTCTCCTTAAATAAGCTCTTGGGAGGAGCCAGGCCACAACCACCTGGCTTAATGATCTCTGAGGAGCTTGTCTCTTAAGCAGCTGTTG
Organism: Thamnophis elegans; assembly: GCF_009769535.1. Classification (NCBI taxonomy): domain Eukaryota; kingdom Metazoa; phylum Chordata; class Lepidosauria; order Squamata; family Natricidae; genus Thamnophis; species Thamnophis elegans. Next base: position 75,672,541 of record NC_045548.1, on the reverse strand, counting down.
CCCGTCGTAATCTTGTGTCAGGGACAAACTCCCTTAATTCTTCTCCACTGTTCCATGCCTCAGGCAGCTCCTAGTGGCCAACCAGCCTCTCTGGTCCCTGCTCTGAGTCTGACGTCTGCCCAAGGTCCTCCATCTCTTTCATAGCCGCCTCATAAGGCTCGTCGCTATCTGAGTCCCTCAGCGGATCCTGCTGGGCCACAACAGGTGACTAACGAGCAAATACTGGACCGTGTAACCCCATGCGGGTCTCTGGAATCACGAAACTGCATCTCACTTATTTTGACCATTTCATGTGGGAAACTCCCTAGAGAAAGCAATTATTTGGAAGAGTCAGTGATAAAAAGGAAACCAGGCTACCAAAGAATACAGTGGCTGGACACCATCAAAGCTGACACCAGCCAGAGCACAGAACAACCCCAAGAAGTAGTAGTAGATTGGAAGACGTGGTGAGACCTGGCCCAGAGAATCACCAAGTACTGGATATGACTGAATGGATAGCATCACCATCAATACTATGTTCTATAAAATATTCTAACAGGAATGAGTGGGAAAGCGTTTTTGGCCTAAAATTGTATTGGCTCCCAATGAGATTTAGGGAGTTTCCAAGCTCAACATTACTGGGCCCAGGCCACCAAAATTGGCAACACTCTGTTGCCAGGATGGCAAACCTGTGACACACGTGTCAGAGGTGGCGTGCAGAGCCCTCTCTGTGGGCAGCTGCTCTTCTGGTTTGCAGCAGCACATGCGTGCTGGTCCATTGGTCTTCATGGGAACTGGAGCACCTGAAAAGAGCCAAAAAACTGTCCAAAACCAGGGATGTGCATGCTGGCCAGCATATCTTCGGGTTTCTTGTACTCTGGCGTGTGTGAAGAGCAGCTGGTCAGCGCACATTTGCATGCCAGAAGACCAAAGACCAGCTGGCTCATGCACACCAGCCAGCTAGTCTTTAGGCTTCTGGCGCTCCAGTGCGCACACCTGGACACGTGTTCCATTTTGGGCACTTGATGCCTAAAAGGTTCGCCATCATTGCCCTGTTGTGTGCATGCGGTTCTAACAAGCTTTCTTCTAGAGAATTTATGACAAATAATCGGCTATCAGGCAATTTGGGGCAAATAGCAGTACTTAAGAGTCGTTGGTTAAAAGCAGAGGTTGTGCTCTAGGTCAGGGGTCCCCAAACCCTTGGTCCCTGGACCAGAACCATACCGCGGCATGCCAGCACCTGGGCTGCGCAAACAAGCAAAGACCCATCCATAGGATGTAGGCAGCACACAAAACCAGTTCACCGACAAATGTACGCTCGACAAAAGCACGCCGACGAAACCGCGGTGAGAAAACCACGAGTTCTAAATCGTACCGACGAATGAGCGAAGAAGCACGCCGACAACAGCGCGCCGACAAAAGCACGCCTTCAACAAACAAGTAATAACCGCGAGTTCTAAACCTAACCCTAATCCTAACCCTGAACCTAACCCTTTCCTTAACTGAAATCGCGCTTTTGTGGGCGCGGTGTTGTGGGTGCGTGTATGATGTTGCTGTTTTCGCACCGCGGTTTTGTCGGCGCGCATTTGTCGGGTCACGCACGAAGCCATGCCCCTTCCGATCCGTGGAAAAACTTCTCTGTACGGAACCGGTCCCTGATGCCCAAATGGCTGTGCTAGTTTTAGCATTGTTAAAAGGAATCATAAAATATAACATGTACAGAAAGCGGACAGTGGCCTGGCTGCCATTTTAACTTTTTTAAAAAAAACTCTGTCATGTAGGCATCTCTGAATTTTAAAAAATGTAGCTAGACGTAAGGCATGCTTCCTTTTATGTCCTAATTCTAGTACTTTTTTTAAACAAAATTATTCTAATGAGACAGTGATCATGCTATTATGTACTTTTTGATTTGCAGGCTGTGAAGTACTGTCTATAATGATTTCTTGCATCATTTCAGAAGCAGCTCAGGAGCAAAATGTGGCAGCTCAGCCAGTGAGCTAAAGGGCAGGGCCATAAAAATCTGTGAAAATGTGCTATTTCAACCAACGTAGTTTTGAAGTGGAATTTTGTAGAATACGGAAATATATGAAAGGGAACTAAGAATATTCCTGTCAGGGAGCTTATGCATTATTTAGTCCTTTTTTTTTTTTGAGATGCTACAGAATTGCCCAAAAGAATAGAGTGAATGTATTCAATGCGCCGTGAAAATATATGCTCACAGCTTCAGCATTTCTACTTGTGGTTTCAGAAGAAAACTTTGCAAGAATTTACTAGGAAAAAAAACTCCACAGACAGTAACATAATCACCTTGGGCATTGTTCTGACCTAGGCTTCCTGATACAGTAAAAAGCACACTCTTAGTCCCCCAAAAAACCTTTTTTATTTCAAAGGCTGTGAATTATGTTCATTCACAGCCCATAATGAGTCCCAAATAGTTGTAAAGAGTCCTACAGTAGGCTGCCAAAATCTTTCAGGATGAGGCTGCTAAGCACCCACCTTTTTCTTCCTTGAAACGCTGCCAAAGACCTAACTGGCAATTAGCTTAGCAAGGCCACACGGAGCACAGAGTCAAAACGGAGATTTAGAAAGTAAACTGACCAGCACGAACCAAGTTGCTTCCTGCAAAGGCTCACGTGCCTTTGCTCCTCCTTTATGTCCTATGGGAGGGGCCAATCACCTCCAAGCCTTACTCCCAAGTCATCCCTCCTGTCTTAACTGTTCTTGCCTTCTGGCAGCTCTGCGCATGCACGCACTGGGAACAAGCTCTCCCTGTTTCTCTGCCTCGGTGATGTCAGACTCTGGAGGCTCCATAGGCAGCACATAACTCCACTCATGCCCACGTCCTTTCTCGCCTGGACCACTGTAACGCTCTCTACATGGGGCTGTCCTTGAAGAGCACCCGGAGGCTTCAACTGGTCCAGAATGTGGCTGCGCGGGTTATCATGGGGGCACCTAGGTGCTCCCATGTTACACCCCTTTTAGGCGGCCTGCACTGGTTGCCGCTTGTCTTCCGGGTGCGATTCAAGGTACTAATTATGACCTTAGTACCTTGACAGGCCCAGGATACCTGCGAGACCACCTACTGCCACCGGTAGCCTCCCACCGTCCAGTGCGATCCCACAGAGTTGGCCTCCTCAGGGTGCCGTCAGCCAGACAGTGTCGCCTAGCGACCCCCAGGGGGAGAGCCTTCTCTGTGGGAGCGCCTTCCCTCTGGAATGAGCTGCCCCCGGACCTTCGCATAATCCCTGACCTCCGGTCCTTCCAACGCGCCCTAAAATGTTGGCTTTTCCAGCAAGTTGGCCTGGCCTGAACAAAACAAAACAAATTATTGATCATTGTTAATTTTAATTCGATTTTTTTTAAAAAATGTTATTGTCAATTCTAATTGGGTTTGTTTGGGATATTCTATTTAATTTTTTTTTAACTTTTGTGTTATGTGTTTCTTTTAATGTTGTACGCTACCCTGAGTCCTTGGGAGAAGGGCAGCATATACATCTAATAAACCAAACCAAACCAGATGGCCCTGACCCCCCTCTCTGCCTCCAACGGAGAGCTCTCGTTCGATCCTTCCCCAGACTCTAGGATTGGCCCATGTTCCTCCCCAACCTCCTCACTGTCTGATTCTGCTGCCAGCTCCGCAGATTGCCAGTGGACCACAACAGGCATGTCCAGGAAAGATGTGAATCCATGTAGAACCAGAGAAGACACAATCAAAAGTTTAAATAAGTAGGAAGGATATAGTCTTATATTTTCCTACAGTTAGTTCTTATATTAGTATACTAAGAATGCCTTTTCAAAAAAGTCAACATAACGTATTTTCACCATTCAAAGAGCTTGAAAACAATTGCATGATCAACCGGCTTTTGAAAAATCTGGTAGAATTCATCTTATGCATTTTGCCAGGGATTAATCCCCCCCCCCCAAGTTCTGGAGGCTAAAGATATCGAGTCAAATTAATTGCACATTTGGAAACATACAGTGATACGACTTTTTTTGCATTGGGAAGTAAACTGCTAGATGCAGCAAACATTAGAAACTTTGAGGAAGGCGGAATATTCTGTTTTCTGTAAACTGAGTTGTAGTTGACTGTTTGGAGACGGAGAAACGCACTCAAAATTTGAGGATAAATGGAACGTTATCTGTTCTGACCCCCCCTCCGTCCGGTGAGTCATGCCGACACAAGGTTACTGTTAGCCACTTTATTCACAGTAATTACTCACAGACAAGACTTTGGCAGCAACCCAGACTCCCACAGATAAGAAATGCACACAAGAGCTTCTCCAGCTTTAGTATAACGGTTGTGTCCTGCAAAAATTCTCCTCCCAAAGACTCTTCTTATATACTCTCCTGGGAGGAGCCTAATCACAACAACCTGGGCCCGATTATCTTCTATGTCTCTGTAATTGCTGCCGGCGCTTATCTGCTCATCTCTGCCTGGCGTCCGGGACCAACTCCCTTTGCTCCTCCCCACTGCTCCAGGGCCTGACCTCAGGGACAAACTCCCTTTGGCTTTCACCGCTGCCCCATGCCTCATGCGCCTCCTGGTGGCCAACCAGCCTCTCTGGTCCCTGCTCGGAGTCTGGACTCTGTCCAGGGTCCTCCACATCGTCCAGAGCCGACTCATAGGGTCCCTCGCTATCGGAGTCTGTCGGCAGCTCCAACGGCTCCTGCTGGGCCACAACAGGTATCTATATCTACTGTATGGCGAGACCATTTATAAAAAAAAAAAACAGAATGTTTGCATTCTGAGGAAACTTCAAGAAAGATGCTGTTGCAACAAATGTTAGATATTCTGATTTAATAATTGACACTCAAAAGATACTGTTGATGTTATTAGTTTGGGTAATGAAGAATCTGCAAGAAAACAACCAAACTCAAGACAGCATCAAGGAACCCACACTTCTTCTCCTCCTCCTCCTCCTCCACCTCACTTCCTCCCTGAAAGCTCCACCCCTTCCTAGCACTGATGATGTTACCTAGTTGGGTAATAAAAGTCCCAATAAAACAACCAAGCTCAGAGAGCACCAAGGAACCCACTCAGGCCGTAAGATACCTACAATCTGCAATAAATGTAGACTTCAAATTAATGTGATTCTCTGAAGACTTGAGACCCCGAGCAACATATATTGTGATGTTTGCAAAAGAGGATCCCAACTCTTTCACTGGTAACTTTTGTTTGCAATATCGGGAAGAGAGTAAAAAGAACCTGGATGAATCTAATCTTCTTTGGAAGATCCATTAATCAGTCATCTCAAAACTGAAATTCATTCCATTGGTTCCCAGGACGATATTTTCAGTGAGAGGCCCATTTATCAGGAAAATGAATTGCAGTCAGGAACGGCATCAGCTACACGTTGAAGAGCAAAATCCGACATCATTTTTTAGAATAACCATCTCCTCTGGGGGCAGATAGTTTGGGCTTAACAGCAGTAAATGTAATAGTTACTTTTTTAGCCTTTCCACTTGTTTTGAGAAGGATAATGGATTTAGGGCAGGAGAAATTGCCTATAGCCAAAGAATTATTGTTGTTGTTAGTTGCGAAGTCGTGTCCGACCCATTGTGACCTCATGGACCACGTTCCTCCAGGCCTTCCTGTCCTCTACCATCCTCTGGAGTCCATTTAACCTCACGCCGACTGCTTCAGTGACTCCATCCAGCCATCTCCTTCTCTGCCGTCCCCTTCTTCTTTTGCTCTCCATCGTTCCCAGCATTAGGCTCTTCTCCAGGGAGTCCTTCCTTCTCACTAGGTGGCCAAAGTCTTTGAGGTTCCTCTTCAGGATCTGGCCTTCTAAAGAGCAGTCAGGGTTGATCTCCTCTAGGACTGACCGGTTGGATGGCCTTGCAAGCTCTCAGGAGTCTTCTCCAGCACCAGAGTTCAAAGGCGTCCATTCTTTGGCGCTCAGCCTTCCTTATGGTCCAATTTTCATAGCCATCCATTCATATGCATAGCATCCATTCAATCATACGTGAATTGTACACTTGCTTATTATTCTTTATGTCACATTTGCAAAGCTCAAAAACCACTACCAGCTCTGAGGTCCATCATCTGCTTGATGGACAGAATCCCAGATGCAAACCCTGGCATCTCCGCTTAACAGGTGATCCAGAGAGAGATTTTTCACATCTCCTGATTGAAGCATGCTGTTCTTCAAAATTCAAACCACGTTTCATTCTTACAGTTTCAAGAATGTACTCTTTTGCCTGGGTGGGAGACATTCCTACTGCAGTGAACGCACACCAAAATGCCACAATTATCTCCCACTGAATTGCAGTTGGGCCATTTAATCGGTTCCCGTGAATTGATGTAGCAGAATTATATCGCCTCTTAGATGGTGAAATATAAGACAGGGACCCAACAGTCCTTCCTTCCTTTCTTTCTTCCTCCCTCCCTCCATCCCATCTTTCTCCCCCCCTCTCTCCCTCCCATCTTTTCACCTTCCCTTTCTCCTTTCCTCCCTCCCTTTCTCCTTTCCATCCTCCCTCCCTCTTTCCCAGCTTCCCATCTTTCTCTCCCTCTCCTTCTTTCTTTCTTTCCTTCCTTCCATTCCTCCCTCCTTTTCTTCCTCCCTCCCGCCCATCTTCCCTCCCTCCCTCCCTCTCTCCCTCCCTCTTTCTGACCCTCCCATTTTTCCTTTTTTATCCCTCTCCCTGTTTCTTCTTTCTTTCCTTCCTTCCCTCCCTTTCTTCCTCCCTCCCTTGCTCCCATCTTTCCTCCCTCTTTCTGACCCATCTTTCCTCTTTCTCTCCCTCTCCCTGTTCCTTCGTTCTTTCCTTCCTCCCTCCCTTCCTTCCCTCCCTCCCTTTCCCCCACCCTCCCTCGCTCCCATCTTTCCTCTCTTTCTCTCACCCTCCCAATTTTCCTCTTTCCTTTCTCTCCCTGTTTTTCTTTCCTTCCTTACTTCCTTTCCTTCCTTCCCTTCCTCCCTCGCTCCTACCTTTCCTCACTCTCTCCCTTGCTCCTTCCTTCCTTCCTTCCTCCCTCCCTTCCTCTCTCCCTCCCTCCCAGGAGAATTTCCCTTTAGTCACACAAATACATTCTGTTGTACTCTCTATGAATTACAAATACAAACAGCAAGAACTAAACAGTCAAACATTCTTACATATTTATAGGGTTTATTTTGGGGAAATGCAATCCAATGCATATAGGCAGGTTGCAGATTGCTCTAGGATGTTTGCCTTGCTGAATTTTTTAGCATCTCATTCCATCAACATTAAATAGCACTTTCATTAATGATCCATTAAGCTCAATGTTTGGCCAATAAATTAATTATTATTTATACCATACCCTTTAAACGTATTTTTTTTAAAAAAAAATCTCGGGGGGGGGGGTTCTAATGGCATAAATTAGATTACATAATCATATAGAGTTGAAATAAATGAGAGTGAGATAGAAAATAAAGCACTAAATCAACACAGATGAACAGTAATTAATTAATAGCCTAGCAAAACAAAAGATAATAATCTAGAAGAGAATTAAGATTTTTCAGAGGAACTAAACTTTTCTAATGTTGGATTTTCCCCCTCACCAGAGGGAGCCCCCTTGTGGAGTACTGTGAAACCGTTACCATGGCAACTCCACTGTGCTGTACAGTAGAATCAATTTTATGGCAGTACAGTAGAAACCACTTAAAGGCACAACAGGCTGTACCTTAACAGAACACACACCCAGATGGGTGTTAGGGGTGCCTTACCTCCACAGTGTTTGTTTCCAGAAAATAAGTCATCTGTGTGCCATGTTCGGTTGAAATTACTCGAGGCGCTCCAGAGTTATGCTGGAACATACACACACACAGCCATTTTTATGGAAGAAGAAGAAGAAGAAGAAGAAGAAGAAGAAGAAGAAGAAGAAGAAGAAGAAGAAGAAGAAGAAGAAGAAGAAGAAGAAGAAGAAGAAAAAAGTAGTAGTAGTAGTAGTAGTAGTGATGGTGGTAGTGGTGGTGGTGGTGTCACATGATCAAATTTCAAGTCCTTGTCCACTGGATCACATTCATGCAATTGCAATTTCTTTTAGTTCATGATTTGTGATCTTTTCAGCTGGCTTCTGCCAAGCAAAGTCAAGTCAGGGAAGCTGGGCTCGCTTAATGACTACACGATTCACTTAACAACGATAGGCTTTTCTTCACGACTCTGCTCAAAAAATAGTTGCATCATCAAGTCCGCTCACATGAAGGCTTGTTTAACAACTGCATCAGCGACTGAAATTAGAGTTCCCAATGGTGGCTTGTAAATTGTGTAGTTGTTGGACTGCAACTTCCAGAATCCCCAGCATTTCAGTCCCGCCATCGGGAATTCTGAACTTTGTGCTTTTCACCCGGTGAAAAGGATCAGGCTTTTAAGCAGGCTGCACTAAGCATCAAGAATAAAATTAATGGTTTAATTTCCTGACTTTGATTGGACTGGGAAAAAAAAAATTTCTCCAGCCAGCAACAGATCTATGTCAGACTATAAGCAGAGTTATAAACTGATGACGCGATGAATTCTTAAATAATCCTCAGCACGGATCTGTACGGGTTGTATATCACTTTTCAAGCTTTTTCCATTAGACTTTTCTAGCATCTGTACTTTAAGATACTGCTTGATAAGTAGTTCTTCAGGGTGCTGCAGATTGTAATGACGCTGCAGAAAATGAATGTGGCTGTTTTAGACAGAAACGGGGAAGGTTGCCCTTGCGATGGCTATGCAATATCTCCCCTGAATAAAAATCTTTTTATGGATATTTTTTTTTAAAAAAAAAAACCTGATGGTGAATTTCCAATAGGTTTTGTCCCTGGTATCAATCTAGCTGAACAACCTGTTGAAATACTTAATTTTATTCCTCATGTGTCATGACAAAGTTAGTTTTTTACTCATGTGTCATGACAAAGTTAGTTAACAGGATGTATTATTAGGGGTACTGGGAGCGGGAAAGAGAGAGGGAGAGGGAAGGAGAGAGAAAGCGAGAGGGAAAGAGAGAGGGGGGGAGAAGGAGAGAGAGAGAGAGAGAAAGCGAGAAGGGGAGAGAGAGGAAGAGAGAGACGGGGGAGAGAAAAATCTAGGGAGAGAGGCAGATGGAGAGAGAGAGAAAAAAGGGAGCGAGAGAGATGGGGAGGGAGAGGGGAGAGTGGTAGAAAGGGAGGGAGAGAGACAGGGGAGGGAGGGAGAAAGCGAGAGAGATGGGGAGAGAGAGAAAGAGAGAGACAGAGGGGGAGAGAGAAAAAGAGAAGGAGGGGGAGAGAGAAAGAGGGGGAGAGGGAGAGAAATCTAGGAAGAGAGGGAGAAAGAGGAGGAGAGAAATCTAGGGAGAGAGAGGGGGGAGAGGGAGCGAGAAAAATCTAGGGAGAGAGACAGAGTGGAAAGAGGGAAGTAGAAAGGGAGGGAGAGAGAAAGGGAGAGAGGGGAAAGAAAGACAGACACAGGTTGAGAGGGAGCAAGAGAGACAGGGGGAGAGACAGATGTTTTGAGATTTCACAGATATTGTCATTATTCTCCATATAGCAGGTACCTGATTTTTGTAGCGTCCAAAACAGTATTGAGAGCAACGGGCTTTGATTCTCCTCTACTGATGCTGTTCCTTACAGACTTACTTTTCTGCTCTCTTCCCACTCAAAGTGCTGGTTGCCACCTTCAAAGCCCTACATGGCCTGGGACCGAGTTATTTGAAGGAACACCTTTTCCCAGTCATCTCTACCCCACCCACCAGAAAGGGGAGACTGAGAACCTTACGGGTCTCCTCTCTAGAGGAAGTTCATCTAGTGGGCCAAGAAGAAGAAACTTCCCTGTGGTGCCTCCCTCCCTCTGGAACTTCCTCCCTGCAGAGATAAGATTGGCCCTTTCTTTGATACTTTGATACGCGCAGGAACACCGTGGCTCAGTGGCTAAGACCCTGAGCTTGTCGATCAGTAGTTTGGCGGTTCGAATCTCTAGCACCACGTAATGGAGCGAACTCCCGTTACTTGTCCCAGCTTCTGCCAACCTAGCAGTTCGAAAGCAAGTAGAAAAATAGGAACCACCTTTGGTGGGAAGGGAACAGCGTTTCATGAGCCTTTGCCCATGTTTAGTCATGCCGGCCACATGACCACGGAGGCATCTTTGGACAGCGGTGGCTCTTCGGCTTTGAAACGGAGATGAGCACCGCCCCCTAGAGTCAGGAACGACTAGCACATATGTGCAAGGAGAACCTTTACCTTTACCTTACAGACACGGTTTTACCAATGGGATAGAGGACTCCATAGTAATATGCAGTGGCTGAAGTGATTGTTGACACCAGCGGCTTATTGAGTTTTGTTCTGAGGCGTTATCTTTGTAAACCACCCAGAAAATGAATGAATGAATGATGAATGAATGAATGAATGAATGAATGAATAGCTCGGAGGTGGGAAAGAGCACACATGAATAAAAGGGGAGTACAATAACACAGGTCAATTGCATTTGAAATTGTCGCCCTTTGAATTACTGTTTGAGACTGATTTGTTGCTTTCTTGAAGAATATTCTCATTTAAACAAACTTTTTCATCATCCGTATGCCACCGTATTCAAAGAAGTTACTGAACAACAAAACCCTTGTGCCGTTTCCCAACATGGCACCATTCAGATAATACATAGTCCTAAGGCACCTGGAAAATGGGATCGGTCTCTTCATTGTGTTAATGTAGTTTTTTTTATAAAAAAAAACCAGGAAGCTTTTTCAAAATTAGTTCAGAACCAAATCTTGATATTCTTCGAGTCTTAAAGCTGTCAAGACTTGATGACAGCTTCCTTATTAAAGCCTGCAGCAACCGTTCTGGAAAATGTGCTTAACGAAAGAATTGTCCACTCTAAAAGCACCTGTGGTTTGAAATCAAAGGCTCTGTCGAGCAGCCAATAATGAAAACGTCACGTCTGGTCTTCCGGGATCAAATGCCCCTGATTAAAATTCATTGACTTTGACTCTCCCTGGCAGAAGAAGCATCCCATTGCTGGACAAACGTAATGCCTTTTCCCAGAAACTTTGCCTGATGAAGTTATGGATTTGTCAGAGGAACTGGCTACAAGAAAGCAGAGAACCGGGGTTTAAAATTATATTTGAGCTGCAGGAGCTCTTGCAGCATGGATTGAATGCAACAGGCCGACTTGTTTTATTTTATTTATTTATTTAGTTTGTCAAACATGTATGAGACAACAGGCATAAGTATAAACATGTCCATAAACATGGACATGGACACAGGAAATGGGTACGAATAAATGGGGACAGTAGGACAGGGATGGCAGGCACGCTGGTGCGCTTATGCACGCCCCCTTACAGACCTCTTAGGAAAGGGGTGAGGTCAGGGGTGGGTTCCTGCCAGTTCTAACCTCTTCTATAGAAGATGTTCCACAAATCTACAGTGCCGTTTAGAACCAGTTCCAGCTCCCCCCCCCCCCCCGGTCTGCACATCATCAAGATGAAGAGAAAGAGAGGGGGAATTCTGGGAGTTGAAGTCCACAAGTCTTAAAACTGTCAAGTTTGAACACTCCTGGGTTTTTTTTCTAAAGGGTTAGGGGTGCAAGGGTCCTGTAACTTGACAGCTTTAAGACTTGCACACTTCAATGCCAGAGTTCCTGAGCCAACATGACTGGAGGAGGAATTCTGGGAGTTGAAGTCCACAAGTCTTAAAGCTGTCAAGTTTTGAACACCCTGGGATTTTTTTTCTAAAGGGTGAGGGGTGCAAAAGGGTCTTGTAACTTGACAGCTTTAAGACTTGCACACTTCAATGCCAGAGTTCCTGAGCCAACATTTTGGTTGCTAAGCAAGAGCGTTGTTAAGTGAGTCTCACCACATTTTACAAGTTGGCCACACCCACCCAATCACATGGCCGGCAAGCCACTCCCACCTGGTCACATGGCTGGCAAGCCACTCCCACCCAGTCACATGGCTGGCAAGCCACTCCCACCTGGTCACATGGCCGGCAAGCCACTCCCACAAAGCAAGCCACATTTACAGAAGAGGTTCTAAAAAGTTTTGAAACCCATCACTGGGTGAGGTCCACGCTAGACAGTTTAAGGTTAAAGTTATGGGGCTTTCAGGATGTAACAACAGAGTCGGGTAGTGCACTCCAGGCATTGACCACTCTGTGGCTGAAGTCGTATTTTCTGCAGTTGCGTTTGGAGTGGTTTACTTTGATTTTGTACCTATTGTTTGCCCGTGTATTATTGCGGTTGAAGCTGAAGTAAGTCGTTGACAGGTTGGACGTTGTAGCGGACAATTTTGTGTACTATGCTTAGGTCAGACTGTAGGTGGAGTAGATCCAAGTTGTCTAAACCCAAAATTTCAAGCCTAGTGGTGTAAGGGATTCTCTTGTGAGCAGAGGATAATAATTGATAATAATAATAATGTTGAATGATAAATCATCCACTCTGCAATTGACAGAAGTATTGTCCAAGCATTTTGGATTCTCTAGCATTCTCTTTTAGTGCAATTTAATTTAATTTTGCTGTATTCTGGGTCCCAGTGATTAACAAAGTAATTCTTTGCCTCAAAACTAATAGAAGCAATTTGATTTATTGAATTTCGGTTCACTGTCGAGAAAGAAACCAAGTCTTTTTCCTCAATGTGCTTTTCAGTTCTTGTGTGAGAGATAAATTATGTTTCTTTTCAAGCTAATCCATTTACAAACAGAGAGAGAGAGGATACAGAGGTTCGGCCTAACACAGAAAATTTGATCAAATTCAGAATTAGCTCAGTAGCCGAACGTGCCCACAGTCTGAGGTTAAAGTAACCTTCTAGGGGGAAGAAAAGCTGTTGTTAATTTAACATCTGCAGTGATTCACTTAACAAATGTGGCAAGAAAAGTCATAAGGTGGCTATGGGCAAAACTCACTTAGCCACATAAATCTTGGGCTTAATTGTGGTCGTAAGTTGAGGACTCGCTGTGGTCCACCGGTGGCCTGCAGAGCTGGCAAGAGAGTTGTACAGTGAGGAGTTTGGGGAGGAACATGGGCCAGTCCTGGAGTCTGGGGAAGGCTTGGACGAGAGCTCTGCATCAGAGGGAGAGAGGGGGCAAGGCCATCTGGGAGTTATGTGCTGCCTCCAGAGCCTCCAGAGTCGGACATCAGCGAGGCAGAGGAACAGGAGGAGCCTGTTCCCAGTGTGCGCATGTGCAGAGCTGCCAGAAGGCAAGAGCAGTTAAGACAAAAGGGACAATTCATGAGTAAGGCTTGGAGGTGATTGGCCCCTCCCATAGGACATAAAGGAGGAGCAAAGGCATGTGAGCCTTTGCAGGAAGCAACTTTGTTCATTTTCGTCGGTTTAAATTCTGAAGCTCCTTTTTTTGACTCTCTGCTCCGTGTGGTCTTGCCAGCTAATTGCCAGTTAGGTCTTTAGCAGGGTTTCAAGGGAGATTAAGGTGGGTGCTTATCAGCCTTATCTCGAAAGACTTTGGCAGACTTCTGTCGGAGTCTTAAAAAACTATTCATGACTCATTACGGGCTGTGAATGAACATAATTCACAGCCGTTGAAATAAAAAAAGAGGGTTTGGGGGACTAAGCGCTTGTTTTTTAGTGTATCAGGAAGCCTAGGTCAGAACGGATATCAGTTATGGAGCTGAGAGAGAAGCCATGGGAGAAACTCTCTGTGAGGGAAATCAAAACTGAATAGAAATGATTTAAATGACCCTTAGAATCACTTATCTCATATACAGGTAATCCTGTCCAGTCCTATCCTGTCCCAATATTTGTTCAGTTCTGTTCGGTTCAGTTCAGTTTTACTCTACTCTACTCTACTCTACTCTACCCTACCCTACCCTACCCTACCCTACCCTACCCTACCCTACCCCTCCCCACCCCATTCCACTCCATTTCTTTGTGTAGTGACCTGAAAGCATTGTTTTTTTCCAAGAAATGATGTAAGATCACTTCTTACATCACTTCAGACATTCAAGAGGAGACAAATAATTAACACGTCAACGTAGTCCTTAGTCAGGCTGCCCAGTCATTAATATTAACCTTCATTAGTTCCTAAATCATAATGAGATCCCAACTGTTTGAGCTTCATCTTCACCAGAGAAAGGAAAGGCTCAAATCTATCTGCAGAAGTTTCCTCACCTCTATTACACTGATTAGATGAAAAATCTCTCCCGTGACTATTGTGAGCCCCTCCATATTTTTAATTTTATTCTTGATTAAGTCCCCTTCAGTTACAGTTTTTTGCGTTATCCGTGGCAAAATCCGCAGGATGCTAATTGCTTTGCTAAAAAATTGCAGATACCGCAGAGCTGATGCGTTCTTGGGAACAAAAAGTTCAGGAACTCGAAAGAGCAGATAACTAGAAAATGAACTTCCGAACGTTTTGTCAACACAAACATCTCAGCTTTTTTTTTTTTTTAGCAGGTTGTTTGAAAAACTTTGAGGGTAGTGTTGACAAGGAACATCGATATGTGGTTCCCACAGCCCATCTTATTGCTTCGTTGAGCCTTTGGTTTGTGTCACCAACGTATAGAATACAATAAAAGGTCAGAATGCATCGGAATTGGAAAATTGAAAACAGAATAATAGAATGAGAGAGTTGGAAGGGACCTTGGATGTCTCCTAGTCCAACCTCCTGGTGAAGCAGAAAAACCTATACCACTTCAGACAAATTGTATTTATTTTCCAAAGCACCAGAAGGGAAAAGAAGAAATAATGGATGGAAACTAATCAAGAAGAGAAACAACCTAGAATTGAGGAGAAATTTCCTAACAGTGAGAACAACTAACCAGTGGAACGACTTCCCTTCAGAAACTGAAGGTGCTCCATCACTGGAGGTTTTGAGGAAAAAACTGGACAGCCACCTGTCTGAAATGGTATAGGATCTCCTGCTTGAACAAGGAGTTGGAGTAGAAGACCTCCAAGGTCCCTTCCAGTTCTATTCTGATTGGTTCTCCTGTCCACTCTTCTTAAAAACCTGCAGTGTTGGAGCACCCACGACTTCTGAAAGCAAGTTGTTCCACTGATGAATTGTTCTAGTTGTCAGGAGTTTCCATATAAGCAATATCATAAAATTATCTCAGAAGAATATTCAAGAGTTGTCTCAATTATCTTTGAATTCATTGATATTATATTTATTTTTCTAAGCATAATCTATGCCTTGGAGTATCAGAAGCATGAAATTAAGATACAAGAAGTTCAAGGTAGAACTAAGGGGCCTAAATGTGTTTGGTGAGCTATTAAAATTGCAAGGTATTCTTTCTTATTGTTATCTTGACAACCAATTTTGTTGTATTTAAGTACAATGACAATAAAGTTTATACTTATGAAAAGATCAACATCAAGATTAATACTAGATCCGTGATGGTGAACCTATGGCATGCGTGCCCAAAGTGACACACGAAGCCATGTCACCCAGCATGCGTGGCCTTGCCTGTTTGTCTTCCGGGTTTCTGGCCCGCATGTGCACACGACGATCAGGTGTCCTTTGCCCGTGTGGCAGTGCCAAAAAACCAGTGTGCGCATGTGCACCAGAACCGGGAAGTTTGGCTTTCCCGGAACGCAGCCCCAACGAGCATGCACACCCATGACGTTTCCGCGCCTTCCGCCATCACTGTACGAGACCAACAATCAAGCAATGAATAATATCCCAGTCAAGGAACTACTTACTCAAACAAACTAGCTAACAATAAACAACAGCCTAATCAAGAAAACACCAAGAATACTCCCATCAACATTGATAGGGGAAACCACTCGTATTTAAAATGAGAGCACACCCAGCTCCATTCTAGCACTGATTTGATGAAGTTACCTAGTTGGGTAACGAAATGTCTACAAGAAAATAGTCAAGCTCAGCAAGCACCAAGGACCCCTCATTTCAACCCTGAGCTTAGAAATATTCTCTTTTACTAGTTCCTATGAAGTATTTGGGTGTTTTAGATTAGTCCCAGCCAGAGGAATTATAAAAGTCTTCGGGGATCTAATTTTTCTGTGTAATAATGCACTCTGTTCTGATTTGGTTCCTTGACTAACCAATTCAAGTCCTGACTCACCGCTATTAGCTCTTGTTTCTCAGCCGCACTAATCCCCATAGTATCCAAAGTTACAAAATACTCAATTTTCTAATGTGGTACTTTTC
Organism: Thamnophis elegans; assembly: GCF_009769535.1. NCBI lineage: Eukaryota > Metazoa > Chordata > Lepidosauria > Squamata > Natricidae > Thamnophis > Thamnophis elegans. Next base: position 75,656,525 of record NC_045548.1, on the reverse strand, counting down.
AATGAAATTTCCAGTTTGCCTTTACAGCAATGCATAGTGCCAGCCAGAATACATAATAGGTTTAAAAGCAAAAAGTCCTTTCAAGGTTTGAAGATTAGGAGGCTACTTCGAACTTGAAATTATTACATCGACTGTCATCCCATAAATTCTTACCTCATTACTAGTCTTGTGTGAAAGATTTGAGTTTGCAGCAAAATAGATGAATATTACTGTCAAATATTTTGCTGATGGGATACTAAGGCTTAAAAAAGAAATGCAGCTATATCCTGTCAGATTCACTGATTCTGGAAATGTGATCTGGGATCGTCTCAGTTCATTAAACTTACCACATCCTAAGTAAAAAATAGAGCAGCAGCAACAACAAAGACATGAAATAAATATCATTTTAAAATGATATAAAATGATTTATAGCATTTTTATTATATTTCGTGATCTGTTGGAAATTGGCTTAATTAGTGTATCTATTATAATTATAATTGTAATTATTATAATCTATTATAGGGACACGGTGGCTCAGCGGTTAAGACACTGAGCTTGTTGATCAGAAAGGCCGGCCGTTCAGCAGTTTGAATCCCTAGCGCTGCGTAACAGAGTGAGCTCCCGTTACTTATCCCAGCTTCTGCCAACCTAGCAGTTCGAAAGTACGTAAAAAATGCAAGTAGAAAAATAGGAACCACCTTTGGTGGGAAGGGAACAGCGTTCCGTGTGCCTTCAGCGCTTAGTCATGCCAGCCACATGACCACGGAGACGTTTTCAGACAGCGCTGGCTCTTCAGCTTTGAAACAGAGGTGAGCACCGTCTCCTAGAGTCAGGACTAGCATATATGTGCAAGGGAAGCATTTACCTTTTATTATAATGAATGAATAAATGAATGAATGAATGAATGAATGAATCCCTTCCACTATTGATTCTGGAAACAATGGATATCAGAATGATGAAATGGAAGAGGTTTCACGGGTGGTTTCTGGGGATTAGACTTGGATCCCTTGTGCAGGCATCATTGTTCCCATGATATAGGAGAAGGGATGGCAGAAGTGGGGGCAGAATTAAGCATGTCATCAGCTTAGAGTCATTGTGTTGCCACGAACAGTCCCACTCCAACTGTCTTGAATTCCATTGGCTCTTATCTGGCACCAATTTGAAATAGTCAGTTTTTGGATATTGTCTTCAGCAATAAATTTTCTGATCTGAAACTTAATGGTATGGCCCTCATACTTTGTGCTTGACATATGACAATGGGCCCTGTCTGGAATTTAAATTATTTGGCTAACTGGAGGTACTGATCTTGTGAATCCAGCTGAAGAAGTTCCACGTAAAAGTTGACTTAGAACAGCGGTTCTCAACCTGTGGCCTGTGGAGCCTGGGGGGGGACGGTACGATGTCATCCAAAGGGGATCCACAAAGGCTTGGAGAAATGCTATGATTTAAATCTTAAGTTAAGCCTTGGGGCTCCATAAATCTTTAAATACCAAAAGATATTTAAAGGGCGACTGCGGGGAAGAAAAGATCGAGAACCACTGACTTTAGGAAAATCTTCCTAGTAGAGCAGGTGTGTCAAACTCAGTTTCATTGAGGGCCGCATTAGCATTGTGTTTGAGCTTGGGGGGGGGGGGCTGGGGGGGCACGGCCAACTTGACATCACTCATATCCAGGGTACCTGTGGTGGCCCAAGCACTCTGCCCATGAAAATGGACTCCCACTAGCTCTGAACGTATTAGAATTAGAATTAGAATTTTATTATTTGTATGCCGCCCTTCTCCGGGAGGACTCAGGGCGGCGAACAATTCAAGGGGGGAAAAAGGGGAACATAAAAAACAAAATACAAATAATAAAAGTAAACAACAGTCGCACAACCATACATGTCGAGAGGGGAGGGAACTCATCACCCCCAGCGCTGCCGGCAAAGCCAGGTTTTGACGGCTTTTCGGAAGGCCTGGAGAGAGGTGAGGGTCCGGATCCCTGCGGGGAGTTCATTCCAGAGGGCCAGAGCTGCCACAGAGAAGGCCCTCCCCCGGGTAATAGCCAGGTGGCATTGGCTGGTAGATGGCACCCGGAGGAGGCCAACTCTGTGAGATCTAATGGGTCTGTGGGAGGTAATTGGCAGCAGGCGGTCTCTCAAGTACAGTATCGCAGTTTTCAGCTGCGATGGCCTTCTGCAACCCTCTGACAGCGAAAAGAGAGCTCGGGAGAGCTCCATGCGGCCTTCCCAAACTCCATTTTGCTGGCAGAGGCACCGCGGGCCGGTCCTTCGCTGTTTCCAGGGCGGCCCTTGGGCCAGATCTAAGCACCCTGCAAGCCAGATCTGGTCCCTAGGCCATGAATTTGACACCCACAGTTGTTGGTGAACATTTTCAGCACCGAGTGCCGAAAGGAGAGATTGTGCAGGGGGGGGCGAGGGGGGAGCACCGGAAATTGGAAGAGCAGCTCCGCAGCACACGGGTCTGGAAGGGTCAGAAACTGAAAGAGCAGTTCCCTGGTGCACATGTGCGTGCCGGGTAGCTGAGCTTCGGGTTGCCGGCATACACATGCTCACCAGTCACCTGGTCTACCAGTTTCTGGCACATGCGCACCGGAACCCGTAAGAGCAACAGGCGATGGCGGACGTGCCCGGAGAGATGGCTCTGTGCGCCACTTGGGCACGCAAACACATAGGTTTGCCATCACGGGTATAGCATTAAACCATCTTTGGAAAGATGTAGGAATCTTATTGGCCAAAATGCAAGGGCGAAAAAGCCACCTCATCTCAAGGGTTTGGCGAACAATTCCTATAATTTGGCTCAGGGTTTTAATAAATGGCTTCCTTTTCCTACCCTGCCGATGTGCCTTCTGCTGCGGTGACTCCTCTTCCTTCCCCATTCGTTTGATGTGACTCTAGATGAGCTGTTTATTTTTCCATCCTCGCACTTCTTATTACTAAATGACCATTGTCCTCTCTTTATCAGCTTTTGTCTCCCTGTGCAAACATGGTTGAATTGAAATTGCCATTGGGGGAAACTAGTGTGCCAAGTAAGCAAATATGGATAATGAAAAAATATTGAATCTGTTTTATAAAAAGCCCGGCTGCTCAAAAAAAAAACATATCTCATCTTAAGGGAGTGTTAGCTTTATGCATCTTGAGGGAGTTCTCATGTGAGGTTGTAAGCCAGAATTTGGTTTACAACTGTCCTCTTAGGGAATGCCTAAAATTAGGAAACATATTTTGGTATTGAAAGATATATTCGAATTTGGTTTTTGGTTTTGTAGCTTCTCTAACAAGCTAGAATCTGATGTCATGTTGTTTCCATTGAAAATGTTCTAAATGCAAAACGTGCATTTAAGACGTATCTACGATTTGTTCACACGTTGATTTCCCGAAGATGTTTTGAGAATTTGAAACCCTTTACCCAACAAAAGAACACTGATAGTCCTCAATTTATAACCCTTCATTAGTGACCATGCGAAATTACAGTGGCACTGAAAAATGTGACTGGTCCTCACATGTATGACATGTTGCAGCATTCCCATGGTAACGTGATCAAAAATGCTTGGGAACCTGTATGATTTTTTTTAATGACAATTGCACTATCCTGGGGTCACATGATCAGCGTAGAGGGATTTTGGGAGTCCTAGTGGACATTCCTTAAATATGAGCCAGCCGTGTGCAGCAGTTGCCAAAAAAGCCAACACAATTCTAGGCTGCATCAAGAGAGGGAGAGAATCAAGATCACATTAAATGTTGATACCACTTTATAAGGCCTTGGTAAGGCCACACTTGGAATCCGGCATTTCCTAGAAAGAGTGCAGAGAAGAGCAACAAAGAGGATTAGGGGACTTGAGGCTAAAACATATGAAGAACGGTTGCAGGAACTGGGTATGTCTAGTTTAATGAAAAGAAGGACCAGGGGAGACATGATAGCATCTTCCAATATCTCAGGGGTTGCCACAAAGAAGAGGGAGTCAAGCTATTCTCCAAGGCACCTGAGGGCAGCCCAAGAAGCAATGGGTGGAAACTAATCAAGGAGAGAAGCAACTTAGAACTTAGGAGAAATTTCCTGACAGTTAGAACAATTAATCAGTGGAACAGAAGTTGCCTCCAGAAGTTGTGAATGCCCCAACACTGGAAGTCTTTAAGAAGATGTTGGAGAGCCATTTGTCTGGAACGGAATAGGGTTTCCTGCCTAGGCAGGGGGTTGGACTAGAAGACCTCCAAGGTCCCTTCCAACTCTGTTATTCTGTTCTATGCTGTTCCATTTCTAACCTTTCCAACTGGCTTCCGACAAGCACAGTCAATCGAGGAAGCCAGCTTCCTCCAGATTAACGACCGCATGACTCACTTAACAACCGAATTGATTTGCTTAACAACTGGGACAAGAAAGGTGTCAGGCCTGGAAGTGATCTTTTGCATTGGGCTTTCATGCCTGCCACATCCAATGCTGTGGGAAAATGGGAGGGGAGATTTTATATATATATATATATATATATATATATATATATATATATATATATATATATATATATATATATATATATATATACACACACACACACATACATACATACATAAATACATACATATATATATATGTATGTTATATTTATGCTGATAAATAAATAAAGGGAGACTAGTATAGATCTATTTCAAGCTATTTAGCTCTCATCAGCTAGCCATACCCAAGTTTGGGAATCGAAATTTGGGAATTTTTGGGCATACCAGGGGTTGTGACTTTAAGTGTATATATATATGTATGTATGTATATATGTATATATGTATATATGTATATATGTATATATGTATATATGTATATATGTATATATGTATATATGTATATATGTATATATGATGAGAGCTAAATAGCTTGAAATAGATCTATACTAGTCTCCCTTTATTTATTTATCAGCATAAATATAACAAATGTAACAAAAAGGCAACAGTAAAAAAATATTGGGTTTCTGTCTGGATGGTCTCTTGTGACGAGCCGAAGGACAGAGAATGGAAGTGTGACCTTCCTCCCATATTTGGGCATACCAGGGGTTGTGACTTTATATATATATATATATATATATATATATATATGTATGTATGTATGTATGTATGTATGTATGTATGTATGTATGTATGTATACACACCCACATATACATATACATACATACATGCATACATACAGACAGACAGACAGACATATATATATATAGTAATAAATACATTCCTTTCTCAGAGAATCAAGGACATCTTGCCCTGCACCTGGAGTGGCGTGACTGGGAGGCATCTCCAGTTGCGATGGTGCCTGATTGGGCCATGTGACGGACATGTGGGTGCTGGGCAGGGGCTTGGACTTTCATTTGGGTGGGGAAAACCTGGAAGCTTTCAGATTCAGGTTTTCCCAGATGTGCCAATATGACATCTCTAATAAAAGGGAACTTTGAGGAACTTCAAGCTTCGGAGTCTTTTTTCATAAGGAGTGTTACTTGGAACCCTGACAAAAGTTCATTACATTGGAGGAGACTCACTTACCACGTAATTTGCTTAGCAAAAGAAAATAGTGGACTCAATTGGGGTCGTAAGTCGAAGACTACCAACAGTTCAGCAAAGCTTTGAAATGTTTGCCCAGAGGGTAACGCTCAAATTTCAGAGCTGATCAGAAAATATCTCATCCCTTTTATAGTCCCAGGTCAAGCTGTGAAGGCATTGAACATTGAACACTTATGGGAAATCTAAAACCTCAGTACTCTTTATTTTCTGTCTCAGAAACTCTCGAGGAAGCAAGCTACGTTACTACAGAATATCCTTATTGCAAATGCTGAGAAAGAATCGGGTTTCCATTTGTTTGTAGAGCCATAGATGGATATTACCACTATAACTCTGGTTTGTAAAGAATAAGTAGTTCAAACCCAGTGTGGTCAATTATATGTTCCCCCGCCTTCAAAAGTGCCCCAGGCATCTTAAACAGTACTTCAACTATTGGAGTTTTCTTGCCCATACTTTTTTATCTTATTTTTATCTGGATATACCAGAAATATCATTAAAACTAATTTTTTCTCAGCCCTATGATTTCCATTCTCCTCCCCCCCCCAAAAAAAGTAGGGATCCTTGTTTAGGAAGCGGCAGGAAAGGGTTGCCAGGAAAGTAATGCAGAATTGTTATAAATATAGATGACCCCGCCAATCCTTTAAATTTGAATAGCAGTAGAACTATCTTCTTAGCAAAAACATGTACAGTGCATAAATAGTGTAAGGTTTAAATGTTGGCTTAGTGGCTGCTGTTGACTCCCTGTATAAAGTTAGAAGAAAAATGAAATAATAATGAAAAAAATCTTCCTTCTCCGTGATTACATCCATTAAAATGCAAGATACACTCATTATACAGCTGAAATGATAACCACGGATTGGACAGTTGCATAGATCTGTTCGAAAAAAGTAGCAAATAGTTTGTTATCTTTGGAATCATGATTTGAGGAAGTAGATGAACGTTTTGCTAGTCAGCTAACTAAGGTTTGTAGGAAGCACACCACAATAGTAATGGGGGATTTTAACTACCCTGACATCAACTGGGAAACAAACTCTGCACCCAGTGGAAGATCCAACAGGTTCCTAACGAAGCTAGCAGACAACTTTGTTTCCCCAAAAGTAGAGAAGGGAACAAGGGGATCGGCCATATTAGACTTAATTCTCACTAACAGAGAGGAAATGATAGAAGGTGTTGAAGCCATAGGAACCCTTCACGAACTCCCAATAGGCTTATTTTTTGACCTCCCTGAGCCTCCATGTGCGGCCTGCATTTACCTGCATTCAAAATGGGCCACATGGGGGCTCCTGGGAGGGGCAGGGTGGGCAGGGCCAGCCAGGAGTGGGATTTGGGACTTTTCCAAACTGCAAAGAATCTCAACTAGAGGTTCTCCCAAACCCCTGCGAACCCCCAGCAGCCCACTTCCTGGCTCATTATATTATTTGTAGTGCACTGATGATGTTACCTATTTGGTTAGGAATTATCTGCAAGAAAACCACTGAGCTCAGACAGCACCAAGCCCCACCCCCCTCTCCCAAATTAGTTTGCAATGCCGTCACTTCAGGTGGGAAGGTGAGAAGCCCTTGACACTGATTCTTTAAGTTGCACTTATTGAGTTCTTCCTTAAAGAACTCAATGAGAGTTCTTTAAGGAAGATGATGAGATTTGGGGGTAATATTTATCACATGAAAGCACACAGCGTAGATGTGATAGGTACTGTGCATTCTACTAGATAAGGGGTGTCAAGCTCAAGGCCCTCGGGCTGGATCCAACCCACGGGGTGCTTAGATCTGGCCCGTGGGGCGCCCTGGAAACAGCGAAGGACTGGCCCGCAATGCCTCTGCCAGCGGAAATGGAACTCAGGAGTGCCGTGCACTGCTCTCCCTAGCTCCATTTTAGCTGGCAGAGGGATGCAGGAGGCCATCGCAGCTGAAAACAGAGCTCGGGAGCCCGTTTTCGCTGGCAGAGTGCTTGAGCCACCACAGGCATCTCCGACATGAGTGGTGTCGAGCTGGCCATGCCCCCTTCCCTCCTGAGGTCAAATGTAACCCTGACTCGACTCTCAATGAAATCGTGTTTGACATCCCTGTGCTAGATAGATCAGTCACCTAGTCTATGTTCTCTCTTTCTCGCTTAATATTTGCCTTTCTGACAGCATTAGTCTTTCGCACCTTTATATAAAAAATGCAGCCTGTAGCTTTTATTAGTCCCATGTTGCCATTAAAAAAAGAAAATCAACCTTTGCTGATAAGGTTGTACCTGTGCAAGTTTTGGGGTTAATTGTCCTTAGTATGTTTCCTTTTTGAGACAGAAACAATTTGATCCTGGGGGTGTTTGGCAGGATTAATCACTGAAGTTTGGAAGGGGGGAAGTGACAGCCATTGGAGAACGGCATTATCAGATACTGACAAGAAATCGTTGAGTTTTGATACCTGAACACATTGAGATAAACTAATCCTCCTTTCAGTCAATTCTCTGGCATACACCGTTTTTCTTCTTCTATGAAACAGTCAAAGAGGCATCAGAGTATTGATGTTATTTTTTTTTAAACTGATGTGCACTTCACGTGTGATATATGTGTGAAATACCGGTATGTCTTAAGGATATTTACCCATATTGTAGGGCTGTATTACTATTAACCTTCTTATCTTTCCTATGGCTTCTCCTATTGGTTTCTTATGATTATATTACTTTATTGTTCGTACCAATATGTGCATTAAGAGCTTATGCACCAGAGACAAATTCTTCAGTGTCCAATCACACTTGGCCATTAAAGAATATTTTGGGCATCAGAGTATTCACGTTAGGGTTTTTTAAAAAAACTTTTTAATTTATTTACAGTGGTTGATCTGAGGATCCTGCGCAGTTTTTATTCCCCTCTTACACTAAGATGCTAAAAAAAATAGTACTTTATATTTAAGCCTGCAGTTATACATTTTTGGTACCTAAGGGGAAAAAAATCAAGTACTTAAAATCATGCTAGAAGTTCACTACTGATGGCAGTTCTACACTGATTTCCTTAAAAATTAAACCAGGTTTTAGTGCCTTTCCCAAAATTTAAGAGGATGAGAGCTAATGCACCATCCTCAGCTAGTGCACCATCTCATGAAGGTTTTAGCAATGAAGATTTATCTCTTTGGTCCCTGAAGATGACATTCTCTAAGAGAAGAGAGCACAGCATTATTTGCGGGACAGGCAGAAGTCTCTGGTAATAGGCTACGTTGTTGATACTCAGGTCTTAAGCCACCCAGTAAATTATAAATTTTAGAAGCAAACCGAGAATCATTGCCTTTCTCATAATCAAAGAGCTGCAGAGATAAATGTCGGTGATGCTCTTATCACAGACCGAGCAGCTGCGTTCTGGATCACCTGGTGATTTTCAAGAGCAGGGTCATGTCCAAACAGATGGGGACCGAGGCTTAAGTGATTGTGAGCATGATCACATGGCCCCGGAATGGTTGTAAAATGGGTACCTCAGATATAGCCGGATAAAAGCCCCCTTAGCCACAACTGCCACTTGTCCTTTTTCCATGGAAAATCCCCGATTCTGCATAGCAGAATCAAAGAGGAACATCCCTGCAAACTGAAGATTTCTTTTCATGACAACGGTATTAGAGTTTATAAATATGAAGATTTTTTTAAAAAAATCCAACAAACTAAGAAACGTATTTTTTTTTTCCATATCGCTTTGATAATATGGTCTTTTTCAAGACCCGGAGGAGAGCCTTCTCTGTGGCTGCTCCGACCCTTTGGAACGAACTCCCCGTGGAGATTCGAACCCTCACCACCCTCCAGGCCTTTTGCAAAGCCCTTAAAACCTGGCTGTTCCGACAGGCCTGGGGCTAAAGAGCTGTTGCCCCCGTCTCGAATGGTATGACTGTTGTGTGTTTTTAAATTATGTATTGTTATGTTTCGTTTTTTATTTTTTTGTCTGTACCCCCCCTTCCCTGATTTGATTTGTTAGCCGCCCTGAGTCCCCTTCGGGAGAAAAGGGCGGCATATAAATATAATAAATGAAATGAAATGAAATGAAATGAATGAAATGAATGAAATGAATGAAATGAATGAAATGAATGAAATGAAATGACTCCAAATCCACATTCAAATTGGTTTCGCTTACTGTTTTATCCGATAAAATCTGTTCTTCTTCTAGATCAGGGGTGTCAAACTTGATATCACAGAGGGCCGTGTCAGAGTTGGGTTTGATCTCAGGGAGCTGGAGTGGACATGGCCAGTTTGACATCACCTGTGTCTCAGCCCCCTGAGATCAAACTCAACCCTGTGGTGGCCCGAGAGTTCTGTCAGCAAAAACAGACTCCCAAGCTCTGTTTTCGGCTGCGACGGCCTCCTGTAACTCTCTGCCAGTGAAAACAGCGGTCGGGAGGGACGCATTCAGCCCTCCCGAGCTCCGTTATTGCTGGCAGAGGCCCTGCGGGCCAATCCTTCATTGTTTCCAGGGTGGCTTCACGGGCCAGATCTAAGCACCCTGTGGGCCACATCCGGCCCCCGGGCCTTGAGTTTGATGCCCCTGTTCTAGATCCTCTGCTATACTATCAAACAATCTTGTTAAGTAACGTTTCTGAGCAAAAACTCAATAGGTCCTTCCATGGAGATCATCGCTTTTAATCATGTAGGCTGTCCTACTCAACCTGATGACAGTTTTTCAAGGATGAATGACATTTTCATATTCTTTCTTAAAAACATTTAGCGTGTCGCATGAGACCTTCACTTTTGAAGATTTAGTAATTGTTTTTGTCACCCATATATGAATGGCATGAGCTCCTGAGTAATTCCTGGCAGACTTTTGTGATGTGATGTCTCATATCCCAGCTATATCACAGATAAAGAATAGCCAGAAGTTCTCCTGAATATAGATAGCCCTCTTGATAAATATTCCCCTTGATCGGCATCTCATTCTGTTGATGGCGTTCAGTATTGCATTAGAGTTTCATTTTGCCAGTTCTTAAAGATGCTATAATAATAAAATTAACCTTGTTCTTGCTAGAAGTTTTCCGATAATCAATAACCAACAGCCAACTAATTATATTTCCTTCCTCTTTCATTCTAATGTCAATATCTTCGCCTTGTTTGTTCAGCCATGGTGGTAGAGTCTTTGATAGGAAATTAAGAGTTTTATAAACAGATGGCAAAAAATAATTACACCGTTTTTGGATACTTGTATGTCCAAATCTTTTTTTGTGATTTGGTGTTAGCTGGGATTCAATCTGTCAATGCTGTTTCCCAGCCCTAACCTAATGAAAAGCATTATAGACCAAAATAATTTCCACTCTTCGACTTTAAAATAGGTTACTACAGTGCAATGCCATGACAGTTTTGGCATTAGAATCTAGTTCTTGTTAAAAACAACAAACACAATGCTTGTTCTAATTCCCTCCCTAATATTACAATAACCAAATTATTATTATCATATTATAATAACCAAATCTAGTGCCATCCATCTCCCAAAGCATAAAGTATATCCTTAAAGGGTAATTGACAATTGAGATTTTCAATTCCAACATCCTGCAAGTTTGGTTTTGAGAGCTAGTTTGGTCTAATAATAAAGGTACCAAGTTAGAAAACAGAAGACCATGAGTTCAAGTCCCGCCTTAGCCATGAAACCCAGCTGGGTGATTTGGGGCCAGTCGCTCTCATCTCAACCCACCTCCTCATAGGGTTGTTATTGTGTGAAGAAAATAGGAGGAGGAAGGTGGGTTGGATATGTTTGCCAACTTGAGTTAATTGTAAAAATAATAAAGGCCGGATACAAATAAGCAAATAAAATGAAAGGAAATTGTTCCTTCGGCTTAGATAATCACAGTGAAACTGGTTTATCAGGAAGTTAATCAGAATCTCCTGAGAGAAGGCAAATAACGCATCATGGGGATTGGGAGATAAAATAAATATTAAATATTAAAAGGTAAAGGTAAAGGTTCCCCTCGCACATACATGCTAGTTATTCCCGACTGTAGGGGGCGGTGCTCATCTACGTTTCTAAGCCAAAGAGCCAGCGCTGTCTGATGACAATTTCATGGTCATGTGGCCAGCATGACTCAACGCCGAAGGTGCACGGAACACTGTTACCTTCCCACCAAAGGAGGTTCCTTTTTTTTCTATTTGCATTTTTTGAACTCCTAGGTTGGCAGAAGCTGGGACAAGTAACGGGAACTCACTCCATTACGTGGCGCTAGGGGTTCGAACGTGACAATAAGCCCTACCCCCAAAATAAGCTCCAGTTAAGATCCTCAGCCAAACAGACACATTTAGTTCTGTATTCCCCAGAAAATAAGACCTAACCAGAAAATGAGCCCTAATGCTTCTTTTGGAGTAAAAATTAATATAAGACCTGGTCTTATTTTGGGGGAAATACGGTATTCTATTCTATTTTAGTTTTAAGTCAAGGACGGCCTGTACGGGAGAAGAGGGAAAGAAAACGGTGATTTTCACCTTCATATACATTTTTCCACTGCAACAGTCAAGAAGCATCTGGACATGAAGGTTGGTGCATTTAGGCCGCACACAAAAACCACAGTGTGTTTGCTTTTACTTAACCATGAATTGTGAGTTCACCCATTATGGGTTAGTATATGTAGAAATTCAGAGGTTGAGGGGATATACCGTATTTTTCAGAGTATAAGATTCAGCAGAGTATAAGACGCACCAAGATTTTGAAGAGGTAAATTTAAAAAAAAGTTTTTGCACTCTGCAGGCCTCCCAAACCCTCTGCACGCCTCGTTTTTTTGTGAAAAACGGGGCATGCAGAGAGTTTGAGAAGCCTGCAAAGTACTCCCGGGGGCTGGTGGGGGAATGAGCAAAAAACGGTCTTTTTTCGTGAAAATGGGCCCGTTTTTTGCCAAAAACAAGGAGCATGCATAGCCTTTAGGAGGCTTGTAGAGTGCTCCTGGTGGCTGGGGGGGCGGAGGCAAAAATGAGGAAATATCAGCCCGTTTTTAACTCGTTTTTGCCCTCCCCAGCCCCTAAGAGCACTTTTCGGGCCTCCCAAAACCTCTGCATGTCCATTTTTGTGAAGGGGTGGAGTTTCTGGAGGCCAAAAATGCTGTATTCAGTGTATAAGACGCACCCAGATTTTCACCCTCTTTGGGGGGGGAGGTGCGTCTTATACACCGAAAAATATAGTAGTAGTATTGGTCACTCGCTTTACAACATTCAAGATTTATTTTTTTAAAGGCCCAAAGTGCATACCATCTGGTTCTAAGAAATAAAGCGAGTTTTCCCTCCCTGTTTAACTTTTTGTCACTCCCTTAGTCTTGTGGTTCTGTGCATTTTTAAATGTTTATTAGTTGCTTTATTTTGGGTGCTGTGTGCTTAATGCTACTGTTTGGACTATTGTCAGTTTAAATGGCGTGTCCTTTAAGCCTATTTAATTCTTCACCCAAGTGATTCATGGAATAAACCCGTAAAAATTATCTACTTTCCAGCACACAAGGAATCGGAAGCCGGTGTGTGTGTGTGTGTGTGTGTGCGTGTGTGCGTGTGTGCGTGCGTGCGCAGTGCATTGTCTAATTGGAAATATATTTCAGCTTTTTCTTTTCAGTGCTATCCAAGATTTTTTTAAAAAGAAAGAGGCAACTTTGCTTCCTACCAAGAGCAAATTCTCCCCATTGATCCTTAATGATGACTTTTGTCACTTTCTCATTTCCTCCCCAGTTCCTCTCTCACTTACAGACTGTTTCACAGATGTGGAGAAATCAACAACTTTTCATGGGGATTAAGCAACGGATGAGTTTCTTTGACATTCTCCATGCCCGTTCCAGGAAATGCACTAAAAATCCTATGAAAACATATAGTTGGTGGCAGCTCATAAACTTTGAACAATTTCTTTATTCTATCCTGCCCTGAGGTTATTCTTAAATAAAAGAAATCTCTATGAATTGGGCCACAATTACCTGCTGCTAATATCCCAGTGGAGTCCTTTTGACTGGCCGTTTCTTCTCCCTTAGCAAGTCCTTGCCAGATAAAGTCTAAATGGAATGGATAGAAATCAAATTGATAAAGAAGATGAGGTCATTGGGTATCGGTAGCAAATAATATTAAGCAGGCCTCAAAACAGCTAAGAATCAAAAAGCTTAAATTAGAAGTGTGGAGTGGATTTATTTAGCTAAATCCCAAACCAAATCGTGCCACTTAATAAGCTATTAATATTGATCATCATAATCTTGGGAGTTCTACCACATGATTTTCTTTTTCATGTATGTGTGTGTGGAGGTATAATTGAATCTGAATTTATATTCAGATAGGAAAAGTATGAGCATGTTAAACCTGTTTAAAAAATAATAATGTACATGACAAGAGCTAAGGTGACTAAAGTCACAGCGAGGGATCCTTGATGCTCTCTGAGCTTGGTTGTTTTCTTGCAGACGTTTCATTACCCAACTAGGTAACATCATCAGGGGTAGTAAAGGGTGGGGTTTTCTCTCAGTTTATATATTCTAGTGGCTTGTCCTGGATGGTCTTGGATGGTCTTTGGTTAGGCTGTTTACTGTTGACTTGTTTTGGATGTTCCTTGATTTGGGTATTGTTTACTTAAATTGCTGGTCGAATTTTAATCTTGTAGAGTTTATCTATGCTTATCTGAGTGCTGATTGCTGGTGGGGAGGTGTTTCCTTTTTTCCCCTTTTCGGCTGGTTGATTGTCTCTTTTCCATATTATATGCAGTAGATACTGTTTATGTCTAGATGTCTTTTGATGGCTAATTTGTCAGAGTGCCAAGCTTCTAAAAATTACCTGGCATTTTTGGACTTACTGTATTTTTCAGAGCATAAGATGCACCGGAGTATAAAACGCACCAAGATTTTAAAGAGGCATATTAAAAAAAAAAAGTTTTTGCACTCTGCAGACTTCCAAAAACAGCCCATTTTTTTCAAAAACGGGCCCATTTTTTTTACAAAAAAGGGCATGAATAGCCTTTAGGAGGCTTGTAGAGTGCTCCTGGGGAATTGGGGGGGTCAAGCAAAAATGGCCTATTTTTTGCAAAAATGGGCCTAGTTTTTGTCAAAAAAAAAAAGGGGGCATGCATAGCCTTTAGGAGGTTTATAGAGTGCTCCTGGGGGCTGAGGGGGAGGCAAAATTGAGCAAAAAACAGTCCATTTACAGGATACTGTAAAATCTTCATTCCCTCCCCACTCCAGGGGAAGGATACTGCAAAATCTCCATTCCCTCCTGATCCGCTGGGATTCGGGAGGCAAAAAATAGATGGGGCGGGGCCAGTCAGAGGTGGTATTTACCAGCTCTCTGAACTACTCAAAATTTCTGCTACCGGTTCTCCAGAATGGATCAGAACCTCCTGAATACCACCGTTGCCACAAATCTACAAATACTATGCGGTAATTGTCATGTAAATGTCAGGTACAAATGGTTGTAAACAATAAAAAAAAGAATTCAGAAAAGCAGATCGGGTGATATGAAGACTCCAGAATAAATGAGAAGGATGATTGTTTGACAAAACATACAGTAGATACAAGTCTCTTTTGAATATGTGGTTTAAAGCCAAGTATATTCATCCGTAAAGGTTTTCCCTCTCCAGTCGGGTCCAACTCTATGGTATGTTTCCATCTCTTGATTCTTGTCATGCCTTCAAGGGATGAAGATAGACAGAAGTCAAGCCCATGTCCATGTTAGATGCAGATTTTAAACCTTTTTCTCCTGTTTTTTTCTAGTCAGTGAACTTCTTAATTGATAGATACCTTCTCAATGTTTGTACTGAAGAGTACTGGTCTCCACCAGCGGTGCGTTTCACATTTTGTTACAACTGGTTTGCCCCGTGTGCCTCCGCTCACTTCGTACATGTATGTTTTGCTGGCACGTGTGCCTTCCACTCATGTGCCCAGCCTCAAAAACCTGCCTAAATAGGAGACAGCTTAGAGCTGGGCCGGGTGGATGGGCCCACCCGCGATTTCCACTACAGTTTGGGTGAACCGGTCCGAACTGGCTGAATACCACCTCTGCTTTCCACCACATCAACTTTAGTCTGAATGCTTTCTCCTTCTTCGGTAACTTCACTGTTGCTTTTGATCTGTGGAATGTGTTTCAAGAAGTGAAGAATTTCACTAGAAGCTGTTCCTAGTTTTACGATAGACATGGAGGGTACATGTTCCGCCAAACAATTGTGTAAGCCAATAGAAGAGAATATTTGTAGCTCTGGGTTGAGTTGTGAAATCCTTAGTGGTCTCTGAGCTTGGTTGTTTTCTCGCAGGCTTTTCATTACCCAACTAGGTAATATCATCAGGGCTAGAAGGAGTGTGGGGTTTGAGCACCCAAGATCCCACAATTCTGTAAGCTTTTGAAGGTTCCAAAGAATACTGTGGGCCGGCACATTAACTCAGGTTTGTGAATTCAAAATGTCGTTTTAAACATCTGCAGTGACTGGCAGAATAACTGTTGGAAGAAATATCCATCTGGGTTCGGTTCCAAGTGGGGGAAATGACACTGGAAACACAGTGGCTGTTTGGAAATATGGTTTTAATGGTGGACAGGATCACATGTCTCAAAGATGTTGGGTGAAGAAAAAAAAGGGGAAGAGATGCTGGGAATACCTGAGTTTTATACCCTCTCTGGGCTTTTGAATTTGAGCTTGTGTTCTGATTGGTCATCAGATTCCCATAGGGCCATGCAGGGGCAACCCTGTAGGCTATCCTGAGTCCCAAGCTTGGTTGACTCTTGCTGGGTGATGATGAAATGAAAGGGCTTTGGACAATTCCTACTATGGCTCAGCCTGAAGGAGGTAGATGTTTGTTATGTAGAGTAGACTGGCTCAGTCCTTAATGGCCATTGACAAAAGGGGTGTGTGCGTGAGTTTCTATCTTCCTTTTAGGGGAGATATTCTGCCCTTTTAATATTTCCTAAAATATTCCATTTTTCTAGGAGAGGGTTGGGTGCTAACTTCCTACATAACCCGTTTTTCCACTGGTTGCTGAGGGCGTTCTCTGCCTTCGTTTTAAGATCGTATGTTTGTTTTCCCATATTACAAGCACTGCAGTAAATTTCAGAAGATGTGACGATTTGGGAACGAACTGAATTGCATTTATTGATTTCGGGAGTTTTGGTTTACTTCAGTTGAGTGACGTTCATATCTGAACAGGTTGTTTAAAATCTATTGCCGGACAGTATATTGATTCTCCAGCTGACCGTGGAGGATTGAGAACCTGGCTTTCAACAGTGTCATCTCACAAACACGCTCGGACAATATTTATAGACAGATTTTCTTTGAAGTGATAGACAGCCTGACCAGCCTGAGTACCAAACGGCTTTAGTATCATACCTGTTTAGTCCACTGTGCTGCCTATTAGGAATCAAACTTTATTATTCCTTAAGAAAATAGTTGATTCGGTCTTTTTTTTTCCTGCTCCGAGTATTAATAGACGAATGAAATATAATTGTAGATGGGATCAAAACAAAGAAAACCTGTTAAAGGTTTTTTTTCTTTATTTTTATAGATTTAAACAAATACCACAGGGCTGGGATTCAAAAATTTTAGCAACCGCTTCTCTGCCTGGTTGCTGGGTGGGCATGGCCATTAGTGGGCGTGGCCTACTCTGCCTCCTGTACCAGGGCAGAGGGGCGTTTTCACCCTCCCCAGGCTCCAGAGGCTTTCCTCGAACCTCTGGGAAGGCAAAAACGGCCTCTCCTGGGCTCTGGAGGCCGGAAATGGGCCTGCTTCCAGAACGTCTGGGAGGCCTGTTTTTGCCCTTCCAGAGCCCTCTGGGCGGGCCCTACACTTACCTGGCATCCAAAACAGGCTGCGTGGAGACTCCTGGGAAGGGCAGTGTGGGGAGGGCGTGGCCAGCCAGTCCTTGCAACTATTGGTTCGGCAAACAAGATGTAAAAGTAGCATCCGGTTCATCCGAACTGGTCCGCACCAGCTGAATCCCACTCCTGATATACCATCTTCTCAATCCACCAATTGTGGGTGGATTGTGTACCACCTTTCAGTTCCTCAACAACTGAGTCCTGTCCTTTGATGCATGAAAGGTTTCCACAGGGAAAAGGGTGTCCCCATTCTCCAGAGGGTAGGACAAAAAGCAATGGGTGGAAGAGGAGGTGGAGTTGCATTATATGTAAGAAATAACTACATCTCTACACAAATAGAGCACAACAATGATGAGAACTATCTTGAATGCATTTGGGACAATATTAAAGGTTGCGGGGGGGGAATGACATTGCCATAGGTCTATACTACAGGCCACCCAACCAAGCAGAGGAAGTAGATGAACTTTTTGCTAGTCGGCTAACTAAGGTATGTAGGAAGCAGACCACAATAGTAATGGGAGATTTTAACTACCCTGACATCAACTGGGAAACAAACTCTGCACTAAGTGGAAGATCCAACAGGTTCCTAACAAACCTAGCAGACAACTTTGCTTCCCAAAAAGGCTACTAATGCAGGTAGTCCTCAACATCCATGATGTTGGATAGCCATTTGTCTGAAACGGTATAGGGTTTCCTGCCTAGGCAGGGAGTTGGACTAGAAGACCTCCAAGGTCCCTTCCAACTCTGCTATTGTATTATTGTATTAAGGTCATCAGAGGAAGTCCCTATCTGGAATGAAGGAGGAATTTCCTGACAGTAAGAACTATTAAAGAATGATATTGCTTGCCTCTCCTGGAGTTATGGGTGCTCCATCGATGGAGGCCTTCAGGAAAATCTTGGACAACCAATCCAAAATTGTATAAGGCCTCCTGCCTTGGGCATGGGGTAGATCTAGAAGACCTCCATGGTGCCTTCTAACTCTATGGGTCTATGATAATCTGATACTTGATTAAGAGCTCAGGCTTTAATGAAGTATGAGTTTCATCCGTAGTAGTTGGCACACACAGCTCCCTCCTTTATGATGACAGTGGTGTTCTTTTTACGATGCAAGTTGACTTAAGGAAGAAACTCCAAGCCCTTGCGTTGAAGGAAAAAGCTGCCCATTAATTATGCTAAACCTAAAGTAATGGTTTAGCAAAAGAGGTATAAATCGTAAACGCTGCTGGAAGATAAATTGTATCTGTTTAGAAGTTAAAGCTTTTATGTGCCTGGGAGCAATTTTTCAATCATCCGCGGCGCAGAAGAACAAATTAAAGCCATTACTGATCAGGTCTGCAAGATGGTAAATGCAATTCTGCATTTTGCCAGCAGCAAAAGTTACAATTTTGTACCTGCTGGTATAGCAGTATTTTTTTAAAAACGTTCAGGAGTCTTTTGCTTTACAGGTAATCCTTGACTTAACGATCACAATTGGGGCCAGAATCCCAGTTGTTCAGCAAAGGGAGATGTCACAGGATGGATTCTCTCAACCACCACAATCATGGCACTCACAGTTGTTAAAGTGATCTCCCAGGTTGTTAAGCAGGCAGGATGAAAGAGTTGCTGGAGGATTTCAGCTCTCTAGGGTGAGAAGTGCAATGGACTTCCAGAAACATCAGAAGACAGTACAAGTAGTTCTCGACTTATGACCAGAATTGACCCCCAACATTTCCATTGCTAAGCAAGAGTTGTTAAGTGAGCCATGCCCCCATTTTACAATCCTTTTTTTGCTATGATTGTTAGGGGGAATCACTTCAGTTGTTAAGTGGATCGTGTGGTTCTTAAGTGAATCTGGCTTCCCACCTTGACTTAGCTTGTCAGAAGCTCCCTTGGAAAGTTGAAAAGGACAGTCCCAGAATGCTGGGACATTGTAAAGTCAAGTTCAGTCACCAGTTCGGGCTGGTTCGGACGAATAGGTAGTAACTTGCCCGGACATGTTACCATACTGATTTATCTTAGGCACCACCATTTTTATTATTTATTCTGTACGTGCGCAGAACATTCTTCATTGGAAAGAGGTAATCCCCCCCCCTTTTTTAATGATGTGCGCATGCCAGTCCCAGTTAGGTCCCAGAGATGGGCTGTTTTTCACAAAAAAGGAGGCATTTTTGCCTTCCCCCATCCTCCAGAAACACTCTGCAGGCTTCAGCAGGGCTGGGGGAAAGGAAAAATGCCCCCGCTTTTGCGAAAAACAGCCCATTTTCCACCCATTTTTCATAAAAACGGGGGCATGGAGAGGGCCCCCCTGTCAAAACTTTCCGCCACCGTTTCGGTGGGCATGGCTTGGTGAGGAGGTCATTGTGACTGAATGTGCGTGAGTGATGTCAAGTTGGCCACACCCACTCAGTCACATGCCCCTCCATCTAGCCACGCCCACCGAGCCGGTAGTTAAAAAAAATTGAAACCCATCCCTGAAGCAGGTCACTTATTATAATAGTTTGTTCAAGTTAGTGTACATTTCTGCTTCCCTCGTCTTCTCTATTTTAGTTGTATGAGTTACTCTCCACATTTATCCAACCAATAGGTGAAATATATGTTAAGGGATGGTGGACTGGAAGAAAATGAGTGTGATTTTAAAATTGGAGGAAGATACTTCCAACAAATAGCGCTGTGCTGATGACAGTACTCTGACAGCTGGAAATGAAGAAGCTCTCCGGGTTCTAGTAATAAAAATCAAGCAGCACAGTGAGAGAAAAACCCTAAAATTAAATATAAAGAAGATCAAACCAATGACAACAAGTAGAGGAGAGAGAGAGAGAGAGAGAGGGAGGGAGGGAGAGAGAGAGAGAGCTTGATTTATACTCTCCTTGGGCTTTGAACTTGCTTCCTATTCCTGCGAAAGAAGTATATTCTAATTGGTTGTCAGACTCCCATGGGGCCACCATCCAGAGGTAACTTTGTAGGTTGCCTTGAGTCCCAGGCTTGGTTGAATCTTGCTGGGTAGTGTAATGAAGGGACTTTGGACAATTCCTATTATGGCTTAATAGCTTTGTCCTGGTTTGGATCTTGAGTGAGGGCCAAAGGTGGGTTCCTACCGGTTCGGACCAGTTTGGCCGAGTAGATAATAACTCGGCAGGACATGCCCCTGAACTGGTTCTATTAGCAGCGCCATAGGCACCACCATCTTGTTTTTGGCTTCTGTGCATGCGCAGAAGTAATTTTTTTTACTACTGTGCATGCATGCGTAGCGTGCGCGTGCCTGCAGCACACCCATGAGCAAACTGGTAGTAACACAAGCTGGAACCTATCCCTGGTGAGGGCTAATCCTATCACCCTGGAGCTCAAGGTCTTTTGTCTTGTAGATAAGATGGCACCAATATATCCTCTGGGGCTGTGTTTCTGTGTCCCTTAAGAGCCAAGGTGGCACAGTGGTTAGAGTGCAGTACTGCAGCCACTTCAGCTGACTGTTAGCTGCAGTTCAGTGGTTCAAATCTCACCGGCTCTGGGTTGACTCAGCCTTCCATCCTTCCGAGGTGGGTGAAATGAGGACCCGGATTGTTGTTGGGGGCGATATGCTGACTCTGTAAACCGCTTAGAGAGGGCTGAAAGCCCTAGGAAGCGGTATATAAGTCTAACTGCTAGTGCTATTGCCATTCTATTTCCCTCTTAGGGGAAATATTCTGCCTTTTTAATATTTTCTAGAATATTTCATTCTCCTAGTAGAGGGGTGGGTGCTAACTTTCTACAGGATCAACCATTAACAGTAAAGGAACAAGCAGTGAATAAATCACAGACCAGCCAAGATTAGAAAATGAAGGCCATGGAAAAAATACTGTTAGTCCTCAACTTAAGACCACAATTGAGCCCAAACTTTCTGTTACTAAGCCAGATAGTTGTTAGGTGAGTTTTCCCCAAATTTCCCCACCTTTCTTGCTACAGTTGAATCACTGCAGTTGTTAAGTTAGTAACATGGTTATTAAGTGGATCTGGCTTCCCCATTGATTCTGCTTGTCAAAAGGTCGCAAAAGGGGATCACATGACCCTGGGACACTGCAACAGTCATAAGTACATGCCAGTTGCCAAGCTTCCAAATTTCAATCATGTGACCAAACAACTGCTGCTAATGTGAGAGTGAAAATGGTCATAAGTCACTTTTTTCAGTGCTGCTGTAACTTTGAATAGTCGCTAAACGAATAGTTGTAAGTCAAGGACTACCAATAGATTGTTATGGAGAAAATCTATTGATGTGATAGCCAAGAGTCAAAAATGACTTGATCATCGATCAATAGGTTTAGAATTGTAAATAGTTTGCTTGCTTACTGTAAGGCATTTTTAGTATTTTAAATGAAGTTTCATGTATTTGTTTAATGTTAATATCAGTGATCGTTGTAGTGATTGTTCTTTGTTATTTTTTTGTGTTTAAGTCTGTGAAGGAAATTATTTCATTCAATCCTACGAAGCAATAAATAGATTAATTCCGGTAGCTGCTTTAATCTTGTTCTTGAATGCTTCATTTTTATGTATACTTATACTTCTGCCACTTTTTTATGCTTCAATTTAGACTTTGGAACGGTTTTCTTTGTATTGTGCTTGCCAAAAAGCTATTAACTCAACAAAGCCTAGTAACCGTCAGAACTGAAATGGCCTAAAAATAGAATTTAGATGAAAATTGAGGCATAAAACCCTAATGTATGGCCTTGAACTGGGATGGTAATCTAAAGAATACTAACTTAAATCAATATATCTTATTTGAATAGAAGAGCAACATGCTGACTTGCTTTTGATTAATACTGTGTGGATTTGTAGGGACTTTTTATTTTCTGGATTTTTAAAAATTTCTTCCACAGAAGTGTTCAGTTTCCAGTGTTATTGTTCATTTAGAAAATCAGTCGGAATAGAAAGTTTGGCTCAAAATGTACAGAAGCTTTGAGTAAAGCATGCTTGTTAATAGCAATAGCAATAGCAATAGCAGTTAGACTTATATACCGCTTCATAGGGCTTTCAGCCCTCTCTAAGCGGTTTACAGAGTCAGCATATCGCCCCCAACAACAATCCGGGTCCTCATTTCACCCACCTCGGAAGGATGGAAGGCTGAGTCAACCTTGAGCCGGTGAGATTAGAACCACTGAACTGCAGATAACAGTCAGCTGAAGTGGCCTGCAGTACTGCACCCTAACCACTGCGCCACCTCGGCTCTTAAGGGAAAACGGATGTTAGCAGGTCATATATATTGCACTAACTTGGTGGAAGGGTAGAAGTTTGACTTCTAGTAGTAATGAAAATTGATCTCGTGAAAAGAGGAGATGAGCTAATCTCACAGTTTTGCCCATGAAATAAGTTTAATACCTACTAGAACAGGCGTCTCCACCAGGGATGAAATTAATTTGCTTTTGCTACCGGTTCGCAAATTTGTGCGTCCATGCACAGACGTCCCGAGCTACCGCACATGCCAGAGCATCAAAAACGGGACGTGATTACATCCGGATGGATGGGAAGAGCCTCCCACCGCCCCCGCTACCGGTTCACCTGAACCGGATACAACCGGCTGAATGCCACCACTGGTCTCCACCCTTGGCAACTTTAAAACTTGTGGACTTCAACTCCCAGAATTCTACAGTCAGACATACTTTTTTCTGATAATCGAATAGACTGATCTGCCACAAGGAGATCTGATTATATCCCATACAGCATTTCTTTCTTTTGCTGATTTGATTCTCTTCGCTTGTTCACAATTTGGCCCAATAACCCAGTATTTGGGGAAGACATCCAACTTTTATTAATTATTAATATTTCATGTTTTCTCCCCTACCCCTCAAGTCCTTAAGCTTGACTTCCCTCTGCTATTTGAGTAGCTTTTTTCTACTGATGTTTTTTCCCATTTTATTTTAGTCCTTCAAAAGTTTTCATTCATTCATTCCCATGGATCAACTGAAATGGCTGCCAACAAATCCAGGCTTCTGCTATATCTGGCACACGTAACTTTATGCAAGTTGCATAAATTATTTTGGCTTTACAATAAACAAGTTCCTCCACAGAATTTCACTCTTAAGAGAGGATGGAGCATGGTGGTGTCTTTATTGCCCAGAGGTTTTTTTTTTTAATGCTTAGATCTGACCCACGGGGCCACCCTGGAAACAGCGAAGGACCGGCTCGCAGGGCCTCTGCACGACCCTTCCAAGCTCCGTTTCCAGCTGCAATGGCCTCCTGCAGCCCTCTGCCAGTAAAAACGGAGCCCAGGCAGGCTACATGCAGCACCTGCGAGCTCCAATTTCATTGGCAGAGGGCTGCAGGAGGCCATTGCAACTGAAAACAGAGCCCTGGCAGGCCATGCATGCCCCCCTCTAGCTCTGTTTTCACTGGCAGAGGACTACAGGAGGCCGTCACGGCTGAAAACGGAACCTCGACGAGTGATGTTGAGCTGGCCCAGTGGTGGGTTTCAAAAAAATTTGGAACCTACTCTGTGAGTGTGGCCTCCTTTGTGGGAGTGGCTTGCTGGCCATGTGACCTGGTGGGAGTGGCGCTCTCTCTCTTTTCCTTCCTTTTGTCTCTCTGTCGCTTTTTTCTTTTTTTTCTTTCATCTCTCTCTCACTCTTTTTCTTTCTTTTTTCTTTCTTTCTTCGTGTGTGTGTGTGTGTGTGTGTGTGTGTGTGTGTGTGTGTGTCAGTGGTGGGTTTCAAAAAATTTTAGAACCTCTTCTGTAGGTGTGGCCTGCTTTCCGGGTCCACTAGTGGAACCTCTTCTAACCGGTTTGGTAGATTTGATGAACCGGTTCTAGCGAATAGGTGCAAACTGGTAGGAACCCACCTCTGAGCTGGCCACACTCAGACCCAGCCACCACCCTGAGGTCAAACAGAATTCTGATGCGGCCCTCAATTAAGTTTGACACCGTTCTAGTGACATGTCTGATGTTAATGCACTCCAGTACTTGCTTGTTAGTCACTTTTACTGTCTAAGGACAAGCCATTATATAGAAACTCTGTAAAGTAGGAGTCTCATATAATTTCAAGAAGGCTATGCATGATCCTAAAAAATCAAAACAGAGAATTCGTATCATGCTAGGTTTTATAGTGCAACTGCACTGTTGGAGAAGATGAACCATTAAAATGGTGAATTATCTCTTCAAAGGTATATGGTTCTCTGCAGATGGTTTGGATTTCAACTCTGCCGAAGAACTAAAGACCCTGGTAAAAAGTTGAAATGTTGACATTATATAACGGTAATGTGGGATAGAATTACACTGAAGGAAATTAACTTCTTTTCCTTCTGCCCAGTTATTAGAGCTGTCATCTTCCTTTGCAGCTAAGACAATTAGCCAACAGACAGATCCAAAATGTTATTGTTGTCCTGCAATATGGCTGCAAATAATCAAGCACTGTTTGTATTCTGCCTCGCGTACGAGCCACGTAATTACAGCCCTAAATTTTATTCAAGCGACAATTATAATGAAGCTGTGGCGCAAATGTTGGAAAGGTCACAAATTAATTTTTTTTTTTTTTTTTTTGGCACCAAAGCCAGAAGCCACAAGACTATTGTTTTTCTTGGAAAATGGTACGAACAAACATTACAGAAGGAATTGTTTGGGAATACACAACGAAAGCTTAGAATCTTTTTATACAATTTGCTGAGGAGAAATAAAGGAAACCTATCGGCAAAGAGTTCCTTCTATTTCCAAGGTTTTTGTTAACGCATTTAATTTAATAGCTGGAACGATAAAGTCGATAATGGGCCAGAACTCACAGTGGTAGTTGATTGGTTAGAGAGTGCGGACTCCTGCATGAGGTAATCTACATTATGATTGGTTACTGGGTGTAAAGGGGGAGTTTCCTTTCCCTCCCGCCTTTTTTCTTCTGTGAGGCTCTTCTGGGATTTACCTGACAATTTACCTCATGATGTAACAATGTGTCTATCTTATTTGATGCACATAGAAAAGTTAAATATAATCATTTATGTAAAACTACAAGTTAGTGTCAGCATTTCTGACTTCATTTAGGACACTTGTTGAGCAATTCCCTGGCAGCTTTTAATTTTAAAAGGTTATGAGACAGAAAACAATGTGTCCCCCCACCTTCTTAGTCCTGACAAAAGCACTAGCCAGCGGGCATGACCATGTGCATTCAAGGGAGCATTTCAAATTAAAATAGAAACATCACTGGCAATTAATTCTAGAAGAGGGAACTGCCTGTTTTCTAGCGATGCCGTCGTGTTCTTTGAATCCTTAGAAAACGTGACTGTCCCGCAAAAAACAATCGGCTGGTGAATCAGCATTGGCCTTCTAGCAAGAACATAACCTGGGGAAATCATAATACTCTGGAAAGTGCCTTGACTTTTTCAAGCGCAAGGCTAAAATAATTCTTCTCCTGAATCTCAAATTTATCTTCATTAAGTATTTCTGTATGGGAGGAAATTGCGTCAGAGAACCACATTTTAATCCAGGGGAAACAAACAAAAAAAGGTTGGCAGTTACTGGGAGAAAAATTCTATCACTGTTTCAAAGCACTCAATACTTTTATGCTTTACTACACATAGTCCTCCATTTACAACCAGAATTGACCCCCAAATTTAAGTTGTGAAGTGCGTTTTGCCCCATTTTATGACTTCTTTTCCCCTCATTTGTTAAGTGAATCATTGCTGCTGTTAAATTAGTAACATGGTTGTTAAGTGAATCCGGTTTCTCTATTGACTTTGCTCATCGGAAGGTCACCAAAGGGGATCAAATGACCCCGGGACACTGAAACCGTCATAAATATGAGTCAGTTGCCAATTTTGAATTTTGATCACGTGACCATGGGGACGCCGCAGTCGTCCTAAGTGTGAAAAATGATCGAATCGGGTTTTTTTTAATGCCATTGTAATTTCAAGTCAACAGTTCAATGGAAATAATATAGCATGCAGATTCTGAAGAACAATACAGACAGTCCTTGACTTACAACAGTTCATTTAGTGACTGTTTGAAGTTACAACAGCACTGGAAAAAAATAACAATTTTTCACACTTATGATCTTTGCTGCATCCCCATGGTCACCTGATTTACATTTGGCTGCTTGACAATTGGTTCGTACTTATGACAGTTGCAGTGTCCCGGGGTCATGTGATCCCCTTTTGTGACCTTCTAACAAGCAAAGTTAATGGGAAAGCTAGATTCACTTCCACCGGTGTGACTACTTTGACAACTGCAATATTTCACTTAACAAACTTGGTAGGAAAAGTTGTAAAAAGGGGCGAAACTCACTTAACAAATTTCTCAGGTAGCAACATAAATTTTGGGCTTAATTGTCATCGGAAGTCAAGGACTACCTTTATAGGATCAAACAATTTTGTGGAAGGAAAATAAGCAATTAAAACACACCATGATTCTGAAGATAAGGTTATAGATAAGAAGTTGTGGGTGTCAGGTAAGCTCCCCATGGGGAGAGCGAGTACGTTCAGCGAAGCGTTGTGAGAGTTGTGTTGGAGAACACACAAACCAGCATACAGAGACACTGCAGTTTAAATAGGCTTTTACTTTCGTGGAAATAGAGATATCAGAGGCCATCAAAACAGCCAAGTCATACACGGATAAGACAGTCAGTCATCAATGTCTTTCAGTTAAGGGATAATCCAAATAACATAGTCCAGTATCATATAATCAGTTCAGTACTCAAAGTTTGCTAACAGTTGCAAAACTTACAATAGCTCACGGCACTCAGATCAGATCAGCCCAGCATCTAATGAACAGAGAGCTAACAGTCATTCTGGTTCCCTCTTATGGCCGATTGAGGAAAACAGCAACCAATCACATTTTACAGTATGATTTAAAGAAACAGGTACAACATAGTTACATGATATATATATATTGCCAACCCAACCATTAGAATTATATTCCTAACAGTGTCCCAACACTGGAGGTTTTTAAGACGTTCAGTCAGCCATTTTTCTGGAATAATACAGGACTAGAAGACCTTCCAACCGTGTTATTCTGTGATATACTTTTGCACAGCACTTCATTCTCGCTCACTTGTTCTAAAACAAAGCCTACTGAATTTTTTGGAGTATAAGACGCACCCTTCCCCCCCCAAAAGAGGGTGAAAATCTGGGTGCGTCTTATACACTGAATACCACATTTTTGGCCTACCAAAACCCCGCCCCCTTTGCAAAAATGAGTGTGCAGAAGGCTTGGGAGGCTTACAAAGTGCTCCTGGGGGCTGGGAAGGGCAAAAACAAGCAAAATATGGGCCATTTTTGCCCCCCCCGACCCCCCAGGAGCACTCTACAAGCCTCCCAAAGCTCTGCATGCCCCCCCTTTTTTCTTTTTGCAAAAAACAACGCTTGCAGAGGTTTTGGGAGGCCTGCAAAGTGCTAAAACTTTTTTTAAAATTTACCTCTTCAAAATGATTGTGTGTCTTATACTCTGCTGCATCTTATAGTCTGAAAAATACAGTACCTTATTCTCCTGCACAACAACAATCCGATCACGCCAATCCATGGATAGGAGTACCCAGCATCCGAATGGAGAGACGGCAGATCTGCTGTCCTCAAGCCAAGTATGGCAAATGAATCAACATTGTGTCAGCCAGATATGGAATCCCTTTTCATATAAAAAAGTGAAGGATTTCTGAGTGAAAAGGGGCAAGAAAAAGGCAAGGAAATAAAGCTGAATCAAATCAACAAAGCACTATATATATAATATATATAAAAGTCTGAAAACAGATAGAGGAGGACAGATTATCTCTTGCATTGGGCACTGCAAAAGGGGGGTCATTTAAGGAAGGAAAAAAATCCACAATAAAGTTGACCTTTTTGTCCCAATAATAAGAAGCAATAATATCTGGTGGGGAGGACTGTGCTGGTGGCTGCCTATGCCAAATATCCATGATGGTGAACCTATGGCACGGGTGCCACAGGTGGCACGCAGAGCCCTCCCTGCGGGCATGCAAGCCGTTGCCCCAGGTCAGCTCCACCGTGCATGTGTGCGCATGCGCTCCCGCTACTGAACCGGGAGTGAAGAAAACAGAATACCATCTCTGGTCATGTGATCCCCTTTTGCAACCTTCTGACAAGCAAAGTCAATGAGGAAACCTGATTCCTTTCACAACTGTGTCACTAACTTAACAACTGCAGTGATTCACTTAACAAGTTGGGCAAGAAAGGTCATACAACGGGGCAAAATTCACTTAAATGTCTTGCTTAGCGACATAGATTTGGGGCTCCATTGTGGTTGTACGTTGAGGATACTTGTAATAGACCCATACACACTGCAGTCTTGCTTCCAACTTCGTGAATGTCTTTCAATATCAACCAAGTTTTACTGATGCATGGAAAAAAGGGGAGAATCTGTGCCAAATTTCATTCGAGATTCTCCAGCCGCTGCAATAAAAGGAATTAGCATAAGAAGCAGCACAAAGTTGCCTGAAGCGCACAGCGGAGAAAAAGGAAGAAAAACGAACTCCACGTGACGCCGTAGAATAATTGATTTCAGTAATAAACTGATTTGTTAAATAAAGCAGTAAGCAAACACAAATAAAAATGCTCAAACAACACATTTTTTTTTAACACAGCCTTTCCAACTTTGCTTTTATTAGCAAATGACAACACTTGATCAGATCTTCTTATCATCTCATCTGGACAATATCTAATCAGATTCAAGTACATCAGGAAAAATAATAATAAAAAGGAAATAGTGCTGTGTTTAATAAGATGACTATGGCAGAAACCAATGACGTAGAAGAATCTCTACTGGTATTTTATGGCCTGAATCAGTATTATAAAGTGTTCTGACCTAAACTTCCTGAGGAAGCATAAATCACAATCTTAGTCCCCAAAATCCTCTTTTATTTATACGGCTGTGAATTATGGTCATTAATACTCGGCAAGGCTTCACAAACAGTCCGTGAACGTTCCGACAGATGTCTGCTCGAGTTGCCACAGTCTTTCGGGGGAATGTTGATAAGCACCCACCTTATCTCCCTTGGAATGCGGCCAGAGATCTAATTGCCAAATGCAGAGCAAGGCCAAACTTAGCACAGAGTCAAACAGAACTTTTCAAAGCTTGAACCAACCAGATGAACTAATTGCTTCCTGCAGAGGCTCACCTCCCGTTCGCTCCTCTTTTATCTCTTATGGGAGGGGTCAATAATCTCCAAGCTTTACTTCCAAGTCGACCCTGTTTTCTTAATTGTTCTTGCCTTCTGACAGCTCTGCGCATGCACAGACTGGGGACAGGCTCCCGCTGTTCTTCTGTCTCACTGATGTCAGACTCTGAAGGCTCCGGAGGCAGCAAATACCATATTTTTCAGAGTATAAGACGCACCAAGGTTTTGAAGAGGCTTTTTTAAAAAAAAGTAGGTAGGTAGATAGAGGGATAGAGAGGGAGAGAAAGAAAGAGAAATAAAGTAGGTAGGTAGGTAGGTAGGTAGGTAGGTAGGTAGGTAGGTAGGTAAAGAGAGTAGGTAGATAGGTAGGTAAAGAGATAGAGAGAGAGAAAGGTATGTAGGTAGGGAGAGAGAATGTGTAGGTAGGTAAGTAGAGGGATAGTGAGAGAAAAATAGAGATAGAGAGGGGAATACAGTAGATAGGTAGGGGGAGAGAGTGGGCAGGTAGATAGGGAGAGGGATAGAGAGAGAAAAATACAGTAGGTAGGTAGGGAGAGAGAGTGTGTGTAGGTAGGTAGGTAGGTAGGTAGAGGGATAGAGAGAGAGAGATAGAAAGAGAGAGAGAGAGAGAAATACAGGAGGGAGAGAGAGAGGGAGGGAGAGAGTAGGTAGGTAGGTTGATGTTTCCAGGTGTATTTATCCATAACTTCGTTTCTGCTGGCACAGCAGTTGAGCAATGTAATTCTCATCAGTTAGAGCTTTCCAAAAGAAAAAAAATGTTTTTGCACTGCAAACCTTTTTTTTCAAATAAAAGGCATGAATAGCCTTGGGGGGGGGGCTTGCAGAGTGCTCCTAGGGAGGTGGGGGGGGCAAAAGAATTCTGCCCTTATGGAAAGCCTCCATAAGGCTATGCACGGCCATTTTGGTGAAGGGGCGGGGCTTCAGGAGGCAAAAAACACTGTATTCGATGTATAAGACACACCCAGATTTTCAGCCTCTTTTTTGGGGGAAAAAGGTGCATCTTGTAGTCTGAAAAATACGGTAACTACCAGATGGCCCTGACCCCCTCTCTGCCTCCAACGGAGAGCCCTGTCCGAGCCTTCCCCAGACTCCAGGACTGGTCCATGTTCCTCCCCAACCTCCTCACTGTCCGATCCGCAGGCTGCCTGTGGACCACAACTTAAAGGCCCATAAAATAGAACCCTGCATGCATTCATCAAGTATTTATATCAATTAGGTGATTTTTGTTGTTAGTTGGGAAGTCATGTCGGACCCATTGCGACCCCATGGACAACATTCCTCCAGGCCTTCCTGTCCTTTACCATCCTCTGGAGTCCATTTAAGCTCACGCCGACTGCTTCGGTGACTCCATTCATCCATCTCATCCCCTTCTGCTTTTGCCCTCGATCTTTCCCAGCATTAGGCTCTTCTCCAGCCAAGCTCGGAGAGCACAAAAGAACTGACAATTTAAGTATCACTGCCAATCAACGGAGTCACAAACATCTCAGAATTGTGGTTTTCAAACCACACTATACGCGTACCCTTAATAGCGTCTGCACTTTTGCACCATAGGTTTCTAAATAAGAAAGGGGATTAAAATGCTAAATGCAGTCATAAAACATTTATGGAGAAGATGAGAAGCTGCTTGACTCCTTCACCAGATGCCACGAAACAGCTTTAAAAAAAACCTTGTTATTTCTTTTTTTCAAATTATTTTGGTCTTTTATCATTTTAATGCAGTCTTTTGCTTATTGTTTCTGCCCAGGAAACAAAATTAAGTGACTGAGAAAGCCTATCGGTGCTGTTGCCATTTCGTTTCCCACAGTAGCTGGTGATAGGCAGCCCGGTGAATCTCGGAAAGGAAGCATATTACTTTTTCTGTTAGTTAGTTCAACCCCGTTCTGAAGATCTGCCTCAATTTCCTCTTCTTGTCATCTGTGAATGATTTTGAGGGCGCCGAGGAAGTCTGCGGACCTGCTCCCGAGCACAAAAGAGGGGGGAGAAAAGAAAAATCTAATCGGCGGAACTGCTCTCAGCACAAACCATCAGTGCTAGTTAGTTTGGCCCTGGCAGTTTTGCGCACGGGGAATTGAAGTGTAAATTCTGGAAGAAATTGGAGTGGCAGTTAGTTGGAGCATGCAGGCAAATTCGCAGGAGGAGAGATCGGTTTTCTCTCAGAGGTTCATGAGATGTCCCAGTGTGAGGGCAGCTAGTGCAAGAATGGGAGGCACGCTTAACTAACAACCCAGTGTAAAAGAAACACAAAGGCTAGTAATCTGAGATCTCCCATCATTTCAGCTTCGGCTTTAGATCTCAGTTTTTCATCCCAAAGAATGAAAACCCTTGAATAATCTGTCCGGGTTTATTGCAGAAATTGAAATCCAGCAGCATCCACAGATACGTAACTGATTCAGCTGGATTCATTAACTTCTTTGTATACATAAGAATAGATGAATAAATGTACAATACCAACAGGTGGTTCTTCCAAGTAAACACAAGGCAGGAGAGTTACAAGGAAACACGAGTTAGTTTCATATCAGCAGACAATCCCAGACAGACTGCTAAGTTTACTTCTCAGAGCAGAAGACTGCTCACTTTTCTATTCTCAGCTAAGCCACACCCAAGGACACCAAGCTTAAGTTTCTGTTTCAATTCTCTGCACAGACTCAGATCTCTTTAAGCTTCCATTGGCTGACTTAGTTGCTATGCCTATTCATTGGCTGACCTTGATCCCATGTCTCTCCCAGTTATGAATATTTTAACACAGTCTATGAGTCCGGCTGGACAATATGCCAGCTTGCCTTTTGAAATATAGCAATGCCAGGATTTTGGATCAAATTGAGATGCAAATATTTGTGGAGATTCCTAGTCATCCAGGTCATGGTTGTCCCAAAGGCGCTTTTTCAAAAGGCAGCTGGACTTTGTTTGTCCTTGAAGACATTTCGCTTCTCATCCAAGAAGCTTCTTCAGTTCTGACTGAACAGTGGGACGTGGAAGGATTTATATTTCTTGCAGTCATCTGGTCGTTAGTATTCTTTCTGAGAGTCATTGAGACATTTGGAAGTTTATTTGCATCCTCAGGGTTTATTCAGGTGCACCCGAGGACACAGATAAGCCTCCAAGTGGCCTCAACGACTCTTGGAAAGAGTGTGAAAGGAAGGAATATAAATTCTTCCATTCTCCAGAATGGAAGAAGCCTCTTGGACGAGAAGCAAAATGTCTTCAAGGAAAAACAAAGTCCAGTTGCCTTTTGAGATGCAAAGGTAGCCCCAATTCTCCTGTCGTTCATATATCACCTCTTCTATCTTTGTCATAATAGTGAGGGATTATAATGTTTAAATATCTTTAAACACATTTTTAAGTATGTATGTATGTATGTATTTAGTGTCACAATCCCTGGTATGCCTAAATATGGGAGGAGGTCAACTGCTTCCTTTCTCTGTCTATCGGCTCGTCACAAGAGACCATCCAGACAGAAACCCAATATTTTTACTGTTGCCTTTGTTACAGCACAAATACAACAAATGTGTGTGTGTGTGTGTGTGTGTGTGTGTGTGTGTGTTATTTGTGCTGATAAATAAATAAAGGGAGACTAGTATAGATCTATTTCAAGCTATTTAGCTCTCATCAGCTAGCCATACCCTTACTGGGATTAGAACCTGTGCTGTATTGCATCTTAGGCAGATGTGTTAACCATTAAGCCACAAGGTTCTTCTCCTTATCAGCTGAGCCAGGGAAATAGGTATGTATTTAAAGTCACAACCCCTGGTATGCCCAAACATGGGAGGAAGTTCACTGCTTCCATTGGTTAACACATCTGCCTAAGACAGACAGACAGACAGACACACACACACACACACACACATATATATATATACACATACATATATATCTATTTAGATTTATAAGGCAAAAGCACAAATATAACATACATATATATAAATACATACAGTATGTATGTATGTATGTATGTATGTGTGTGTATGTGTATATATATATATATATATATATATATATATATATATATATATATATATATATATATATAGGGAGGGAGGGAGGGAGGGAGGGAGGGAGGGAGGGAGGGAATAAATGCTTCCTGTCTTTGTTGAATCAGTGGGTTGGAGGTGAAAATGACATTTGAATTTCTGCCCGTGAATTTGCAGTATAATCATCTGGATACCAGCCTTTCTAAAAAGCATTAATATTCCTCTTTAGATCCATTAGCATACATATGCAAATTAGTTCCAGAGTTCGCCCGCCTGAATTGGATGGTGTAAGACGCTAATTTGAAATTTCAGAAAAGCGAAAAACCAGGATGGCCTTCTGTAAGAGATACAGTACGTGCATAGTCTGAAAGTGAAGAGCTTACGTGTTTGATAGCAACAACAGATGACAACTTTGTCAGATATTGATACTTACCAATACAGCAACACTTACTAGCCTGTGGTGTGCACACATTCACACACACACACACACACGCACACGCATAGAAGTAACCCTCAACCTAACAATTGATCCCAAAATTTCCATTGCTAAGTGAGACAGTTATTAAATGAGTTTTACCCCATTTTATGACCTGTTACTGTCGTTAAGTGAATCACTGCAGTTGTTGAATTAGAAATACAGTTGTTCAGTGAATCTGGCTTCCCTATTGACTTTCCTTGTCTGAAGGCCACAAAAGGAGATCACATGACTCCTGGATACTGAAACTGTAATAAGTACATGCCAGTTGCCAAGCATCCCAATTTTGATCATGTGACCATAGGGATGCTTCTTCATCAGTGTGAAAAATGGTCAGAAGTAACTTTTTTTTCAGTGCTGTTGGCATGTTGAATTGTCACTAAACAAATGATTGTAGGTTTAGGACTACCAGTATACAGCGTTTACACACTTCCCCTGTACTCCTTACCTGCTGGTGGCAGACTCAGACAGTGAGGAGGTGGGGGAGGAACATGGGCCAGTCCTGGAGTCTGGGAAGGCTCTGATGAGGGTTCTGTGTCGGGGGCAAAGATGGGGCCAGGGCTGTCTGATAGTTATCAGCTGCCTTCGGAGTCGGAGGTCAGTGGGGCAGAAGAACAGCTGGAGCCTGATCCCAATGTGGTTGCCAATTCACCCTTGAAAGACTGTTTGCCGGGACTTTGCTGTATGTGAAAACCCGAATCCAGGTAAACAGAAGGCAAACCAATGAAGTAGCAGTGAAATTAATCAAATGCAGGGAAGGGCATAAAAATAGCAAACTGACAAATAGAAGATACATGCGCAGTAAGAGAACATGCCTCTCATCCAGGAAATCATTCCAGCTTTATCATGGAAGTCCGGACTTCTTTCAAGAAGACAAAGTCCAATCTTTCTGTTCTGACCTAGGCTTCACCAGCAGCACAAAGCCGAGTCCTCATCCCGATAAATCCCTTTTATTTAATTTACAGCAAATTCCTCTCCAGCAAAGTCCCAGCCCACAATTACCAACCTTTATCAGGCTTGGAGAGTGGCCAGATGCCAGATATCTTTCAGATGCTGCAATACTTGGCAAGAATGCAGGAATGAACTAATTGACTCCTGCAAACTCCACTCCCCTTTCGCTCCTCTTTTATTCCCTATGGGAGGGGCCATTCACCGTCCACCTGTGGCCTTACTCCCAAGTCGACCCTTGTTCCTTAGCTGTTCCCTTCGTCTGTGCATGGGCACACTGGGAACAGGCTCCAGCTGTTCCTCTGCCTCACTGATGTCCAACTCTGAAAGCATCTGATAACTGTCAGATGGGCCTGGCCCCCTCTCTGCCTCCGACACAGAGCCCTCGTCAGAGCCTTCCCCAGACTCCAGGACTGGCCCATCTTCCTCCCCAACCTCCCCACTGTCCGAATCTGCTGCCAGCTCTGCTGGCGGGCTACAACACTTTCCGTAAAGTTGCTTCTTCACAAGCTGTAGCCCGCAGAACGATTGGCAGGCTTAAAGCCGTGCAAACGCCAAGCTGAAGGATAAATGGATGTAAAAAGGAGATGTCTAGGTAAGAGCGAGAGAGCAGATGTGTGCTTTTCACTGAAGCGTGAATCGAAACAAAGTTTCGATAAAGGAGAGGCTGTAGCCAAAGAGGCAACAGCAAGCACTGGTCTCCGGATACGCTTCAAAGTGCTAGTCATAACTTTTAAAGCCCTTCATGGTATTGGACCTGGGTACTTGAGAGACCGCCTGCTGCCAATTACCTCCCATAGACCCGTTAGATCGCACAGGGTCGGCCTCCTCCGGATTCCGTCTACCAGCCAATGCCATCTGGCTACCACCCGGGGGAGGGCCTTCTCTGTAGCAGCTCCGGCCCTTTGGAATGAACTCCCCGCGGAGATTCGGACCCTCACCTCTCTCCAGGCCTTCCGGAAAGCCGTCAAAACCTGGCTGTGCCGGCAGGCCTGGGGTTGATGAGTTCCCCTCCCCTCTCGACTTGTATGGCTGTATGACTCTTGTGTATTTTAATTACGTGTATTGTGTTTGTATCCCCTTTTCCCCTTTTGAGTTGTTCGCCGCCCTGAGTCCCTCCCGGAGAAGGGCGGCATACAAATAAACTAAATCTTAATCTTAATTAAAATCTCTTAACTTACAAAGGTGGTTAAAATTTGGAAAGGAGATGGATGTAAAGCCCCAGAAATATGAAACAAGGGAGACTGCTGGCTTGTAAAGACCGTAATATTTCTAGCGAAGCATCCTTGTTTTCATCCTAAATTGTAGTTGAGAGAGTTTAATGTGCAGCAGTGAATATGCAGCAGCACTGCAGTTATTATGACTGTGTTACTGTGGAAAGGCTCTTCCGGACTCTGGAAAGAGTGCAGAGAAGAGCAACCAAGATGATTAGGGGCCTGGGGGCTAAAACATACGAAGAACGGTTGCAGGAACTGGATATGTCTAGTCTATAGGGGGGGGAAAAGAATTAGAGGTGACCTGATAGCAATATTCCAATATTTAAGGGGCTGCCACAAAGAAGACGGGGTCAAACTATTCTCCAAGCACCTGAGGGCAGGGCAAGAAGCAATGGATGGAGACTAAGTAAGGAGAGAAGCAACGTAGAAATTTCCTGATGGTGAGAGTAATTAACCAGTGGAACAACTTGCCTCCAGAAGTTCTGGGTGCTCTTAACACTGGAGGTTTTTAAAGAAGAGATTGCACAACTATTTGTCTGAAATGGTACAGGGTTTCCTATTTGAGCAGAAGGTTTGGTATAGAAGACCTCCAAGGTCCCTTCCAAGTCTGTTATTCTGAATAACAAAGTCACATTAGTTTGCTTATCTGAACTTTGATTGGATGATATTTCAAATTTCTGTCTTCTGGTTGTACAGCATCCTTTTTTCCCCCTGGAAACATGCAATATTCATGCTTTTTTAATAGAAAAAAGAAAACCCTGTTAATAAACATAAACGTCAGATCTCTGCTTCCTCGCAATCCTATCAAGAGTCTGGAGCTTTTGGCTTTTAGAATAACTGCGCAGCGAAACAGAGATGTAGCTAGCGTTGAATTTAAAAGAATAGGCCCGGTTGCGCCTCTGGAGAATTGGCAACAAGCCTGCTATGACAGCTTCTATTGGTGGAAGCAGCTTTTGTAATAACTGCATAATTGAAGAACTATCTGACTGTTCAAAAAAAAAAAGAAGGCATTGAATGATACGATAAGAAACTCAGGTGAAGAGGTGAAACCGTTCTGTGCTCTAACAAAATGAAATACCTAAAATAATGACAGCGACTTGATTGCAACTAGAATTTCATAACACAGGAGTAATGATTTCATTCTGTCTTCAAGTTTTCTCTCCCCGGGATTGTTGGCATAAATAGCAGCTTTGTTTTTTTATGGAATTCTTGGCTTTGGGGGTGGATTATGCTAATGCCTGCACATCAGATAGTGAGACTCTACTATTAATCAAAATTATATATATGTGTGTGTGTGTGTTTGTGTGTGTGTGTGTTGTATTTGTGCTGATAAATAAATAAATGGAGATTTATCAGCACAAATACAACACAAATGTAACAAAGGCAACAGTAAATATATTGGCTTTCTGTCTGGATGGTCTCTTGTGATGAGCCGGTAGACAGAGAAAGGAAGCAGTATGCCTCCTCCCATATTTGGGCATACCAGGGGTTGTGACACTAAATACATATACATACATACATACATACATACATACATACATACACACACACACACACACACACACACACACACATACACACACATACATATATATATACATATACATACACAAGATAGATAGATAGATAGATAGATAGATAGATAGATAGATAGATAGATAGATAGATACACACACAGAAAGAGACACACAGAGAGAGACACATAGTGACAGTTTGGTCTAGTGGTTAATGCACCAGACTAGAAATGGGAGACCATGAATTCTGGCGCCATTTTAGGCCTGAAACCTGGTTGGTTGACCTCGTCCAATCACCTGGGGATTGTGAGTTCTAGTTCTGCCCTAGGCATGAAATCCAACTGTGTGACTTTCTACCAGTGACTCTCTCAACCCAACCCACTTCACAGGGACACCTTGAGTTATTTATAAAGACAATAAAGTCAGGAAAATAAATAGATTGACAGACAGACAGACAGCACTTGCTTGCTTTTGCTATTCATTACTTTTAATGTAAAATATGTCTACCTCCTGCCTGTCTCCTGTAACATAAAGATTAATCATTCAGAAAGAAGGGAGATCACTTGTTAAGGAGCAGGCAATCAAAGAGAAAATTGAAGAGAAGGAAGGATGATCAGCAGAACTTCAGGAAGAGTCCTCGAATATGCAGTTCTATTCTCCATATCGGTACAAAGGATTGCATGAATGTTGGCTATTGCCACATATTAAATGTGGCTGGTCTTTGGCATCTGGTCAACTTTGAGAAGATCTCTCTGGTAGATCACACTGGGAAAGATGCCAGCTGGAGTTCTTAACAAGAACCTGTGCCAGTCACAGTAAGACATGATAGCAGTGTTCCAATATCTCAGGGGTTGCCACAAAGAAGATGGAGTCAAACTAATCTCCAAGGAACCTTATGGTAGACCAAGAAGCAATGGGTGGAAAGTAATCAAGAAGAGAACAACCTAGAACTGAGGAGAAATTTCCTGACAGTTAGAACAATTAATCAGTGGAACAGCTTGCCTCCAGAAGTTGTGAATGCTCCATCACTGGAAGTTTTTAACAAGATGTTGGATAACCATTTGTCTGGAGTGGTGTAAGGTTTCCTGCCTAAGCAGGGGGCTGGACTAGAGGACCTTCAAGGTCCCTTCCAACTCTGGTTTTTTTTGTATGTTTGTTTTTCCTGAGGACTATCTTTGTAGTACAGCTGAGGAGGAAAGGAAAGAAGAAAGCTAACTTTTATGCAGTTTGAAATAGGTAAAGTCAGCCTTTCAATATATTGATTTTTATTTTTCTAATAGGAAATGTCTTCCATTACTGTAGTCACTTAGGTAGAAAGTCAGAAAATTTCTATGTGGTTTTAATAACAATTTCAAGCATACACCTAAGTAGAATCAAATAGTTCCGGTGAATTGTCATTAAGAATTTAATGTGTCTTTGCTTCCCTATAAACAGAAATAAAATCGTGCGACCTTGCTGCCAAACTTTGATTTCTGATTTTAAAAGCAATCCCGTGTTAAGTTGTTCCCAGGGCAGATGTAGCCTGGGGAAATGAGAATTTGCCATTAATTATACCTACTGATATGTGAAGTGAGTTACAAAGGTTAGCAACGTATAAGAATGACTTGTGTTGGATCCTGTAGCTTCCAAGGAGATTATGCAGATTTATGCGCAGAGCAAAATTGAATGGGTTTTTTTATAAGGCAGGAATAGTGATCGTTGGTTATTCCGTTAATAAGAATTCAGTGTTATACTTTCTCAATCTTTGACACTTTGAGGAAAAAAGTAATTTCATATTTAATAAAGAATTAACTTGTCTTTAGGAGCTTCTATCCCTGATTTGTCACATTGACATATAGCTTTAAAATTTATAACTTTCATTAACAGAATGTCAGCCTAACCAAAACACAGGGCAAAATTATAGATGAAATGAAGACGTAATAGTCTTTAAAATGGAAAGATGAACAAGATGTGAGCGAGGCCCAATTGGAGCAATAATTTTGAAACAATCCTTCATAAAGAAAATGATTTGTCTCTCGGGATCCTTTGTGTAGAAGATATTTCATAGATCCCCTTAACATCTACGATCTGATGCAATTATATTTATTTAATTAGCTTGCTGGAATTCCAGAGTTCATTTTTGTTCTATCCCGTTTCCCTGAAAATAAGACCTCCACAGATAATACGCCCAATTGGGCTTTTGAGCGCATGCGCTAAAATAAACCCTCCCCCCCCAAAATAAGCTCTCCCTGGAAATATTGCGACACAGCAGCAGCCATGAGGTGACCACGCTGACCGCCTCCCTCACCTTAAAAATAATAAGATCTCCTCAAAAATAAGGCCAAGCGCTTATTTTGGGGATCAAAAAGAAATAAGATCCTGTCTTATTTTGGGGGAAATACGGCTTAGATTGAAGAAGACTTCTCTGAAGTAGGTTAATATCATCTGTGTTCAAAAACAGTTCACATATGGGTAGTCCTCAACTTGCAACATTTGATTTTGTGACCATTTGAAGCTACTGAACCATGGTGGTGCGGTGGTTAGAATGCAGTATTGCAGGCTAATTCTGCTGACTGCCGACTGCCAGCAGTTCAATTCTCACTGGCTCAAGGTTGATTCAGCCTTCCACCCTTCCGAGATAAGTAAAATGAGGACCCGGATTGTTGGGGGCCATAGGCAATGTGAAGCGGTATATAAGTCTAAGCGCTATTTCTACAACACCACTGAAAAAAGTGACTTATAACCATTTTCATACTTATGACCACTGCATCTCCCCATGGTCATATAATCAGAATTTGGATGCTTGGCAACTGACATGTATTTATGATGGTTGTCGTGTCTTGGGATCATGTGATCCCCTTTTTGTGATCTTCTGGCAAGCAAAAGCAGATTCCCTTAACAGCCATGTTGCCCCTAAGAGCCGAGGTGGCGCAGTGGTTAAATGCAGCACTGCAGGCTACTTCAGCTGACTGCAGTTCTGCAGTTCGGCTGTTCAAATCTCACCGGCTCAGGGTTGACTCAGCCTTCAGGTAGTATCCATATCTTGCTCCAGGTAGTCCTTGACTTAAATTAAAGGGGTTTAAATAAAAGGGGTTTATCGGGACGAGGACTCAGCTTCGTGCTGCTGAGGAAGCCTAGGTCAGAACAGGAAGATGCTCCATCATCCAGGTCATGGTTGTGCTTTTTTCAAAAAGCAACTAGAACTTCTTGGGGGTTTTTTTTCCCTTCCAAATGTTTCACTTCTCATCCAAGAAGCTTCTTCACTTCCCAATGAAGAATTGAAGCAGCTTCTTGGATGAAAAGCGAAACGTTTTCAAGGACACAACAAAGGAAGATAGAAGAGCATCGTCTACATGGAATTTAGGATCACGCAGCAACCTAGTGAGATGCATCCATATGGTGCCACCATTTCTTAAAGAAGAACCTCAATGCTTCTATGTCAGCTTATCTCTGGGATCGGGGGAAAAAGTGACTTTCTTTGCGGAGCCCTTCAAAACAAAGGCATAAATCCACTCCAAATGTGCAACCTATATCGTAAAGACAGTG
Source organism: Thamnophis elegans (assembly GCF_009769535.1). NCBI lineage: Eukaryota > Metazoa > Chordata > Lepidosauria > Squamata > Natricidae > Thamnophis > Thamnophis elegans. The sequence goes on along the minus strand of NC_045548.1, from coordinate 75,615,561 downwards.
ACAAATCAGGGAGGGAGACCAAGAACCCTGACGTTCTTTCTAATGAGAAAAAGAGATACTACTTTGGAGCAGAATAAAAGGCCCCTGTATATAAAGCATGCGTTCTTTTAATTATGAACTCTCTTGAAAGACGGGACTTTGCTGGAGAGGAATTCACTGTAAATTAAATCAAAGGGGTTTATCAGGATGAGGACTCGGCTTCATGCTGCTAGGGAATCCTAGGTCAGAACCCATTTCTTCGCTATATCCTCTTATTGTTCTCACCCTGATACTTACCAAGAAGTTTAACCTTCCTCCTATAATTGCAGTTTCTCATCCATGTCGGATGTTGGTATAGTACATCCAGATTGAAATATTATCTCCTAACGTTATCTGACATTCTTCCTGCTGAAATTACCGTAACGGAATTAGTTTATGCACGACATACCAAAATTTAAAACCAAGTTCGGCAGGAGTCAATGTTTTAAATACATTGTGGGGAATTAAAATTGCATTACTCTTAAGGCACTCAGCTTTTGAATGTTATTGTTAATGGCTTTCCTAGGTAAAACTGGCATAATTTTTACTTAATTAATTAATCCATTTTATAGAGCCACCCTTCTCATCAAAGGCGAGGGTGGCCGGCACATAAAAATAGATAAAACAACAAGTCTAAAAACAGCAAATGCAAACATAAAAGCCATAGTAATAAATATTCTAAACCATAACTGAAGGGAAAACCCCCGGCTAGTCCCATAACCACATTTTGAGGGCCTTTCAGGATATCAAAAGGGATGGGGCCAAGCTAATCTGAGGAGGAAAGAGGTTCCATAAGGCAGGTGCCACAGCAGAGAAGGCACGTCTTATGGAACTCACCAAAATTTTAGAACAGGTTCTCTGCCCAGTTGCTGGGTGGGCGTGGCCATGGTGGGCATGGCCTACTTGGCCTCCTGCACCACAGCAGGGAGGCGGTTTGCTCTCCCCAGGCTCCAGATGCTTTCTTCGAGCCTCCGAGAGGACAAAAATGACTTTCTTCCGGGCTCCGGAGGCTGGAAACGGGCCCATTTCCAGACTTCTGGGAAGCCTGTTTTTCGCCCTCCCAGAACCTCTGTGCAGGCCCTGCACTTACCTGGCATCCAAAATGGGCCTGTGGAGACTCCTGGGAGGGGAGGGGAGGAGTGGGCACGGCCAGCCATTCCTTGCAACTACCGGTTTAGCAAACCAGATGTAGAATTAGCATCCGGATTGCCCGAACTGGTGTGAACCGGCTGAATCCTACCCCCGATCCCTAGCCAATGGTACCGATTGCATGCCTTCTCTCGCAAGATCTGAGCAGATGGGTTGATTTTATTTATTTAGAGTATGGCATCTACAGAGGTCATGCAATCGCATAGTCCTCGATATGCAACAGTTCATTTAGTGACCAGTCAAAGTTACAACAGCACGGAAAGAAATGACTTATGACCATTTCGTCTAGATCGTGAGACTGTTGAATGTTTTGCCAGGTAGTTTGATACACGTGGAGAGAGATGTTCCCTCAGATAGCCCAGTCCTGTGCCATGGAGGGCTTTTATCACTCAGAACAACCTCTCTGCTCAATTCCTTTCAGAATTTCCACAAAACATCTAAAGCTGTAAAAGAGCAGGCAGAGCTGGAGGTGGTGCTGGTGGCGTTATATCAGCTTAAACTCGTTAACGTTCCCACAAATGGTCTGAAACCAACCTCTCTTGAACCTTAGATAAAGGTAAAAGTTCCCCTCGCATATACGTGCTAATCCTTTCTGACTCTAGGGGGCGGTGCTCATCGTCTCCGTTTCAAAGCCGAAGAGCCAGCGCTGTCCAAAGACATCTCCGTGGTCATGTGGCCGGCATGACTAAACGCCGAAGGCGCACGGAACGCTGTTACCTTCCCACCAAAAGGTGGTCCCTATTTTTCTACTTGCATTTTTACATGCTTTCAAACTGCTAGGTTGGCAGAAGCTGGGACAAGTCACGGGAGCTCACTCCATTACGCGGCGCTAGGGATTCGTACCACTGAACTGCCGACCTTTCTGATCGACAAGCTCAGCGTCTTAGCCACTGAGCCACCGCGTTCCTCCGTTGAACCTCATCTAGTGTCAATTTAGTATTGAACTTCAATTGACTAGATTCTTGTGTATAGTCTTGAATAAATCTTCTGTGCTGGAACGTAACATATGGTCCTGATCCTTTGTGCCCGACAAGACTGTACTGATTCAGACCAATGTTGAATTAATATTCCTTACCCAACACTACATCCTTGGCAGCACATTCACTCAATATTTGTATTCCAGCCTTCGCCCAAGGAGCTAAGACGCGTGTTTGTACGCCATTTTAACAACTTTTACATGAGGCAATAAGCTGAAAAGTATTTCAGGCTCCCGTATGAAATTCGTACTTGAAGAAGTTCAAGCACAGAGGTTGAATCAGTATCTCGTGTCTCATTAAAACGTCCACAATATGCATATGGATAACCGGAATTCATAACCCCTGTTAATGAAATAGGTTAATCTGCCTTATAAAGAAGAGAGCACTGGTTTTCTTTTAAGTAAGTGATGAGATTCATCTACGGTGGTGGCAAAATTTCCGCCTGTAGTTTTGTTCTATACAAACTGACTGCCGCCATACACAATTTTTATTGTCTTGTTTTATATCATTTGTCATGCATGCTTTTTAAGTGATATATCTATATCTGTCTATTTATCTCAAATACGGATATAGATACAGATATAGGCAGGTAGATAAGATAGATATAGATATATAAATGTATGTTGATTTACCTCAGATCGTGATGGCGAAATTATGGCACGCGTACACAGGTGGCACGGGGAACCCTCTCTGCGGGCATGCGAGCCGTCGCCCCAGCTCAGCTCCAGCGCACATGCTCGCGCCTCCCGCCGGCCAGTTAACTTTCAGGTCTCTGCCGAACATGCCTGGGGGGAGAGACACATGCAAGAGACATGTGTGCATGGGGGGGGGGCGCACGTACATTTGCAGGGGCGGGGAGGAGCGTGGCACATCCTGTCCCCCCTTGTGGCCATATTTGGTCCCAGGAAGTTTCAGGGAGGCCTACTAGGCCAAAACAGAGTGCGGGGAGGATCACGCATGCATGCACGGAGGTGTTGTGCACGCATTGCATTATGGGTGTGGACATTCAGAACATGCCTCAGACCATAAATCTATACATAATAATCATAAATGTATATAATTTTTGTTCAAAGCAATAGCAATCTTTTTTCATAATCTGGATTATTATTATTATTGTTATACCACTATGTTTGCTAAAAGTTAACAAAACGGTCCACCATGAATTTGAACTTTAAAATAATAAAATCATAAAGACCATCAGACATTAATGTAAGAGGAACCTGAAAGTATATGAAAGGACAATATGTTTTTTTTAAAAAAACCATACTGTTTCTTGCTATTGGAAAGATCGGTACTGGAAGAAACTGAAGATAATAAAGACAGAAACCATCTTTATTGGATAAACCAAACAAAACATGTTTTTTTTTAAAAATTAAACATTGTTCTCTCACTCTCATCTTTGTAGCTCATTCCCTTTTAGGGCATTGTATTTCTGACTATCCATACAATACTGTAATGTTTATTTATATATCACATTTAAATAGCTGCCTTTCTGTAAGCAGCATACATAATAGGACAATATGTAAAACCCAGGGGTGGGTTCCTGCCAGTTCTAAGCTCTTCTATAGAAGAGGTTCCACAAATCTACAGTGCCGTTTAGAACTGGTTCCAGCTCCCTCCCCCCGCCAGTCCGCACATCATCAAGATGAAGAGCGAGAGGAGGAATTCTGGGAGTTGAAGTCCACAAGTCTTAAAGCTGTCAAGTTCGAACATCCCTGGGGTTTTTTTTTTTCCTAAAGGGTTGGGGGTGCAAGGGTCTTGTAACTTGACAGCTTTAAGACTTGCGTGCTTCAAATACCAGAGTTTCTGAGGCAACATTTTGGTTGCTAAGCAAGGGCGTTGTTAAGTGAGTTTCACCACATTTTACAAGTTGGCCACGCCCACCCAGTCACATGGCCGGCAAGCCACTCCCACAAAGCAGACCACACCTACAAAAGAGGTTCAAATTTTTTTTGAAACCCACCACTGATAAAACCATTAGAACCAATTTAAATTTAGAAGATTAAAAAAAAACAGAAAAATATGCAATGAGTGCATTCAATTAACTATCCTGCAGCCATTAAGCTAGCTCCATTGTATCATGGGATTCCCCAAGCTAATTGACAACACCAGGTTGGTAATACTCGACTTGCTTCTATTTAAAGCTCAATTTGTAATGTCACTTTTTAATGTTCCATTATAACTTCCGACAATTTTCTCGTAACGTTTCTGTACAATTAATCTTTAGATCAACTCCACTGAGATACTGTTCATTTGGATAGAACATCTGTTGTGGGGCCTCCAAGACACGATTGAAATCTGGGCGGCAAGTTGGAGAGCGTTCACTGTTGATTTCTTAAAAAAAAAAAAAAAAAAGACAAGATGATGACAGAAAGGTTAATTACTGTTTGAGAAGAAGAAAATACAGATAGATAATCTGATCTGATCTGATTTGATTTAGAGACCACTCAACTCCAAAATGATTCTGGGTGGTTTACAGATTGAAAAGTAGAACACAGTTAAGAGAAAATCCAACCACATCCCATATATCAAGAGCCGTGGTGGCACAGTGGTTAGAATGCAGTATTGCAAGCGAACTCTGCTCACTGCCAGCAGTTCGATTCCTTTGATCCTGACCTCATATCCTCTTCTGAGAGCAATGGCGGCACAGTGGTTAGAATGCAGTATTGCAAGCTAACTCTGCTCACTGCCAGCAGTTCGATTCCTTAGATCCTGACCTCATATCCTCTTCTGAGAGCGATGGTGGCACAGTGGTTAGAATGCAGTATTGCAGGCGAACTCTGCTCACTGCCAGCAGTTCGATTCCTTTGATCCTGACCTCATATCCTCTTCTGAGAGCGATGGCGACACAGTGCTGAGAATGCAGTATTGCAGGCTAACTCTGCTCACTGCCAGCAGTTCGATCCTGACTGGCTCAAGGTTGGCTCAGTCTTCCATCCTTCCGTGGTCAGTAAAATGAGGACCCAGATTGTTGGAAGCAATATGCTGACTCTGTAAACTACCCAGAGGCGGCAGCTGTGATGGGGCAGTACTGCTATAGCAAAAAACATTTGCTACATTTGCTCTGTAATCACCCAGCTGCAAAAACAGAGACCTGGATGGGACCTACACAGATCACTCAGAGTATTATCCCAGATCAGAAAGCATATTTCCTGGTTTGCAATGGATGGCAAAGATGATTGTTTGATTGAAGCCATCTGAGGAAGGGTATTGTCCTACTGTAGCTATCAGCAGCTATGGTTTTCAGCCCTTGCAGCCCTATCATTTCTTATGCAACAATTAATCATTATCAGATGCCTGGCTGTTAGCAGAAGAAATGATTTGTTCACCGGGTGAACGAGAATCTGTTACCAAACAGTTGGAGTTTAAGCATTATTATGTTGTCTCACAGTTGTAGGGAGATAATTCAACTCAAACGACTATGAATTTATTGGTTTGGGAGGGGGGAGAAACTATTTTTGAAAGCAAGGAAAGCAGATCACCATGCCTTCTAAAATGTTCTGATTTCTTTTCTTGACCTGGTTATTTTGACCCAACTGGCCTCACTAACAAAAAGAACAGATCAACTAGCATGTAATCATTTCCAGCAAAAATATATACTTTAGAAAAGTGACTGCAAATGCTGCAAGCTGCAACTCTTACTATTTCCACATTATATGAGAAGTTGAAGATGAGATTTCCAGAGGGAAAATGGTAGACCGAAGAATGATCACAAAAAACCGGACTATTGTCCAAGGTGAAGAGTGGAGAGCCAGAGAGTAGATCACTCTTTGAACCTCTCCAGGAAAAGGAGAGGGTGGGAGATTGCCCACAAGCACTCCGGACAGCTGCTGCTCACCAGAAGACAACAGGATAGGGGTCTCTGGTTTGAGCACTGGAAGCAGAGGTGGTATTCAGCCGGTTCAGACCAGTCTGGGTGAACTGGTAGTGGAAACTTTGAGTAGTTTGGAGAACCGGCAAATACCACCTCTGGTTGGCCCCGCCCCATCGTTCCCTGTTCTATATCCACTTGTTTTTTAGCTCAGCTGATTTACGCGCTAGAGCCAGAGGTGTGTTCCTATGGTATGGTACGGTTCGGCAGAATAGGTAATAAGTCCGGCGGACACATGATTGTCCCAGTTCTATCCTCGGCAGCGCCATCTTGATTTTTTGTTCTGCACATGCGGAGAGCATCTTCTTTGAAAAAAAATGTAATTCCTCCCCCCCCCTTTTTTTTAATGTTGTGCGCATGTGCAGACCGTTTTAAGTGCAAATGCAAAGTGAGCGCGCGCACCCAAAAAATTTTCAGCTCCCAACCGGTAGCAATGGCTAGAGCGGATTTCCGTGCCTCAGCTGAGCTAAAAAAAAACAGCTCAGCTCACCAGCACTGACATCGAGGGCGGTCTTTGAATGCTGCGCATGCACAGCGCTCTCTCATAGAACTGGTAGGAAAAGATTTGGAATCCCACTCAACGTTACAACAGTACTGAAAAAAGGGACTTATGATTGTTTTTCACACTTATGACCATTGCAGCAGCCCTGTGGTTGCAAGATTTACATTTGGATGCTTTGCAATTGGTTCATAGTTACGACGGTTGCAGTGTCCTGGTTTCATGTGATCCCCTTTTGCGACCTCCTGACAAGCAAAGTCAATGGGGAAATCAGATTCACTTAACAACCATGTTACTAGCAATTAACAACTGCAGTGATTCACTTAGCAGTGTCACTGTAACTTCAAACAGTCACTAAGTGAACTGTTGTAAGTCAAGGACTATCTATACCTGTCCTTGGCCTGGACAGATGTCATTTCTGTAAGCCCCAAGCTGTAAGGATACATAGGAAACCACAGACCCAATGCAAAGCAGCTACCACTAATAATAATCTCACGAGAAAATAAGATCCATTAAGACATAATATAAATAAGTTAAATGATTGTTAAATCATCTGTGCGATTTAGTTATTTTGATTTATTAGAAAATATATATTAATGACAGGCAACGGGGCATGAGATTTATTGAAACATAAGTCAATGTCAGGAATTAGAGATGGAATTTATATTCTAATGATGTTTCTTTGCTGATGTCTTAAGAGAATTCTTTTCTAAAATCTGTCGATACCTAATCTGGATTTCTGCACAAATACGGGCATTGAAAGCTTTTAAAAAAAATCTTTACGGTGTATTTTAACCTGTCTTAAAATCAGAATATACTGGGTTCTAGGATTGAGTCTGAAAATGGTTGGATTTTTTTCTGCCCTCTTGATTCTATCATTGCATTGTTGTAAAAAGGTTAAAAAGATGCCAAAAAAAATGTCAGAAGATTTGTGAATGATGATTTGTATCCTGACAGTGAGTCAGATAGTTCATTCAATTAAATGAAGGGGGCTCGGTCCTCCTGTGGATGATTACAGGTAAGTCCTCATTTTACAATGATTCATTTAGCGACCATTCAAAAATACAATGGCACTGAAAAAAGTGAAAAACGGTCATAAAATGGTCACTTTTTTCCATGCCATTAAAGTCACTAAATGAAGCGTTGTATGTCAAGGACCCCCTGTATTTTCAACGGGGGAGGAGCATTGGACTCGCTGATTATTTTTAAAAAAGTATACAGTATTTGCACTCTTGCATTTTGGTGCCCTGTAGAACAGACTCCATTCAAGCTGATTTTTTTTTACTAGCGTGACTTTTTCAAGGGCTAACTAACGTTGTCGTTTTTGGAAGAGGCCAATACAGGTGTGCCAAGAGGAAATGGGGCAAATCGGTGTTTTTCTGATTTAGACCTTGTATGCACATCTGCCTTTATGGTCTGTCTCTGTTTTTTGTGTCTTGTGGATTTCACTTATTAGGAAAAAGAAAACCGATCACCTCTTCAACATTCTCATACAGCCGTACCGAAAAGCCCCTGACCCCTTAATCCACTACAGCACAAACAGCTCGATTTATAAAAAATAATAATAACCTCGGAAACAACTAGCAGGCTGTTACAATCGCGTGGCATCACTGTAGCACACAAACCAACTGCAAAACATCTTATATAAAACAAAAGGCCCATAGACCAGAAGAAGAAGAAAAAAAACAGAAGTCACTTACAACATACACTCCTTATGTAACACCAACAGGCAGAAAACTAGCAGAGTACACATGTATGAACAGCTAGTAGCAGTCAGTAGACATGATGAAAACTCCTTCATTGCACAACACATGGACAGACTTAATCATAGCTTCAAATGAGACACTGTGAGCATATGTTGTGGTCCACCAGCGGCCTGCAGAGCTGGCAGCAGGTGTGACCCGACAAAAGCGCGCATGACAAAAGCACACCGACAAAAACACGTCGCTAAAAACCGCGACATCATCAATGCGCCGACAACAGCGCGTCAACAGAAGGGCGATTTAAGTTAAGGTAAACGCGTCGACAGAAGGGCGATTTAAGTTAAGGTAAGGGTTAGGGTTAGCGTTACGTTTAGGGTTAGGTTTAGGGTTAGGATTAGCATTACGTTTAGGGTTAGGGTTAGCGTTACATTTAGGGTTAGGTTTAGGTTCACAGCACGCTTCTGTCACTGCGCTGTTGTCGACGTGATTCAGCGCTCATTCGTCGGCGCGGTTTAGAACTCGCAGTTTTGTCACCGCGGTTTAGTCGGGCGCGGTTTTGTCGGTCACCCTTTGTTGGTGAACCGGCAGCAGGGTCGGACAGTGAGGGAGTTGGGGAGGAACATGGGCCAGTCCTGGAGTCTGGGGAAGGCCCGGACAAGGGCTCTGTGTCCAAGGCAGAGAGGGGGCCAGGGCCATCTGGGAGTTATGTGCTGCCTCCGGAGCCTCCAGAGTCAGACATCAGCGAGGAAGAGGAACAAGGGGAGCCTGTTCCCAGTGCACGCATGCGCAGAGCTGCCAGAAGGCAAGAACAGTTAAGACAAAAGGGACGACTTGGGAGTAAGACTTGGAGATGATTGGCGCCTTTCATAAGACACACACGTGAGCCTTTGCAGGAAGCAACTTTGTTCTGGTAGATTTAAATTCTGAAGCTCCGTTTTGACTCTGGGCTCCATGTGGCCTTGCAAAGCTAATTGCCAATTAGGTCTTTGGCAGAGTTTCAAGAGAGATAAAGGTGGGTGCTTATCAGCCTTATCCCGAAAGACTTTGGCAGACTTCTGTCGGACTCTTTACAAACTATTTGTGACTCATTAATGGCTGTGAATGAGCATAATTGACAGCCATTAAATAAAAAGAGGTTTTGGGGGACTAGACGTGTGCTTTTTACTGTCTCAGGAAGCCTGGGTCAGAATAGCATCCTAGACCAAGTATCTATGGAGATTCCCAGTCATCCAGGTCATGGTTGTCCCAAAGGTGCTTTTTCCAGTGGCAACTCTTCAGCTCTGACAGGATTCAGCTCACGGCACTTTCTAACAGCCAGCTTCCAAAACACTTGGATCAGATCAGCCCAGCATCTAATGAACAGAGAGCTAACAGTCATTCTGGCTCCCTCTTATGGCCGATTGAGGACAACAGCAACCAATCACATTTTACAGTATGGTTTAAAGAAACAGGTACAACATTGTTACATGATTTATGTATTGCCAACCCAACCGTTAGATTATATTCCTAATAAAGGTCACAGTAAACAACAGCCTAATGAAGGAACTGCCAAGGCCACTTCCAACCACACTGACAGGGCAAGCCACTAGGATATAAACAGAGAATGAACCCCACTCCCTTCTGTCACTGATGATGTTATCTAGTTGGGGAATGAAACGTCTGCTAGAAAACAAGCTCAGAGATTGTCAAGGATCCCACAGATTCAAAATACCCCGTTTGCTGTCACCTGGTGTTCAACACGTTATCAAATTAATTAACCAATAAGTTACATCATTGAAAAAGGATTCAACCAGTTAATACTACTACAATAGAAAGGGGGGAAAGGTCATAGAGTCTCTAAATTGTTCCCCATACCAAACATCTGCAAGAAAGCAACCGAGCTCACAGTCCAGCAGGGATCGCCCAGTTCAATCCTGAGCTGTCTCGTTATCATCATCATCCTCTTTTAACGACCCCATAATCTCTTGCAGGGTAGAGTCTGGGCAATCGAGTGGAATGTTTATTGGCCGGATGCCTTTCGTGTTGCCGATGCTGAGTTTTTCCTCCCCAGCAGATATATTCTCAGTATGCCCAGAGAGAGAGAAATTTCTGCCTCTACCTAGGATCAAAGTCACAGCCTTCTAATTGTGAGGCTAAAGCACTATCTCTAGGCCACCACATCACTCTGAGCTCATTATGGGGGCAGCATTATGTCTTGGGAGATGCTCATGGTTTTTTCTTTCAGATAAATCCATGTGTTAAAATTAAAGCTCAATTGGGCAAATTTGTCTGACGGTCCATGTAATTATCAGTTATATTGAATATTGCTGCATTTTCCTGTCTAAAAAAAAGAAAGCCTCAAGGCCATTGGAGTAGAAAATAACCCAAATCACAATATTATTTTAAATCACCCCTAAAAGATGTGTCAGAAAAAAATGGACCTTTGCTCTTTCGAAGCCAATTTTCAGCAAGCAGTACTAGCAGAATTTGATATTAAGGTCTTCCTAGAATGAAAATTAGAGGGATTTTTTAAAAAAAAAATGCTGTAGCAAACCTAAAGTAATATCCCATCATCTTAAAGGACATTATGCAGCCCAGGCCTATAAACTATCTCAAGACTTTACTTTGATAACTAGGTTCACTTCAGATTTCATTTCAGAAATTCCATTTCAGTTCGCTATTAAGCCACCTTAATATTTTTCGCTCTGCTCTGTTTTCATGAATGCACCTTTACCCTTTCCCTCCTCCAACTCAATCTGGTTTTTTTTTTAAACTTTTCTGTGGCTGCCCTAAGCTGGATGTTGAATGTTAAATGTCTCCTGCATCGTTAAAAACAAAAACCACCTAGACGGCATAAACAGAGGGATAGAATCAAGATTGTGTGAAGTGTTAATACCACTTTATAATGCCTTGGTAAGGCCACACTTGGAATGCTGCATTCAGTTTTGGTCACCACGATGTAAAAAAAAAAGATGTATTAAGTAGGTTAATAGTTATTGGATGAGATTATCTGTATATGATGTGATTGTATTGTCACTACGAATTTGGGGTGCTGCACTGTTTTAAATGTAAAAACAATAAAAATATATTTAAAAAAGATTTTGAGACTCTCGAAAGAGTGCAGAGAAGAGCAGCAAAGTTGATTAGGGGACTGGAGGCTAAAACATATGAAGAACGGTTGCAGGAACTGGGTATGTCTAGTTTAATGAAAAGAAGGGAAAGCGTGACATGATAGCAATCTTCTATTATCTCAGAGGCTGCCACAAAGAAGAGGGAGTCAAGCTATTCTCCACCAGAAGGCAGGACAAGAAGCAATGGGTGGAAACTCATCAAGGAGAGAAACAACCTAGAACAGTGTTTCTCAACCTTGGCAACTTGAAGATGTCCGGACTTCAACTCCCAGAATTCCCCAGCCAGCATTCTGGGAGTTGAAGTCCGGACATCTTCAAGTTGCCAAGGTTGAGAAACACTGACCTAGAACTAAGAAGAAATTTCCTGACAGAATGTGAGAATTAACCAGTGAAACATCTTTAAGCAAAAGAAAAGAAAGTCCAGTTGCCTTTTGAAAAAGCACCTTTGAGGCTAAACCTAGATAACAACCTAGGATAATTAAGGATAATTTTTCTCCTAATGAGAAAAATTAACCAGTGGAACAGCTTGCCTCCAGAAGTTGTGGGTACGGTACTCCATCTCTGGAGGTTTTTAAGAAGAGATTGGACAGCCACATGTCTCAAATGGTATAAGATTTCCTGCTCAAGCAAGGGTGGACTAGAAGACCTCCAAGGCCCTTCCCAACCTTGTAATTCTGTTAAAAGATTAATGGTGTTACTATTATCTCTTTTTTTTTCACCGTGGTTTTGGGTGGCTGAGAAAATCATTTCTCTTTTTACTCCATTCTTATGGAGGTAAACAGATGTCCAGACCGTGATTCTGAGCCCAGAACAAAGAGATGAATGATAGTAAATCTGGTTTAATTAAGATTGCTACTGCATCATTCTGAGCTTTTAAAACAATACCTTGGCTCGCTCTGCTGCAGAAGTATAGACAGGAGACCTGGCCAGAACTGCAAGAATGGAGCATCTTATTTGCAAATGCCAGTTTTCATACTGCGTGTCTCTCAGATCTTTGCAAAATGCTTTTTCTTCTAGCAGGCATTTAGCTAATGCCACAAAAGATTGCCAGCCTCTAATTCTACACTGCTGGCATTGATTGTTCTTAGTATTATGGGGAGAGGAGAGGAAATCGCTTTATGGATATCATTCTTATAATGAAAAATAGACAGATGCCAAGAAAAGAATGATGGGAGAAGATAGGTGAGTGAAGACCAACGAAAAAAAGCCATTAGTGCTTCTCACCATTTGAACATCTCCCCGGCTGGCTGCCATTCATTTAACGCAGCCCTAACAACCAAATTCTCAAAGCACAATTGTTATTTTGGCATAACAGTTTATGACCTAGTGCCTTGATGGCGAATTTATGGCACACGAAGCCACGTCACCCAACACGCGTGGCCTTGCCTGTTTATCTTCTTGGGCTTCTGGTGCGCATGCGCGCATGATGATCAATGGTCCTTCGCGCACGGCAGTGCCGAAAACAGGTGTGCACGTGCGTGCCAGCCAGCTGATTGTCGGGTGCACATATCCACCAGAACCTGGAGGTTTGGCTTTTCCGGAGCACGATCCCTTCATGTGCGCGGCAGTGCCGAATACTGGCCTGCACACGTGCGCCGGCTGGGTGATTGTCAGATGCATATGTGTGCTAGAACACGGAAGTTTGGCTTTTCTGGAGTGCAAGCCCAACAGCTAAATGTGTTTAAAGTTCATCTGAATTTATCTAAAGTTTCCTAAACCTAGATATGTCTCTGGAGATTCTCAGACATCCGTGTCATGGTTGTCCGAAAAGTGCTTCCTTCAAAATGCAACTGAACTTCTCTTTGTTTTTCCTCGAAGACATTTCGCTTCTCATCTAAGAAGCTTACATGATTGACTTTCACTTTACAAGAGAAAAGGTATTATTAGCAAATAACGCCCCCATGTTACACTGAATCAGTATCCTTCCTTTCTAGCCTATGCTCGCAGGGATGTGCTTCACTTCTTCCCTTATTTGATCAACTTTATTTAAACGTACTTGGCTGCCTGGTTATCTTATTATGAAAAGCCAGGCCAGCAATACAGCTAAAGTGGAACGGACAGGCCAAGGGGCATAATTGTGCTGAGCTGGGTCTAAGAAAAGGAATTGGCTATATTTAATCACGGGTAAGGTGGCCTGCCAAGGTGATAATATGGATTGCTGGTGGTTTCCCCACTGAGTCATCATTGCCCCTGTTTGCTCAGTGTCTTCCGCAGTTTTGGGATTACAAGTGGGAAAGAGGTTTGCCTTCGCGAAAATTAATTTTTGGAAAAGAACACTGCACAGATGAATGGCTAAACATTAGTGGCTGAATTCTTTAAAAACCAGGCGTCTTTTCAAGACGTTGCTTCCCCCAACACCACCCAAGTTCATGGAATATCTGTAGTTTCCAGGGGTGGGATTTTACCAGTTCGAACGAACCGGTAGCTCCAACAATCAGCTGGGAGCGAACCGGTTCCCTCTGACTTTCAGCTGGCCCCGCCCCGCCTGTCCCTACGCTATACTCACCTATATTCCCTTTTCTGAAGCCCAGTTGATGGGCGTGGCAGAGCGCATTGCTATGCCTCAGCTGTTATCCTCCCCAGCGGTAACGCGGAAGGTGATTTCTCTGTAAAGCGTGCACGCGGGTGCAGCGAGCCAGTTGTTAAACCGGTTGGATCCCACCAGTGGCGGGTTCCGGCAGCCGCTACTACCGGCTCATTCAGGGATGCGCTGCGTGCATGCATGATACAAAGAAAATTGCTATGCGCAGAAGCAAAAAACAAGATGGCAGAACCTATGGCGCCGCCGGGAGAACCCGTTTCGGGGCATCTTGGTCGCTGCCGGTTCCAGCGATCCAGGCAGCCAAGATAATACCGGTTTTGCCGAACTGGGCAGAACCTATAGGGAGCTACCACTGGATCCCACCTCTGGTAGTTTCCCTGTTAGGTAATAGTGAAAATAGTGGGACCTTATAATTGCGTAAATTGGTTTGTGTGACAGCATCGTACTGACTGACTACCGTCAATATGATGTTGTCGTAGAATTGATTTGCACAATTATAAGATGCCACTATTTTCATGGTTACCTAACAGGGAAACTATAGATATTTGCTAGCCCCGGGGGAATGGTATGTTGTGACAAGGCTGGGATCTATAAAAGGGTGTGTCTAACTAACATAAGTTCTGATGGCACCAGTTCTGACTAACACCTTGTATTAAAAGGCAGCATTTCATCAGCCGCAGCTCATTTCATCAGATATATCGAGTGGGCAGACGGATGTAGGGTTTTAAATTGGGGTGATTGAGGAAAGGAGGCTGGGTGTACAGATATAGGTGACATCTGAGACAGATTGCAGGTATCTTATCAATTAAGAATTGTCATGTGTTACAGAGCGATTCTGTTCCTTGTGACCTTCTGAGATTGCTGGATAGATTTTGATGCACTGTTCGCATTCAACCATCCCTCCCTTGATAGTCCTGTTAAAGGCTCACTTTTCTTTAAAAAAACAAAAAACAAAAAAAGCAGCCACTTTGAGTCTGGCCGTAAAAATCCCTAGGAAATTGAAATGATCTGATCATTCACTTTGAATCCTGATCTCGGGTCTATCCCCATTATTCCACAGATGCCTTTTTCCAAAAGGCGATTGGACTTTGTTTTTCCTTGAAGACGTTTTCGCTTCTCAATCCACAAAGTTCTGAAGAAGCTTCTTGGAATGAGAAGCAAAATGTCTTCACAAGGAAAAAGCATCTTTGGGACAATCATGAACTGGATGACTGAGAATCTCCATAGACATCTATGCCCGTTAATTCTTTTGCGCAAAGTTTGTTCCGTTGGATCTACGTGAAATCCACAGGCACATTACTGGCAGTAAACACATTAGAGGAGAAGCATCTGAAGGGGCCTGTAATCAGTCACGGACACAGGTTGGGGCAGTTGATGGCGCTGTTGATGTAGATTTGGGGGGCGAAGTAGACCTTTGGACTTCTTGCAGGTTCTGTTTCTCATATCGGCGTCATTGTTCTGCTGTTGCTTAGGTCTTGTGAGAATCTGCTTCAACCCCTAGCAAGTACCACTGGAGATTAGAGTCAGGTATTTAAAATGGATCCCCCCCCCAAAAAAAAACATAGTTACCTGTTCTGACCCCCCCCTCATCCCACACCAACACACCAGTGGTGGGTTTCAAAAATTTTTGGAACCTCTTCTGTAGGTGTGGCCTGCTTTCTGGGTCCACTGGTGGAACCTCTTCTAACCGGTTCGGTAGATTTGACGAATCGGTTCTACCGAATAGGTGCAAACTGGTAGGAACCCACCTCGGCAACACACACTCTGAGCCAAAGATAAGTTACAGCATTTAATTAACAGACAGACAGGTCCTTGGCAGCAAACTGGCACAGACAAGCTTGGGCAGCAATCCAGATAAGCAGCAGATAAGCAATTCAGCCTGCCAAGCTCACAATAATGTTCTCCGACATTCGTTCCTGTGTTGACTTCTGCAAAAGGGGCGTGTGCACAAGCAGTCCTTTTATAGTCTGGAGAGGAGCCTAATGACCACCAGCTGAGTACAATTACCTCCTGTAACTGCGCAACTGTTCCTGACGCCTATTAGCTCTTCGGTGTCGTGCATCCAGGAACAACTCACTGCTGGCGTCCGGCTCACTCTCCCTTGTCTCTTCCCCACTGGTCCAAGGCTCAGGTGCCTCCTGGTGGCCAACCAGCCTCTCTGCTCTTTCCTCGGAGTCGGAACCCTGTCCAGAGCCGACTCATAGGGCCCCTCGCTGTCGGAGTCTGGTGGCAGGTCCAACGGCTCCTGCTGGGCCACAACAGTTACCAGTAGCTATTTATTGGTCTTAACATATGTAATAAATCCTGATTTCCTCTTCTGACATAGTAATGTTGAAGGAAAGTGAGGTTCGACTTTATTTTTTACTAGGAATGTGTTCTGACCTAGGCTTCCCCCAAAAAGCACGGAGCAGATTCCTGGTCCCAACAAAACCTCTTTTATTAAACGAATGTGAATTCCTTTCATTCCCTTTCAGCAAAGGCCTGGCAAAGAGTCTTTCAAAGGTGAATTTATGACTTATCTAGCTTCCAAAGCTGCCCATGTAAATATTTTGCAAATGAGGTGCTGTGCAAGGAAAGCCTAGACACAGAGTCTCTGATATGCTTGGACAGATCTTCACACTCCTGAAACGAATTAATGAATTGTTTCCTGCAAAAGCCCACTCCCCTTTCGCTCCTCTTTTATTTCCCATGGGAGGACCATTCCTTGTCCACCTGTGGCTTTAATCCCAAGACAACCTTGATTTCTTAGCTGTTCTTTTGTTCTGGCATCTCTGCACCTGCACACACTGGGAAAAGGCTCCAGTTGTTTCTCTGCCTCACTGCTGTCTAGCTCCGAAGGCAGCTGAGAACTGCCAGAAGGCCTTGGCCCCATCTCAGAATCTTTGTCTGAGCCTTCCCCAGGCTCCAGGACTCCCCAACCTTCTCACTGTTCAATTAATTTGAGAATTAATGATTACTCATTGTCTCATAGGAGATTTCTGCTCCTTTCATCCAGTGTAATCTTCTGAAATATTATATCTGATAGCCAGCAATAATTCCAATGCCAGAATCATAAGAGAGAGTAGAAATCAGTGAATCTTTCCAAAGTTTGATTTATAACCCCTTTTAAGTTCTAGCTCTTGCGGATTTGGCAAAATGGCTTCATTACATCTTAAAGTTTAATTTGCTGATTAATGTTTTGTTTTATTTTACAAAAGTGAACACAATATTCTACATGGAAGTGTGCACTAGGATGGATCTAAACTGAAATTTACCCTCTTTTTGCTACTAAATCTTACACTCAATTTCCCCCTCTTTTTGTCGTGTTGCAATCTGCATTTTCTAATTATCATATTTTTCAGACTTTTTCGTACCAGAGTATAAGACACACCTTAGTTTTTGGGGAGGAAAATAAGAAAAAAAATGTTCTGCTTCTGCATACCAGCATCCATGGTATTTATCTGGCTAGCATCCTGTCAGTGTGTGAGAGAGTTGAGGGCTGTTTGGAAACAAACAGTATTTGCTATGTGAGCAACAAGGAAGGAGACAGCAAGGAGCCTGGGCATGGCTTGTTCTGCACCAAAGCTGCATGCTGTGCTGATACCTGAAACTAAAACTGAAAGTGAAACTTCTTTCCTCTGCTGAACTACCACATTGGAAAACCTGCTTTTGGTATTGTATATTTACTTAATGTGTATAAAGAGAAGTTATTGAATCCTGCTGAATCACTTACTTGTGTGCGTTTTCTGAAAGTGGTTGCTGCTGCAAACTCTGACACGTCCTTGCAGCAAATAGCGAACAGCCAAATCATCTTCACCACATTTCAGCCTGATTCAGCATGAGCAGCTGATTGATGGGTGGCTCGGCCTCCTGGAATATCCTCAATCAGCTGTTCTAGTCTGCAGGGATTGCCACAGACCTCCGTGCCTCGCATTTTTGGCTACATTCGGTGTATAAGGCACACCCAAATTTTCACCCTCTTTTAGGGGTGGGGAGTGCGTCTTATACTCCGAAAAATACGGTACGTCGCCATGTCTTTGGAATAGCCAGGGCAAAATTCTGGTAATTGGAAGTTCTGCAAATAAGTGGATAAACCATCTGCTTATTCACCAAAGCCTTATAGAAATAATCCTGTTGCCTCATTAACTCACTACATTTATTTGCACATACCTGTGTCTCTGTTTGGAAAGCCTACCAATCAGGGGCCACATCTGACAACCGCTTCTATTTCATTTCCACCACCCACTTTCCACTGAGCAACCAGTTCTCAATTACCCTTTGGATGACATTTTATCACCTAATCAGGCAGTTAAGAAGATTGGCAATGAATATGCCCGAGATAGTAAGCTAAAATGTCTTCCTGGATGACTAGAGAGCTTACAATGAAGTTCCTTGGTGTTCTCTGAGCGTGGCTGTTTGCTTGCAGAAGTTTCATTACCCAACTACTATAGGTAACATTGTCAGTGTATAAGTGAATGTGGGGTTTGCAGCCTGTTTACAATATGTATACAGTAGCTTTCCCTGCCAGTGTTCACAGGGGTATAGTTTTCTCTTTGGTAATTCCTTGATTAGGATATTGTTTTCTACTTGACTGCTTGTCCGTTTTTAATCCCTGCTTCTCTGAAGTATTGGAGATGATGTGTTTGGTCTTTTGGGGGTTTTCTTTTTTATTGTCTCTTACGTACTGCTGCAGTCTTATTTATGTACTCTGTGTACTATGTGTGTTTTATGCTCTTCTTTTTGCTACAGATAATATGCAGTGGTAGGAAGTGCATGTAGATTTTTCAGGCATGAGGGAAGCCAACTCGCGTAGCAGAAAGAATTCAAAAATTATATGCGGGAATGGACTGTGGCAAACCACTTCTGTATAATTTCAAGAAATTTGAATAAATGCAGCTGAAACATTTAGATTAGAAGCTGCCCAGAATTTGATATAAGATAGGCAGTTATATGTTGTGGCCCAGCAGGATCCGGTTGAGCTGCTGATGGACTCAGATAGCGAGGAACCATATGAGTCTGCCAGGGAAGACGTGGAGGGCCCTGGGCAGGGTTCAGACTCAGAGCAGGGACCAGAGAGGCTGGTTGGCCACCAGGAGGTGCCTGAGGCATGGAGCAGTGGGGAGGATTCAAGGCAGAAGGGCGGAGAAATGGAAGCAGCAGCTGCAGAGGCAGACTCAGTGACAATAATTAAGCCCAGGTGGTTGTGGCTTGGCCCCTCCCAAGAGAGTATATAAGTGAAGAAGTTGGGAGGGGTCATTTGCAGGACACAACCGTTTGAAACAGTATTGGAATACTCTGTCTGTCTTGTATCTGTGCCTGTTGGACTTTGGGTTGCTGTCAACTATTCTTGCATGTGAGTCTTATCTGGGCCTTCAGCCAAAGGAGTTGATAAATCCGTGATTAAAGAGTGGCAAACAGCCAAGCCTGTGCCTGGGTGATTTGGTCGGAGGGGGGGGTCAGAACAGTTATATAAATGTGACAGACAGACACACGGATGGATGGACGGACAGATGGACAGATATGATAGGTAGGTAGGTAGGTAGGTAGGTAGGTAGGTAGGTAGGTAGGTAGGTAGGTAGGTAGGTAGGTAGAAGATAGATAGATAGATAGATAGATAGATAGATAGATAGATAGATAGATAGATAGATAGATAAAGATGTGTTACAGAGAGAGAGTAAGAGAGAGAGAGAGAGACTGACAGACAGACAGATATAGTTACAGACAGACTGTAAGAGAGAGAGTTACAGAGAGAGAGAGATAGGTGTGTTACAGAGAGAGTAAAAGAGAGAGAGAGACTGACAGACAGATATAGTTACAGACAGAGAGTGTGTGAGAGAGAGAGAGTGTGTTGCACACAGATAGACAGACAGATAGATAGATAGACAGACAGACAGATGCAGTGAGAAAGAAAGAGAAATACAATGATAGATGACAGACAGACAGACAGACAGACAGTGATAGATGATAGATAGATAGATAGATAGATAGATAGATAGATAGATAGATAGATAGATAGATAGATAGATAGATAGATAGATAGAGGTAGGTAGGTAGGTAGGTAGGTAGGTAGGTAGGTAGGTAGGTAGGTAGGTAGGTAGGTAGGTAGAGGTAGAGGTAGAGGTAGAGGTAGAGGTAGAGGTAGATAGATAGATGATAGATAGATGATAGATAGATAGATAGATAGATAGATAGATAGATAGATAGATAGATAGGGATGGATGGACGGATGGATGGATGGACTTGGCCCACACATGATGACACTTGTCTTGTAACCGAGCAAGAACAAACAGATCTGTTGCCTATGAAGGTAGTGTATTCACTGATTGTTCTAGTTGCTTAGAGAGGAATCCCTTGTTTTACCAGGTGACAGATGATTTGAAATATGGATTGAGAAGCATGAATCAAAGTAAATTTGAAATGGTCCAAGTGGGAATGATTTGTACAATATTGAGTGATTAGGAAATAGTGAACTTACATGGAGCAAAATGAGCCCACATCACTTGAGATGATTTTGCATTGTACTATTTGGGACACGTAAAACCCATAAAAGAAGGATAGAATGACAATGATATTCACGAGGGCTAATGTTAAATGTGTATTTGGATGTAACCCAATAACAACAGTCCTTTGGAATCAGTAAATAACCAGTGTGGATCGCTTACCAAGTTGTATATGCCTAACGTGGGCACAATGCTGAAAAACAACGAAGAATTCTATGACAAATTGCAAGAGGCTCTACTATGTTAAATCAAAAAATGATGTTGTACTAATTGTTTAAAGTATTTTAATTATTTAAAGCAGGGGTGACAAACACGATTTCACTGAGGGGCACATTAGGGTTGTGTTTGACATCGGGGATCTGGGGTGGCTGTGACCAGGGTGGGTGTGGCCAGCTTGGTGTCACTCATGTTGGGGGCACCTTTGGTGGCCTGAGTGCTCTGCCCACGAAAATGGGCTCCTGAGCACCGTTTCTGGCTGTGATGACCTCCTGCAAACCTCTACCAGGCTGGCAGAGGCACCGTTGTTTCCAGGGCAGCCCCGCGGGCCAGATCTAAGCACTCTGCGGGCCGGATCCAGCCCCTGGGCCTTGAGTTTGACATCCCTGATTTAAAGGGACAAATTTGGGCATGTCTAAATATAAATAATAGGGATGCAGTGGCTCAGTGGCTAAGACACTGAGCTTGTTGATCAGAAAAATCAGGAGTTCAGCGATTCGAATCTCTAGCTCCACATAACGGAGTGAGCTCCCATTACTTGTCCCAGCTTCTGCCAACCTAGCAGTTCGAAAACATTTCAAAATGCAAGTATTAAAATAAGGGACTATCTTTGGTAGGAAGGTAACAGCGTTCCGTGCGCCTTCGGCGTTTAGTCATGCTGGCCGTATGACCACAGAGACATCTTCGGACAGCACTGGCTCTTTGGCTTTGAAATGGAGATGAGCACCGCCCCCTAGAGTCGGGAACGACTAGCACATATGTGTGAGGGGAACCCTTACCTTTACTTTTAAATGTTACAGGCAGCGAGTTCTTTAGCAAACATTTTAGGGATGAAAGCATCAATAGCAATAGCAGTTAGACTTATATACCGCTTCATAGGGCTTTCAGCCCTCTCTAAGCGGTTTACAGAGTCAGCATATTGCCCCCAACAACAATCCGGGTCCTCATTTTACCCACCTCGGAAGGATGGAAGGCTGAGTCAACCCTGAGCCGGTGAGATTTGAACAGCCGAACTGCAGTCAGCTGAAGTAGCCTGCAGTGCTGCATTTAACCACTGCGCCACCTCGGCTCTTGCCAAATCTCAAAAGGGCTGAGGTTTGAATTATCCTGTTTGAAAGTGTAATGAACGAGTTAATATTTTTGCCCCTGGTATATACCAAAGCTTATTCTGTCTATTAAAGAGAAGAAAAAATCCTTGATTTTATTATGGTCACTGTTGCACTTTTGCTACATAAATCATCACCTCTTCAGTTTTCACCTTCTTGTTATCAGTGTTCTTAACAAAGTTAGTTATGGGTGCATTTTGAATTCCCGATTGATCAGAATTATTAAATTCGAAGGTAGAAGTCATCCAGTTGAACCTTTGCTGGCTGTAAAGTCCATTATAGAACCTCTCACAAATGATCATCCAGCCTCTGTTTGAAGATTTATATGTTGTGGAAAAATACTGATTCACTAAAAATGTGAACTAAAGCAATCTTCAAAGTAAGAACTGAAAGAAAATTCCTTTATTGAAATACCCTAAAACAATTATCACTGGGCTCCCAGCCAGACCCGGAATATAATGGTAAAGAATTATATAGGAGATGGAAAATATGTGTCAGTAGTCAGGAATAATTACATTATTTAGACAGTCAAAGGCCTAAATTTGCTTTGTCAATCAAGTAGTCATCAATCCTAGCCTAGCCTGAATTTTTAAACCCTGATCTACATTTTTTAAACCAAAGGGGGAGTGTGTGTGTGTGTGTGTGTGTGTGTGTGTGTATTCCTTTTAATATTATGGCAAGATTTCCATACTTCTTCTCAACATCGAAGGATGATCTTGCTCTCTGCTTTCTAGTGTGTTACCCAAGGTCACTCAAACTGAATTTCAATACCAAAGGGCTTGGGAATCTCAGCAACTTCCTTATTCTTGTTTAATTATTAGTACCACTTACTAAGGGGTACTTGGTAAGGCCACACTTGGAATCCTGCATCCAGTTTTGGTCGCCATGATGTAAAAAAGGTGTGGAGACTCTAGAAAGAGTGCAGAGAAGAGCAACAAAGAGGATTAGGGATTGGAGGCTAAAACATATGGTTTAAAACAATGGTTGCCAAAATTGGGTAAGTAATGATAAAAATGACTAAGGATGATACGATAACACTGTTCCAATATTTGAGGGGCTGTCACAAAGAAGAGAGAGTCAAGTCATTCTCCAAAGCACCTGAAAGCAGGACAAGAAGCAATGGGTGGAAACTAATCAAGGAGGAAGCAACTTAGAACTAAGGAGAAATTTCCTGACAGTGAGGACAATTAATCAGTGGAACAACTTGCCTCCAGAAGTTGTGAACACTGTAAGTTTTTAAGAAGAGATTGGACAACCATTAGTCTGAAATGTATAGGGTTTCCTGCCTTGAAGCAGGGAGGGGGTTGGAATAGATGACCTCCAAGGTCTTTTCCAACTATGATATTCTCTTATTCTATTGATACAAAGAATATAGAAAATGGATGGCAGAAAAAGATCTAGTGGTCCATTGGGTCTCCCCTTTGAGTATATTTTTTTTCTTTGCAATTAATTAATTCATGATTAGGTTTATTTATTATTTTACATTATTATATTATTTTATTTATTTTTAAATTTTTGTTGGATAATGGTCATATTATCCCAAGCATGTTTAAATTCAGTTACTGATGATTGATCTGCTACCTTCCACTGGACGTTGGTTGCAAGCTGCTGGGAAGTCATACTTTCTAACCTGACTTTTAAACTTGCTTCCTGTCAAAAGGTATGCCCATCTTATTTTGCTGGGTGAAGTGAACTGGACTGGACTAGAAAATAGAAGAGAAGAAAACAGAACAGGAGTGGAGTGGAGTAAAATAGAAAAATAGAATAGAATAGAATTATAGTAGAGTAGAATAGAGCAAAATAGAAAAGAGAATAGAATAGAACAGAACAGGAGTAAAGTAGAGTAGAATAGGAATAGAATATAATAGAATTAGAGTAGAATAGAATAGAATAGAATAGGAAAATTAGAGTAGAATAGAATTAGAGTAGAGTAGAAGAGTAGAATAGAAATAGAGTAGATTAGTAGAATAGAACTACAGCAGAGTAGAATGGAATTAGAGTAAAGTATAATAGAATATAATAGAATTAGAGTAGAATAGAATAGAATAGAATAGGAAAATTAGAGTAGAATAGAGTAGAATAGAATTAAAGTAGATTAGTAGAATAGAAGTAAAGTAGAGTAGAGTAGAATGGAATTAGAGTAAAGTATAATAGAATATAATAGAATTAGAGTAGAATAGAATAGAATAGGAAAATTAGAGTAGAATAGAGTAGAATAGAATTAAAGTAGATTAGTAGAATAGAAGTAAAGTAGAGTAGAGTAGAATGGAATTAGAGTAAAGTATAATAGAATAAAATAGAATAGAATAGGAAAATTAGAGTAGAATAGAGTAGAATAGAATTAGAGTAGATTAGTAGAATAGAAGTAGAGTAGAATGGAATTAGAGTAAAGTATAATAGAATAAAATAGAATTAGAATAGAATAGAATAGAACATGATTTAAACATAACAATCACAATGTTAACTCACAGAATTTACCATTATAAATTGCTTTTATTTTTAAAGTCCACACATCAAGTGAGCCCGCTTCTCTATGTATCCTTCGTTCCCCCTGGCTAACAACTCACAGGTTCAGCAAGTTCCTCCTGACATACGACCTGAATCTACCTCTTATATTTTTAATCCATTGGTTCTAGTCTTGTCCTCTAGGGCAATAGAGAACTTCTGTCTCTTGTGTATGATAACTTCTCAAATATTTGAAGATTCTCAAATGTCTCCTTGGCCTTTTTTATTTGTAGGCTAAAGTTTACCCAGATGCTTTAAGCTTTTCTCATTGGATTATTTTACTCATCTCTGTAAATTCTAAATCCCCCAAATTTGTGGGTTTGGACATATCTACCCCAGATGAAAATATATTACTGCCTTAATGAACTTATTCCAGTAGTTCATAGATTTATTTGTATATGCCAAATTTCCTGGAGTTGCGTATCATTCAGAAATTATTTAATTTCCTCCGATTTAGGCAAAAAATGGACATATATTTGGAAACCTAAATCTACCCAGTCCATTTCTTTAGTGATAATTTGTAGATCATTTCCCCAAATTGATTTTAATTCATATAATGGCAAGATTTTACACTGCACATTGTTTAGACAATAATCTTTTTACTGACTTCCTGGTATCTTGAATTTTATCTGCATTTTAATAGATTGAATATTATGTTGGGAGGAGAGAGAGGAACATATTAATGGCTAATTAAATGAGGCACCTGAAAGTCCTTATTTTACCTGTGTCAAGGAAACTAAAAATCACTTACAGCCTAAATCCTGCGTTCTATATGGTTGGCCTTTGTTCTTTCCTATCTTCTAAATACAGTAGTACCTTGGTACTCAACTGCTTTGAACCCCATCGAATGTTTTACTCAACACATTTTGACGTGAACATTTTGTTCCGGTACTCATCATTTGTTTAATACTCGACGCACAAGCTAGAACTTATCAGTGTGCACTGCCTTGCTACTCATTACATTATTCCTTGTTGAAATAATTTGTTTGCTACTCACCATTTTTGGTACTCATTGCACCTCCCAGAAGCAGTTAAGGATAAGTACCAAGGTACCTCTGTATTTCCATTTTAAAAAAAAATTAATTTATTAAGAAAATTTATATGGCCACCCAACTCACTCATAATAACTCCAAGCTGCTTACAAAGTACAAAAAACAATAATACCCTCTGTTCTGACGCCCCCCCCCCTTCTCCATCCAAGAACGAAAGCCAAAAGCCACGTAACTAAAAAGGTTTCTTTTAATCAGTCCAAGCTCTTGTTGGCTGCAAGCCCAAATAAACAAAGATAATAGCTCTGGCAGAAAGTCCTAATAGCTCTGGCAGAAAGTCACACCAAAATGCAAACCCGGCTTCTCTTATCCCAAGCCACTTATCCAAGTTGGCTTCTCTCGGTTTGTGAACGCGAACAAGAACAATCACTAAACCAGGAACGGAATGTTGACTTCTGCAACCAGGGTGTGGCACCAGCAGTCTCTTTATACTCAGGAGAGGATCCCAATGAGCAACAGCTGCTCGCAACCATCTCCTGTAAGTACTCAGTTGTTCCTTCCGTCGAGTAACCCTTCGACGGGGTGCATCCTGCAACAACTCCCAAGTGTTTCCCTGAACACTCCCTCTGATCCAATGCTCTGCCGCCACCTGGTGGCCAACGGCTCCTGCCAGGCCACAACACCCTCTCCCTCCCACCATGGAACAATCAAACCACTTGATTGTTCCAACCAGGCTCTCTAGTCCTGCTGACAAAACCAGGGCCTTGGGAAAGAGTGACAAGAGTGACAAGTTGGGGTCCAGTCTCATCTATGTGGTGATGATGTTCTACAGGGAGGGAGTCACCATGGAGAGGGCCCTTCTTCTTCTTGGTTCCAGGAGTTGGACCTCCTTAAGAGAGGTGACCTCACTCCCTAGTCTGATAGTGTCGTGACCTGTCAACCGCCAGCCCCTCCAGCAGCTGAATCAGAGGAGGAGGAGGCATGGGAGTCAAGATCAGCATCAAGACAAGTTGAGAGCTCCGAGGGAGAAGAAGGAATGGAGCTGTCAAAGAAAGGACAGAGGTGGAGCCTGGACCATCCGTCAGCCCTCAGATGGAGAGTCAACAGCCCCCAGGCCCGGAGGTGGCTGATGAGGAAGAGGAGGAACATCTGGGTCCAGTGCCTGATGCGTGAATGCACAAGAAGGCAAAGGAGAGGAGAGCAGTGGAAATCTATGGGCCGATCCTTGGGACGGAAGAGCCAGCACTGCTAGCAAAGCCCCACCCTAGCTCTGGGGATAAAAGGCAGGAGGCGGAGATGAATAGATGTGACAGACAACTATTCATCTTTCAATTATTCAGCCGGGCTTGTTAGTCTACAGTGAGAGAGACACTTTTTGCCGGGGCTCCTGGCGCCCAGTGGTGGGTTTCAAAAATTGTTCGAACCTACTCTGTGGGTGTGGCCTCCTTTGTGGGAGTGGCTTGCCACCCATGTGACCGGATGGGAGTGGCTTGCCACCCATGTGACCTGATATGAAGATGCCGACGACACTTGTCAGAACCATCCTTAAATGACCTCACACACAGCACTGGCATGCATAAGAATAGGATGTAAAACTTGATTTTTAAAAGGCATCTTTGGTTTGCATTAAAACAACTTCAACACACGCAATGTTCTGATTGCACCACAAATGCAGTAGTCATCCTTACCTTTCACAGAGGCACTGAGTTTTATAAATAGGAGCATGATAGTGTAGAATAATCATATCCAAGGACCAGTGGTGGGTTTCAAAAAATTTTGGAACCTCTTCTGTAGGTGTGGCCTGCTTTCCGGGTCCATTGGTGGAACCTCTTCTAACCGGTTCCGTAGATTTGATGAACCGGTTCTACCGAATAGGTGCGAACTGATAGGAACCCACCTCTGCTAGCGCCCCTAATAAAGGAATTTTGAGTTCACTTCAGAGGTTTGGTTGCGTTTGGGGAGCTGGCTCAGAACAGGTAGATATGACTGGGAAGAGACGGCCCTAACCTTGTTCCAAGCCATGTTAAGGCTTTGAAGATGGCAGCCAGCACCTTGAACTGGACTAATACAGATTGGAGAGCTTACTATTTTTTAATTCACTTTAAAAATGGATTAGAATCAGTATTTGATTTTGCCCCGAATTTCCACAGAAAGCACAAGGGATCAGATTTGGCACACATTACACTGGAAAAAATCCTCAGCTATTTATTCACGTGTGTGATGATTAATTTCTAGCATCTTTGATTTGTGGATGAAGATGAACTAATTGGAATAACCTGAAATAATTAGAACTGAAGCAATAAAACATATTTGTGACAACAATGCATCCTAATTATAAAAATTGATGTTTATCCCATCATCTGTTTTTTTTTAAAAAAAATATGCCTGATGACTCAGACATAATTCAATATATTTGGTGGAAATTTTTAACTCCCAGTAGGTAATTAGTTCTTGATTTATTAGTGCAGATTTGGTTGGTAGCATTTAACTAGATCTCTGCCATTGGTTTGATTTTGATTGCAGATGTTTCATAACTAGAGTAGACAACATCATTAGTGCATGAATGATTGGAGGCAGTGGTGGGTTCCTACCGGTTTGGATCAGATCGGCTGGACCGGTAGTAGCTTGGCAGCCTGGGACGCTGGAATCAGCAGCGACCCAGGCCTGCCACGCCCCCTAACCGGTTCTCCCGTAGGCGTCGCCATCTTGTTTTGTGCTTCTGCACATGCGCAGAGCAATTTTTATTATTTAGGTCTTATTATTGGACAGCCATTTGTCTGGAATGGTATAGGTTCTCCTGCTTGAGCAGGGAGATGGACTAG
The DNA here is from genome assembly GCF_009769535.1 of Thamnophis elegans. Lineage (NCBI taxonomy): Eukaryota > Metazoa > Chordata > Lepidosauria > Squamata > Natricidae > Thamnophis > Thamnophis elegans. The sequence goes on along the minus strand of NC_045548.1, from coordinate 75,587,575 downwards.
AATACCTCCAAGGTTCCTTCCAGTTCTACTCTACTCTACTACTCTACTCTACTCTACTCTACTCTACTCTACTCTTTACTATATTATTATCATCCAAGTTATGAGTGGGTGCCCCTCACCACAGCTTCCATCTGCTCCAAAAATGAGACATGTAAGTCAAGCAATCTCAAATTTAAAGCTGGACCAATACTTGAACCAGATGGCTTCCTAATCTACAGCCACTCCATCTTGCTCCGATTCATCTCGTTCCTTCTCATCCTGATGCTTAAAAGATTCCCCAGAATTTGGATAGCATCATCATGGCAGCAGCTGTTTTTGTCTTAGGCGGGGTTGAAATAATCAGCATCCTGATCATTCCTAACCTGTCAGCAGATGTTCTTCACAAGTGACATCCTGCCAATGTTGAACAACATTGGGGAGTGTGTTGAGCGCAGAAGAATAACCATAACATATAAAGGAGGCCTAGGGGTTGATTGTCTTCATCTGCTATCACCAACCACCTGTCAAGTTTCTCTCTTTGTTTATGCACACGTCTGTGTTACAGAAAAGGGACGCGGTGGCTCAGTGGCTAAGTCACTGAGCTCGTTGATAAGAAAGGTCAGCATTTCGGTGGTTCGAATCCTTAGCACCGCGTAACGGAGTGAGCTCCCGTTACTTGACCCAGCTTCTGCCAACCCCAGCAGTTCGAAAGCATGTAAAAAATGCAAGTAGAAAAATAGGAACCACCTTTGGTGGGAAGGTAGCAGCATTCCGTGTGCCTTTGGCGTTTAGTCATGCTGGCCACATGACCACGGAGACATCTTCGGACAGCGCTGGCTCTTCGGCTTGGAAACAAAGATGAGCACCGCCCCCTAGACTCAGGAACGACTAACATATATGTGTGAAGGGAACCTTTACCTGTTACCCGTGTTATGAATTTATTTACCTTTATGTGAATATTTACAATATGTGCATAGAAAATACAAAAAGAGGGGGATTTACATTTCATATACTTCCCCCCCCCCTTTTTTTTAAGTTGCCTTTCTTTCTTCAAGCTGTGTATTTCTGGATTTATGTCAAAATAGCTTCGTTTGAGCTGGTGCCTTATTAAACCCTTAGCTTTTTAACTCCAGTTTTCTATTAAGCGGTCTGTTCCAGCTGGTAACAATGGATTGAAAGGTGCATGTTATCAGACATTATGGAGATTACAGAAATGTACAATTAAGAATGATTTTTTTTTTTTACGGAGTTTAGAGAGGGCATCCTGCCAATGCTGAAGTGGGCTGGCTGCTGGAGCCTCTTTTTACACGCGGCGTTTTGAATATAAATAAATTGTTCTCCACCATTTCGTGCGACAGATTTAAGCCCCGATTGCTCAAGTAACATCATACGGCACACTTTTCCTCCCAATGACCAAAGGTGGTTCCTATTTTTCTACTTGCATTTTTATGTGCTTTCGAACTGCTAGGTTGGCAGAAGCTGGGACAAGTAACGGGAGCTCACTCCGTTATGCGGTGCTAGGGATTCGAACCGCCGAACTGCCGACCTTTCTGATCGACAAGCTCAGCATCTTCACCACTGAGCCACTGCATCCCCTAATATGCCCCCTCTAACAATACAGATCTAAGTTTTTGCCCTAGATGTGTATCGTTCTTTTCTTGCTTTTATTACTGGTAGTCTTCAAGCTATGACAGTTGAGCCGAAAATTTATGTTGCTAAGCAAGACAGTTGTTAAGTGAGGTTTGCCCCATTTGGCAACTTTTCTTGCCACAGTTGCTAAGTGAATCTCCGTTCCCCATGGACTTTGCATGTCAGAAGGTTGCAAAAGAGATCACGTGACTCCGGGACGCTTCAATCGCCATAAATATGTTCCCTTGGATTTTAAGCAGGTTCTTTCCTAGCCTTAGTCATAGATGCATCCAACTGTAGTTCCTAGTCCTGCCTTAGGTATGAAACCTGGCTGGGTGACTTTGGGCCAGGAGGTGGTGAGTTCTAGTCCCGATTTAGGCAAAAGACAGCTGGTCGACTTCAGGCCAATTACCAGGAGATGTTCTAGTCCCACTTTAGACCTGAAAGCTGACTGGGTAACTTTGGGCTAATCACCAGGAAATGGTGAATTAGATGAAAGTCAGCTGAGTGACTTTGGGTCCATTCACTCAATAGAGAGCCGAGGTGGCGCAGTGGTTAAATATAGCACTGCAGGCTACTTCAGCTGACTGCAGTTCTGCAGTTTGGCTGTTCAAATCTCACCGGCTCAGGGTTGACTCAGCCTTCCATCCTTCCGAGGTGGGTAAAATGAGGACCCGGATTGTTGTTGGGGGCAATATGCTGACTCTGTAAACCGCTTAGAGAGGGCTGAAAGCCCTATGAAGTGGTATATAAGTCTAACTGCTATTGCTATTGCTATTCTCTCTTAGCCCAGCCCACCTTGCAGGGCTGTTGTGGGGGAGATCGGAGGAGGAAGGAATATTATGTTTGTTCATTGGCCTTCATTTATTTATAAAATCATAAGGGATTAGGATAAATGAGATCTAATTAATTAATCAGTGGAACAACTTGCCTCCAGGAGTTGTGAATGTTCCAACACTGGAAGATTTTAAGAAGATGTTGGATAACCATTTGTCTGAAGTGGTGTAAGGTTTCCTGCCTAAGCAGGGGGTTGGACTAGAAGACCTCCAAGGGCCCGTCCAACTCTGCTATTGTACATGTATATATGTATTTGGAACAACCATGAGGGACGTGGTGGCTCAATGGCTAAGACACTGAGCTTGTCAATCAGAATGGTTGGCAGGAGTTGTGAATGTTCCAACACTGGAAGATTTTAAGATGATGTTGGATAACCATTTGTCTGAAGTGGTGTAGGGTTTCCTGCCTAAGCAGGGGGTTGGATTAGAAGACCTCCAAGGTCCCTTCCAACTCTGTTATTCTATTCAATTCTATTCTATTGTATTCTATTCTATTCTATCCTATTCTAATATGCATATTTATTTACCAGATACATATTGCACAATTTCTTAGTTTGCTCATTTTTACGACTTCAAGTTTGAAGTTTATTTACAAAGAAGGTGAAATTTAAAGGGTTTTTTTGTTGGGGGGGGGGGGAAGTGACATTATTAACATGCATTGCCAGATTAAAGTCTATTCTATTTTCTATATTATGCTATTAATGTAATGTACATAGTACAGTAATTTACCATGTACAGTAATTAAGTAGAAAATTGTTCCTCTTGTAGTATCTGCGTTTTTGGAAAAGACAAACCTGTAATATCTTTTCTGTTTCATAATACCGCAGAGCTAAACTAATACAGAATTCATCAAAAGTAGCAATTCCTATTCATAGTCAGGCTGAATACAAAGAGACTTCATCATATTTCCAATAGTTGATACTTGGAAAAGCCTTAAATGACCTCCATGCTAAAAAGTATTTAAAAAAAAAAGTGCAGATGCTTGGCCTGTAGTATGAAGTTGGCACATATCTCGTGCTTTCATCTGGAAAATGCTGAGATCAGGAGGACTTGGGTTGTAAGTAAAGCCCTAAATGTCTCTTCATTAATTCCAGTTCATTGTGCTTAAACCAGCCAAAGCTCGGGCTTCAGCGTTCATATTTACACAGCCAGCAGAGATGGCTTGGCAAATAATATCATAGGTTAGAGCAGTGATGGGTAACTTTTTTGCCATCGTGTGCCAAAAGCGGTGCGAGCACGGTGGGGTCGTGCATGCCTACACCCATAATTCCATGCGCCCTCCCCCCACGCATGCATATGCGGGAAACACTCCCTCCCACATATGCACACGAGACACACACACACACATGCCCGCCCGCTTTTTGTGTGTGGTTGCACAGTGGACCCGTTTTTCGCCCTTCTCAGGCTCCAGAAACTTTCTAGGAGCCTGGGGAGGGTGAAAACGGCCTCCTCCGGAAGCCGGAAACAGCCCAATTTCCAGTTTTTGCATCCATTCCTGAACATCTGGTTTGCGCTTTGAGACGTTTTAATCCCTCCAGAGGGAGAAAAACGGCCCAACGCGCAAACCGGGAGACCGTTCCCTTACTTCCGGTTTCTGTGTTGGGTTGTTTTTCGTCTTCCAGAAGCTTCAGGGAAGCCTCCGGAGGATGAAAAACGGCTGAAAATGAAGGCCAAAATCAGCTGGCCAACAGGTGCATGCACACTGGATCTGAAAGGGCAATGCCTCGTGTGCCCTAAGAAATGGCCCCATGTGTCACCTGTGGCAAGCGTGCCGTAGGTTCGCCATTATGAGGTTAGAGTAATGTATTATCTTTAGCATATTCCAGAAATAAACTAACGTGTTTCCCTGAAAATAAGACAGGGTCTTATTTTCTTTTGACACCCCCCCCCCGGTGAAATAAGCGCTTGGCCTTATTTTTGGGGCAGTCTTATTATTTTTGAGGTGCAGGAAGCACCTCTTAACCTCTGCCCGTGGATCCGCTGATCCAGAGAGAGCCGGAAGTTCTGTTTCTGGCACACTCTTGCCAGCCCTAGCGTCGCTGGGTCTGGTGCTGTTTTTGTAGCCGTCACTAAGAGAAATGGCGCAGTACCTAGGGCAGTGATGGCGAACCTATGCGTGCCACAGGTGGCACGCGGAGCCATTTGTCAGGGCACGCGAGGCGCTGCCCTGTCAGCTGGCCAGCGCACATGAGTTCACCCTTTTTTAAAGCCATTTTTCGCCCTCCCCAGGCTCCAAAGGCTTTATAGGAGCCTGGGGAGGGTGAAAAGAGCCTCCCCCCCGCCCCCGGAGGCCCTCCGGAAGCTTCATGACCTTCTCTGAAGCCTCTGGAGCACAAAAAAACGGCCCTATGGGCAAACCGGAATTTTGGAAACGGACTTTTGGTTTGCTCAGAGGGTCATTTTAACTGCTCCTGAGGCTTCAGGGAAGGCTCCTGAAGGTCCCTGAAGCATCCGGGGGGCTTCCAGGGGGCGGGGAAGGCTGTTTTTGCCCTCCCCAGGCTCCTATAAAGCCTCTGAAGCCTGGGGAGGGCGAAAAAAGCATGCAGAAAATGGGGGGGTCATGCCTGTAGTGCGTGCATGGGTACCACCACCTTGGTGGTCTTCTAGACCAGTGGTCTCCAACCTTGGCAACTTTAAGACCTGTGGACCCAGATTGGACCCAGAGGACCCAGATTGTTGGGGGCAATATGCTGACTCTCTGTAAACCGCTTAGAGAGGCCTGAAAGGCCTATGAAGCGGTATATAAGTCTACTGCTATTGCTATTGCTATTGCTATTGCTACTGGGGGGGGTCACACATTGCATTATGGGTGTGGCACGTCCGCACACGACTTCCCCCTGTGCTCCCCCCACTTATGGCACGCGAGCCAAAAAATGTTCGCCATCGCTGACCTGGGTTTTGCAGGAGCAGCCTCCGCGAGGACGGTCTGCTATAATGGCAGGTGCACGCGAGGCACGTGGGGCATGTGTCCCCCCTGGAAATTGCTGGAACCGGCTGCACATGTGCTTAAATATTTTAAGGAGGGCTTATTTTAGCACATGCACTCAAAATCTTATTGGGCTTATTATCTGGGGAGGTCTTATTTTGGGGGAAACAGAGTTCTACAGTGGGATCAAAAATGCCCTTGGGATATATGATGAAATATTCCACGGCTTTTCCTTCACATGATGGGAGGAGAAAACAGAAAACTTCTATTTCCCTTTATTATTTTCTTTCTTTCTTTCTATTTTGTTCTGAAAGCTTAAAATAGTCTTGCGATGCCATTTTGTAATTGAACTTTGCATTGGTTTGATATGCAGTAAGCCTTGCTATGTTTACATTTCGGAAGTAATGTTTTCTGGCACAGTACTACGAAGCTGAAGATTGAATGCTCTGATAGAAAGGGAACTTCCTTGTGGTTATGCCAAGGAATCCTGATAAAACCTTCTTTTCCAAAGCCCCAGAAGGCAAGATAACAGACGATGGATGGAAACTAAGCAAGGAGAGAACCAGACTGGATTTAAGAGAAACTTCCTAACAGTGAGATCAATTAACCAGTGGAACGGCTTATCTCTAGAAGTTGTGGATGCTCCATCACTGGAGGTTTTTAAGAAGAGACTGGACAGCCACTTACTTGTCTGGAATTGGTATAAGGTCTCCTGTTTGATGAGCAGGGGGTTGGACTAGAAGACCTCTAAGGTCCCTTCCAACTCTGTATTCTGTATTGTTCAGTTTCTAAAATGGTCTTTCTCAACTACCTGTCTTGCATCCTTCAAAAGACTCTTAACTAAGACCCTATGGAATCAGAGGACAGTTCCCTATGTCTTTACCTAGACCACTTCAACCAATCAAAAGAGAGATGGAAGAGACCTTGGTGGTCTTCTAGACCAATGGTCTCCAACCTTGGCAACTTTAAGACCTGTGGACTTCAACTCCCAGAGTTCCTCAGCCAGCTGAGGAACTCTGGGAGTTGAAGTCCACAGGTCTTAAAGTTGCCAAGGTTGAAGACCACTGTTCTAGACCAACCTCCTGCTCAAGCAGGAGACCCTATACTCTTTCAGACAAGTGACTGTTCTCTCTCTCCTTAAAATCCTCCGGTGATGAAGCACCCACAACTTCTGGAGGCAAGCCGTTCCACTGGTTAATTGTCCCCGCTGTTAGGAAGTTTCTCCTTAACTCCAGCTTGCTTCTCTCCTTGATTAGTTTCCATCCATCGTTGCTTGTCCTGCCTTCTGGTGCATTGGAAAATAAATTGACCCCCCCCTCCTCTTTGTAGAGATACAAATACTGGGATACTGCTAGCATATCCCCCCCCCCCCGGCCCCCTTAGTCTTTCTTTTCTCTAGATTAGCCAAGCCCAAATCCTGCAACTGTTCCTCATATGTTTTAGTCTCCAGGCCTTGAATCAAATTAGTGGCTCGTCTCTGCATTAGGAACATACCAGCAAGATTTTACATGATGGTGATGTTATCCATTCAGTCGTGTCCGACTCTTGGCGATTTTATGGGCCAGGCCTCTCCACGTCTTCTGAACTTGCATTACCTCTTTGAGTTGTTCTGTGATGTGGCTGGTGTCAGCTTTGATGGTATCCAGCCAGTTCTTTGGTTATCTGCTTTCCTTTTGCCGCTAACTCTTCCAAATATAATTGCTTTCTCCAATGAGTTTCCCCCATATGACATGGCCAAAATAAGTGAGACACAATTTTGTGACTTTGTATAGGGGGTTACGCACAACAGTGCTTGCTTGTTAGACACCTTTGCTATCCAAGGAATATGCAGTAGCCTTTCCAGCACCATAGCTCAAGCAAATCTATTTTCTTTCCGTCTTGAATTTGTTTAAGGTCCAACTTTCACAACCAGAGATACTGTTCTGACCTACGCTTCCCAAGAGCATGAATCAAACTCCTTGTCCTAGCAAAAAAACCCTTTTATTAATTTACTGTGAATTCTGCACCTTCGCATCCAGCAAAGTCTTTCAAAGGAGGATTTACGGTCACAGACCTTATCTGGCTTGGAGAGCTGCCAGGCCGATATCTGCAAAACTTGGCAAAGAGTCATGAACCAATGAAGTGAACTAATTGTCTCCTGCAAACTCCACTCCCCTTTCACTCCTCTTTTATTTCCTCTGGGAGGGGCCATTCATCGTCCACCTGTGGCCTTACTCCCAACTTGACCCCTGCTCTTTAGCTTCATCTGGCAACTCTGGGCATGCACACACTGGGAAATGGCTTCAGTTGTTCTTCTGCCTCTCTGATGTCTGAGTCCGAAGGCAGCTGATAACTATCAGATGGCCCTGGCCCCCTCTCTGCCTCCGACACAGAGCCCTCATCAGAGCCTTCCCCAGACTCCAGGACTGGTCCAGGTTCCTCCCCAACCTCCTCACTGTCCGAATCTGCTGCCAGCTCCGTTGGCCACTGGCGGGCCACAACAGATACACAATAGAGCAGAATAATTTGTATTTGCTTGCCAGGCTGATATCATTGTATTTTTCCATATTCAATTTCTTGGCCAGAAAGTTATAATTATCACCAAGTTAACAATATTCATACCGTATAGGCAGCTTCATCTTGAGTAATCCGACGTAAATCCAAATATATAATGGGGATGTTGCCTCTCTTTATTTTGTTGGGTTAATTAGGAGCTACCGCATAACATAGGAAAAGAAATATAATTTCAGGAGAATAATAGCTCAGTCTCTACTTCCCAAGCTGCACTTTAAAAAAAAAGAAAATTGGACAATTTATTTTGATTACAAGATTTTCATGTTCTGGGCTAATCACCCCCAGAGTTCCTCTTTTAGTCTTACCGCTGGATTGAAATGAATTCAGAAATATCGGAGAAGAAAGAAGACCTCGCTGCATAGACTTCTCTGCAAAAGGAATTGATTTAATATTACTGTTCAGGAGGGAAACTCGCCAACAGTTTTGCACTCATTCTCCTTTCGATTCTTTCCATGGTTGTCTTTCTCTCTTAACCCATTTTCTTCCCTTAAATAACGGGCACGCTGCCAAACCTTGCATAACCATAGTTGTACGGCAGGCTGTAGTATCCATTAACTTCTCTGCTCCCCCATTTATTTTCTAGCAGCCTAAAGTTCTTGTCATTGTATCCCACCGATGCAATACAAGAGTAAAAATCCTGTTTAAAAATGGAAAATGGAAAGTTTCTTTATGTGGAACGTGGCCGGGTGTCACCAACCCCCAGTCCATGGACCGGCACAGGAAGGAAGGGAGAGAAGGAAGGAAGGAAGGAAGGAAGGAAGGAGAGAGAAGGTGGGAGAAGGATGGAAGGAGGATGAGAAAGAGAAAAAAGAGGAGGAAGGAAAGAAAGAAAAAAGGAAGGAAGATGATGGGGAGGGATGAAGGATGGAAGGATGAGAAAGAGAAAAAAGAGGGAGGGAAGGAGGAAGGAAGGAAGGAAAAGGAGGAAGGAAGGAAAGGCACACAAAGAAAGAAAGAGAGAAAGAAAGAAAGAACTCCCCCCTCCCAAATAGCTTAGATTCTGCCTATCCTCTTTGCAAAAACTCCAGCTAAACTGTATTTTCTTAAGTAGAGGAGGATGAGAAAGAGAAAAAGGAAGGAGGAAGGAAAGAAAGAAAGAAAAAAGGAAGGAAGATGATGGGGAGGGATGAAGGATGGAAGGAGGATGAGAAAGAGAAAAAGGAAGGAAGAAGGAAGGAAGGAAGGAAGATAGATGATGGGGAGGGATGAAGGATGGAAGGAGGATGAGAAAGAGAAAAAGGAAGGAGGAAGGAAAGAAGGAAGGAAGGAAGGAAGATGATGGGGAGGGATGAAGGATGGAAGGAGGATGAGAAAGAGAAAAAAGAGGAGGGAGGGAAGGAAGGAAAAGAGGGAAGAAAGGAAAGACAGACAAAGAATGACAGAAGGAAAGAACTCTCCCCCCCCATAGCTTAGATTCTACCCATCCTCTTTGCAAAACCTCCAGGTACACCATATTTTTTTTATGTAGAAGAGGGAACCAAATCCGAAGCGATGCTTCCCTGCAGATGGACATCTAGCAGTGCAGGGTGCCGTGGAGATTTTGCATCAGGCGCCAAACAGGTTGTGAGGTTGCATTCAACCATTTTTGGAAGTTTTTTTGTGAGTTTCGGCCAGGCGCTTTTTCTGAACAGAAGGGGCTCGGCTCGCCCCACGTGACAGTTTGAAATAGCGAGCCAAGATTAGAATGAGCTCTTTGTTCATATGTTGTAGATATGTGGCTTAGGAGACCTGAACTCATCTGGGGTAGGTATGTTGTATGATAAGGTAAAGATAAAGGTTCCCCTTGCATATGCATCCTAGTTGTTCCCAACTCTAGGGGATGGTGCTCATCTCCGTTTCAAAGCCAAAGAGCCAGCGCTGTCCGAAGATGTCTCCGTGGTCATGGGAGTGGCATGACTCAACACCAAAGGCGCATGAAACGTTGTTTCCTTCCCACCAAAGGTGGTCCCTATTTTTCTACTTGCATTTTTTACGTGCTTTGGGTCTGCTACGTTGGCAGAAGCTGGGAAAAGTAACAGGAGCTCACTCCGTTACGCAGCACTAAGGATTCGAACCGATGAACTGCCAACCATTCTGATTGACAAGCTCAGTGTCTTAGCCATTGAGCCACCACGTCCCTCATGGTTGTTCCAAATACATATATACATATATACATATACAATAGCAGAATTGGAAGGGACCTTGGAGTTCTTCTAGTCTAACCCCCTGCCTAGGCAGGAAACCCTATACCCGTTTCAGACAAATGCCTATCCAACATCTTCTTAAAGACTTCCAGTGTTGGGGCATTCACAACTTCTGGAGGCAAGTTGTTCCACTGATTAATTGTTCTAACTGTCAGGAAATTTCTCCTCAGTTCTAAGTTGCTTCTCTCCTTGATCAGTTTCCACCCATTGCTTCTTGTCCTGCCCTCCGGTGCCTTGGAGAATAGCTTGACTCCCTCTTCTTTGTGGCAACCCCTGAGATATTGGAAGACTGCTATCATGTCTCCCCTGGTCCTTCTTTTCATTAAACTAGACATCCCCAGTTCCTGCAACCGTTCTTCATATGTTTTAGTCTCCAGTCCCCTAATAATCATATACACATACATATACATACATACACACACACACACACTATTTCTATGTGCCCGGCCTGTCAAATCAATGCCTTCAGCACCTGCCCTTGGCAAAAGCAATTTACAGGTCTGTATTATATCCGTTTCTTCCTCCGCAGCACAGTGATTGCTGTGATTCGAAGCAGCTTACACTTTCAAATATCTGCCTTATAAGCCTATGAGGACAGACTTCTGAGGATCCGGTGGTAGGAGAAGGTGCCAGGCACAGAAGTCCTCCCGAGAGCAGGTCTGCCATCAGTTCTCAGCCTGCTGATCGAAGCCCAGACACGCTGGGCAGGCCATGTTGCGAGGATGCCAGACCATTGCATCCCCAAACAGTATCCTGACCCAGGGTTCCCAAGTGCATGAAGCAAACTCCTTGTCCCGGCAAAAAAACCCTCTTATGAATTCTGCTCAGTCACCTCCAGCAAAGTCTTTCAAGGGGGTATTTACAGTCACAGACCTTATCTGGCTTGGAGAGCTGCCAGGCCCATCTCTGCACCACTTGCAACCATCATAAATGCCAGCCAGTTGTCAAGCCTCCGAATGTAAATCACACAACCACGGGGTATGCTTGCCCCAACGGCCGTGTGTGTGAAAAACGGGCCTCAGTCACTTTCTTTCAGTGCCATTGTAACTTTGAATGGTCACTGTGTGAACCAGAGGTGGGTTCCTACCAGTTTGCACCTATTGAGTAGAACCGGTTTGTCAAATCTACCGAACCGGTTAGAAGAGGTTCCACCAGTGGACCCGGAAAGCAGGCCACACCTACAGAAGAGGTTCCAAACTCTTTTGAAACCCACCACTGGTCCTTGGATATGATTATTCTACACTATCGTGCTCCTATTTATAAAACTCAGTGCCTCTGTGAAAGGTAAGGATGACTACTGTGTTTGTGGTGCAATCATAACATTGCGTGTGTTGAAGTTGTTTCAACGCAAACCAAAGATGCCTTTTAAAAAACAAGTTTACATCCTATTCTTATGCACGCCAGTACTGTGTGTGAGGTAATTTAAGGTGGTTCTGACAAGTGTCGTCGGCATCTTCATATCCGGTCACATGGGCGGCAAGACACTCCCATCCGGTCACATGGGTGGTAAGACACTCCCATCTGGTCACATGGACGGCAAGACACTCCCACAAGGGAGGCCACACCCACAGAGTAGGTTCAGACAATTTTTGAAACCCACCACTGGTGTGAACTGTTGTAAGTCAAGGACTACCTCTATCTCCAAATGTCCCCCGGAGAACATCGGCCGGCCTTTTTGGTCAAGGGCAGATTGAGCCGTTAGACGAGATGAAGAAACTTTGTGCAATCCAAGAGAGCACAATAAAACTTAAATGTTGCTTTAAAATATGACTTTAATATCACCAGTTGCAAAGAATGCCTGTTTGATCGCCGTAATGAGACCCACAATTGGATTGTCCAATGACGGGAAGTGGAAAGCCACAGGGTGATCCTAACACAGATTCCCAGAGCGGTAACTATACACAACCCTAACCGATTCTCATCAACCAAATAGTCCCAAGACCGCAAACGTTGACTGTACACTGGGAAATTATCAACCCAACCTTGTTCTATCGCCTCTTCTTTCAGAGCTACTAGTATTAAGCTTGTGGTGGTTGCGGAGGGGAAAAATAAATCTAACAAACAAAATAAAATCTCTATATCCTCTTCCTTCCTGTCTTTTAGATGCAGTCAGAAACAAACCCAGCTTCTCTCTTTGCCTCATAACACTTGGTCACCAACTGGTGGTCCGCGAGAAAATTTTGGTGGTCTCCAGAAAAATTATTTGCACCTTTTATATTGCATTAAATCAGGGGGTCCTCAAACTACGACCCCTGAGCCGGATACGTGCAATGAATGCTTGTGTTGCTGCAGAGAGTCTCCCCCTTCGGGGTCTTTTTGTGGGGGGAGGGCAGAAATTCTGACTTGGGGTCTGCTACAACCTCCTGGTGGGGGGCTTTGGTTGAAGGATGGAGGGAAGGGCCGCTGGTGGCAAAGAGCCGGAGAGCCACGTTTCATTGGGACTGTATCATGGCCTGGAATTGGCTGATCATCTCAGAAAAATAGGAGCCACCTTTGGTGGGAAGGTAACAGCGTTCCGTCCACCTTCGGCGTTGAGTCATGCCAGCCCTACGACCACGGAGACGTCATCGGACAGCACTTTGAAACGGAGATGAGCACCACCCCCTAGAGTCAGGAACAGTTAGCACATATGTGTGAGGGGAACCTTTATCTTTAACAAGGGGAGGAACCTTAAATATCACCCTCAATTAGCCTGATCATCTCTATTTTTCCATCGCCTTAACAATGGGATTCCTGGGTTTTGTTCCTGGAATGCCAGGAATTGGGGGGGGGGGGGTGTTTGTGTAAAAATCCCAGCACAAAATCAAGAGCCCGTTTAGCTTTTGCAGGATTTGCCAGCAAATCAATTCTGTCGGATTTTCCTGCTTTCCTCGCCCTCAAAATCTCCTATAAAACTCCTTTGGTGTCTCATCTTTCTTTTACGACAGGTACCCAACGATCACGGTTGCAAAATTTGCCCCTCAATGCTCCAAATTTTTCCATAATGCTTCAGATGGGGGTCATAAATTATTAAGGAAACAAATATGAAAAGGCCCAGCTCTGGAAATTTGGAGAGAGAAAGAACACATAGAGCTTAAATATTTAATAGCGAAATGCTAATTCATAGCATGTACTAAGTCTTGTTTGTTTGCTATAGTGATTGCTAAACTCGGGGTCTTAAATTTAACCAGCCGGGTTGCATTTATTTAAACTAACCATAGTTTAACCAGATCTTTGACTCCAATCTAAGACCTAGATGTTATTCATTCATTCACTTATCCACTCACCCACTCATTTCATTCATTTCAATTCATTTATTCATTCAATTTCTACAACGGCCCAACTCAACAAAGTGACTCTGGGTGGTTTCAAATTCTAAAAGGAACAAACAATTAAACATTAAAACAATCAAAACATCTACAAATAATGAAGTGCAAACAGCAGCTATGACATTTAATCTCTCTATATAAAGCCAAATCCACTCACTCATCTCAAAATCTCCAGAACCGTAAAACCTACAAACTTGGAATTTGGCACCTATGTTCCTCTTGCTTTCTTGGTGCTCGCTAAGAAAGGATTTTTTTGAAATGACCATCAGATCATTAGTATTTCTTATACAGTATAGATAGATGATAGATAGATAGATAGATAGATACATAGATAGATAGATAGATAGATAGATAGATAGATAGATAGATATAGAGATACACAGATATAGATATAGAGATATATAGATAGATGATAGATAGATGATAGATAGATAGATAGATAGATAGATAGATAGATAGATAGATAGATAGATTAGATAGATAGATGGATAGAGATATAGATACACAGATATAGATATAGAGATAGATAGATAAGATAGATAGATGATAGATAGATAGATAGATAGATAGATAGATAGATAGATAGATAGATAGATAGATAGATTAACATGCTCTGTTGCTAAGGAGTTAGATGTACTACTCCCCCTCCCCACCTGAAAATAATTCTGTTCCAACTGCCACTTGGGCGTGGCCAGCACATGATTCCTGCGGCCTGGGAGCTTAGATAATGGGGCCAGCCTGAGGGAGAGAAGGGGATAAGATAGGAGACGCCTCTGTGGGACAAGCCTAAGAAAACAAGGGGATAGGAGAGGCTACTGTTGGGCAAGCCTGAGGGAGAGAAGGGGAGGGGAGAGGCCGGTCGTAACTACTCATTAATTTTCAAGCTGTGTCGATTTATCAAGCCCAATCACATAGTTTCGTAGCGGAGCACGGGTATCCAGCTAGTTAACTAATAAAGCCAAGTAACAGACCCCTTTACCTATTCCGAGTAAATCGGCAAGTTTTTAAAACTTTGGAAAAAGCCAAAAGGGTTGGGATCATTTCTGATCTCCGAGGGGATGAGGTTCCACAGAGCAGGTGGGTCACAGCGGATGGGTCAAAACTCTTGGAAAAAGACCATCCCTCGGACAAAAAAAGGAACTGGATTTCAATACGATACGCTTTGCATTGGAAATAAAATAGGAAAAATGAGGAGGAGGAATGAGATCTGAAGCCCCAGCATGGGAGGCCATGTTTCCTATATTTTGTGTGAAGCTTTGGAAGAAATATAGGCTACAGCAGGGGGGTTCAAACTTGGAAACTTTACAACTCGTGGACGTCAACTAGCAGAATTCCCCAGCCAGAATGGAAATGGCACGCAGGATGAAGAATTAATAGGTCTAAAATGAAGTTAGCGTATTTTAAAAAAATATTAATGAAAGCGAACCAAATGATTCAAATGTCCAGTCTTCTTCATACAGTAGAATCTGTGCCTGGTTTTTCTCTCTCCCCCCTCCCTCTCTCTCCCTCTCTCCCTCACCCTCCCTCTCCCTCTCTCCCTCCCTCTCTTTCTCTCTCTTGATTTGTCAATCGTTTGCAAGATAATAGGTATAGAATAAACATGAATACGAATGAAATGGAACAATAAATGGGGACAGTAGGAGAGGGACAGCAGGCATGATGGTGCGCTTATGCACGCCCCTTACAGACCTCTTAGGAATGGGATGAGATCAATAGTAGACAGTTTAAGGTTAAAGTTATGGGGATTTGAAGATATAACAACGGAGTCAGGTAAAGCATTCCAGGCGTTGACCACTCTGTTGCTCAAGAGCCGAGGTGGTGCAGTGGTTAGGGTGCAGTACTGCAGGCCACTTCAGCTGACTGTTATCTGCAGTTCGGCGGTTCAGATCTCACCAGCTCAGGGTTGACTCAGCCTTCCATCCTTCCGAGGTGGTGAAATGAGGACCCAGACTGTGGGGGCGATATGCTGACTCTGAAACCGCTTAGAGAGGGCTGAAAGCCCTATGAAGCGGTATATAAGTCTAACTGCTATTGCTATTGAAGTCGTATTTTCTGCAATCAAGTTGGAGTGGTTTACCTTAAGTTTGTATCCGTTGTGTGCTCTTGCATTATTGCGGTTGAAGCTGAAGTAGTCATTGATCGTTAGGATGTTGTAGCGGATAATTTTGTGTACTATGCTTAAGTCCGACCATAGGCGGCATAGTTCTAAGTTGTCTAAGCCCAAAATTTCGAGCCTGGTGGCGTAAGGGATTCTATTGTGAGCAGAGGAGTGGAGGACTCTTCTCGTGAAATACCTCTGGACTCACTCATTTGTATTAAAGTCCGATATAAAATGTGGATTCCAGGCAGATGAGCTGTATTCGAGAATTGGTCTAGCAAAGGTTTTGATTGCCCTAGTTAGCAATACAACTTGGAGGACCTTGGAGGTGGTTCAGTGGTGGATTCCGGATCCTGTTACAACTGGTACAGTGCAACGGGGCCCGGCATCCACCACATGAACACGCACGGACACCCGTGCACCACGTGCATACATCCTTACCTCTTGCGACGCTCCAGATGCTCGTGAAGGCGCCATGCGCTCCGTGTGTGCGCGCAGAAGCACCGAAGAGCTCAAATATAGGTAAGGAACTCAGGCGGGCAGGTGGTCCCTCCGGAGCACAGTACCAGAACAGTACCCGGTGCTCCGGGCAGGCACCGGTACGCCTGTACAGGGGCGTACCACCTGCAACCCACCACTGAGGTGGTTCTTTCAGATCCCCCCACTGACCAAATAATGCTCAGTTTTTGCAACTGAATTGGTCTCCCCATTTCTGATTGATTTTTTTTTAACCCTGTTACTTAACCTAAGGTTTGGCAGCAAGTTAATTGTCGGTTGCTCAAACGCTTCCATTATACATGGAAAAACCTTAAAAGAGAACTAGAACTCACCGTCTCCAGGGAGATTTGCCCAAATTTTGCTTTCAAATAATTATAATTTCAAAATAATAATTTCAAAATAATAATAATGGAAGAAAACTACAAATCAAAAGATGTTGGACTCATTCACTCACTCACTCCCTTCCTTCCTTCCTTTCTTCCCCCTCCTCCCTCTCCCTTCCTTCTTCCTTCCTTTTTTCCCCTCCTCCTCTCCCTTCCTTCTCCCTTCCTTTCTTCCCCTCCTCCTCTCCCTTCCTTCTCCCTTCCTTTCTTCCCCCTCCTCCTCTCCCTTCCTTCTCCCTTCCTTTCTTCCCCCTCCTCCTCTCCCTTCCTTCTCCCTTCCTTTCTTCCCCTCCTCCTCTCCCTTCCTTCCTTCCTCCCTTCCTCCTCCTCCCCTTTTTTCCCTTCTTCCCTGTTCCCATCCCTTCCTCCCTTCTTCCTCCCTCTCTCCCCCTCCCTCTCCCCTTCTCCCCTCCCTTTCTCCCTTTTCCCTTTCTCATCTTCGTTCCTCCTCCTTTCCTTTTCTTCCTTCCCTCTCTCCTTTCATTCCTCCCTGTTCCCATCCCTTCCTCCCTCTTTCTTCTTCCTCCCTCCCAGTTGTCCCTCCCTCCCTCTCCCTCCCCTTCCCTTCTCCCTTTCTCCCTTTTCCCTTTCTCATCTTCCTCTCTCCCTCCCTTCCCCCTCCTCTCCCTCCCTCCCTCTCCCTTTCTTTTCTTCCTCCCTATTCCCATCCCTCCCTCTCCCTCCCTCTTTCCCTCCTTCTCCCCTCCCTTCCTCCCTTTTCCATTTCTCATCTTCCTTCCCTTCCCACTAATTCAATTTTACAATGTTGTGCATGAATGGGAATGTTGCTGGAGATTAGGAAGCTAAAAAAAGGATTATGAAAGCCAACGGATTGTTCAAACAAATTAGTTTTGAGTTTTGCGGTAATAAGTGCAGTACAAAGAGTTTTGTTCTAGTTTTATATTCGAATACATGCAACACTTCATGCACCCAGAATTCTGACTTGATTGGCCTTAAAAAAAAATAATAATAATAGAGTTCCGTCAGCCAGAGCTCCTCTTTATTGAAATGAGGATATGTTGGCGAATGAAATGGTTATTATTTTTTCCTGTGTGGTAAACTTCTCTTTTAGGAATGCTGAGATGGATTCTTTCTTGTGGGCAAGTTGGCATTTTTTTAAAAAATGGTTATTATGTCAGGGGATGGATGTTGTATATTTCCCTTCTCGCTTTTCTCTCGGCAACCTCTGAAGAGTTGCAGATCTTGATTGTGAATGCGCAGTTGCAGCTCCAGGATAGCAAGGATGATCGGTTTTCCGTCCAGATGGTACAATGCTAAGTGTGGTGTGCCTTCATTCTTCAATGGAGTGGAAACGAAAAAACCAGTTCATTTTAGAGTGAATTGGCTTTAAACACAGACCTTTTAATGAATAACAGTGATTTAGCTGTCTTCCTGCTCTTTTACAATACAGTAGCAGGGTTGGAAGGGACCTTGGAGGTCTTCTAGTCCAACCCCCTGCCTAGGCAGGAAACCCTATACCGTTTCAGGACAAATGGCTATCCAACATCTTCTTAAAGACTTCGGGTGTTGGGGCATTCACAACTTCTTGGAGGCAACTTCTGTTCCACTGGTTAATTGTTCTCACTGTCAGGAAATTTCTCCTCAGTTCTAAGTTGCTTCTCTCCTGGATTAGTTTCCACCCATTGCTTCTTGTTCTACCCTCAGGTGCCTTGGAGAATAGCTTGACTCCCCTTCTTTGTGGCAAGCCCTGAGATATTGGAACACTGCTATCATGTCTCCCCCAGTCCTTCTTTCTCTTAAACTAGACATACCCAGTTCCTGCAACCGTTCTTCATATGTTTTAGTCTCCAATCCCTTTCCATTGGTATAAGCTCAAGTTCATTGTTTTTATTGTTGCATTTATATATATTTAAATTGCTCTAGGCAGTCTTGAATTTTGGAATGAGCAGTCAGGTGGTTTGCAAACGGAGTAAATAAAGAACAGTACATAACGTTATGTCCAGATAGTTCTATACGGGGGATAGATAACCTTTTAGTCATCTCTTGCCGCGGAATGACTACTGCTCACTGTGACCCCCACGCATTCATCCCCACTACCACACATGCATGCACCTTTCCCGCATGTGCCCTGTGCATGGGTGGCCGAGACCCAAAAGTCAGCTGGCTGGTAGGAGGCACGCGCCCATGCCTGGTGGAGCTGAGCTTGGGTAACAGCTTGTGTGCCCCGCAGAGAGGGCTCCGCGGCATGCATGCCATAGTTTTCCGCGGCATGTGTGCCATAATTTTGCCGTCACGGGTCTCTGCCATTTCTCTTCTGCTCCTTCTTGCTCTTCTTTGCTAACACTTCACTACCGAAGGAAAGAACCAAATCTTTTGATACTCTCTGAGCTTGGTTTTTGTCTTGCAGACGTTTCATTACCCCACTAGGTAACACCATCCATCCTATAAGGGTGTGGGGTTTGTGGAGAGGAAGAGGAGGAGGAGGTCTTTGTGGTCCTTGATACTCTCTGAGCTTGGTGTTTGTTCTTGCAGATGTTTTTTTTTAATTGAAATTTTTGGAAAAAAAACTTTTATAAATGTTTACCTCCCCCCCCTACCCGCCCCACCCTAACCCCCCCCCCAACCTTCCCCACCCCCGGCTTCCCAGAACCAATACAGGGTATAAAATCTTTAACAAAGATATTTCTAAAATAAACTTTAAAAAAAGTTAGTATCATCTTTCATTTGAGCTTTAACTCCTCTTTGCTAGGCTAACTCTAAACAGATTATATCATTCCTTTTTCCTTCAGTCATAAACTATCTGGAATTTCTTAGTCCCATATTTATTTGAGTATAGACAATCCATCTTCTCCACTCCGTCTATATCTCTCACTTGAACGATATGCTGATATTTAGCCATCTCTGCTAGGTTTGTTACTTTTAATGTCCATTCTTGAATAGTAGGCAAATCTTCCTTCTTCCAGTATTGCGCCACCAACAGTCCTTGCTGCGGTTGTTAAATGCAAAATCAAGTTAGTCCTCTACAACTGTACAATCAGTAATAATACCTAACATCTTGCAGAGGTTTCATTACCCAAATAGGTAACACGAAAAAAATTTGCGCGCCCAACCAGTAATAATGTCGGCAAGAAGCTCTCCCCCCCCCCTCGATGGGCAGGCTTTGAAAGACATCACATGGATTTACAGCAAAGAATACACATGTTTATAGGAGGCTCAGCTGGCGCCCGATTGCCGTTTGGCATTTGTGTGGTGTGTCCGAGGGGAAGGGAGTCCTCGTTTTATGATTCTGTTTTGTTTGGATGGATCTGCCTAACCTCTCCAGCTTTTTCAGGACCAAGAGCCAATCCAGCGTTGCGAATGAAAGAGGAGGTGGGCTGGGAAGATGAAAGGGAAAACGCTCTTGTCACAGTGTGCGGAAGGGATGATGCCCAGGTTCCTTCGATTAACAAAAACTCAGCACAAATTGGGATGGTTGGAACAAGAGCTTGGCAGTGGAAGGGGATTTTATCCAACCTCCTGCTTAGTGAAGCTGAAACACGAAGCTGACAGCAGCCGCTTCAGATTTTATAAGGGGGAGAGAGAAGGGGTGTGGGAATTGCCTGGTTTTAAACAGGCCAGGCCAAAGGATGTGCTTCCATCATAGCATAGCACAGCACAGAATAACAGAGTTGGAAGGGACCTTGGAGGTCTTCTAGTCCAACCCCCTGCTTCGGCAGGAAACCCTGCACCACTTCAGACAAATGGTTATCCAACATCTTCTTTAAAAGTTCCAGCGTTGGATCATTCACAACTTCTGGAGGCAAGTTGTTCCACTGATTAATTGTTCTCACTGTCAAGAAATTTCTCCTCAGTTCTAAGTTGCTTCTCTTCTTGATTAGTTTCCACCCATTGCTTCTTGTTCTACCCTCAGGTGTCTTGGAGAATAGTTTGGCTCCCTCTTCTTGTGGCAGTCCCTGAGATGTTATGAAATGCATATTTAATGCACAGTGAATTCCTCTCCCCCAAAGTCCTTCCTCTCCCACAGTCCTTTCAAGATAGTTCACAATTACCCACCTTTATCGGGCTTGGAGAGTGGCCAGGCCGATATCTTTCAGATGCTAAATACTTGGCAAGAATGCAGGAATGAACTAATTGTCTCCTGCAAACTCCACTCCCCTTTTGCTCCTCTTTATTTCCTCTGGGAGGGGCCATTCACCATCCACCTGTGGCCTTACTCCCAAGTCAACCCCTGTTCCTTAGCTGTTCCCTTCATCTGGCAACTCTGCGCATGCGCACACTGGGAACAGGCTCCAGCTGTTCATCTGCCTCTCTGATGTCTGACTCTGAAGGCAGCTGATAACTGGCATACGGCTCTGGCCCCCTCTCTGCCTCCGACACAGAGCCCTCATCAGAGCCTTCCCCAGACTCCAGGACTGGCCCATGTGCCTCCCCAACCTCCTCATTGTCTGAGTCTGCTGCCAGCTCCACTAGCCATTGGCAAGCCACAACACAGTGTCGTCTTAAGCCGAGGACTACCTGTGTTGATAATCCATGACACTACTCTTTGCTCTATCTTCTTTTGAACTCTAGCTTGAATTTTGGCAAACGACGGATCCTTTAGTAGTCTGTACTGTTATAATTATTCCCAACCATTCTCAATTTATGCAGCTCTTCCCATTACGAAGAAGTAACTGCAACACAACTTAAGCACTTCTCTGCCCATCTAAGTACTGGATATGATTCACCCTTGCCTAAGAGATATTTATGAGTGCTTAACACTTGGGTGTTAGGTTGCAGCTGCATTCTAAATTCCAGTATTGTACTATTGCTAGCAAAATTAAAATGCTGGTTGCAGTTCCTAGAAGAGGGGTGAAACAAAGAGAAGTGAGTGGGATTCTCCAGATGGGATGAAAATGTACAGGTTGACCTCAATTTCTGATTGGGATCAGTGACTTGTGGCCAATTTTATCAGCTTTATGGCCGTAATAGCAGAATATCCGAATAAGAGAGGTTATCAGGGACCTTGGAGGTACGACTAGAACAGAATAACAGAGTTGGAAGGGACTTTGGAGGTCTTCTAGTCCAACCCCCTGCTCAAGAAGGAGGCCATGGTAACATTTCAGACAAATGGTTATCCAACGTCTTCTTTAAAACGTCCAATGTTGGAGCATTCTCAACTTATGGAGGCAAGTTGTTCCACTGATGAATTGTTCTAACTGTCAGGAAATTTCTCCTCAGTTTTAAGTTGCTTCTCTCCTTGATCAGTTTCCACCCATTGATTCTTGTTCTACACTCAGGTTCCTTGGAGAATAGTTTCACTCCCTCTTCTTGAGGCAACCCCTGAGATATTGGAACACTACTATCATGTCTCCCCTAGTCCTTCTTTCTATTAAACTAGACATACCCAGTTCCTGCAACCGTTCTTCATCTGTTTAGCCTCCAGTCCCCTAATCATCTTTGTTGCTCTTCTCTGCACTCTTTCTAGAGTCTCCATATCGTTTTACATCGTCGTGACCAAAACTGGATGCAGGATTCCAAGTGTCTTCCAAGATCTTCTAGTCCAACCCCTTGCCCAATCAGAAGATCCTATCACTTTCAGATCGGGTGGTTCTCCAGTCTCTTCTTCAAACCTCCTGTGATGGAGCACCCACAATTTCTGGTTTGAGAATGCTCCAACATAGGACGTTTTACGAAAGAGGTTGGATAACCGTTTATCTGAAATGGGAGAGGGGTTTCCTGCCTGAGCAGAGGGTTGGACTAGAAGACCTCCAAGGTCCCCTACAACTCTGTTATTCTATTCTATTCTAAGCAGGAGACCCTATGCCATTTCGTTAAGCGCTTGTCCAGCCTCTTAAAAACCTCCAGTGATGGAGGCACCCACAAACTTCTGGTAGGCAAGTCGTTCCACTGATTAATTGTTCGTCACTGTCAGGAAGTTTCTCCGTTAATTCCAGGTTGCTTCTTGATTACTTCAATCAGTCAGTCAGAATAGATCTGGAAGGGACCTTGTAGGTCCATCTAGTCCCAGCCCCCAGCTCAAACAGGAGACCTAGCCTAAACCATTCCAGACAAGTGGCTGTCTACTCTCTTCTTAAAAGCTTCCAGTGATGGAGCATTCACAGCTTCCGAAGGCAAGCCATTCCACCGGTTTAATTGTTCTCACTGTTAGGAAGTTTCTCCTTAGCTCTAAGTTAGCAATAGCAATAGCAGTTAGACTTATATACCGCTTCATAGGGCTTTCAGCCCTCTCTAAGCGGTTTACAGAGTCGCATATTGCCCCCAACAACAATCCGGGTCCTCATTTCACCCACCTCGGAAGGATGGAAGGCTGAGTCAACCCTGAGCCGGTGAGATTTGAACTGCAGAACTGCAGTCAGCTGAAGTAGCCGCAGTGCCTGCATTTAACCACTGCACCACCTCGGCTCTGTTACTCTTCCCTTTGTTAAGTTTCCATCCATTGTTCTTGTCTTGACTTCTGGTGGTTGAAGAATAGGTTGTCCTCTTTTCTTTCTGGCAGCCCCCTCAAATATTGGCATATCTCTCTTCCACCCCCCCCCCCCCCCACTCCCGGTACCTCAAAATTAGTTCGGGAGGCATTGTTGTCAGGAAGTCTGATAGATGTTTCTGTTACCCCCTTAATAATCCTTTAATTGCTGATGGATGCTTTAAGTTAGAAATCGTGCCTTGGCTGAAATAATGTCACCTCAATTGCACTGGCTTCTCTTGCAAGGGAGAAAAAACCTGTCTTGTCTGAATTGACCCTTCCTTCAGTGTGCGCGTCACTAAGCAGGGCAGCCTCTTTCCACAATGAACCTAACGCAACTTCTTAGATTCTTGCTCAACTCCAAGAAGTTTTTTTTTTAATAGTTTTTATTGAACATTTTCCAGTTTAAAGCAACCACAAGTAAAAGAAAAGAAAAAAGAAACAGGAAAAAACACAAGAAAAAATGCAAACAGATAAAAACACGAACAACGTAACAATATAATATAATTTTACAGCTTCCCGTATCGGCATGTATGTTCTGCTTTTGTAATTTACTATTTGATTGTTACCTTCTCATAAATGTTAACAATTCTAATACTAAAGTAGTAATTATATTGTAATAGAATAGTATAGTACATATAATCATATTTTACATACATACATTTTTCTTCGTATTATAATCAATAGTTTTGAAGACTTTTATTTCTTATTTTAGCTTCTATTCTCTAGCCACTTGTACAGTCAAATTTTATAATAGTCCAACTCTTCTCTTTCTTCTAACTCCATAGTCATCCTATCTATTTCAGCACGTTAGAGTCTCTTCCTAATTACCGTCTCATCTGAGGGAGTAGTTTTTTGTTTCCAGTTTTGTGCAAAGGCGATCCTAGCAGCAGTTAGTATGTGTAGCAGTGATGGGATTCAGCCGGTTCGCACCTATTCGGGAGAACCGGTTGTTAACTTCCTAAGCAGTTCGGAGAACCGTTGTTGGGAAGAAATCTCATTTTGTTTTTCCCCCCTTTACAGGGCTAATCCTGTAAGGAAGGCAGGAAGGAAACACTCTGGTGTTATTTCTAGCCTAATCTTTATTGCCCTGCTTACAGAAAACTGCCTCTCCAGTTAACCCTTTACATTGTAACAGCTAAGGTGAAGCGCCCACGACCTGAGAGATGTTTGAGTTGGCCATGCCTACCCAGTCACATGACCACCGAGCCATACCTACCCAGCTGTTCATTAGGGCAGAGAACCGGTTGGTTAAATTATTGAATCCCACTACTGATGTGTAGTATTATATATTGTATTTGTTGTCCACCTTCGGGTCTAGTATCCCTAATAAACATAATTCTGGCTTCACTTCTGTCTTATGTTCTGTGATTCCTTCCAACCAATCCTTAATCTTAAGCCCATATTTCCTGGCGTGGGGACATGTCTCTAAGAAGTTTTATTTGCGGGAACCAACCCGAGATAAAATTCAGATTCAGCGTTGATCTGCTGTATAAAACCTGGAGCTGTTTGACAGGATCGAATCCTTGACAAGCAGCTCATGTAATCTCTGTTTCTACGCACCATCTGTGTTAGCAATCCAAACACACAACGGACGGACTTTACTCTTTGGCAAGCGCCGTCAACCGTTTCCGAGGGACCTGAAACCGAAATAATTTCTTGGTTCAGGTGACTAAGGGTAGTTTCCCCATAATCAGCTGCCTCCCCCCCCCCACCTCTGCAAACAGGGCTGGTTGATTGACTGAGCAAAGCTGCCTTTATACCTTTTGGATTGGCGCCACGTTAGGTTTTGCTCAGGAAATAATTAATCTCTCTAGGCATACAAACCCTCAATCAATCGTAGACTAATTGACTGTGGGAAAGATGAAATCAATTTCTCCTATCTGAAGTTTCTGTCTTGTGACCTTTTACATTTTAATTGGATGTGAGATCGGAGGCTTTTCACGGACACATAGAGAGGAAGGTGTGGTACACCACCAAATGAAAGTGGGAAGGCAAGTGAGTTTAGCCTTCATTGGACTGTTCCCATTGCAGAGACAACGTAAGGATTGGAGAGCAGTGAAATATCTGAATTCTATACCTGATACCGGTATTAAGCCTTCTTAAGAGGGAGTAAACACTGATTATCGATTGTAATGGTTAATGAAAAAAAATAAAAGAGTTCAGAGAAGACATCAAAAATGGTTAGGGGGCCTAGAAGTTAAAACACCACAAAGAGTGATTGCAAGAATTGGGTATAGTTAGTTTAGGGAAAAGAAGGACCATGGGTGACATGATAACAGTCTTACTTGAAGGGCTTCCACAAGGAGAGAGGGGCCAACTTGTTTACCAAATCACATGAAGGCAGGACAAGAAACAATGGACAGAAACTAACCAAGAAGAAAAGCAATCTAGAACTAAGGAGAAAATTCCTACAAGTGAGAACAATTAACCAGTGGAACAAATTGCCTACGGAAGTTTGCGGGCGTCCCATCCCTGGAGGCTTTTAAGAAGAGACTGGACAGCCATTTATCAGTATAATTTCCTGCGAGAGCAGGGGGTTGGTCTAGAAGACCTCTAAGATCCCTTCCAACTCTGTTATTCTGCAAGATAAATAGAGCTTTAGCCCAGGCTAAGAAAGATCCCTTCCAACTATTATCCAGTTTCGGTCACCACACTATTAAAAAGTTGTTTGAGACTCTAGAAAGAGGGCAGAGAAGAGCAACCAGGATGATTAGGGGACTGGAGGCTGAAACATATGAAGAATGGTTGCAGGAACTGGGCATGGCTGGTCTAGTGAAGAGAAGGACCAGGGAAAACATGATAGCAGTCTTCCAATATTTGAGAGCTGTCACAGAGAGAAGATGATCAAGCTATTTCCAAAGCCCCCGAAGGCCAGACAAGGAATAATAGACAGAAACTGAACAAGAAGAGATTCAACCTGGAAACAAGGAGACATTTTCTAACAGTGAGAACACTCAACCAATGGAACAGAAGTTGCCTTCGGAAGTTATGGGAGCTTCATCATTGGAAGCTTTCAAGAAGAGACTGGACTGGCATCTGTCAGAAATGGTGCAAGGTCTCCTGTTTGGGCAAGGGGTTGGACTAGACGACCTACAAGGTCCCTTCCAACTCTGTTAAGCTGTTAAATCTGTTACTGTTAATTACGAGTAACGTGCTATATGAGTGGAATAAAGATATCTGATCCTGAACCTTTGGATCGAAAAGATTGGAGAAATTAAAGAAGGCTTTTTCTTAGCGCTAACCCAACCATTGTAGGAGATAACCAAGCTGAGCCCGAGGGAGGAGTCAAACACGTCATAAGTCACGAGTCCTTGCGTGCCAGAAGAGATCTAAGCCCAGCCCTCCTTGATTGCTTTTCTTATCTCCCGCGGATTTCCCTTGGCTGTTAGTTGGTCAGATTCTTGTAGAGATCTTAAGCTTGCAATAAATCTTTACATTCATTTGAACTGCCTGAATCTCCTGATTTCCACCCTCACCCTGGCGTTTGACAGCCATCGCATGTTTCTGTCCATAAGCCTATTATCCTGGCAACTTCCATATTTTCCTGGGAATGAGCTCAGTGTGTGATCGCTAATTAGCCCGGCCTCAATTTGCCAAGAGAGCCGGAAATTTACTTTGCCAGAAATGTCTCGGCTGTGTCGAACACATGCACAAAAGGGACGCTTCATTTGCAGTCCTTGCGAGAGCAGTTTCTTCATTCGTAAAGCTTTTCTATTCAACGGCCCTCTCTTTTTATTTCTGAAAAATGTACGACCCACATGAACAGGAACGAATTTTTTTATTATTATTATTTCCCTCCCCCCACCAAGCTGTGGTGAGATCTTTGGGGTGATTTGTCATGCACAAAAGCAGGCAGCTGGGAAGGGTTGTGACAGTGACAAATATTAGGTTTAGCTAAAATGGTTTCTACTGACAAAACTAAAAATAACAGAGAGGAGAAGGGTGAAGCAAGAACGTGAAGGAATAAATGCAAAAAAAAAGTTGACCTGTTTGATTGGAGGCTTGTTATTGCTGAATTAATCTACCAAAAATGAATGTTTCTCACGGCTCTGTCAGTTGATGAAGTTTTGAAGGTGTTAAGGGATACCTGCACTCTTGGTGTCATTCAGGAAGAGCTGATAATAATTAAAAAAAATAGGGGTACATATTTTAAATGTTATCCCCATTGGCAACACCTATGCATGGTATTCATTTACTAATGAATACTGTTTTGAATAACCCAAGAATGTGTTTGTGACATGAATGCAACATTTAGCGGATTTTTGGTTGGCACCAGGGGTGGGTTTCTCGCCCCGTTCCAACCGGTTCGGTTGGAACGGGGGCGGCGGCGTCACTCGTGCACGCGCGCAGTGCACGCATGCGTACTAGCGTCTGTGCGATACTCCAGCTGCTCTGGAGGATTGCGCAGGCGCTGTATGCGTCCTGCGCATGCGTGGAAGCGCAGAACTCATCAAAAACGGGTAAGAAACGCGGGCGGGGCGGGTGGACACTTCGGCGTTCCCGGAAGTTACTTACTTCTCGGGTTCGCCAACCAACCGGTTCGCGGGGACCGCCGCAAACCTCCTGAAACCCACCCCTGGTTGGCACCCAAATTTTTCGTGGTCTGAGCTCTATTCGACTCGACTCTATTCTAATATCCTATCCTATTCCTATTCTAATTAGAATTTCACCTTCTCGAAGCAAAACACATTCACCTGTTCTTTCGCTTTTTGCATTGCAGACGTGATGGTGGAAGGGAAGCCCTGTGACTCGGATGTTGTAGCAGATTGCACCGTCGGGGATCCCGTGAAGCTGAAGTGAAACTGACAATTGGAGCAAGCACAATGTCGGACCCTTCTCCCTCACCGTGATCCCTTACCAAGATTATCAAACGGCGTCCACAATTACGATCTCCAAGATGGCATCACTTTTGTTGGCTCCAACACCTTTTATATCGACACGGTAAGTCCGTGCTTGGTTATATTTATTCGGCCTCCAACTTGAAAGAAAGGAACGTGTAGCAGTTGTTCGGTGCTATTTTATTTTATAGAGCCGAGGTGGTGCAGTGGTTAGGGTGCAGTACTGCAGGCCACTTCAGCTGACTGATATCTGCAGTTCAGCAGTTCAAATCTCACCGGCTCAGGGTGACTCAGCCTTCCATCCTTCCGAGGTGGGTAAAATGAGGGCCCGGATTGTTGTTGGGGGCAATATGCTGACTCTGTAAACCACTTAGAGAGGACTGATAGCCCTATGAAGCGGTATATAAGTCTAACTGCTATTGCTATATTCAATGGTTTCTTTGAAAGGACTTTGGATTCCTTACATTTCACTGTTAAAAAAAAGCATGGATTTATTTGTTTGCTTGCTTACATTTTTTAAAGTTACCCTCCACTTTGTTAACAACAGAATGTTTGACACCACCAATAAAAATAACAATATATATGTCAGGGTTCCAAGTAACACACCCATAGCAAATAAAACTCCGAGGCAGGTAGATTCCTCAAAGAACAGCTTTATAGGAGATATATATTGCTTTATAGGAGATATATTATATTGGCACAGAACGGGTGAAAGCCGACTCTAAATGTTCCTGCGGTTTTCACCTAGTTAAAAGAGAAAGCTTTCCCGCAATCCCAAACAATCATTCACATGGTCTAATCAAGACGCTGTCTGGTGACCTCACTCCTCCTCCACAGTTCCAGGGGTCAACTCATAAAGCATTTGCACATCTGTCATCAAGTTGCCATGGTGAGGAAAGTGGGGGGGAACGCATTCCATGCATACCTTGGTTAGAGTCGGATTACTACAGCAGGCTTGTGAAGCATCCACCTAGTTGGAGAATGTGATTTATGACACAGACTGAGGGGAGGGAAGAAACGGGGGCAAAGTTCAGCCACAATATAAATGAGGTCAGATCTGACTGCAATGGGATATTGCCGAAATGGTGATCCTAATAAATGACTGGATTTCTTTTGAAACTTGGCTTGAGGCTCATGAATTAATTAGGGCATCTTTCGGAAACCTGATGCCAGGTGTGAGAATGTCCTTGGTTCTCAAGAGAAAGTATTTTGCTTTGGCTACACAAAGCTCTTTATTTCTAATCCCCCTCCCTTTCCCTCCACTCCAGTGTGGCAGCACTGAAGTTCCAATATGGCTCCAGTCAGGTCAGCTTCAAGGTCGACAGTATAAAACAAAACAAAATCAATACGCCAAGTGTATAAGATAGGGTAAATATTCTTTCACCTAGGTAAAATAGGCTCGTTATCTTTCTACCAATTTTAAATTAGTCGGGTCTCCTTCATGACAAGCATGAGGAACTGTATGCTTGTGCTTTGTAAGATGGATGCTACAATGCACACAATCCAGGCTTTCCTTTATAACCGTGTGAAAGAAGAATTATTGAGGAATTAAGGAAATATTAAGGAATTATTAAGGAATTACACATGAATTATTGAGTCTGTCATCTGCACCTCTATAACTGTCTAGTTTGGCTCTGCAACAAAACAAGACAGACACAGACTTCAACAGATAATTAAAAATGA
Source organism: Thamnophis elegans (assembly GCF_009769535.1). Lineage (NCBI taxonomy): Eukaryota > Metazoa > Chordata > Lepidosauria > Squamata > Natricidae > Thamnophis > Thamnophis elegans. The sequence goes on along the minus strand of NC_045548.1, from coordinate 75,558,234 downwards.
GGAAAAAACAATGGCTACCAACCTGTCTTCTGTTGAGGACCTGTATACTATAGGAGTCAAAAAGAGGGCTGTGAAAATATTTACATACCCCTCACATCCTGGACATAAATTGTTTCAACTCCTACCCCCAAAACAACGCTATAGGGCACTGCACACCAGAACAACTAGACACAAGGACAGTTTTTCCCCGATTGCCATCACTCTGCTAAATAACTAATTCCCTCAACACTGTCACATTATCTACTACGACTGTATTACTATTATTCTTCTCTTCCTTCCTAGTACCTATCTCTTCCCACTTATGCTTGCATTTTAAATTTTATATTCTTTTATTTGTTTCCTAGTATGATTTGACTGCTTATTAGTAACCTATGGCTTTCACTAAGTATTGTACCTTATGATTCTTGATGGATGTATTTTATTTTTTTTTCTTTATGTACACTAAGAGCATATGCACCAAAAACAAATTCCTTGTGTTTCCAATCACACTTGGCCATTACAGAATTCTATTCTGTTGTATTCTAAATCTGCAACAACAATGAGGATCCAGATTGTTGAGAGCAAGAGGCTGACTCTATAGAACCGCTTAGAGAGGGCTGTAAAGCACTGTGAAATGGTATATAAGTCTAAGTGATATTGCTATTAGCAAGCTAGGTAACATCATCATTGCACTGCGGGGTCCTTGGTGCTCTCTTGAGTTAAGTAATAAAGCGCCTGCAAGACAACCAAATTCGGAGAGCGCTGAGCACATTTGATTTCAAGCCCAAAGATTTTCTCCTATCAATTTGCAACAAAGAGGAACTGATCAATAGATTCAGCAGAGGTCCATTCTTGGAGTCTCCTGGAGAAATCATATTTAAACCAGGAACATGAACCCTTTTTCAATGGTAGGATGGAGAAACCAAACACATAAACCAATGGTGAAATTCAAATATTTTTACTACTGGTTCTGTGGGCGTGGCTTGGTGGACATGGCAGGGGAAGGATACTGCAAAACCTCCATTCCCTCCCCACTCCAGGGGAAGGATACTGTAAAATCCCCATTCCCTCCCCACTCCAGGGAAGGATACTGCAAAATCTCCATTCCCTCCCCACTCCAGGGGAAGGATACTGCAAAATCTCCATTCCCTCCCCACTCCAGGGGAAGGATACTGCAAAATCTCCATTCCCTCCCCACTCCAGGGGAAGGATACTGCAAAATCTCCATTCCCTCCCCACTCCAGGGGAAGGATACTGCAAAATCCCCATTTCCTCCCCACTCCAGGGGAAGGATACTGTAAAATCCCCTTTCCTCCCCTCCAGGGGAAGGATACTGTAAAATCCTCATTCCCTCCCCACTCCAGGGGAAGGATACTGCAAAATCTCCTTTCCTCCCCTCCAGGGGAAGGATACTGCAAAATCTCCATTCCCCCCCCCCCGCTCCAGGGGAAGGATACTGCAAAATCATCTTGCCCTCCCAGTCAGCTGGGACTCGGGAGGCAGAGAATAAATTGGGGTGGGGCCAGTCAGAGATGGTATTTACTGATTCTCCAAACTACTCAAAATTTCCACTACCGATTCTCCAGAACTATTCAGAACCTGTTGAATACCACTTCCCTCTCTCTCTGCCTCTCCCTCCTTCCCTCTCTCTCTCCCTCCCTCCCTCCCTCCCTCTCTCTCTCTCTCTCTCTCACACACACACACACACACACACATACGATTCCTATATTTTGCATTGTCTCTCTCTGCTCTAATTCTCCCATCCTTTTCTTTCAGGTGAAGCCGACAGAAAACTCCATGTGCGTCGGGGCACTTCTATTTCTCTGCACGGGTGACTTTTACCTGAACATCAAGTTCCACGAAGGCAACTCAAGCAAGGAGTTTCCCCCTTCCTGGTTATGCCTGCCCAGCATTCACATCCGAGCGGTGCCCTCCGTGATCCAGACCAAGTTGTAAATGTCAATGCGTAGTAGTCTCAGGTAGCATTCACCGCCTTGGCCCCGGGTTCGCCTCTCTCTGTCTTGCTTTCTACTCCAGGTTTTCTACACGCCTTGGAGAGGCATGTTGAAGTACTACCTGCAAGTAGCTAACTGTAACCGGACAATCGCTTTTGCTCGTTTAAGAAGGGGCAATGTTATATACCGAGGAACTGGATTTTCTTCATTTACAATGGTTTACAGGGTGATCTTTTTTTTTTTTTTAGAAATACGTTTCAGTTATTAAAATGGGTTCCACCACAAAACCGCGTTCGACTAAAGGGCGCTCGACGAAACCGCGTAGCTGACGTCATCACAGCGCGACAACAGCACGGAGAAAAAAGCATGCTGTAAACGCTAAACCTAAAATTAACCCCTAAACCTAAACCTAACCCCCCTAAACCTAATCCTAAACCTAACCCTAAACCTAACCCTTAACCTAAACCTAACCCTTAACCTAAACCTAACCCTTAACCTAACCCTAACCCTAACCCTTAACCTAACCCTAACCCTAAACCTAACCCTAACCCTAACCCTAACCCTTAACCTAACCCTAAACCTAACCCTAAACTTAACCCTTACCTTAACTTGAATCAGCTTGCTTTCAAAGCGCTATTTAAAGCGCCCTTCTTTCTCCGCGCTCAATGTTGTCGCCCTGTTGATGACGTCAGCGATGCGGTTTAATCAGGCGCGCTTTAGTCGAGCGCGGTTTTGTCGTGCCACGATTAAAATGTACGTAACATTGGGCTGTATCCACTGATTTCTGAAATAATCCTCAAATTAATTGCATCGTAGCTTGTCTGCTTGGATGATTTCTATAAAGTTATAACATAACTCACGGCCTGCAATTCTACATTTTCCTTCTCTGTTCACTTGAGCTTTCTGGATTCTTTTAAACTTTTAAAGGCCCTTCTAAATTCTTTACAAACTGTATAAGGAGATGCAAGCCTTCTTTTCTCCTACTCTGGCCCAGTCAATTCAGCTCTCAGAATCTTGAAATCCCTCAATATATTTCTTTTGTTTTGTTTTGAAAAGTAGTCCAGATTTAAGAACTGTTGTGGCAAAATATAATTCGGTAGGTCCAGCAAGATGTCAAATGTTTGTTTTGGCTTTGCCACTTTTGAACCTCTTGAGTTTGCAGGCTTTGGACACGTACCCAAGAGGTCATTTTTTGACTTTTCAGCTGAATTTCAGAAGCACGGATAAGCCTTTACTAGTTGAATGAAATGGTGCTTAAACTACCATATTTTTCAGACTATAAGACGCACTTTTTTTTGTCTCCCAAAAGGGGGTGAAAATTTATGTGTGTCTTATAGACCGAATATTGCTGAAGCCCCGCCTACTCACTGGCCGTTTTTTGGCCTACGCATGCCCCGTTTTCAGGCCTTTTTTCGGCCCATTTTCAGAGCTTTTTAAAAAGATTTTAACTCCGAAACCCTCTTTTCTAGCAGCTCTTTTCGAAGAACACAAAACATTCCACTTCTTACAAAGTCGCTTCCTTCCAACGCAAACCCTCCTCAAAAAAAGAGATTCATTCATTCTGATCTTCCCTTTTCCTTTGGCTGAAGACAATGATTAATTCTTGTTTCGTTTTTATTTTATTTTTGCAAAGAAATCATCGTATTTCGACAATACTAATTGTTAATGGGCTTGTATGCTAAATTTGCACCGGCTTCCAAGGGTGTTGATTTAAGCCTGAATTATTATTACTAATAAAAAGTACAAAAGTCAATATGTGGCAATAGAGCAAAAAAGGGGGAAAAAATCAAGATTAAAGGCTAACAGTCAGTTGCCTGAATGATGCTTACTTAAGGGGATATCTTTCTCCCAGCTTTCTTTGCTTAGTGCAAATTTGCTTCACATCATCCAATATTAAATAGCTGTCGGTCTCGGGAACCCACGGAGCAGAAATCCTGATTCTGCATTCTCCTTGGCGAAGAGGATATTATATTATGCATCTTGCCTCCCCCTTTTAAGCGAGAGATGCTTATCCTATTTCACTTGGCTGACACACAGGCCTTCCTTTGCAGATAATCAGGGTTCATCAAGGGCAAATCCATGGAACATGGCCCCATTTAAAATCTCCCTGAATACAGAGCATTTCCTTCGATCTGTAATCTCTATATTTTGATGATATGCAGCATTTATTTTTTTAATTTTAAAAAAAATCAACCTGCATTCCATTTCCACACTGGCGTGGGCAAAAAAAAAATCTGCATTTCACTTTATTTCTTCTCTCACCCAGCTGAACTCTGTAGTTGTACTGATTATCTGATAATGGAGACATTCAACTCCCTTTTATAAAACCCGTGAATTTCTTCTACCCTGGTCTTAAAAGATCCGTAATACAGAGCATCACCATCCTTGTAGCGGGTTCGTTCAACAAGTTACCTGCAGTTCAGTAGGTGGTTCCGGATCCCATTGCTACCGAGACCATGCGACGGGTCCAGGCATCCACTACATCTGCTCACGCATGCACACCCACCGTCCTGCGGCACTCCAGCTGCTCGGCAGAGCGCGTGCACAAATGGTTGGGTCAAATACAGGTAAGGAACACGGGTGAGTGGGCCGCCGAAGCATCGTACCGGAACGGTGCCTGATACTCCCAGCAGGCACTAGTATGCCTGTACCGGGACGTACCGGCTGGAACCCACCACTGCCACAGTTGCTAACCCCTATTGCTTGCTTTGGATGAGCGGCTAACCTTTTTCACCGTGCGAAACGCTCAGAAATCGGCGGCCAGTCCCGCTAACCGCCGATACCACCATACCGTGTCGAAACATCAGCTCTATTTCCACCTTCTCTTCCTTGCCCCTTCCTTGATGAGCTCTTCTCTTCTGCCTCACCGTCAGTTCAGACGCGGCTTGCCAGCAAGACCTCTTCAATAATAAATACCGCTCCACGCCGAGTGACCTTCCCGAGTGGCTCCATTCTAGGAATGTAGCCTCTCCCATCTCCTTCTTGCTCACTTGAATGATGATCTGGTTCGGCATTTTCCCGCTGCACCAAATCCCAAGAAGAGGCACAAACATTGGTTCTAATACTTCGAGAATCCTGAAAAATGATAAGTTTCTACTTAGAGGAAAATTTACTAACGGAGTAGTAATGATTTCACTGAGGTGCGTTTAGGTGTACTGACACATTCACAGGGAAGAATATTCCACGGGAAGTTGTAAGCGCACCTCTTATTTTATTTCCTTACCTTTTACACGTTAAACTCTTTAATATATTAGAATTCCACTGGAGTTTCCTGCAGGGAGTGCATTTAAAAAGATAACATCTCGGTGTATGTATGTGTAAGTTATTCCCTCTTAACATCTCCTCCCTCAGAAAATGCGGTTGATTTCATTATCTCCTAATGTGGTGTGTAACTGGTCAGCTTTCGCTTGTAAATCTGAGGTGACACCATTAAATGAGTTAAGCCCTCCCTTGTTTTTAAATCTGTTACAAATTCAGGACAGAATTCGGCCTGTTCTGGGTGTGCTCGTGGCAAATTGAAACCATAAATTATTTGAACTTGTCAAATAAACAGCTTTCAAGGCTTTTCTTATCCAACTGCTGGGCTGTCTTTATTTTCATTGGGATTTTTTTTAAAATCATTTCTAATTATACGTTAAGGGACACGGTGGCTCAGTGGCTAAGACGCTGAGCTTGTCGATCAGAAAGGCTCTCAGTTTGAATCCCTAGCGCCGCGTAACGGAGTGAGCTCCCATTGCTTGTCCCAGCTTCTGCCAGGCTAGCAGTTCGAAAGCACGTAAAAAGTGCAAGTAGAAAAATAGGAACCACCTTTGGTGGGAAGAGAACAGCGTTCTGTACGCCTTCGGGGTTTAGTCATGCCAGCCACATGACCATGGAGACATTGTATTGTATTGTATTGTATTGTATTGTATTGTATTGTATTATTTGGATGCCGCCCTTCTCCGGGAGGACTCAGGGCGGCGAACAATTCAAGGGGGAAAAAAGGGGAACATAAAAGACAAAATACAAATAATAAAAGTAGACAACAGTCGCACAGCCATACATGTCGAGAGGGGAGGGAACTCATCACCCCCAGGCCTGCCAGCAAAGCCAGGTTTTGACGGCTTTTCGGAAGGCCTGGAGAGAGGTGAGGGTCCGAATCCCTGCGGGGAGTTCGTTCCAGAGGGCTGGAGCTGCCACAGAGAAGGCCCTCCCCCGGGTAATAGCCAGGTGGCATTGGCTGGTAGATGGCACCCAGAGGAGGCCAACCCTGTGAGATCTAATGGGTCTGTGGGAGGTAATTGGCAGCAGGCGGTCTCTCAAGTACCCAGATCCAATACCATGAAGGGCTTTATAAGTTACGACTAGCACCTTGAAGTGTATCCGGAGACTGATCGGTAACCAGTGCAGCTCGCGGAGGATAGGTGTAACGTGGGTGTACCGAGGTGCACCCACAATCGCTCGCGCGGCCTGCGTTCTGGATGAGTTGAAGTCTCCGAATACTCTTCAAGGGCTGCCCCATGTAGAGTGCATTGCAGTAGTCATCTTTGGACAGCACTGGCTCTTCGACTTTGAAACAGAGATGAGCACTGCCCCCTAGAGTCAGGAACGACTAGCACATATGTGTGAGGGGAACCTTTACCTTAACTTTAATTATACTTTCCCTTAGTAGCAGATAGAATCTGGAACAGAAAGGAAGCCTTTCAGAGTCTCCCTCCATCAGGTAATATAATATAAACTTTTTAACACCTCCCCCCCCCAAAAAAAAAGGTTTCTCAAAATAAAATGTGAGTCAAGGAACCCTCCCTTGGGAAAATCTGCAGCTGTGCTCTGCCATCTTGAATTTAAAATTGAGGCAGAGTCAAGCACAGATCCATTGGGAGACTCAAATCGTGATTTTTCTCACGGCGTCTGAAATTAAGGAATGGGTATAATTTATCAGCTGTTGCAAAGGATTAACATTTGCCAATCACACGGTCTCTGAGACCTAGTTTTGTCTCTTGGATCTCAGTCCTTCTGAGCTTTTCTCTTCATTGGAAAGATTCCCAAGACACTTGAAACATTGGTGCAAAATCCGGTAATTGAGATGCAGTCCCAGATTGGAAAGATCTGGGCTAACCATCAATTACTCTTGTTTCTCTGAAAATAAGACCTACCGTATTTTTCAGACTATAAGACGCACCAGATTATAAGACGCACCATGATTTTGAAGAGGTAATTATTTTAAAAAACGTTTTTGCACTCTGCAGGCCTCCCAAACCCTCTGCACGCCTCGTTTTTTTTTAAAGGGCATGCAGAGCTGTGGTAGGCTTGTAGAGTGCTCCTGGGGGCTGCCCCCCCCCCCAAACGAGCAAAAAATGGGCCATTTTTTGCAAAAAAAGGGGGGCATGCAGAGGTTTGAGAGGCTCTTAGAGTGCTCCTGGGGGTTGGGGGGATGATAAAAAATGACCCGTTTTTTGCAAAAAGGGGGGGGGCAAGCATGCAGAGGCTTTAGGAGGCATGTAGCCCCCTTGCTTATTTTGGGGGCCCAAAGAAAATAAGACTCGGTTTTATTTTTGGGGAAATGCGGGGTATTTCCTAGGCACTATTGCGATGCTGGAGAAGACTCTTGAGAGTCCCTTGGGCTACAAGGAGATCAAATCAGCATATCATCTTCTTTTCACAACCCTATAATCCCTTGCAGGGTGGAGTCTGGGCAATTTAATCGAGCTGAGTGTTTACTGGCCGGATGCCCTTCGTGTCGCCAATGCAGAGTTTTGTTCAGCAGATGTATTCTCATTGTGCTCAGAAAAGAGATCAGATCAGTATATCCAGGGGCAGTGATGATTAACCTTTTTGTTGTCACATGCCAAAAGCGTGCAACACCTCTGCGCCCCGCCCACCTGTGTGTGTGACTCCCCACATTCCCCCTACCACCCACATCTGCACACGCTCCCCTGCACTCCACCCCACCCCCTACATGTGCACATGACCCCCAATGCGCCCAGTTTTGGACCTCCTGGGACACAAAATGGGCTGCAGGGGGGCCCCACCCCACACTCCCCTCCACTCCTGAACATGCGCACACATCTGCATGCACCCTGCCCCCACGCATGTGCGGCAGAGACCTGAAAATCAGCTGGCCAGCGGGAGGCATGCACACATGCGCAGTGGAGCTGAACTGGGGCGACAGCCATCATGGTCCTAGGGGAAATTCACCCAGGTTGTTCTTTGGAAGGACAGCTATTGAAGTGAACGCTCAAGCACTTTGGCCACTAGATGAGGACTTACCAGCAAAGATCCCGATGCTGGGAAAGAGGAAGGCAAAAGGAGGAGGAGAGAGCAGAGGATGAAATGAGCATCGTTGATGCAGTGAACATGAATTTGGGCAGATTCCAGCAGATGGGAGGACGGGGGCCTGGTATGCTATGGTCCATGAGGTTGTGAAGAACCCGACACAACTTACCAACTGAACAACAACAGGCACCATTTCAGGTCCTGAAGGCGACTATGGTTCTTCTGTAATGGGCTTTTTCACTAAGACAGAGGTGGTATTCTAGCGGCTTGGACCGGATCGCCCGAACCGGTAGTGGAAATTGCGGATGGCTCCGCCCACCCGCGCCCGTCTAGGACATCCCATGTAGTCCATTTTTTTTCACCAAAAGTGCCTGCGCTCACCTTTGCGAACCGGTAGGGAAGGTAAGTGTATACCACCCTTGTCCGAAGGGCCTGCCCAACTCCTTTGAAATGCCCCTCCCCACAGAAACTTAGATGGGTGGGAATGGGAAAAAATAGGCGGCTGGGTGACTTCGGGCTAATCACCAGGAAACGGAGAATTGCACGAAAGCCTCAGACGTGAAAGCCAGCTGAGACGGTTGCCAAGCATCTGGCTTTTGATCCTGTGATTGTGGGGATGCTGCAATGGTCATAGGTGCGAACAACGGTCATAGGTCATACTCATAAGCCTCCAGACGTTGTAAATACTTCAACGCTGGAAGTTTTAAAGAAGAGATTGGATAAGCATTTGTCTGAAATGGTATAATGTTTCCTGCCTAAGCAAGAGGGTTAGACTAGAAGACCTCCAAGGTACCTTCCAACTCTGTTATTCTATTCTATTCCATTCCATATTCTATTTTATTCCATATTCAATTCCGTTCCATATTCTATTCCATTCCATATTCTATTCCATTCCATATTATATTCCATTCCATATTCTATTTTATTCCATTCCATATTCCAATCCATTCCATATTCTATTTTATTCCATATTCTATTCTGTTCCATTCCATATTCCATTCCATATTCTACTCCATTCCACATTCTATTCCATTCCATATTCTATTCCATTCCATTCCATATTCTATTTATTCCATATTCTATTCTGTTCCATTCCATATTCCATTCCATATTCTACTCCATTCCACATTCTATTCCATTCCATATTCTATTCCATTCCATTCCATATTCTATTTTATTCCATATTCTATTCTGTTCCATTCCATATTCCATTCCATATTCTACTCCATTCCACATTCTATTCCATTCCATATTCTATTCCATTCCATTCCCATATTCTATTTTATTCCATATTCTATTCTGTTCCATTCCATATTAATTCCATTCCATATTCTATTCTATTTTATTTCCATACTCTATTCCTATTCTATTCACTTCTATTTTCTATTCTATTCCATTCCATTCCATACTCTATACCCGGAATGGCAAAAAATGAAAACGACCCTATAAGCAAACCGGTTTGCTTGTAGGGCTGTTTTGAGTCCTCCGGAGCCTTCAGGGAAGGCTTCCTGAACTTCCGGTTTGCCCGTAGGGCTGGTTTTTTGCTCTCCGGAGGCTTCGGGAAAGCTCCTGAAGTCTCTGGAGGGCACTCTTGGGGGTAGGCTGTTTTTCGCCCTCCCCAGGCTCTTATAAAGCCTCTGGAGCCTAGGAAGGGCCAAAAAAGCATGAAAAAAATGAGGGGTTGCACCTGCCATGTGTGCATGCGCTCGGGGGGGGGGCAATGTCGCGCATTGCATTATGGGTGCAGCACACCCACCCACGACCCCCCTGCACTCCCCCCGCTTATGGCACACGAGCCAAAAGGTTCTCCATCACTGCCTCTATTCTATTCCTATTCTATTCTATTCCGTTTTCTATTCTATTTATTTTCTATTTCTATTCCGTTTTCTATTCTGTTCTAAATCCTGCTATTCTATTCCATATTCTATTCTATTTTCTATTCTATTCCATTTTCTATTCTGTTCTAAATCTGCTATTCTATTCTATTCTTTTCTATTCATTTTCTATTCTATTCTAAATCCTGCTATTCTATTCCATATTCTATTCTATTTTCTATTTCTATTTCCATTTTCTATTCTATTCTAAATCCTGCTATTCTATTCCATATTCTATTCCATTTTCTATTCTATTCCATTTTCTATTCTGTTCTAAATTCTGCTATTCTATTCCATATTTCTATTCTATTTTCTACTCTATTCCATTTCTATTCTGTTCTAAATCCTGCTATTCTATTCCATTTCTATTCTATTTCTATTCTATTCCATTTTCTATTCTGTTCTAAATTCCTGCTATTCTATTCCATATTCTATTCTATTTTCTACTCTATTCCATTGTCTATTCTGTTCTAAATCCTGCTATTCTATCTATTTCTTTTCTATTCCATTTTCTATTATATTCTATTCTGTTCAGTCTCTTTTTTGAAGCTCTTGTAACTTCCAAGGGCATGAAATGAACGCTTGCAAGAAAAGCTAACATATAGCATTGCTTACATTTTAGCAATCTTCCTTCTTTTTCCGTTTTTTTTTCTTTTCTTTTTTAGCCTCTGTTTGATCGATCTGCTCTACTGTAAAGTATCGGGCTGTCCCTGGAGCTACTCAAAGGCTAATTTGTTAGGAAGCATGATAGTTTTGAGTGTCTGGGTCTTGCTGTCCTCCCCCTCTATCCCGGCCTTAGGCACAGGTTTCAATTTGGCAGCTGCAATCCCATCCCCTATCTCTTGTGTACATCTCGTACATTAAGGGGCAATGTGTCAGCCGCAACGCTTATTGCTTTATAACCAGCCTCTGCTGATTGAAAAATTGACGTCCTCGCCTTGCTTCTAAGGCAGGGACCCGTGCAGCCATTGGTGGCTCCGCAGGCGCTGATTAAGGAGCAGCCAGGTGCTGGCGGATCAAATCTGGCAAACTTGATTAGCCCCATTGTGTGCAGGCCAACTGGGAGAGCCTCTGGCATAAAAGGCGTCTAAATATGTAAGTGGGGTTGACGGGCTTTTAATAGAGTGAATGTTTTGCAGATGTGTCGTTAATCGGTTTAGAACGAAGCGCGCTAATTCTGCAGCTCAGAATGTCTTCGGCCCCCTCCGTGGTTAAGACGCTGCGCTTGTCGATCAGAAAGGTTGGCGGTTCAGCGGTTCGAATCCCTAGCGCCGCATAGGGGGGAGAGCCTTCTCTGTGGGACCGCCTTCCCTCTGGAACGAGCTGCCCCCGGAGCTTCGTATAATCACCGACCTCCGGTCCTTCCGGCGCACTCTAAAAAGTTGGCTTTTCCAGCAAGCCAGCCTGGCCTGAACAAAACAAATCAAATTATTGATTGCTGTTAATTTTAATTTTAATTCTTTTTTTAAAAAAATGTGTCATTGTCAATTTTAATTGGGTTGTGGGATATCCTGTTTAATTTCTTCTTAACTTTTGTATTATATGTTTCTTTTAATGTTTTACGTCGCCCTGAGTCCTTGAGAGAAGGGCGGCATATAAATCGAATAAAACCTAAACCATAATGGAGTGAGCTCCCATTACTTGTCCCAGCTTCTGCCAACCTAGCCGTTCGAAAGCACGTAAAAATGCAAGTAGAAAAATAGGAACCATCTTTGGTGGGAAGGGAGCAGCGTTCCGTGCGCCTTCGGCGTTGAGTCATGCCAGCCACATGACCATGGAGACATTCTTCGGACAGTGCTGGCTCTTGGCTTTGAAACGGAGATGAGCACCGCCCCCTAGAGTCGGGAACGACTAGCCTATATGTGCGAGGGGAAACTTTACCTATGGGCTATGGAAAGTGAGCAAATCCAAATAATTCATTTTGCTATCAGCTCACCTGACTAGGTGGCTCAGTGGCTAAGACACTGAGTGTATCAATCAGAAAGATTGGCGGTTCGGCGGTTCGAATCCCTAGTATAGGTCTCCTGCATGAGCAGGGGGTTGGACTAGATGACCTCCAACTCTGTACTTACAATGATGTAAGATTTCTGCTTAAGGTTTGGTCGTTCATAAATGGGAAATCTGATTGGAACCTATGTTGCCTTCAGTTGGACTCTATTTGGCCCGGGACTGGCCTTCCAAATGATAATCTTAGGTCTTTCCTAACTAGCATCTGTTTGGAATTCTAAACTCTAAACTCTAGTTAGTGTTTCAAACAGGCGGCTTCATCATAGCAGGCTGAGATTGAATTTGAGACCTTTGACCTGCCAAGCACACAATCCCAGCTCTAAGAATCGCTGGATTATTTGCCCGAATGCTGATTCTTTGCATTTTACCATCTACGCATTTTATTACTGCATTTTCCTTTTATCTATTTTTAATCTCTTTTTTTTTTCATCCATTTATATTGGACTTAGTATCTTGTATTTATTTTTGTTTTATGTTATTGATCTGGTCATAAGATTAGGCAATCAATATTTATCTATCTATCGATCTATCACATCAGTATCTATCTATCTATCATCTATCTATCTATCTATCATCTATCTATCTATCTATCTATCTATCTATCTATCTATCTATCTATCCAGGAGTGGGTTCTGGCAGGCACTATTACTGGTTCGCTTGTGAGCTGTATGTGCATTTGTTCTGCTCTCTAACTTCTCTTTAGAGGCCATTTATGTCAAAATTGAACTGTCCTCTCTCAACAGTGGGGAGGGATACAACATCCAGTCTACAACACAGATCCTTTCAGCAGTTCCAAAAAAAACTCCACATCCATTTGCACCACTCAGGTGACCCTGAGGACACAGATAAACTTCCAGGTAATCTTAACAACCCGCTAAATGTCCATCTGTCTGCAAGGAGTATAAATCCTTCCATTCCCCACCCATCCAGTCAGAGCTGAAGAAGCTTCTTGGATGAGAAGCACAACATCTTCAAAACAAAACAAGAAGTCCTGTTGCCTCTGGAAAAAAGCACCTTTGGGACAATTTCCTCCTCCTACACACCACCTCCTCCTCCTCCCTGCAAACTCCACTCCCTTCTAGCACTGATGATGTTAATTAGTTGGGTAATTAAACCCTCTGCAAGAAAACAACCAAAGTCGGAGAACACTAAGGACCCCACATTTCAACTCTCAGCTATAAAATATTCTATTGGTCTATGAAAGTCCTTCATGGCCCCCATGGCACAAAATAGAGAAGGGATCGATCCTGATCCTTCCCTCCCATTCGAGGTTTCTCAGTGTATGTCCCACCAGTGGCAACAGAGCTGGCAGCAGATTTGGAGAGTGAGAGGTTGGGGAGGGACATGGGCCAGTCCTGGAGTCTGGGGAAGGCTCGGATGAGGGCTCTGTGTCGGAGGCAGAGAGGGGGCCAGAGCCGTATGCCAGTTATCAGCTGCCTTCAGAGTCAGACATCAGTGAGGCAGAAGAACAGCTGGAGCCTGTCCCCAGTACGCGTATGCGCAGAGTTGCCAGTCCAAAGGAAGAGCTAAAGAACAGGCGTAGACTTGGGAGTAAGACCACAAGTGGATGATGAATGCCCCCCCATCCCAGAGAAAATAAAAGAGGAGTGAAAGGGGAGTGGAGCTTGCAGAGACAATTAGTTCGCTTCATTGGTTTGTGAATGAGCCGAGGTGGCGCAGTGGTTAGGGTGCAGTACTGAAGGCCACTTCAGCTGACTGTTATCTGCAGTTCAGCGGTTCAAATCTCACCAGCTCAAGGTTAACTCAGCCTTCCATCCTTCCGAGGTGGGTGAAATGAGGACCCAGACTGTGGGGGTGATATGCTGACTCTGTAGAGGGCTGAAAGCCCTATGAAGCGGGTATATAAGTCTAACTGCTATTGCTATTGCTATTGCTATTGTGACTCTCCGAGACTCCTTGCCAAGTTGTGCAGCTATCAGCCTGGCAGCTCTCCAAGCCAGATAAGGTCTGTGACCGTAAATCCTCCTTTGAAAGACTTCGCTGGATGCGAAGGTGCAGAATTCACAGTCAATTAATAAAAGGGTTTTTTGTCGAGACCAGGAGTTTGTTTCATGCTCTCAGGAAGGCTCGGTCAGAACACCCGTTTGGTTTCCGAGCCACGCCACTTACGTCTTCCTCTCGGAAGTCTGCCAAGTCATGGCAGAAAGCTTGACCATCCTTGCATTCCTGTTGGGCCGTCGGTGACCTTCAGCCACTTCAGTCACCAGGCAGCGGGGAGCATTTTTAACTGACGGCAAGTTCAGCCTTTGCACCTCTCTGTGTCTGCTGCTAAATCCCTTTTGACTCCCATTTATTTTTCTTTTTGCAAGTGGATAATCAAATCATTAGAAGAGACTCGGTGGGATAATTGGCTCAGTTTGTAAACACATTTTGAAGAGAAATGCACACAGGTAAGCAGAGCATGAATCACCTGGCAGGGATCCCACATGGCTTTTTTTTTTTTTTTTTTGCTGAACGAGCTGGGGCTCCTTGTGGTTCCTGCCCCATGTTGTGGTTGCCATTGTCATCCTCCTCTGGATGGAGAACTGCTCCCTGAGCCAAAGAACCATGACAGCCTTACTAATAACAAACTTTGAAAGAAGACATCCTTCTTCCCAAAAGCTTATAAGATTTCATTACAGCTAATGCAATTCTCCCTAGACACCAGCCATAAAAACTTACTTGGGAGAGGGTGTAATAAGCCTTATTATTCATATAATGCCACCACCGGCTTCCTTTAAGGACATCGTAGATGTGCGCAGGGAGGAGGAAGGGAGGACCGCAACCTGCGTCATTTTTTTTATTTTTTTGCAGCTTCCTTGAAAAGAGAGAAATTAATCACAGCCATTTTTTTTTAACAAAGCGTGAGAACAACTTGCATAATTTTACCACCGTGGTGAGGGCTTTAATAGAATTTGGACAAATTCCTGGAGAGCAGATGTGTAAACATTTGGTGAGCCGAATTCTAATTTTTCTTAAATAAAGAGACACGGAGTTTCTTTTCTCTCTGGTCTCTCTAGGCACTCTGGTTTTTTAATCTGGACTGGGCCACTAACCGGTCCAAGGGCACACAGTGTGACTACTATTTTGAGACAACCCAGGAGCAAAATACAGAACACAGAGGTTTTGTCTTTCTAACAGTGGTTTTATATACAAGACTTACATAAAGTGTTCGAAGACCTCCAATTAGTCCAGAATGCAGCCGCGCGAGCGATTGTGGGTGCACAAGTACACCCACGTTACACCTATCCTCCGCGAGCTGCACTGGCTACCTATCAGTCTCCAAAATCCGCTTCAAGGTGCTGGTCGCTACCTATAAAGCCCTACATGGCATCGGACCTGGGTACCTGAGAGACCGCCTCCTGCCGATTACCTCTCTCAGACCAATTAGATCGCACAGGTTGGGTCTCCTCCGGATTCCATCTGCCAGCCAATGTCGGCTGGCGACTCCCCGGGGGAGAGCCTTCTCTGTTGCAGCTCCGGCCCTCTGGAACGAGCTCCCTGTTGAGATCCGGACCCTTACTACCCTCCCGGCCCTCCGCAAAGCCACCAAGTCCTGGCTGTCCAGCAGGCTGGGGGAGCTGAGAAGCATCTACCTCCACGGAAATTGTGAATGTTGGTTTTGTTTTTAATATGTTGTCTTTGTCTCGTTCCCCCTTCCCTTGTCTTTTGTGAGCCGCCCGGAGTCCTCCGGGAGTGGGTGGCATACAAGACAAATAAATAAATAAATAAACAAACAAACAAAACAAACAAACAACTACAGACAGACACGGTTACAGAGGTGGTATTGAGCAGGGTATGGCCAGTTCTGGAGAACCGGTAGTGGAAATTTTGAGTAGTTTGGAGAATCGGTAAATACCACCTCTGACTGGTCCCGTCCACCTCTATTTTCTGCCTCCCGAGTCCCCAGGGAGGGAATTATGATTTTGCAATATCCTTCCCCTGGAGTGGGGAAGGAATGGGGATTTTGCAATATCCTTCCCTGGAATGTGGATGGAATGGAGATTTCACAGTATCCTTCCCCTGCTACACCCACCAAGCCATGCCCACAGAACCGGTAGTAAAAAAAAATTGAATCCCACCACCGACGTGTTAGGCAAATCTCAGGCAAGCAAGCAATCTTCAACTCTACATGGGGCACCACAATGCAGATAGAACACAGGGAGAGAGATACACGAGAGGAGAGAGAGAGAGATGCCCTCACATGGCCTTCCTTATATATACAGCTTCTTAAAGGGGCAGTAACCCAACTGACTCATCCTCATGTCATCATCTCGGTTTACAGCCTTACAGCAGCTGGACAACTATTAAATCATCATTACCCTGACATTGTTGTTCAGTTGCTAAGTTGTGTCTGACTCTTGATGACCCCATGCCAGGCTTCACTGTCTTCTGATGTTTGCTCGAATTCATGTTTGATGCATTGATCACTCTATCTAAGCACCTCCTCCTCTGCCTTCCCCTTCTCCGTTTTCCTTCCATCTTCCCAACATCAGGGAATGGTCCCAACATCTTCACCAATGAGTCCTCTCTTCTCATTAGGGGGCCAAAGAATTTGAGCTTCAGCTTTAGGATCTGTCGTCCAAGGACATTCAGGGTTGATTTCCTTTAGGATCCACTGTTTGGATCTCCTCGAGTCGAAGAGAATCTCAAGAGTCTTCTCCAGCATCACAATTTGAAACATTAATACTTCACTGCTCATCCCCAACTGTGCTTTTCTTTTTCAAGAAGCAACTGGACTTCCTTGTGTTTCTTGAAGATGTTTCTCTTCTCATCCAAGAAGCTTCTTCAGCTCTGACTGAATGGTGGAGAATGGCAAACTCTACACATGTACTCACTGGGAACAGGCTCCAGCTGTTCTTCTGCCTCACTGATGTCTGACTTTGAAGGCAGCTGATAACCGTCATACCGTTCTGGCCCCCTCTCTGCCTCCGACACAGAGCCCTCATCAGAGCCTTCCCCAGACTCCAGGACTGGCCCATGTTCCTCCCTAACCTCCTCACTGTCTGTATCTGCTTCAAGCTCCACTTGCAGGCCACAAAACCATAGGTATCTACTACAGGTTGATAGACGGAAGAGTATAATTTAAAACTAGCTAAACGTAGTTAAATTCAGTGATAATAGGTATAGTTAAATAAAAATTGATAATGATAGTAATGTATACAATGTTGAGCTGTTATGATAAGTAATAATTGGATATGAATATTGAATGTTACCCATGAAGGGAAGGTTAGAAATATTTTTGGACTATATGTAAAGGTTATTAATAACAATGACAATAAAAAGAATAAAATTAGACACAGCTAAGTTTTAACTAAAAGGGGGAAAATGTTATTGGATATAGTTAAATAAAGAAAGGATAATGATAATAAATTATATACATGGAGGATTAGAAAATTTTGGTACTAAATATTATGGATGTTTAGCTAGAGCAGGATATGAGGATTTAATGTTAAGGGAGGATTTTATAAATAAGCAAATGAAATGCCAGCATGTGGTTATGTACTAAATCTTGGTATATTTTATGATGAAGGACGTTTAAATAATTATAGTCAAATAAAAGTGGAGGTATGATGATGGTGATATAATAAATATCTGAGTTAAGATATTAGAATTAATACGAATTATATTTGATGACGGTGGAAGAGATGCACAAAAGTCTTTTGTAACCAACTGATAGACTTTCTCCAGTATGCAAAGAAAGAGGATTTGTATGTTTGTTTTGAAAAAAAAAATATTAAAAAGAGACCATAGGTATCTACGAGGAACACTATAGAGAGGTCTGTCAACTCTGATAGTTGGGCTGATATCAGTGGTGGGTTTCAAAACTTTTGGAACCTCTTCTGTAGGTGTGGCCTGTTTTCTGGATCCACTGGTGGAACCTCTTCTAACCGATTCAGTAGATTTGACGAACCGGTTCTACCGAATAGGTGTGAACTGGTAGGAACCCACCTCTGGCTGATATCCTTGCTTCTCCATATTTAGCTCATGTTCACAAGCGCAATCCGAAGTTTTATTTCTGTGCTGCATTCACCGCTTTGAGCAACCCGCGACCCTGGGAAAATGAATTTTTCCACGCCTTCTTTCTATTTCTATTTTGATGCTTCTGTTCCTTGAAGTGGTCAATAGTCCGCCTTAAATGGATCACGGGGTGAGGGTCACAAGCCAAGAATGGATGGAGCATTAGTTCAGAACCGTTCCGTTGCTTGTGAGATGGATAGCAGCTACCTTGGAATAAGACATTCGGGAGATGCTAGGGGTAGAAGCACGCACAGATCGCAATGTCAAGTGAAATGAGTTTTGCAAAGACTGCCTTGAAAGTCAAAAGGCAAGAACCAAGGTAACACTTTCAAGGTGGTTAGTCTTATAAATGGTTCGGACAGCTGTTCGTTTATTCTGCTTGTAGCTTGCAGTTGAGCTAAATTGGTGCAAATGAGCAAATCTTTGAGTAAGAGATGGTAAATATTTTTCGTTGAACCTTCTTGT
The DNA here is from genome assembly GCF_009769535.1 of Thamnophis elegans. Lineage (NCBI taxonomy): Eukaryota > Metazoa > Chordata > Lepidosauria > Squamata > Natricidae > Thamnophis > Thamnophis elegans. The sequence continues at coordinate 75,539,678 of NC_045548.1, read as the reverse complement.
GTGTGGAGAAGAGGAAGCACAATGAACTTAAGTTCCTTTGGGGGAGAGCATTAATATTTGTGGCAATAAGGTGATTGTCAGAGTTCCAAGTAACACCCCCAATGAATGAAGACTCTGAGGCTTGAATTTCCTCAAAGTTCCATTTTATTAGAGATGTCAAATTGGCACATCTGGGAAAACCTGAATCTGAAAGCTTCCAGGTTTTCCCCACCCAAATGAGAGTAAACCTCTAGTCTTTCCACTTTCAAAACAATACATGGGTGCGATCCAAGACCGCCAACCCTTCTTGCTTTTACGCAAGCATACCCCAACTCTAAATTAACATTGGATAGTTCTTGACTCTTGATGCGGGTGAAGAAGGAGAATGCAAAAGTTGGCTTGAAACTCAACATTAAGATCATGGCATCTGGCCTTCTCAATTCCTGGCAAATAGATGGGGAAGAAGTGGAGGTCATGACAGATTTTATTTCCTGGACTCCAAGATCACCGCAGATGGGGACGGCAGCCAAGAAATAAACAATTAGACACTTGCTCCTGGGGAGGAAAGCTATGGCAAATCTAGACAGCATCCTAAAAAGCAGAGACATCTCCCTGCCAACAAAAGTGCCTATAGTCAAGGCTGTGGTTTTCCCAGTTGCAATGGATGGCTGTGAAGGTTGGACCATAAGGAAGGCTGAGCGCTAAAGAATGGAGGCCTTTGAACTCTGGTGCTGGAGAAGACTCCTGCATTGAGTCCCTTGGACTGCAAGGCCATCAAACCGGTCAGTCCTAGAGGAGATCCACCCTGACTGCTCTTTAGAAGGCCAGATCCTGAAGGGGAAACACAATACTTTGGCCACCTAATGAGAAGGAAGGACTGACTGGAGAAGAGCCTCATGCTGGGAAAGATGGAGGGCAAAAGAAGAAGGGGACGGCAGAGAATGAGGTGGCTGGATGGAGTCACCGAAGCAGTAGGCGTGAGCTTAAATGGACTCCAGAGGATGGTAGAGAACAGGAAGGCCTGGAGGAATGTTGTCCATGGGGTCGCAATGGGTCGGACACGACTTCGCAACTAACAACAACAACTGTAGAATTAACATTGGATAGTTTTTTGCCAGTACATGATTTAGTGCATTGGATGAACCCAGAAAATGGATTTTTTTTTTCCATTACCAAGTTGTGTGACACAACTATAGTCTTCTATAGCTAAGAAAACCAGGAGGAGGAGGAAGAGGAGGAGGAGGAAGAGGAGGAGGAGGAGGAAGAGAAAAGGAGAATCTTGTAGCATCTGAAACCAACTCCATTGTTCTCACAATCACAATCATGTTCTTGGTTTGAGACGCCTGCATGCTAAGGCCCAGCATTCTGAAGTTAAGAATCCTACTTTTACCCTGGATTTCTTTACCGTGTTGCCAAGGAAAATCGCCTGGGGCTTTCACTCAATAACAGGTTATTATTTTTACAAAGCCAGACACGGTGTCCCGCAGTCTGTGTCTGCATAGCTCTTATGACACAAAGAGAGCTGTGATGCCGCAATGGCAGTGTGTGTACTTGACATAACTGCCAGCAACGGCAGCGCGGAAAACAATACATGACCGATTGTGAGAGTTTGATCCAATAAAGATGGTTTTTTTTCCCCCCTTTTTGGTGCAGAACGATTCAGGGAAGTGTTACTATTAGACCGTAATGTGAAGAGGTTTGAATTTCAAAAAAATAACAAGATGTTATGTTGATGTTCTTCACTCTAGGAACGGAGAATGCTTTCGATGGTTTCTGGCCTATGGTCTCTGGAATAATTATAACCAACTGAGAAGTACATCATGGCTGTAGTATTATAGCTAGTTTTGTACTCTAAACCAAATCTGGGACTCAAAACAAGAAATAGGTTAGGGTTAGGGAAGACACGCCATCAACAAGCCAGCATAGGTTTACAGATTTAACGCATTGATAGAGTTGGAAAGGACCTTGTAGGTCATCTAGTCCAACCCCCTGCCCAAGGAGGAGACCCTAAACCATTTCTGACAGATGACAGTCCAGTCTCTTTTTTAAATCTATTTATTTATTTATTTATTAAATATATTTATATGCCGCCCAATCCCGAAGGACTCCGGGCGGCTTGCAAAAAATATAAGAAAAAAAAAAACATAACGATAAAAGAAGATATTGGAAGACTGCTATCAGGTCTCCCCTGGTCCTTCTCTTCACTAGAGAGTTGCCGAGTTCCTGCAACCGTTCTTCATATGTTTTAGCCTCCAGTCCCCTAATCCTCTTTGTTGCTCTTCTCTGCACTCTTTCTAGAGTCTCCACATCTTTTCTACATCTTGGCGACCAAAACTGAATGCCATATTCCAAGTGTGGCCTTACCAAGGCATTACAAAGTGGTATTAAGACTTCACGTGATCTTGATTCTATCCCTCTGTTGATGCAGCCTAGAACTTGAGAGAGGCTTTCAGTGTGTCTTTGTATCGCTTCCTTTGTCCCCCGTATGATCTTTTCCTTGAGACAGCTCACCATAGAGGAGCTGTTTGGGGATGCGGTGGTCTGGCATCCTTGCAACATGGCCTTCCCAGAGTGCCTGGGCTGTCAAGGGTTCCAAGTAACACCCCCAACAAAGAAAGACTCCAAGGCTTGAGTGTCCTCAAAGTTCCATTTTATTAGAGATGTCATATTGGAACATCTGGGGGAAACCCGGATCTGAAAGTTTCCCGATTTTCCCCACCCAAGTGAAAATTCAAGTCCCTGCCCAGCACCCACATGTCCGTCACATGGTCCAATCAGGCACCATCCCAACTGGAGATGCCTCCCAGTCACGCCACTCCAGGTGCAGGGCAAGATGACCATGACTCTCTGAGAAAGGAATGTTACTTAGACTATATATCTGACATACTCATTTTAACAACCCCCCCTCCTCCCATTTTCCCACAGTAGAAAATTTGGCAGGCTTGACGGCCCGATGTAAAAGATGGCTTCCAGGCCTGACTTCAGCTAGTCCAGAATGCGGCCGCGCGAGTGATTGTGGGTGCACCTCGGTTCGCCCACATAACACCTATCCTCCGCGAGCTGCGCTGGCTACCTGTTGATCTCCGGGTGCGCTTCAAGGTGCTACTTACCACCTACAAAGCCCTTCATGGTAGTGGATCTAGGTACTTGAGAGACCGCCTCCTGCCAATTACCTCCTCACGACCCATTAGATCGCATAGATTGGGCCTCCTCCGAGTTCCATCTGCTAGTCAGTGTCGACTGGCAACTACGCGGAGGAGAGCCTTTTCAGTAGCAGCTCCGACCCTTTGGAACGATCTCCCCGTGGAGATTCGTACCCTCACCACCCTCCAGACCTTCCGCACAGCCCTCAAGACCTGGCTATCCCGTCAGGCCTGGGGTTAAAGATTATATTCCATCCCCGCCCGAATGTTGAATGAATGTTGCTTTACTCTTTTAATTATGTATCGTCCTATATGTCTTTGTATGTTTCCCCTTCCTATATAAGTTGTAAGCCGCCCTGAGTCCCCTCAGGGAAAAGGGCGGCCTATAAATAAACTTAACCTAACCTAACCTAACCTAACCTGACAGGCTGCCCCCCTCAGCAGAAGATCATGTCCTGTAACAAGAGTAACACCTAATACTTCTCAGGCCTGACACAGGGTGTGAACTGATTGCACCCTCTTTCTGAACGGTGCAGTATATAGGTCCTCAATGGAAGGCAGGCTGGTTCAAAAGAAGGATCTTGTGCCCTTCAAACTATTGTCTGGTCCCAAGGTTCTACCAATGTGATTTTTTTCCCCCCTGAGTGGAGATAAAAATGTCAGTCCGAGTGTTTCCACACCGAGCAAATCTATCATATCCTGCCTATCGGTTGATGTTTAGCGCTGAAGTGCCCAAAGGAAGGAAACCCACTGGAACCATAAGGCAACGGTTACCGCTTTTCCTCAAACTTTTTGCCACACTCGTTCTGTTCAGCATTAGCTACCAGGCATGTTTTATTCAATGTGCTTTGTGAATACAATGATGAATATCTTTGTTTTGGGGCTATTGTTCCACAAACTCTTAAATTATTAAAACAGGAAGAAGAAGAAGAAGAAGAAGAAGAAGAAACACACTAGATTTTCTTGCTTTGCCACTTTTTAACTGACGCGTGAGTCTGGGAAAATGAGCCAAAATGAACTTTACTTGGCTATGTGCTGTGCTTGGGACGGAGGCGGAATGAAGAGATAATGTTGGACTTTATTCTTGAGGCGGGGAAGTAATGCCTGTTTCTTGCACTCTGTGTTAAGATATTTAAATTTAATAGCCTGACTTCCTTTAGACACCTGCTGCTCAATTCCCTGACAACCGGAATATAGAATAGAATAGAATAGAATTGAATAGAATAGAATAGAAAAGAGCCGAGGTGGTGCAGTGGTTAGGGTGCAGTACTGCAGGCCACTTCAGCTGACTGTGATCTGCAGTTCAGCGGTTCAAATCTCACCGGCTCAAGGTCGACTCAGCCTTCCATCCTTCCGAGGTGGGTGAAATGAGGACCCGGACTGTGGGGGCAAGTTGCTGACTCAAATTGCTAAAAAATGTGTAAACCGCTTGGAGAGGGCTGATAGCCCTATGAAGTGGTATATAAGTCTAATAAATAAATAAATGAATAGAATAGAATAGAATAGCAGAGATGGAAGGGCCCTTGGAGTTCTTCCAATCCAATCCCCTGGTCAGGCAGGAAACCCTATACCAGTGATGGTGAACATTTTCGGCACCGAGTGCCCAAACCGTAACACATGTGTGTGGACGTGCGCATGTGCACACATGCACCACACACCCGGGTGGCTGGTGTGCATCCATGTGCTGGAAACCCAAAGACCAGCTGGCCAGTGTGCATCCATGCGCTGGAAACCCAAAGACCAGCTGGCCGGTGCTCATCCATGCCCTTGAAACCCAAAGGCCAGCTGGGCAGTGTGCATCCATGCGCTGGAAACCCAAAGACCAGCTGGCCAGTGTGCATCCATGCGCTGGAAACCCAAAGACCAGCTGGCCGGTGCTCATCCATGCCCTGGAAACCCAAAGGCCAGCTGGGCAGTGTGCATCCATGTGCTGGAAACCCAAAGACCAGCTGGCCAGTGTGCATCCATGCGCTGGAAACCCAAAGACCAGCTGGCCGGTGCTCATCCATGCCCTGGAAACCCAAAGGCCAGCTGGGCAGTGTGCATCCATGCGCTGGAAACCCAAAGACCAGCTGGCCGGTGCTCATCCATGCCCTGGAAACCCAAAGGCCAGCTGGGCAGTGTGCATCCATGTGCTGGAAACCCAAAGACCAGCTGGCCAGTGTGCATCCATGCGCTGGAAACCCAAAGACCAGCTGGCCGGTGCTCATCCATGCCCTGGAAACCCAAAGGCCAGCTGGGCAGTGTGCATCCATGCGCTGGAAACCCAAAGACCAGCTGGCCAGTGTGCATCCATGCGCTGGAAACCCAAAGACCAGCTGGCCGGTGCTCATCCATGCCCTGGAAACCCAAAGGCCAGCTGGGCAGTGTGCATCCATGTGCTGGAAACCCAAAGACCAGCTGGCCAGTGTGCATCCATGCGCTGGAAACCCAAAGACCAGCTGGCCGGTGCTCATCCATGCCCTGGAAACCCAAAGGCCAGCTGGGCAGTGTGCATCCATGCGCTGGAAACCCAAAGACCAGCTGGCCGGTGCTCATCCATGCCCTGGAAACCCAAAGGCCAGCTGGGCAGTGTGCATCCATGCCCTGGAAACCCAAAGACCAGCTGGCCGGTGTTTATCCATGCCCTGGAAACCCAAAGACCAGCTGGCCGGTGTTTATCCATGCCCTGGAAACCCAAAGACCAGCTGGCCGGTGTTTATCCATGCCCTGGAAACCCAAAGACCAGCTGGCCGGTGTTTATCCATGCCCTGGAAACCCAAAGACCAGCTGGCTGGTGTTTATCCATGCGCTGGAAACCCAAAGATCAGCTGGTCTTCAGGTTTCTGTTGCCCCGTCGCACGCGAAAAGCAGCTAGCACTAGTGCACCGCCCAGCTGGTGTTCCGGTTTCTGGCACTCCAGTGTGCACAAAGAGCAGCTGACGACAGAGAGGGCTCTCCGTGCCACCTCTGGCATGTGCACCATAGGTTCGTCATCATGGCCCTATACCATTTCAGACAAATAGTTGTCCAATCAAAATTTCCACTGTTGGAAAATTCAGAGCTTCTGGAGCAGTGGGAGGGATTTAAATAATCTAACAACTGGTTCTCTGCACTAATGACCAGCTGGGTAAGCGGGGCTCGGTGGTCATGTGACTGGGTGGGTGTGGCCAATTCAACATCACTCAGATCGATGGGCGCTTTGCCTTAGCTGTTACAATGTAAGAAGGGTTAACTGGAGAGGCAGTTTCTGTAAGCAGGGCAATAAAGATTAGGCTAGAAACAACCCCAAAAATTTCCTTCCTGCCTTCCTTACAGGATTTGTGGAAAAAAACAAAATAAGATTTCTCCCAACAACTGGTTCTCCGAACTGCTTAGAAAGTTAACAACCGGTTCTCCCGAATAGGTGCAAACTGGCTGAATCCCACCACTGTTCTGGAGGCAAGCCCTGTAGAAGATGTTTTAATGTTGTATACCCTAGAGAATCAGGATCAGAATAGAGATGGAAGGGATCTAATCCAGCCCCCTGCTCAAGCAGGAGATCCTATACTAGTTCAGACAAGTGGCTTCTTCCAATCTCTTCTTAAAAATCTGCACTGTTGGAGAATTCACAACTTCTGGAGGCAAGCTTTTGAAATACTAGTTAATTGTTCTCACTGTAAGGAGATTTCTCCTTAGTTCTAGGTTGCTTCTCTCCTTGATTAATTTCCATCCCTCACTTCGTGTCCTGCCCTCAGGTGCTTTGGAAAAGAGCTTGACTCCCTCTTCTTTGTGACAACCCCTGAGATATTTGAACACTGCTCTCATGTCCCTCCATGGAGATGCAATTCCATTGAGGACTACTGGTTGAGTACGGTTGGTGAGCCAGTTACGAATCCGTCTGGTGGTGATGCTGTCTAACCCACATTTTTCTATCTCACCTTACCTTTTCTAGGTTTAGTCATCTCTTTTACGGATTCAACAAGCATATTGTTGCAGCAGATTGAGGTTTGTAATCTACTTGCGAAAGACCAGGACTCGATACCACGAAGGTGAGAGAAACAGGTTTATTGGATGCATCGAGTTCAGCGTGTTCACACACCAAAATCTGAACTGCCTGGGCTCTGCCCAGGATGCTACTTTTATGCCGTGTTCCACACTGTGCATTCTCAAGGCGTTTCCATACACGAGACAAGCATGACATTTCGAAAAAGAGAAGTTCATTTGGAATGTTACAGCGAAGTACGTAGGAGAAATACAAAAAAAGAGAAGTTCCTATAATGTCTTAAGCTGTCAGCAGTTTTTACCTCTGTTCTATCTCTCACCCACGCCTGGCTTCCTGTGCCCCTCCTTTACAGGGTCTTGCCACACTGTTCAGCACTGTTCAGGAAGTTGGAGAGAAAGTTCACTCCAGCTAAAAGTCAACTTTGGAACTCCAGGGCACTAGAATGAAAAGCCAATCTAATATGAATTTATAAGGTCCATTCTATTAAGACCACTTAACCTGGCCAGCCACTGGTGGGTTTACCTGTGCACCCCCTCCTGCATCAATATCTTGTACGTTGCTTTCTTTCTAGCTTTCTTTTATTTTTCTTGCAAGTCTGTAGGTGATATCTTGCATGAAGGATGCACACGGTCATTAATTCAATTAGGCGCCTTCCTTCTGATATCCTCTGCAGCCACTGCCTTAGCGGAGATCTGCCTTAGCGGAGGTGGAAAAGTCTACGATTCTATTCGGCCAGCAGAACGATGCTGTGATGAAGGTTGAGCACCGAAGAATTGATGCTTTCAAATGGTGTTGTTGTTGTTGAAGAAAAACTCCCAAGTGTTCCTTGGATGGCAAGGAAGGAGATGAAATCAGCCGATCCTAAAATAAATCAACTCTGACTGTTGTTTGGAAGAACAGAGCCTGAAGCTGAAGCTCTAACACTTTGGCCACCTAATGAGAAGAGAGGATTCTTGGAAAACGACCATGATGTTGGGAAGGATGGAAGGCAAAAGGAGCTATGATAGAGAACCTATGGCACACATGCCACAGGTGACACACTGAACCCTCTCTGTGGGCAAGCCAGCCCTCACGCCAGCTCAGCTCCACTGCACATGCACCGCCCGCTGGCTAGCTAGTCTTTGAGTCTCTGCCGCACATGCGCACGGATGGGGCTCATGCAGGGGATGTGTGCATGCATGCACGGGGTGCAAGATGCATGCGCAGGGGGTGCTCGCATTGCATTTTGGGGGCTCATGCAGCACCCCTGTGTCCCATTTTGGCTTCCAGGGTGGTTCAAGTGCTTTAGCAAATAGGTTGACCTCTTCCTTCAAATATTGGAAGACAGCTATCATGTCATCCTTAGTCCTTCTTTTCATGAAGCCGCTAAGCTGTGAATCACAGGGGAATTTACGACTTAGGGTTCCCCAGATAAACTATTCTGCACCTGTGACATCATTACCCCACCATGTCAAAAGCCGAGAGCAAAACAGATCAAAAGTAGTTGGATACAGTTATAAACCTGAAGGTAATTACAGAGAGAAATTACTGCGTTGGAACAAATCTTCATTTAATCCAGGCTAACCCATCACTGCCAGTTTGGTATTTACGATTAACGTTTTGTATCTGGACAAACTTTTCCCACCGAAACAAAAGAATTTTCTTTTACTAGGCAGAGGAATAAGGAGGCATTGTTTAAGAGGCTTAAGACAGACTGAAACATTTTTCAAGTCTATAGTGAAGCCTTTTTCAGATTGTGTTAGTTTAATAGTGATTTTTATGGTTTTTAGAAAGCTTTAAGTTCTGAAAACTGGTAGCTGCTTTGAGTATTTAGTAAAAAAAAATACAATGCATTATAATTAATTGTTTTATATTAGCTATTTTACTACTGTACAGATTTTGTTGTATTCTGTAGGATTTTGAAGGAAGATTTTTAAAAATAGGTACAAATCATATCATAGGAGCACACTGTATGCAAAATATCTACAGTAAAAATGAATTAAGACAATTTTGTCTCCCTGGTCATAGAAACCAGGAAGATCTCAATGGTCCTTGAATCTGATGCTTCAATATCCTTGCTTGATGAACATTTAAGCCAATGTTTTTCAACCCTGGGCAACTTTAAAATGTGTAGACATCCAACTCCCAGAATTCCCCAGCCAGCATGTGTGACTATGATGGGCCTCCTCAATATGCCTCCATTGCAGGCATAAATCAAAGTTGACCTTCAATATGTTGTTTTGTCATTTTTTTCCAACCCTGTATGCATTTTTATCAGTATTATTTATTTATTTTTTGCTTTTGAACAGGTCCACCACATGTGATAATATCACCCAGGTAACCAGAAATATTTCTATTGGAGATTCTACCTGAAAAATACAGTAAAGAAAATGCATAATTTAGTTATCCATGTATTAACTGCTGCTAGAATTGTATTTGCACAAAATTGGAAGAGTGAAGAGATACCTACAGATAAGAATTTGATAATATTAGAATGTGCAGAAATGAATAGATTAACTCTTGCAGTTAAGGAGAAAGAGCAAACTGAATACTATATAGTATGGGATCTATTTTACCAATGGTTAAATAATAAAAATGGAAGTTAGAAATAGGAAAATAAAATGAAGATATGTTAAAAGAGATAAGTAAATATTATGACTAGTATGTGGAATATTATTATGTTAATATTGTAGAATTAATATGTGGAAAATTATTATGTTAAAGATTATAGAATCAGTATTAATTTAACGAAGGATGTTGTAATTTTGATTATTGTTTAACAAAGATATTTGTACTGAGACAACACACTGTTCAACTGAAGATGGAATATCTATCTATCTATCTATCATCTATCTATCTATCTATCTATCTATCTATCTATCTATCTATATCTATAACAATTCTATATACTATATTTATCTAGTTATCTATCTATCTATCCATCCATCCATCCATCCATCCATCCATCCATCCATCCATCCATCCATCCATATATATATATATATATATATATATATATATATATATATATATATATATATATATATATATGTTATATTTATGCTGATAAATAAATAAAGGGAGCATAAATATAACAAATGTAACAAAAAAGGCAACAGTAAAAAATATTGGGTTTCTGTCTGGATGGACTCTTGTGACGAGCCTAATGACAGAGAGTGGAAGTGTGACCTTCCTCCCATACTTGGGCATACCAGGGGTTGTGACTCTAAGTGTATATATATATATATATGTTCATTCATTCCCTGGCTCAGCTGATAAAGCAGGAGAACCTTGTGGCTTAGTGGTTAACACACCTGCCTAAGATGTAATACAGCACAGGTTCTAATCCCAGTAAGGGTATGGCTAAGTGATGAGAGCTAAGTAGCTTGAAACAGATCTATACTAGTCTCCTTTTATTTATTTATCAGCACAAATACAATATATATATGTGTGTGTGTGTTTGTGTGTGTGTGTGTGTGTTTGTGTGTGTGTGTGTGTGTGTTGTATTTGTGCTGATAAATAAATAAAGGGAGACTAGTATAGATCTATTTCAAGCTATTTAGCTCTCATCAGCTAGCCATACCCTTACTGGGATTCGAACCTGGGCTATATTACATACTAGGCAGACATCTTAGCCATTAGGCCACAGGCTCTTATCCGTTATCAGCGAAGCCAGGGTGAAAGGTATCTATTAGATTTTTACAACCCCTGGTAAGCCCCAATCATGGGAGGAAGCCAGCCATAAATAAAGGAATCCCAGCAAGGGTATGGCTAGCTGATGAGAGCTAAATAGCTTGAAATAGATCTATACTAGTCTCCCTTTATTTATTTATCAGCACAAATAAAAAACACAAATATAACAAAGGCAACAGTAAAAATATTGGGTTTCTGTCGTGATGGACTCTTGTGACGAGCCGATTGACAGATGATGGAGGCAGCTGGCTTCCTCCCATGATTGGGGCTTACCAGGGGTTGTAAAAATCATATATATATATATATATATATATATATATATATATATATATATATAGATAGATAGATAGATAGATAGATAGATAGATAGATAGATAGATAGATAGATAGATAGATAGATAGATATATATATACACACACATACATACATACATACATACATACATAAATTAGAGTTACATTAGATTACATTAGAGTTATATTAGAGTTACAACCCCTGGGATGCCCAAATATGGGAGGAAGATCACTACTTCCATTCTCTGTCCTTCGGCTCGTCACAAGAGACCATCCAGACAGAAACCCAATATTTTTACTGTTGCCTTTTTGTTACATTTGTTGTATTTGTGCTGATAAATAAATAAAGGGAGACTAGTATAGATCTATTTCAAGCTATTTAGCTCTCATCACTTAGCCATATCCTTACTGGGATTAGCTAAGATACCTTAGTCTGGAACAGATATAAAATTCTAGGTAGAATGTTCATTTTAATTGTAGATATTCTCCCTATCATCGAAAGTTGTAGATTTTCCCATTTCTTCGGGTCCATCGCGATCTGTTGTTTGAGTGGATAGTAGTTGTTCTCTTTAAGAGCGCTGCATCTTGCTGTTAAATATATCCCCAAATAGTTAACCTTGTTCGTAACTTGCATCTCCAAAGTTTCCGCCAGTTCTTCTTTTTGTCTTGTTGACATATTCTTTGTGAAGATCTTCGTTTTGTCTTTATTTATTTTTAACCCTGCTACTTTTTCATATTCTTCTATTCTTTCTATCAACTCATTCAGCGGGTCACACGCTTGACCTTGTATTCCTTTCGGAGGAGTGGAGATGTGATCTAGAGTTGAAGGGCATTGAAACCTTGCCCTTGTCATGGTCTGATCACTTCCTACTGAGGCTTGACTTTCGGAAACCAATCCCCCACTGTAGGGAGGGGGAACCGATTAGGTGGTTCCGCCCCAGGCGCCTGATGGACCCTATGGGATTTCAGACGGCGCTTGGAGAAATACCTGACACTATCGTCCACAACCCGGTGGAGTCCTTAGTCGATGCCTGGAATACAGCGGCGGCGGGGGCTCTAAACTGGATTGCGCCTTTGTGACCTCTCCGAGGCAGCTAAGATACCTTTCACCCTGGCTTGGCTGATAAGGAGTTGAACTCTGCAATGCAAGAAATGTATGTAGCATCTTGCAAATATTTTAGCTCTTTTAAGGTGCAAAAGGCAAGATTGGACTTCATAAGACTTTTGTGTAAAATTATGCAGCCTTACAGTCCTAGTTTTAGTTCTATTCTGCAGATTTCCCTCGAGTAATTCTCCTAGAGCTGTGGAAAGAAAAGGAATTCTCCTACCAAAACATTGGTACATTAAACCACCATGCCCTCTTAGTTATAAATATAGGTTTCTTTGAATGCCAGGCTAATTATCCCACTCCAAATAAACATTCTGAACCATTTTCTCCTTGCAATAATCCTTAAAGATAATTAAAATGTTTCCTACTCTTTTTCAAGAATAAGTAGCATTGATTGGCATTGATGTCTTTTGATAACAACAAAAACTGAGTTAATTATAAAATAATAGAGTCTGCCCCTTCATTGTAAGAATAAGAAGCCACAAGGAATGCTCTAAGAATAGTTGTGGGTTGTGGGTTTTTTTTATTCTTTGGGGAGCAAATGTTTCACTACTGTTGTTTATACAGTAATTTCCTGGATGCTACAAAGGCTTTTTTATAAATTGCATTGTTTCTGCTAAGTATTGGGATGCATTGTTGAGATAATATTTTTGGAATTGCTTTAGTGGGCTCTCAGAAGAAGTAATTTATCCTCAAAATAAGCTGGGCATAATAAGCACCTCTGATAGTTTAGCAAAGGGATAGAGCTCAATTTTTGTGGTGAAACACACAAAGAAAAATTGTGGTTGCCTTCTTTTTGCCTTTTTTTTGTAGGAAAAGAAAAAGTGGCCAAACCTCCCATTTTGTTCGAAGAAGCCTTTTGGTTTCAATTCTGACATTTTGACATAGGGATACAATACGATACAATACAATAGCAGAGTTGGAAGGGACCTTGGAGGTCTTCTAGTCCAACCCCTGCCTAGGCAGGAAACCCTACACCACTTCAGACAAATGGTTATCCAACATCTTCTTTAAAACATCCAGTGTTGGAGCATTCACAACTTCTGGAGGCAAGTTGTCCCACTGATTCATTGTTCTAACTGTCTGGAAATTTCTCCTTAGATCTAAATTGCTTCTCTTTTTGATTAGTTTCCACCCATTGCTTCTTGTCAACTGGGTCAAGTTAACTGGGATAATATTAAACCTTTTCATGACGGAGGAAGACGGCCCACAATGAAATGGGAACCATTTTGCAAAGATGGATAGCGGTGGTTGTGTGACTGTCGAAGTCAGAAGTTCAAAAATTTTTAGAACCAATCTTCTGTAGGTGTGGCCTGCTTTGTGGGAGTGGCTTGCCGGCCATATGACTGGGTGGGAGTGGCTTGCCAGCCATGTGACTGAGTGGGCATGGCCAACTTGTAAAATGTGGTGAAATTCACTTAACAACTCTCTTGCTTAGCAACCAAAATGTTGGCTCAGAAACTCTGGCATTTGAAGCACGCAAGTCTTAAAGCTGTCAAGTTACAAGACCCTTGCACCCCTAACTCTTTAGAAAAAAATCCCAGGGATGTTCAAACTTGACAGCTTTAAGACTTGTGGACTTCAACTCCCAGAATTCCTCCTCTTGCTCTTCATCTTGATGATGTTTGGACGGGCGGGGGGAGGGAGCTGGAACCGGTTCTAAACGGCACTGTAGATTTGTGGAACCTCTTCTATAGAAGAGGTTAGAACTGGCAGGAACTCACCCCTGATAGAAGTCCTTTCTCCTGAAGTTCTTGCCCATCCATGTTCTCTCTTTTGGGGATTTAGTGTTTGAACATATTTTAACATGGAACCTCCAGCAATTCAGAATACAGAATATCAGAGTTGGAAGGGACCTTGGAGGTCCTCTAATCCAACCCCCACCTCAAGCAGGAGACCATAAACCTTTCCAGACAAAGGGCTATCCCATCTCTTCTTAAAAACTTCTGTAGGAAGTTAGCACCCACCCGTCTCCTAGGAAAATGAAATATTTTAGGAAATATTAAAAAGGCTGAATATTATATTTCTCTGGATGAGAAAAGGAGAAACATGTTTTAAAGGCAAAGCAGCTTCCTGCCCCCCCCCACCCTGTCAATGGACCATTAAGGCCTGAGCTAGTCTATTCTACATAACAAAGGTCTACCTCCTTCAGTCAGAGCCATAATAGGAATCCCAAAGCCTTTTCATTACATCATCACCCAGCTCAACCGCTCAACCGAGCTTGGGACTCAAAAGACAGCCTACAAAGTTAGCTAAGACCTCCCGCCCCCTGGGAGTCTGACCACCAATCAGAGTGCATTTCTGGCACAGCAATGGGGAGCTCTGCGGTGGGGCCCAGAGAGGGCATAAAACCAAGGCACTCTCAGCATCTCTCCCCTTTTTCTCCCCAGCATCTCAAACCATGTGGTCCTGTTCACCATCAAACCATCTTTCGAATCAACCTCTGTGTTTCCAGTGTCTTTCTCCCCACTTGGAACTGACCCCAGATGGGCATTTCATCCAGCACCTCCAAACAATAGAGCACCTACAACTTCTGGAGGCAAGATTTCTTTTTGAGGAGCAGGTTGCTGGCCTGGCTAGACGGCGATTGTCTTCCAGTCTCCATGTTTCCGAGAAGGGACACGTCCTACCGTTTGTCCATTGTCTAAAACTTGGCTAACGGCTGTTGCCTCTCCATTAGCGATGCAGTACTTAATAAAGAACTCTGCTTAATGAGACACTTTGGGTAAGTGGGACCTTATTCCTGCTTCCTTGGGGGATACTTCATTGAAATTGTCATAATTCTTTGTTCCCAATTAGTGCCTATTTAGCTCAGCCTTCTGCCATCCTGTTTGTTTTAAGAGCCAGGAAGATTAGTTGCTATCGTTCTAATCAAGCTGGTAATGAGTTTCGGTGGCTGTGCTTTCCCTTATGACACTGTCATAGGATTCACTGTGAAGTCCTTGTGCCTTTAAAGACAGAAATTAGCCATTTCCCTTTGATGTACTGGAGATTGCAAGCCATTGCATTGTAGGAATGCCAATACTCAGAGTCCGTGGTTCTCAAAGCATGTCCTTATTTTCTGATTCCGGAGAAGCATATGCTCACCCGGTTCAGGCACTTGAACAAATATTTATGGGAAGGAGTTGAGCATTGGGTCACAAAGCGAAGCACTGCTTTCATTGCCATCAGCTCAATCGTCTCAATAGCCGTGTTCCAATATTTGAGGGGCTACCACGAAGAGGGGGGGGTCAACCAGAGAGGAGTTGCCACCAGGGGTGGGTCCCTGCCAGTTCTAACCTCTTCTATAGAAGAGGTTCCACAAATCTACAGTGCCGTTTAGAACCGGTTCCAGCTCCCTCCCCCCGCCCGTCCACACATCATCAAGATGAAGAGTGAGAGGAGGAATTCTGGGAGTTGAAGTCCACAAGTCTTAAAGCTGTCAAGTTTGAACACTCCTGGGGTTTCTTTCTAAAGGGTTAGGGGTGCAAGGTTCTTGTAACTTGACAGCTTTAAGACTTGCACGCTTCAATGCCAGAGTTCCTGAGCCAACATGACTGGAGGAGGAATTCTGGGAGTTGAAGTCCATGAGTCTTAAAGCTGTCAAGTTTGAACACCCCTGTGTTTTTCTTTCTAAAGGGTTAGGGGTGCAAGGGTCTTGTAACTTGACAGCTTTAAGACTTGCACACTTCAATGCCAGAGTTCTTGATCCAACATTTTGGTTGCTAAGCAAGAGCGTTGTTAAGTGAGTTTCACCACATGTTACAAGTTGGCCATGCCCACCCAGTCACATGATTGTCAAGCCACTCCCACAAAGCAAACCACACCCACGGAAGAGGTTCTAAAAAAATTTGAAACCCACCATTGTACTGTACCATTATATGGGCCGAATGCCTCTGCGTCGCCCTACAGATCTGCAAAAATTCACTCATTTTCCAAATCCCAACAAGATTGCGGGCAGAATCTTTCAATGAAACATCTCCCTTATTGTTGAATTAATTAATCAGAATAGAGCTGGAAGAGAGTGAGCCTCCAGCAATTTAGAATACAGAGTATCAGAAATGGAAAGGA
Source organism: Thamnophis elegans (assembly GCF_009769535.1). Lineage (NCBI taxonomy): Eukaryota > Metazoa > Chordata > Lepidosauria > Squamata > Natricidae > Thamnophis > Thamnophis elegans. The sequence continues at coordinate 75,523,468 of NC_045548.1, read as the reverse complement.
CTTGGAGGTCTTCTAGCCCAGGCTCCTGCTCAAGCAGGAGACCCTATACCAGAGATGGCCAACCTATGGCATCCGTGCCCAAAGAGGCACAAGAAGCAATGTCTCCTGGCACACCCAGCGTCACCCGTTCCTCCTCTGGGTTTCCGGCGCGTATGCGCACATGACAATCAGCTTGGCCTCCGTGCGCACAACAGTGCCGGAAACTGAAAGAGCTGGTTTTCCATTTTCCAGCGTGAGCATGTGTGCTGTCCACCTGATTATCGCGTGTACATGCATGCCAGTAATCAAAATTCGCATGTGTGCTGAAAACCAGAGGTTGATTTTGCAGTGTGTGATTGCCCCCCGGGCAGCTCATCTTCCAGGTTGCGGCCGAGACAAACGCACGCAAGCACATGCATGCTCCCTTTTTGGCACCCATCCCTGCCCTATACCATTTGAGACAGGTGGCCGCGCAGTCTCTTCTTAAAAACCTCCAGTGATGGAGCACCCACGATTTCTGGAGGCAACTTCTGTTCCACTGGTGAATTGTTCTCCTTAGTTAGGAACTTTCTCCTTAATTCCAGGTTGCTTCTGTCCTTGATTTAAGTTCCATCCATTGTTTCTTGTCTTGCCTTTTGGTGCATTGGAAAATAGGTTGACTCCAGGGGTGGGTTTCAAATTTTTTTAGAACCTCTTCTGTGGGTGGGAGTGGCTTGCCAGCCATGTGACCGGGTGGGAGTGGCTTGCCAGCCATGTGACTGGTTGGGTATGGCCAACTTGTAAAATGTGGTGAAACTCACTTAACAACGCTCTTGCTTAGCAACCAAAATGTTGGCTCAGAAACTCTGGCATTTGAAGCACCCAAGTCTTAAAGCTGTCAATCGACAAGACCCTCGCACCCCTAACCCTTTAGGAAAAAAAACACAGGGGTGTTCAAACTTGGCAGCTTTAAGACTTCTGGACTCCCAGAATCCCTTCTTTCGCTCTTCATTTTGATGATGTGCGGACGGACGGTTCTAAACAGCACTGTAGATTTGTGGAACCTCTTCTATAGAAGAGGTTAGAACGGGCAGGAACCCACCCCTGGTACAGTATGTAAGGATGACCTTGGGAGGTGGGGAAGGAAGGGAGAAAGATTCAGTCTAGAGAACAATCAGATAAGGAGCAGGGAGGAGAGACCGCAACTACACAATGGGAAGAGAAAGAAACTCCCTAACTTATCCGTTTGTGAGATGATGGAAGATTTGTACTTTTCAGGCTTGGAATATTCTGTGCATGGAACCTTACAATAAAGTAGAATTAGCTCATCCGGTTATGTTTCCTGTCTAGTCTTCCTAGGAAGGCTGGGAGCCAAATTAGATTCTCATGCCAAGACATTTCCTTCCAAAGAAAGTGGCCCAACTTCCGATATTGCGGCCTCCCAACAAATATTCTTCTTGGCCTTATATGGAGTGAGATTATGAGCCTGTTTGAAAGCACCAGAGGTGGGCTTGAAACAGCAATGCTTCTCAGCCCTACTGGGAAGGAAAGTGAGATAGTGTGAAAAGGAGCATGCGATGTACTAATGAGCCCTCCAGATTAATCAGGTGTAGGAGGTAAGGTAATTAACTTCTGCCAACCTAGCAGTTCGAAAGCACATAAAAAAATGCAAGGAGAAAAATAGGGACCACCTTTAGTGGGAAGTTAACAGCCCTCGGTGTGCCTTCGGCGTTGAGTCATGCCAGCCACTTGACCATGGAGACGTCTTTGTAGAAAGTGCTGGCTCTTTGGCTTTGAAATGGAGATGAGCACTGCCCCCTAGAGTCGGGAACGACTAGCACCTATGTGCAAGGGGAACCTTTACCTTTACATATGAGGTAAGGATGGGTTTTATCCCGCCTCTCTTTCAGGTTCTTCTTCTTTTTTTAAAGCTTTGCATGCTTCGGAGTAAGTGCTTTGGGCCCATCTTGAGGGCACCTTTGTGACTAATTAAAGCAGCTCAATGTTTTTTCAGATTTTTGTGCAATAGGAAAAAGGAAAACAAACACAGTGTTTTTTTTAAAGTGGAGTTTTTAAAATGTTTTCTTTAAAGCTGCGTTTGTCAGGCCCAGGTAATCGGGAGCAGGAGTTGAGTTCAAAAGAAGCTCAGGTTGCAGGAACTGGGCATGGCTAGTTTAGTGAAGAGAAGGACCAGGAGAGATATGGAACATAGAAAGTAGAATAATAGAGTTGGAAGGAACCTTGGAGATCTTCTAGTCCAACCCCCTGCTTGAGCAGGAACTCAATACGATGCCAGACAAGGGGTTGTCCAGTCTCTTTTTGAAGATCCTCCAGGGGGGGATCCACAATTTCTGTAGGCGAGCTATTCTATTGGTTGATTGCTCTCACCGTTCCTCCTTAGTTTTAGGTTGCCTCTCTCCTTGGTTACTTTCAATTGTGATTAGTTTCCGTCATGCTGGATCTGCTTTTCACACCAATTTTGATTATACTTCTTCCATATCAAATCTGCCTTGCCCGAGACCTATAAATTAACAGTCTGCTCCACAACCAGCATCAGCAGGGTTCCAATATGTGAAGGGCTGTCCCAGACAGGAGGGGGGGTCAACCTGTTTTCCAAAGCCCCCCCCCCCCCCACAAGGCCAGACAAGGAATAATGGATGGAAACTGACCAAGGACAGATTCAACCTACAGTCAACCAATGGAATAGAAGTTGCCTTCGGATGTTGTGGGAGCTTCATCACTGGAGGCTTTCAAGAAAAGACTGGACTGCCATTTGTCAGAAATGGTGTAGGGTCTCCTATTGGGCGGCGGCAGTTGGGGGTTGGACTAGATGACCTTCAAGGTCCCTTCCAGCTCTGTTAATCTTTAAAAAAAACTAAAAGTTTATTACATGCTCCCTCTATGAATGAATCTCATCTTTTAATGGTCAAGGCAAATTGGGACCAGATAAGAGTCCACTATAATTCATGGGGAACTAAACTTATAGCTTTTGCGGCTGCATAAAGATTTCAAACTGATGACACATTTGACTCCACCTTCAGTTTCCACCCTGGCCATCTCCTACAGCATTGAATTTTCTAGGCTAATATCTTTTCTCAAATTCTGTGTCATGGTTTTGTTTTTTTAATGATGGCACTATCTTAAGAGCTGATTTAGACTCCTGGTTCATTTTCCTATGACGAAAACATTATATACCAGAGAAAAAAGTGTCTACAAATTAAAGAGCTTATAGTTTGGGGAAGCCAAGATGAGGAGCACATGAAATGTTTCTTGCCAAGGGAAGACATACAAAGAAGTCAAAAGTTCAGTCAACTTTTCCCCTCAATATAGGTCAAGACAACCTAGTCATAGAAACATGAAGTCAAACAGAAATTCAGAAATTTGATGGAATAAACTGGAGACAAGTATTATGGTCTCCTCTGAATCATCTGATTCAGAAGATGAAGATGAAAACCAGATAGACCATCAGTCTGAAGAACCATCAGGCAATGGAAGATCTGGTCAGAGGCTTTGGCAAACTCAGGTTTTCCATGGCATTAACGACTTATCCTTCAACCGTTCTGCTGATTAAAAACTTGCTCTCAAAGAACAAGGCATCAAGTCACTCGTTACTGAACATAATAAAATAAAACTAATGCCCTATTTGTGTTAAATAAATTCTCAGCCATCAACATTCATTTGCTAAATCCAGTAAGTTTAAAAATAGCATTATTTATAATTTCCTAAGAATGTGTGTGTACTAAATTGAATTTATTTAAAGTTTGTGCCAGATAATCTATTTATATTTGTGCAGTTTAATTGAGTTCAATCGTAGGAATCTAATATGTGAGTGGGAAGAGAATTCTTCCTTCAAGAGATTTGATTTAAACTAATTAAATAAAGCAAATTTCTCTAGCAGAAAGTCTCTTAGCCTTTCTAAACTCCCAGGTATGGTATGATCACTTTGTTGAGATGGAAGGTCTTGGAAAGTCTTATCATAGGTAAATGTATCTAGTAAGATCCTATTAATTCCAGCTGGACATCGTATTGGTTAGAACCCTCAATTTAGAGATGATGTGGTTTTGGTGATAACCATGGCAACAAGGAATTATTTTAAATTTGAATCTTCCAATTCAAATCTGATTTATATTCAGTGATTACTATGGAGACCAGAAATGGTATCAAAAATGGGTGTACAATGTCACTGTGTATCAACCTTTTTTTTTTAAAAAAAAAGGCACAAAATCTTCATTAAAAAAAAAGAAAAATTCAAAATATTAAATGGGAATAATGGAATCTGAGAGTTATTGGATTCAGATGGAGAATATCAAAAATAGAACGGAGATAGCTCGTATCTTGTGGCCATCAGGCATATCAGAACTCAGTAATTATTTGATGCCTTCTTATATCCATCTGTGCTCCAGGGAGTTCAGATGAATTTATATCATCCTTCTTCAACCTGGTGCCTTCAAGAAAGCTTGAGACCTGCCCATGTTCATTGGGAATTTGGGAATCACAACAAATCTGTTAGCGTTTGAGCATCATCAGAGAAATAGGGTTGATGTTGTACTAAGGCTATGTGATGGGGCTGATGAATATTCATCTGGGCCCGATATCAATATTCATGTCTTTAAATATCTTAACATTAGCTCATACGATGCTATGCATATTTGAATTAGAACTATCTTTTAAACTAGTCGGTAGCAGATGAGCTGATAAAATACATCTAGGTGTTTCCATATGTGTTGCTAAACTAAATAATTTGATTATCACATGTGCCTAACACCATTTTGCTCCACTTAAACATGCCTCTTTAACGTCAGTTGCTTGGCTAGGAATATAATAAAAGAGCATCACAATCAACCACTAACCAACCCAGCAGATTGTAAATAACTTGAACCGTGTGGCTTACACTTTGTGCTCTTTCAAAATGGCGAATGTGACTGTGTCAAGTGCAGACTGCCAATTATGTATATCAGCACCATGGACAGCATCACAAACGGCATTAGGATTGTTTGTTACCAAGTTGAATTTTCTCTGTTACTTGTGAGAATGAGTGCTATGGATTTTGATAATCAATAATATTTATGGCATCTGGGACAAAATGTGTCATGTTAACACAAAAATACATTTAAGCTGGAATTTAAAGAGAATGTGATGATCAAGGAGAGATTTAACCTAGAAATAAGGCGACATTTTCTGACAGTGAGAGCAATCAACCCATGGAACAGAAGTTGCCTTCGGAAGTTTTGGGAGCTTCATCACTGGAGGCTTTCAAGAAGAGATTTTACTGCCGTCTGTCAGAAATGGTGTAGGGTCTCCTGTTTGGGTGGGGGATTGTACTAGATGACCTACAAGGTCCCTTCCAACTTAAATCTGTTAAATCTGAGCTTTGGAGAAGAAATTCAGCTATAGGGATTTATTCCAGTCAATAGTTTGAAAGTTTTCTTCACCCAGAAAACAGTAGCATCAGCATCTCTTATTGACCTTCAATAATTTATTCAGATAAAACAAATGTGTACGGTCTAAAGATATGCACTGAGACTAGCTCTTCTTTTCCCCAAATATTTTGACTAAGCATTTAATTGGAACTTAACTGAAAGCAGCACTCATAAAGCTCACCGTTTTGGGGAGTTGACCCCTTAGTAGCCTTCTACTACTTACCCAAGGAGATCACAGAGCAAGAAGATGGGGGATTGGAGCATGAGCACTGTCTTCTACTCATGTTCTTCAAGATCTCCCATCAGCTAAAACAGATGCTGAAGTTTCCACAGAGGTTTCCTACATCCAGTAGGAAAAGATTGACGCAAGATTCGGTTGAGTAGTGAGAACTTTTATTCAGCTGCTGTCCTCCTTTTGGGAGAAGAGCTTAAGGAATCAATGGGTCCTAGCGAGAAAGGCATTAAAATGAGATGGACCATCCTTTAGCTTTTTAATGGTTTTGATGATTTCCCTTGGCTTTCCCAGGTGGCTTATCACCTTTCTGATTTTGTCAACCAGCTTATACGTAACATCTGCCTTGTAAATCCATATTTCAAATGACTCTACTCTCTTCCAGTGGCTTTCTGTCAGAGGCCAAACTCTCCACTCTCTAGAGCAGGATAGAAAAGATGTAGCATCTCACAAGCCTGGTTTTCAGTCTTAGGCTTCTGTCGTGACTGCAGAAGGTCTTTTCCATTTTGAAGAATGGTGTTCGAGCTTTCTCAATCCTTGTCTTTATTTCTGTGGTTGTGTGATCATGTCTGCAGGAGAATATTAGTTTCTAGTTGACATAATTGCATTTCTGCATCAAGCTGTTCTGACCCAGCCTTAGCAGAAGCAAGAAACAGACTCCTTATCACTAAAACCCTGTCTTGTGAATTTACCTCTTGTGAATTAATTGCATTCATCCACCGAAAAGTCCAGGCAAGAGACCTGCAAGGGGTTAACTGCAGTAACAGACCTTATCAGTTCCTTGTGATAATTGCAAGGCTGCAAATTAAGTTCTGGCAAACAGTCTTTGTGGCATGAAACACAATGAGCAAAATCTTCAGAAATACGAACTGTTGTCTCCTACGACAATCACTCCCCTTTCCTTCTATTCATTCCCCAGCTGGGGAGGGGCCATTCAGCATCCACATATGCTTTGGTTCCTGAGTCGACTCATTGTCTTCTGTTGTTCACCTCTCCTAACAGCTCTGCGCATATGTACATCTGGAACAGGCCCCAGCTTTTCTTCCTCCTCACTCATATCAGCCCCCAAAGGAAGCTGCCTCTCTAGTAGCTGGGAAATGTCAGACGGCCCTGGCTCTATCTCTCTGTCTGACACAGAGCCCTCATCAGAGCCTTCCCCAGACTCCAGAACTGGCCCAAATTCCACCCCAACCTTCTCATCATCCGAGTCTGCTGCCAGCTCCACTGGCAGCTGGAGGGCCCCAAAACAAGCATTGTGATGCAGAGTTCTAAGTTGTGTCCTTTTGACAACATCAGGAGGCAAGTGCCATCTCTGGATGTCAAGGATCTCACCCTTCCTGAAGCTTCTGTTGTTCCACATTAAACAATAACTAATACTTTAAATTAGGGACGCAATGGCTCAGTGACTGATACTGAGCTTGTCGATCAGAAAGGTCGGCAGCTCAGTGGTTCGAATCCCTAGGGCCGCGTAACTGAGTGAGCTCCCGTTATATGTCCCAGCTTCTGCCAATGTAGCAGTTTGAAAGCATGTAAAAATGCAAGTAGAAAAATAGGAACTACTTTGGTGGGAAGATAGCAGCGTTCCGTGAGCCTTTGGCGTTGAGTCATGCCGGCCACATGACCACGGAGACATCTTCGGACAGCGCTGGTTCTTTGGCTTTGAAATGGAGATGAGCACTGCCCCCTAGAGATGGGAATGATGAGCACATATGTACAAGGGGAACCTTTACCTTAATACTTTAAAGCAGTGTTTCTCAAGCTTGGCAAATTCAAGTTGTGTGGAATTCTTGGACTTTAAAGTCCATCTTGAGTCGAGCTAAAGAGGCCTTAATTTATTCCCATAAGAGGCTGGTCCTTACCATCACTTTTGAGGTACCTTTTCTTTGACGCTGTTGAAAATAAAGTAGGAAGCAAAAGAAGGAAGAACATCAAGACAAGCACAGGATTTAGTATCTTCTTCTATTAGCTACCTGCAGGCAATCATTAACTAGCAAGCACACATTGTAACCCCCAGGTGAGGCATCTCAAGGAAGCCAACTTATTACTCATTAGGAAGTCTTGGTTTTGATTGGCATCCAGAAGAGTCGGTCAACTTTTTCAGCGGGGTGTTCTTGGAACAGCGTGAGGAAGTTTGTTAAGTAAAGCAAAGTTCCTGCGATAGTGAACACTTTAATGTGGTTTGAACAGCAACACAAAATAGAACAGTTCCCCCCCCCCCAACAACTTCTTATTCCTTTTGTTGTCGTTGTTAGTTGCAAAGTTGTGTCAGACCCAGCATGACCCCCATGGACAACATTCCTCCAGCTCTTCCTATCTTCTACCATCCTCTGGAGTCCATTTAAGCTCACACCGACTGCTTCGGTGACTCCATCCAGCCACCTCCTTCTCTGCCATCCCATTCTTCTTTTGCCGTCCATCATTCCCAGCATGAGGCTCTTCTCCAGGGAGTCCTTCTTCCTTCTCATTAGGTGGCCAAAGCATTTGAGTTTCCTCTTCAGGATGTGGCCTTCTAAAGAGCAGCCAGGGTGGATCTCCTCTAAGACTGACCAGGTTGATCGCCTTGCAGTCCAAGGGACTCGCAGGAGTCTTCTCCAGCACCAGAGTTCAAAGGCCTACGTTCTTTGGCGCTCAGCCTTCCTTATGGCCCAACCTTCACAGCCATCCATTGCAACTGAGAAAACCACAGCCTTGACTATAGGCACTTTTGTTGGCAGGGTGATGTCTCTGCTTTTTAGGATGCTGTCTAGATTTGCCATCGCTTTCCTCCCCAGGAGCAAGCCTCTTTTAATTTCTCGGTTTCAAGTCCCTCCATCTACGGTGATCTTGGAGCCAAGGCTGGACTTTGTTTTTCCTTGAAGATGTTTCACTTCTCATCCAAGAAGCTTCCTCAGGTCTGACTGAATAGTGTGGTTAAAATCTTCCACTCCCCATCAACTGCAATCAGAACTGCAGAAGCTTCTTGGGTAAGAAACAAAAAGTATTCAAGGAAAAATGAAGTCCGGTTGTCTCTTGAAAAAGCATGTATAGTCAGTTGGTCTTACTATTACCTTACTATTCTGAACTTTAATGGATAGATCAATTAACAGATATGGAAGGGACTTTGTAGGTCATCTAGTCCAACCTCCTTCCCAAGCAGAAGACCCTACACCATCTCCACCGAATGGCAGTCCAATCTCCACTTGAAAGCCTCCAGTGATGAAGCTCCCACAACTTCAGAAGGCCAGCTATTCCACTGGCTGATTGCTGTCATTGACAGAAAATGTCTCCTTATTTCTATCTTGAATCTCTCCTTGATCAGTTTCCATCCATTATCCTTTGTCTGGCCTTTGGGTGCTTTGGAAAATAGCTTGACCCCTTCCTCTCTGTGGCAGCCCCTCAGGTATTGGAACACAGCTATCATGTCTCTGCTGGTCCTTTTCTTCACATGCCCAGTTCCTGCAACCGTTCTTCATATGTTTTAGCCTCCAGTCCCCTGATCATCCTGGTTGCTCTTCTCTGAACTTTTTCTAAAGTCTCAATGTCTTCTTTTATAGTGTGGTGACCAAAACTGGATAACAGTTGGAAGGGATCTTTCTTAGCCTGGGCTAAAGCTCTATTTATCTTGCAGAAAAACAGAGTTGGAAGGGATCTTAGAGGTCTTCTAGACCAACCCCCTGCTCTCGCAGGAGACCTATACTGATAAATGGCTGTCCAGTCTCTTCTTAAAAGCCTCCAGGGATGGGATGCCCACAACTTCCGTAGGCAATTTGTTCCACTGGTTAATTATTCTCACTTGTAGGAATTTTATCCTTAGTTCTAGATTGCTTTTCTTCTTGGTTAGTTTCTGTCCATTGTTTCTTGTCCTGCCTTCATGTGATTTGGTAAACAAGTTGGCCCTTTCTTCCTTGTGGAAGCCCTTCAAGTATCGTAAGACTGTTATCATGTCACCCATGGTTCTTCTTCAGAGGTTTTAGCCTCCACTCCCCCAATTATTGCTCTTCTCTGCTCTTTTTCTAGTGACTCAACATCTTTTTTTATAGTGTGGTGACCAAAACTGTATTCTAGGTGTTACTAAGGCTTTATAGAGTGGTATTAGTAGCTCACCTGTTTTTGATTATATCCCTCTGTTAATACAACTTAGGATTGCATTGGCCTTTTTTGGCTGCTGCTGCACACTAATGGCTCATATTTAGCTGGTTGTCCACTAAGATTCCAAGATCCCTCTCACAGTTACTGCTATTAAGCCTGGTTTCATCCAGTCTATATGTCTACTTTTGGTCTTTCTTGCCTTAGTTTAAGACTTTACTTTTCTTTACGTTGAATTTCATTTTGTTAGATAGGGCCAGTGGTGGGATTCAGCCAGTTCTCACCACTTCGGGAGAACCAGTTGTTAACTTCCTGAGCAATTTGGTGAACTGGTTGCTGAAAGAAATCATTAGGGCAGAGAAAAGGGAGTTATCTTCTGACCATCTTCTGCGCATGCTGGTGGGCGGTGTTTGGACCTGGTCAAGGCCAACCATCCTGCATACCAACATGATGATTCCTTTTGGAGATGCAATCCACATGACACCTAAGGGAGTTGCAGATTGGACACTGGGGTGGGTTCATTGGAGGGAGGGGACTGGGTTATCATTTGATATGTGCTTGTTCGCACCTTTCTGGCTCAGATCTTGCTTTACTTTTGCTGCTATCTTTTCATAACCAGTCAAAGTATTCTAATTCCACAAACAATGGAGTTGGGAGTTTTCTTTCTTGGTTATTGATGGAGGCATGCCTGACACGTATGCTCCCCACCACCTAGCCACGCCCACAGAACCAGCAAAACCAATGAAAATTTATGTGTTGCCAGCTGGGAAGCTGGCAAAGAAGCCTCACTTTTCCCTCAGCACCAAACCATCCATGCCCCCCTACACACACATAAACACACACACACGGTTCAGGGGCGTGGCCAGCCTGCTATTACTACTGGTTTGGAAAGGTATGCCAGATTTCTACTACCTATTTGGGCGAACCGGACCAAACCGGTAGAAACCCACCTCTGGTACACAAGTTCTCCAATTTTGTTTTTCGAGTTTGATGGATTCTATTTTTCTCTGCTTTCCAACCATATTTTCTAGGCAATTTGCTCTGCTTCAGCGAATGTTATCAAGGCAAACATGCAAAGTTAACGGCTGTGCTATATATAGGGAGTCTTCTTTCCGTTAGTCCCATCCAGATGTCTAGATTGCAAATTCCACTCTCCCCCCAGCCGCCAGGGAACATTCTAGGTTCAAGAAACGTATCTCTACCTCGTTTAAATGCAAAACAAAGTTTTAAAGTAAAAGCCAGAGGAAGCAGGGAAGTTGATGCCACTTAAAATGTGGGTGGCTACTCTCAGTGCTGTGCATTAGAATTCAGCACAAAACTCTACTTTAAATTGATTGAATTGATTAAAGGCCCGGAGACTAAGGCATATGAAAAATGGTTGCAGGATTTGGGTTTGGCTAGTCTAGGGAAAAGAAGGACTGGGGGTACATAGTAGCGTGACCCGTCAAAACCGCGGACGACAAAAGCGCGATCGACGAAAGCGCGCATTTGACGTCATCACAGCGCGACGAAAAAAATTAAAAATTTAAATAAAAATTAAATTAAACCAAGCCGATTCACATAAAGGTAAGTGTTAGGTTTAGGGTTAGGGTTAGGTTAAGGGTTAGGGTTAGGTTTAGAGCGTTAGGGTTACGTTTAGCGTTAGGTTAAGGGTTAGCGTTAGGTTTAGCGTTACGTTAACGGTTAGGTTTAGGGTTAGGTTAAGGGTTAGGGTTAGGGTTAGGTTTAGGGTTAGGTTTGGGGGGGTTAGGGTAAGGTTTTCGCTTTATTTTTACATTTTTCTATCACAGCGCAATGTTTTCGTTGCGCTGTGATGACATCAAATGCGCGCTTTCATCGACCGCGATTTTGTCCTCCGCGGTTTTGTGGTGGAACCCATAGTAGCAGTATTCCAATATTTGAGTGACCACAAAGAGGAGGGGGTCAACCTATTTTCCAAAGCACCAGAAGGCAGGAGAAGAAACAATGCATGGAAATTAACCAAGGATAGAAGCAACCTGGAATTAAGGAGAAACTTCCTAACAGTGAGGACAATTCACCAGTGGAACAGAAGTTGCCTTCAGAAGTTTTGGGTGCTTCATCTCTGGAGCGGTTTAAGAAGAGTGTTAGGTAAGCTCCCCGTCGGGGGAGCGAGTACATTCAGAGAAGCGTTGTGAGTTGTGTTGGAGAACAGACAAACCAGCCTACAGAGACACTGCAGTTTAAATAGGCTTTTACTTTTGTGGAAATAGAGGTATCAGAGTCCATCAAAACAGTCCAAGTCATACACGGATAAGACAGTCAGTCATCGATGTCTTTTAGTTAAGGGATAATCCAAATAACATAGTCCGGTATCATATAATCAGTTCAGTACTCAAAGTTTGCTAGCAGTTGCAAAACTTACAATAGTTCACGGCACTTTCTAACAGCCAGCTTCCAAAACACTCAGATCAGATCAGCCCAGCATCTAATGAACAGAGAGAGCTAACAATCATTCTGGCTCCCTCTTATGGCCGATTGAGGAAAACAGCAACCAATCACATTTTACAGTATGATTTAAAGAAACAGGCACAGCATTGCTACATGATTTATATATTGCCAGCCCAACCGTTAAATTATATTCCTAACAAAGAGGCTGGACAGCCACATGTTTCAAATCATATAGGGACCCCTGCTTCAACAGGGGGCTGGACTAGAAGACCTCCAAAGTCCCTTCCATCACTATTCTGATTCTGATTCTCTAGGTTCTTTAGTGTGGATTAAAACACTCACACTAAATAAATATAAATAAATATAACCAACATTTATTTATTTATTATCAAACTTGTATCTTGTCCATATTGCCAAAGGGGACTTTAAACAGCTTACAGATATAAAATAAGTTGAATTGTTTTACCAATTAAATAAGTGGAATAGGCAAAACCTATTGTAGAATAGAATAGGATAGAATAGAATAGAAGGGAGCTTGGAGATCTTCTAGTCCAGCCCCTTCCTCAAGCAGGAGAACCTATACAATTTCAGACTAGTGACTGTCATGTTATTAAGGGGAGCTGTCTGGTAGTCCTTCTCTAAAATGCAGGTAGTCCTCGAGTTACGACCACAACTGACCCCAAATTTTATGATGCTCAGTGAAACATTGGTGAAGTGAGTTTGCCCCATTTTACAACTTTGCTTCCCACCGTTGTGACAAATCATTGCATTTGTTACTTTAGTAATCTGGTTGTTAAGCGAATCTGGATTTCCCATTGATTTTGTTTGCCAGAAGGGCACAAAACCGGATCGCGTGACCCCAGGATACCACAGCCGTCATAAATAGGAAGCAGTTGCCAAGCGTCTGAATTTGGATCACGTGACTATGGGGATGCTGCAATGGTCGTTAGCGTGAGAAACGGCCATTAGTCACTTTTCCAAAGGGCATTTTAACTTTGAACAGTCACTAAATGAACTGTTGTAAGTCGAGGATTTCTTGTGGTCACTTGGAGAATAGCAATAGCAATAGCAGTAGACTTATATACCGCTTCATAGGCCTTTCAGGCCTCTCTAAGCGGTTTACAGAGAGTCAGCATATTGCCCCCAACAACAATCTGGGTCCTCATTTTACCCTGAGTCAACCCTGAGCCGGTGAGATTTGAACCGCTGACCTGCTGATCTAGCAGTAGCCTGCAGTGCTGCATTTAACCACTGCGCCACCTAGACCTCAATGGCTGCTGGGCCAAACAATTTTCATTTATAAAGGGATTTTGGTTTTCCTCTTCTCAAGATTCTCTGTTGTGCTGGAGACTGATTGAAATAATCACAGAGCTGCTTTGCCAGAATTCCTCTCGTGCATTCGCAATGCCCCGGCTGCATTCAGATTCCCTTTCAGGATAGGAGCAAAAGTCTGCATTTAAAATGTTTATGTCCCACCCTTCTACAGCTCTGGCAATGCCACGGGCGGTTGTATGAGCGTCTGGAATATAATAAAAATCCCACAGAAGTGACTCAATCATCCACTACAAAAACGAGCAGCAGTGAAAAGACAGCTGCATCCAGTTTTAACAAGAGAGCGAGAGAGGGAAGAGGAGAGAGAGAGAGAAAGAGAGAGAGAGAGAAGGAGAGGGAGGGAGAAGGGAGGGAGAGAAACAGGACGAGAGAGAGAGATGGAAAGAGGGAGGGAGAGGGAGGGAGAGGGAGGGGGAGAGAGAAGATGAGAGAGGGAGAAGGAGAGAGAGAGGAAGGAGATAGGGAGAGAGGGGGAGAGCAGGGAGAGAGAAGGATAGAGAGGGAAAGAGGGAGGGAGAGGAAGGGAGAGAGGGAGAGAGGGAGAAGGAGAGAGAGAGGAGGGAGAGAGGGAGGGAGGGGGAGAGCAGGGAGAGAGAAGGATAGAGAGGGAAAGAGGGAGGGAAAGTGGGAGAGAGGAAGAGAGAGAGTGAGGGGGGAGGGAGAGAGAGGGATGAAGAAAGCAAGAGAGTGTGTGTGTGAGAGAGAATGAGAGAGAATGGAGAGGGAGAGAGAAAGCAAGAGAGAGAGGGAGGGAGAGAGAAAGTGAGAAAATGAGAGAGAGGGAGGAAGGGACAAAGCAAGAGAGAGGGAGGGAGAGAATGAGAGAGAGGGATAGAGGCATGGGGAAAGGAGGGGAGAGAGGAAGAGACAGAGGGAGGGAGGGAGAAAGAGAGAGACATCAAGAGAGCGAGAGAATGAGAGAGAGGGAGTGAGAGAAAACAGGCGAGAGAAAGCAAGAGAGAAAATGAGAGAAAGAGCTAGAAAAAAAGCAAGAGAGAGAGGGAGAGAAAGAAAATGAGAGAGTGAGAGTGAGAGAGAAGGAGAGAGAAAGCAAGAGAGAGAGAATGAGAGAGAACGAGAGGGGGAGAGACGGAGAGAAAGAGAGAGAAAGCAAGGGAGAGAGGGGGAATGAGAGGGAGACAGAAGGAGGGAGAGAGAAAGCAAGAGAGAGGGAGAGAAGAGAGAGATTGGAAGTGAGCAAGTGCCTGCTGGAATATCTAAAATCTGAAGAACAACTATTGGAACTAAAACTGACTCCGGGAAGGGAATCTAATACAGGTGGTCCTTGACTTAAAATGGTCCATTTAGTGATTGTTCAAAGTTACAACATCATTGAAAAAAGTGATTTATGACTTTTTTCACACTTACGGCCATTGCGGCATATCCATGGACATGTGGACATGTGATCAACTGACTCATATTGATGACGGTTGCAGTGTGTCCCGGGGTCACGTGATCCCCTATTTGCGACCTTCTGACGTCAGCGGCGGAAGCCAGATTCACTGAACACCCATGTCACCAACTTAACAACTGCAGCGATCCACTGAACAACTGTGGCAAGAAAGGTCGTAAAATGGAGCAACACTCACTTAACAAACAATCTCACTTAGCGGCAGAAATTTGGGGCTCAGTTGCAGTCCTACGTTGAGTGGCGCAGTGGCCTAGAGGTGGAGCTCTCGCCTCACAATCAGGTGAAGAATTAGGTGGAGGCAGAGATTTCTCTCTCTGGACACACTGGGAATATATCTGCTGAACAAAACTCCGCATTGGCAACAGGAAAGGCATCTGGCCATTCAAACACTCTGCTAGCTCCATCCAATTGCCCAGACTCCACCCTGCAAAGGATTATGAGGTTGTTAAAAAAAGAAGTTGTGATCTGAAGTTGAGGACTACCTATATAATTCAGACAGAACCACCATGGTGTCCTCTCCACCCTCTCAGCCTTTAACAACGCTCAAATCTTAGTAAATAGGCAAACAGTTACAAAACTGACAATTATTTTTGGTAGCACAATTAAAAGGAAAAGTTATACTACTGCACAGATAGTCCTTGACACCATTCATTTAGTGACCATTTGAAGTTACAACAGCACTGAAAAAGTGACTTATGACCTTTTCTTCACACTTACGACCGTTGGGGCATCCCCACAACCACGGGAATAAAAATTCAGATGCTTTGCCACTGACTCCTATTTATCACCGTTGCAGTGTCTCAGGGTCATGGGATCTACTTTTGTGACTTTCAAACGAGCAAAACCAATGGATCAGATTCACTTAACAACCGTGTTACGAGCTTAAGAACTGCAGGGATTCACTTAACAACGGTGGCAAGAAAGAAAGGTGGAAAAAATGGAGGAACACTCAACAACTGTCTTGCTTACAGTGGTGGGATTCGACTAATTTAGCAACCGGTTCTCTGACCCAATGACCGGCTGGGTGGGCGTGGCAGCACTTGAGCTCCTGCACACACACACCCCAGGAGCAAAAAACACCCTGTTTTGGGCCTAGTAGGCCTCCCTGCATCCTCCGGGAAGCAAAAACGGACCGCATGAGGCTGCACTGCACCCCTGTGCCCCGTTTTGGGCCTAGGAGGCTTCCCTGCAGCCTCCTGGGAGTGAAAATGGGATGCCAGAGGGGATGCTGCACCCTGTTTTGGCCCTAGGAGGCCTCCCTGCAGCCTCCTGGGAGTGAAAATGGGATGCCGGAGGGGATGCTGCACCCATTTGGGGCCTAGGAGGCCTCCCTGAAGCCTCCTGGGATTGAAAATCAGCTGTGGGGGGGGCACACTGCACCCCTGTGCCCCATTTTGGGCGTAGGAGACCTCCATACAGCCTCCCAAGAGCCAGAACGGGGCCCGTGAGGACTCCTGGGAGGGGCAGGGTGGGGCCAGCCAGTCGTCGGAACTACCGGTTCGCCAAACCGGATGTAAAATTAACATCCAGTTCACCCGAACTGGCGTGAACCGGCTGAATCCCATGCCTGCTTGCCTAGCAATGGAAATTTTGGGTTCGGACCCGGTCATAAGCTGAAGATCATTTATATATGAAATCTCTTTCTCCTACACCGGTAATCTTTCTTCTTTGTCTTCTTCTACGTCACTTCTCTTTCTGTCCATATTATTTTGATTTTACCAATAATCTGAGAAGACCCCCAACCTGGGTGTTTACAACGTGTCTTCAGCATTAGGAACGGAGTAACTTCTGCAGGCTAAGTTGTTCCTGGACCGGTGTACTTATTAAATCATGTTGATGTCTCTCTGTTTTTACTACGCTTCTCGCCCACATGCAACAGACCAATTATGGAATTGGTTTTTAGAGCCCGGCGCAGCTGCCAAGATTGTAAATAAACCCACGATTGCTTTCACATCTTGATTCGAAGCAGATCTCTTTAGGCGAAGGTCCCAAACGTTTTCCCAGGTCCAAAATAACTGATATTGTAATGATACTAAAATTCAGGGTTAATTAGGATCTGCCTTCCTGTGCAGATAAAAATCAGGTGAGATTTGATCTGAGTCACCTACAGCTTTTTTTTTTCTTTTGCAATCCCCCCCCCAAATTAAGTTGCAACATTCAGGGGCATAAAAGCTGATTAGAATTAGAATTCTTTATTGGCCAAGTGTGATTGGACACACAAGGAATTTGTCTTTGGTGCCTATGCTCTCAGTGTACATGAAAAGACAAGATGCATTTGTCAAGAATTATAAGGTACAACACTTGGTTGGGGGGAAAAAACTTGGAAATGAAAAATGTTTTACCTATGTTTTAATTGAAGGAGTTAAGTGATAATACAATTATGTTGTGAAATAGATTAATAACGATACAATGAAAGACTGATATATATATATGAATTGAATAATTTAGAATTTTTTGTTTTAAAATGGATAAGGATAACAATGAATTTATGTATACTTGATAGAAGATTGGTGATATAATGTATAACTCTAAGTATATATTATAAAGATATTCTGTTGTTGATAAATAATTTTAATAAGGAAGGAAAGGAGGTGAAATAAAAGGAAAGGAGAGAAGGAGAGTGCCTGGAGAGAAGACATAATCTATTCACATTCAATCTGACCATGCTCACCATCTGCTTTAGTCCCACTCCCAACTTTTGCTTCTTGTTGGTCATTAGCATCTGGTCTAGAGCAGACGTGGTACTCAGCAGGTTCTGACCAGTTCTGGAGAACCAGTAGTGGAAATGTTGAGTAGTTCAGAGAACCAGTAAATGCCACCTCTGATTGGCCCCGCCCCCATCTATTCTTGGACTCCCGAGTCCCAGCTGATCTGGAGGAAATGGGGATTTTGCAGTATTCTTCCCCTGCCATGCCCACCAAGCCATGCCATGCCCACCAAGCCACACCCAGAGAACCAATAGCAAAAAAAATTGAATCCCATCACTGGTCTAGAGAGATAATTCTGATTAATAACACAAAAAATCAAAGTGAGGACTTTAATCTTTTATTGACATTGTTAAGATATATCATGCCATGCTTTTAAAAAGAGGCAAAGGTTTCACCTGACTCTAAGGGACAGTGCTCATCTCTGTTTCCTAGCAGAGGGAGACAGTGTTGTCCGAAGATGATCATGTGGCCAGCATGACTTGGGTCTCAAACTGCAAAACTTCCAATTGAGAAGCCCAGCATCTTAGTCATTAGGCTAAGGTTGTGGTATCCCAACCTTTCCAATGTTGGCAGCAAGGGAGGGTTCCACGTAAGCTGTTGATGGATAGCCAAATGGAGCTTGGCATTCACATGCCCACTGCTCACTCAACTAGAGCTGTGCGTGTTCATGCACTTGTCTGCTGCTTGTGCACCCCAGTCCAGAATGAGCTATGACCATATCACAGCTTGAGAGCTGGGGACCTCCAGGCTAGGCCTCTGCACCTCTTTCGACTCACACTTGTTATTTTAACCATTCAGTTGTTCCTGATTCTTGATGACTTTGAGTGCTATCCTGTCAAATACAGGATAGAGTTGGGAATTAGTAGCACATATGTGCGAGGGGAACCTTTACCTTTAAGTATTGGTAGAGAGTTGGACTCAAAGGCTTCTGAAGGTCTCTTCCAGCCTGTGATTCTATGCCTTAGGATTCTAAGTCAGTGTGAATGTCCCAAATAATAGCACAGCTCCTCAAAGATTACCGAATCACACATTATCCAACCCCAGCTTAGTCTCGACTAATGTACAAACCGAACTGATGTTTTGTTTTGCCTTCAAGCTCACATTTAGCATTTGCTTGCCAGTGGGAAAGGAGTTGATGTGATTAATTTGGTGAGAAAGATGCCAGCAGCAGTCATGGAAAGTTTTAGCGGAACCTGTGATGGAGAGCGCGCGAGAAAAAATCATGCTGCTCTGTGATGAGACCCCCTTCCCTTTTCATCTCTGAAAAACAAAAAGTCTTTCAGCCCTGACATGCTGCTTCTCACAGAGACAGTTGGCTCGAGAGCTGTGACGTGATGTCATCCCGGCTGCCCCATGCCAGCTCTGTGGAATAATAATTAAAACACGTAACACAATAGAGTCGGATAAAAGTAGAAGGGGAGAGGGAATTCAGGTTGGACCAGATGTTCACACTGACACCACCAAAACTGATTGAATGTTTGCAATGTTTTCCTCAGGCCTGAAAGACCAAGTCGGCTTTAATTGAATTGATTTATTGCTCTACAGTGGTTAAGACGTCGAGCTTGTTGATCAGAAAGGTCAGCAGTTCGAATCCCTAGCGCCGCATAACAGATCGAGCTCCCATTACTTGTCCCAGCCTTTGCCAACCTAGCAGTTCAAAAGCACGTATAAATGCAAGCAGAAAAATAGGAACCACCACAGTTGGCATCTGCTTAGATTAGATAAGGTTCACTGGCACTCATGGGGAGTTGGACTTAATTCACTTGTGGCTATGTATGGATGCCAGGCTGATGCTCCTTTTCACTCCACCCCCAGGTTCTGCCACTCCTTTTCCTATCATTTCATCCTAAGCAATAGCAACAAGAACAACAAGCCTCAAAATATCAAATGATGATAGACTTTCCCCAAATTAAATCTGATCTCAGACAGAAGAATATCCAAGATTTTAAAAAAAGGAAAGGAAAGATGTTCAGATTTGGAATTGGAGTCCATATGAGCTGCGGTGGTGCAGTGGTTAGAGTGCAGTACTGCAGGCTATTTCTGTTGACTGCCAGCTGCCTGAAATTTTCCAGTTCAAATCTCACCAGGCTGAAGGTTGACTCAGCCTTCCCTCCTTCCGAGGTGGGTAAAATGAGGACCCAGATTGTTGGGAGCAATACGCTGACTCTGTAAACTGCTTAGAGAGGGCTGGAAAACACTGTAAAGTGGTATATAAGTCTAAGTGCTATTGCTATTGCTAACAGCTAATGCAAAACATATTGGGGAAAAAAATAATCAATGTCTTCTCAACTGCTAAGATTAGTCCTGGTGGGAGAGAATGCTGGTCAGTCATTTCTATGTGTAGTGAGCACTGCAGTGTCAGCTTTAGGGAGCAACTGGTGATAGCTCAAGCAATCATATGGATGTGGCACTTTTCCTCCAAAGAATCTGAAGACCTTGCTTCAGCAATTTACCAGTGTGTGTGTGTGTTCTACACTGTGTACTACACTGGTGGTGTTGTGGCTCACCAATGACCAGCGGAGCAGGTGGCAGATTCAGACAGCAAGGAGGTTGGGGAGGAACATGGGCCAGTCCTGGAGTCGGTTCCCAGTGTGTGCATGTGCAGAGCTGTCAGGAGAAGGGAACAGCTAAGGAACAAGGGCTGACCTGGGAGTACTATGGAACAATCTCCCCATGGAGATCCGGACCCGTACTACTCTTCCGGCCTTCTGCAAAGCGATTAAGACCTGGCTGTTCCGGCAGGAACAGGGGCTGTTGATTTATCCAGCCCCATTCTAAGCTTTATGAATGTTGTGAAATTTTAATGTCTGTTCTTTTTAATTTTTATATGTTCCCCCTTCCTGCCTTTATCTGTAAGCCGCCATGAGTCTCTTGAGAGTGGGCGGCATACAACTCCTAATAAACTGAAACTGAAACTAAAGGTGGACAGTGAATGGCCCCTCCCATAGGGGATAAGGAGGAGCGAAAGGAGAGGGGAGTTTGCAGGAGACGATCAGTTCAATTCATTAGGGTAAAGATCTATTCCGGACTTCGTGCCAAGTAATTGCTTCTACAGCATGGTGTTTGGAAGATATCGGCCTCTCAAAGCCTGATAAAGGTTTGCAGTTGTGAAATCTCATGAAAGACTGTTTGCCAGGATTTTGCTGGAGAGGAATTATTCCCTTTAACCTCTATAAATGAGGTTTGATCAGGATGGGGAGTCTGCTTCATGATCTTGGGGGGCCTCGGTCAGAACAGGAAGTGGTTGATTGGCTAAGAGCAGTTCTCTCTTATCTTTTAGTTATAGTCTGTATTTTCATTATAATTTGATTGCAATTTTATACATTGCTGTCTATCTGTTTGTCTGTCTCTCTGCCTGTCTGTCTCTCCATCCATCCATCCATCCATCCATCCATCCATCCATCCATCCACGGTTTTATTTTGAGGTTGTAAGCTCTGCCTAGAGTCACCTTTGCAGAGAGACAGGCAGCCCACACATTTAATTAAATAAATAGAATGAGTAAATTAAATCTTAACCTTGGTGGGAGAAAGACAAGGAAGCGGCACATAGATTCAGATGTTTTTCCCCTCAAAGGAAAACAACAAAGAATGGACAGGACCAGGATTAGGATGGGGGGAGAGGAGGGATTTAAGAAGTCCCCTGCTGACGTTGCCAACTTGGTGCTTTAGATGTCTGAAGCTGATGGATTGCTTTCTACATTTCATTCCAGAAAAAATAATCCTCCTTAAAAAAAAGGAAAAGAAATCCAGTTCCTGAAAGGGAGAGAAATGTCCAATGTTGGTCATAACTTTCCCAGAAAAATGAAGTGGTCCTGGTTTTGTTACTAACCCTACCAAGGACTCCTGCTGCATACTTTTTCTCTCTCCAGTTGGACGTTTAGATTAAGTTAGAATTGGGAGGGACCTTTTAGGTCATCTAGTCCAACCCCCCACTCAAGCAGGAGACCCTACACCATTTCTGATAGATAGCAGTCCCGTTTCTTCTTGAAAGCCTCCAGTGATGAAGCTCCCACAACTTCTGAAGGCAACTTCTGTTCCATGGGTTGATTGTTCTCACTGTTAGAAATATTCTCCTTATTTCTAGGTTGAATCTCTCCTTGATTAGTTTCTATCCATTATTCCTTAACTGGCCTTCAGGTGCTTTGGAGAATAGCTTGACTCCCTCCTCTTTCTGGCAGCCCTTCAAATATTGGAAGCCTGCTATCATGTTTCTCCTGGTCCTTCTCTTCTCTAGACTAGCTATGCCCAGTTCCTGCAACCGTTTTTCGTATGTTTTAGCCTCCAGTCCCCTGATCATCTTGGTTGCTCTTCTCTGCACTTTTTCTAGAGTGTCTTCTTTTATAGCGTGGTGACCAAAATTGGATGCAGTACTCTAGGTGTGGTCCAGTGGTGGGTTGCTTATCCCGTTCCAACCGGTTCGGTTGGAACGGGGCTGGCGGTGTCCACATGCACGCGCGCAGTTCACACATGCGTCTTAGTGCCTGCACGATGCTCCAGCTGCTCACGGAGAATCACGCAGGCGCTGTATGTGCCATGCGCTGCGTGGAAGCGCAGAAGCCTTCAAAGATTGGTTTGCGGGTGGGCCCTTCGGCGTCCCCAGAAGTTACTTACTTCCGGGTTCACCGACCAACCGGTCCGCACGGACCGGCACGGACCGGTTGAAACCCACCCCTGGTGTGGTCTTACTAAGGCTTTATAGAGTGGTATTAGTGCCTTGCTTGATTTTTGGGTTAGGTCAATTCCATCTGTTGGGGAGTTGTGTTAAGGCAGTATTTTGGGGGGGGGGGGCTGCAATGCTTCCTTGCAGCATTTAGCATCGCTTCCTGGCCAAAAGGGATAATCATTCAAGAGGACGTTTTCATTCCAAGCGGCTGCCCGCAGGCTGCATCTCCAGCACGAGCTCTATTTTTAGCCCAGCTCCTTCATTTCTATTGATCCCAGTCACCCTTTGTTAATTAGATAGACACAAACAGCCACAGAATTTGCAACTCATTTATCAATTCTCTTCAGCATCTCTATCCCCCCCCCACCTGCCCCCAGGGGAGATGTCAGCCGCAAGCTCTCCTTGCGACAGGCTATTGATCTGTGCCACAACTTTTACTCCGGTGTCGCAGGCTATTTATAGAAACCGCGATCTGCAATTCCCTTCGCGTGCTTCCTTCTTGGGTATCCGAGAGAGCCGACATAAATCAGAAATTGACTGCATGGAAAGAGCTGAAGAGATGCTGGTTGCAGAGGAATGTGAGCCGTGGGGCTTCCGTCTTATGGTTTCATTGCAGGAAGGTGAGGTGGGAAAAAAAACACCCCAGGATTTGCAACCAGGTTGAGCACAAAGGGCTTGTGCCAAAGACCTTTGAGGTTCTCAGCAAGTCACATCACTGGCTTATCTAGTCTTGTATTGATTTCACCATCATGGTATCCTCCAGATGGATTGTAACTCAATCAATCAGCCAATCAATCAATCAATCAGCCAATCAATCACCTAATCAATCAGCCAATCAAGCAATCAACCAATCAATCAATCAGCCAATCAATCAATCAGCCAATCAATCTGAAAAAAGCTGGAAAGAACCTTGAAGGTCTTCTAGTCGAACCTCTGCTCAAGCAGAAGACTCTTTTTACAGATTAACAGAGTTGGAAGGGACCTTGTAGGTCATCTAGTCCAACCCCCACACAAGCAGGAGACCCTACACCATTTCTGACAGATGGCAGTCCAGTCTCTTCTTGAAAGCTTCCAGGGATGAAGCTCCCACAACTTCTGAAGGCAACTTCTGTTCCGTTGGTTGATTGCTCTCACTGTCAGAAAATCTCTCCTTATTTCTAGGTTGAATCTCTCCTTGTTCAGTTTCCATCCATGATTCCTTGCCTGGCCTTCAGGTGCTTTGGAAAACCTTACACCATTCCAGACAAGTGACTGTCCAGTCTCTTCTTAAAAACTTCCAGTGATGAAGCACGTACAACCTCTAGAGGCAAGCTGTTCCACTGGTTAATTGTTCTCATTGTTAGGAAGTTTCAACCTAGAACTAAGAAGGAATTACCTAATGGTGAGAGCAATCAACCAATGGAATAGCTTGCCTCCAGAAGTTGTGTGTGCTACATCACTGAAGGTTTTCAAAAAGAGACCTCCAAGGTCCCTTCCAACTCTATTATTCCATATTCTATGCTCTAGGACTGCTGTGCTCACTCTAAAAATTGCGGTTAAAGTGATGGTATATCCAACTACTACTTAAGAGCCGAGGTGGCCTGGTGGTTAGAGTGCACTATTGCAGGCTACTTCAGCTGACTGCTAGCTGCAGTTCAAATCTCACCAGACTCAAGGTTGACTCAGCCTTCCATCCTTCCAAGGTTGGTAAAATGAGGGCCCAGATTGTTGGGGCAATACTGTGACACTGTGAACCGCTGTAAAAACACTGTAAAGTGGTATATAAGTCTAAGTGCTGTTGCTATTGCTACTCCAGAATTAACGGTAGTATAGTATTTTTAGTAACGTATCTTTAGTATCTTGTTAAAACACTGTGCAAAAGTCACTCCAAACAGCTATTTTATGCGCTATGGTAATGGATTTTTATTTATAGTGCGGTGTTTGATAAATGCACTGCATTTATTGATTAGAAATACACCGGCTTTTAGAACTAAGTGAAAAAGATGGGCCACAATTAACACCCAGGCGGATGCTTTTGTTATGTTTTATTAATGCACCCTTACCTAGTAGCAGAGGAATGGGGAAGAGAAATAATTCAAGGCACTGAAAACATTGGCCTATGGCAAACCTAGCAAAGGTTTGAGACACGAGGTTAACTTCCCTTTCTGTCACACTGTTTGCACAACTGTGACTCAGTAATAGGCACTGAGTATTAACTGGCTCTTTCCACAACCCATTTAACTATGTCATGGCCCCAGGTGGTGTGCCTTTTGAACATGCTAACATACATATCATTACGGCAGCATCAGTGGTGGGATTCAGCCAGTCCGCCCCTATTCGGGAGAACTGGTTGTTAACTTTCCAAGCAGTTCAGAAAACCGGTTGTTGGAAGAAATCTCCTTTTGCTTTTTTCCACTTTCCAGGGCTAATCCTGTAAGGAAGGCAGGAAGGAAACATTCTGCTGTTGTTTCTAGCCTAATCTTTATTGCCCTGCTTACAGAAACTGCCTCTCTGGTTAACGCTCGTTACATTGTAACAGCTAAGGCGAAGCGCCCATCAACCTGAGTGTCATTGAGTTGGCCTTGCCCACCCAGTCACATGACCACCACGCCCTGCCTACCCATCTGGTCATTAGGGCAGAGAACCGGTTGTTAAATTATTTGAATCCCACCACTGGGAAGCATGAATGGTTTTTGGCCCAAACTGGAAAAACAGGGAAATTCTACAAGAAGAGGAAGTAATTAGGAAAATTCTGCTTTGTGCTGAAATGGATAAATTGATGTCGGATTTGAAGAACGAAGACGAATCAGAATCTTATAAGATCTGGGATCAATTTTATTGATGGTTGGAACAAAAAAAAAGGAAAGACCCAAAATAGGAAATGACTATGATTTATAGAATGGAGATTAGAACGATATATGAAATCATAACAGTGAAAATGTATAAGACAAGAACAAAGCAACATGGTTGGAAATACGATATCCTTATATTTGTAAATATTGAACAGATCAATGGTAAATAAGAATGGTGGTTATAATATTTAACTTTATATTCTAGTATATATGGCAAAGACATTGCCAGGACGGTTACACTGTGTCCAATGTTTTAATGTGTGTTTAATAAAAAACCTTTTAATAATAATAAAAATGAACAGGCTAAGCCAAATAAATGAGCCAAACACTTCAAAAGTGCCTAGCTTTAGGCTGAAACTGTCTTAGGGCTGTTTGTGACTAAAGTCGATTAAACTGGTTACTTGTTCAATAGTTGTTTGTTCCTCTTTCCTTGTTAGCCAAAAGTCAAGTTCTAGAGCAGGAGTGTCAGCCTTGATTTCATTGAGGGCTGCATCAGGGTTGTGTTTGACCTCGAGGTGTGTGTCTGTGTGTGTGTGTGTGTGTGTGTGATGGGGTAGGCGTGGCCAGGGTAGGCATGGGGAGAGTGGGCATGGCCAGCTCAATGCCACTCCTGTCAGGGTTACCTAGGGTGGCCAAATGCTAAGGCAGGACTTCCCTCAGACCCTACCTCCCTCTCATTATAACCTTCCTTCCTTCCTTCCTTCCTTCCTTCTTTCCTTTCCTTTCCTTTCCTTTCCTTTCCTTTCCTTTCCCTCCCTCCCTCCCTCCCTCCCTCCCTTCCTTCCTTCCTTCCTCCCTTCCTTCCGTCCTTCCTTCCTTCCTTCCTTCCTTTGGAACGAACTACCCCCAGAAATCCAGACCTCACCCACTCTCATGGCCTTCAGAAAAGCTGTCAAGACCTGGCTATTCCGGCAGGCCTGGGGCTGTTGACTTCATTGTTGAGGTCCAGCCCCGACTGAAATGAATGAATTTGTGTAGTTTTTAACTTGTCTATCTTATTTTTATTTTCTTTATTTTCTTTTCTTTCCCCTCTCTGTAAGCCGCCCGGAGTCCTCCGGGATTGGGCAGCCTATAAATAAAATTATCTTGAACTTGAACGTAACTTCCTTCCTTCCTTCCTTCCTTCCTTTTCTTCTTTTTCCATCCCTCTTCATTCTCCTTTCTTCTTCCTTCCCCTCTTTCCTTATTTTTTCTTCCTTGCTCTCTTCCCATCTTTTTTCTCTTTCCTCTTCCCCTTTCTCCTTTCTTGTCCCTCCTTGCATGCTCAAACGCAAAAGGGGAAACATCTTTCCTGTTCTTTTGCTTTTCTTTATTTTGCGAGCCCTCTGCTAGTCTTCTAGTCTAACCCCCTGCCTAGGCAGGAAGCCCTATAGCATTTCAGACAAATGGTTGTCCAATCTCTTCTTAAAAACGTCCAGTGTTGCAGCATTCACAACTTCTGGAGGCAAGCTCTTCCACTGGTTAATTGTTCTCACTATCATGAAATTTCTCCTTAGTTCTAGATTGCTTCTCTCCTTCATTAGTTTCCACCCATTGCTTCTCGTTCTACCCTCAGGTGCTTTGAAGAACAGGCTGACTCCCTCTTCTTTGTGGCGACCTCTGAGATATTGGAAGACTGCTATCATGTCTCCCCTGGTCCTTCTTTTCATTAAACTAGACATCCCCAGTTCCTACAACTGTTCTTCATACGTTTTAGCCTCCAGTCCCCTAATCATCTTCGTTGCTCTTCTCTGCACTCTTTCTAGAGTCTCCACATCTTTTCTACACCGTGGTGACCAAAACTGAATGCAGTATTCCAAGTGTGGCCTTACCAAGGCCTTATAAAGTGGTATTAACACTTCACGTGATCTTGATTCTATCCATCTGTTTATGTAGCCGAGAACTGTGTTGGCTTTTTTGGCATCTGCTGCACATTTAAATGGTTGTCCACTAGGACTCCAAGATCCCTCTCACAGTTGCTACTATTGAGCAAGGTACCACCTATACTGTACCTGTGCATTTCGTTTTTCTTTCCTCAATATAGAACCTTACTTGTGTTTCCAAATTACCATCCCATGTGAGTAAAAGGTCCTGTATTTTGGATGCATTTTGTAAGTTATCCCCTTTGAGGTACCTTGGTTCAAAAACCTTGGTTTTATGACGCACTGGTGCACTCAATTAAAGGTTACGTACAGACACAGGAGTTTGAGTAGTACATACATTGAGTGGTGTGGTAACCTAGAGATGGAGCTCTCGCCTCACAATCAGGAGGCTGTGAATTCGATCCTAGGTAGAGGCAGCTATTTCTCTCTCTGGGCACACTGGGAATATATCAGCTGCACAAAACTCCGCATTGGCGACAGGAAGGGCATCTGGCCATTCAATAGCAGTAGACTTATATACCGCTTCATAGGCCTTTCAGGCCTCTCTAAGCGGTTTACAGAGAGTCAGCATATTGCCCCCAACAATCTGGGTCCTGGGTTCAAACACTCTGCTAGCTCCATTCAGCTGCTCAGACTTCACCCTGCAAGGGATTATGGGGTAATTAAATGAAGATGATGAATGAAGATGATATATTTCACATTCTTGTTTTTTCCCCCAAGGGAAAGCATTGGTTTCACTGTGGAAACAAGATCAGTCATGGAAACGTGAAGCCTAATTTGGATGAGAATGTTAGAAACATTATTTTTTTAGCTGTTTATTATACTGTATATTTTTTAAAGAATGCAAGAAATAAGTAACAGAAAACAGAAAAATCAAGCGCAGAGAGCACAATGTGAGTAGACAAACAACAAATCTGAGATAAACTAATATATATTCCAAGACCTCATTAGAAATTAATTTTACATTTTCTATCCAAAATCTACATACAGTATCTCCATTGAGCTTTAAACTAAACACACTTGGTTATCACAGTTCACATCATTTAGAGAAAGTGTAAACAGTAAATAATGCATTCCACTAACCCTATGAATTATAGAACAAATTAAAATAGGAGCTCTAAAAATCAAAATTTGAGTGTGGCACAGTTTCACGTATGAATTGTAAGAAACATTCCCAGCACATGGAACAACTAATTTTATTTTCTCAAAAGGACTTAATTGGTGATGCTGGCCTGAACATGCGTAATTTGCTTATTTATTTACTTTCCATGTATTTATTTTTCTCAAGTCTTCTTTGTTCTGCAGACACTCAAAGCAGCCAATCTATACTTCTTTCCGTTAATTTATTTCAGTGTTTCTCAACCTTGTCAACTTGAAGATGTCTGGACTTCAACTCCCAGAATTCCCCAGCCAGCATTCGCTGGCTGGGGAATTCTGGGAGTTGAAGTCCAGACATCTTCAAGTTGACAAGGTTGAGAAACACTGATTTATTTGTTATCACAGCAACACCATCATAAAGTAGAATAGAATCGAAATAAGAACAGAATAGAATGGAATGGAACACAACGGAATGCAACGCAACGCAGGACAGGATAGAATTCTTTATTGGCCAAGTGTGATTGGACACACAAGGAATTTGTCTTTGGTGCAGATGCTCTCAAAAGAAAATATACATCCATCACGAATCATAAGGTACAACACTTAATGATCGTCATGGGGTAGGAAATAAGCAATCAAATCATACTAGGAAATAATCAATATAAAGAAGTAGACGCTGGACTGATTGTATGAGATAATTAATGGGGAAATGTTGGTGAATCGTCCAAGCCATGTAAAGAAAAAAATTGAGAAAAATGGTAAATCCCAGGTGTACACACTTAACATTCCCTTTATAAGGTTATGAAAGTTACTGCATTGGGTAGAGGATGAGCCCGAAGGACCTCTAAGGTTTCTTGCAACTTTGTGATCTCATCCTTTTATAACTGGTGCCTGTTCTATGAGCTTACATAAAAATCTCCAGTGTTAAAAGCTTGTTCCGTGGAAGCCAGAAGAGGAACAGGGATGCAAGAATTCAGACTGGGATGCTATATGCATAGAATTGGGAACAATGTTGGCATCACAACTAATTTCCTATAAAGCACTCAATTTTTGTTCTTTGAGCTGCAGCCAAAACCAAATGCATAACAGACTAAAGATACGGAGCAAAGGAAGGAGTATTATGATGGATATTATATTTATACACTCCGTGGCCTCAGAATCCTGCAGGAAGACCATATCTGAAGTTGGAAGGGAAGTATTCTAGTCCAACCCTTCTTCTCAAGCAGGAGACCTTATACTATTCCAGACAAATGCCTGTCCAATCTCTTCTTAAAAACTTCCAGTGTTGGAGCCTTCACAACTTCTGGAGGCAAGTTCAAGAAGTTCCAGAACTCAACTGCAAATTCAAGCTGAAGTTGAACGTCAACGTCAAGAACACAACTTAAACTTCACGACTTCATGAATGTCCCAAGAACTTTTTGGTTTCAGAGATGGACATTTCATTTGCTTATGTTTGCTTAGCAAATGTATATTCCACTTGTGTCATGGTTCCAGGAGAATCTGAGGGACTTACAACTTAATAATAATAAATTCAGATAGTTTTCATTAATTAACATGCCAAGAAGTGGGCAAAACCGTCATGCCGGACAACACTTCTCATGTGATCTTGTCCATCAGGATAGTCCTTGAACAAGAGGGGTGACTAATGTGTTTGTACTGTGGATCGTTTCCTGGAGTTGCATGATATCCAAAACTATAATGCAAGCATGGGAGCCATTCACCCAACCAATTGAACTTCAAATCTAGCATGAAGATGATTAAAGAGCCGAGGTGGTGCAGTGGTTAGTGTGCAGTACTGCAGCCACTTCAGCTGACTGCTAGTTCTGCAGCTCGGTGGTTCAAATCTCACCGGCTCAGGGTTGACTCAGCCTTCCATCCTTCCGAGGTGGGTAAAATGAGGACCCAGATTGTGGGGGCAATATGCCGACTCTGTAAACCGCTTAGAGAGGGCTGAAAGCCCTATGAAGCGGTATATAAGTCTAACTGCTAACTGCTATTGCTAAAAGTTGTGTCAATTCAGTTGTGAGGTGTGTAGCTGGCCTCGTTAAGCATGGTGTACAAACACAACCTTGGTGTCATGCTTAATGGCATCCCAAATCCACTCTCTGGAGCTATAATCTTTGTACTGCATGGGGAAAATTACTTGTTTCGGATCATTCTGTTGGATTGGTTCAAACGTTATTCTAAACCTTGCCTTCATTAGTGAAACATTATTCTACTGTTCACTTGGAAGATCCCCCAGAGTAGGTTGTCTCTACTCTGGGGGCCTCCAAACTTGGCAACATTAAGATTTGTGGACTCCAAGTCCCAGAATTCTCCAGACAGCATGAATTCTGGGAGTTGAAGTCCACAGAATTCTGGGAGTTGAAGTCCACAAGTCTTAAGATGGCCAAAATCTGGAAACACTTCTCTACTCACGTGACTTGAAAGTAGGTTGCCTCTAGTCTAGTCAACCAAATCAAGAGAATTCCTACTCATAGTCTTACAACCTGGAAGGGGATAATGGAAAGAGATAAAAAAAAAATTAACAGGGGGAAGACTGGCAAAATGCAAGCTTAAACACTCATTTTTAAAAATAAAGAAACAGGGCACTTTCTGAGGGCCTGAAGGAGAGACCAAGCAGTCAACTTCTATCCCTGTTGACCCAACCTGGGATTAAAATGTCATGTCTGCATGAGCAACAGTGCAGTTGAAATAACACCCACTCGCCTGTTTATAAGGCAAATTAAAATAGATCCTACTTGTTTGTTTTCATGGAGCAGAGTCTCTAACACACATGTGAACACATACAGAAACCCATGTAAAACATAGAATAACAGAGTTGGAAGGGACCTTGGAGGTCTTCTAGTCAAACCTCCTGTTTGAGCAGGAGCCCTACAGATCCAATTCAGACAGGAGGCTGTTCAGTCTCTTAAGTGGTTTTCATGGAGCAGGATCACACACACACATGTAAACAACACATAGAAACCCATACATTAGCTCAATTGTTTCTTTTTTTTTTTTTTACAGATTAACAGAGTTGGAAGGGACCTTGTAGGTCATCTAGTCCAACCCCTCCCCCCCCTGCCCAAGCAGGAGACTCTACACCAGTGATGGTGAATCTTTTTTGGCTCGCGTGCCAAAAGCGGGGAGAGCACAGGGGAGCCGTGTGTAGGCATGCCTCACCCATAATGCTATGCGCACAACCCCAGCATGCATGCACTCATGACCAGCACTCCCCCCCCCATTTTTGGTGTTATTTTTTTGCCCTCCCCAGGCTCCAGAGGCTTTAACAGCCTCCCCTGCTCCCCCCTGGAGGCTCTCCGGAAGCTTCAGGAGGCTTCCCTGAAGGCTCCAGAGGATGAAAAAAGGCCCTATGGACAAACCGGAAGTATGTTCCCGAACTTCTGGTTTACCCATAGGACCGGTTGTTCACGCTCTGGAGGCTTCAAGGAAGCCACCGGAGGGAGAAAAATGGCCTCAAAAGAAGGCGGAAGTCAGTTGGCTGGCGCACACATGTGAGCTGGCCAGCTAACAGGGCAATGCTTTGCATGCCCTGACAAATGGCTCTGCGTGCCACCTGTGGCACGCATGTCATAGGTTCGCCATCACGGCCCTACACCATTTCTGACAGGTGTCAGTCCAGTCTCTTCTTGAAAGCTTCCATGCTGGTTGCAGAGGAATGCTAGGTGTGGAGCTTCCATCTCAGGGTTTCATTGTAGGAAGGTGAGATGGGAACACCCTCCCCCCCCCCCAGGATTTGCGACCAGGTTGAGCACAAAGGCCTTGTGCCAAAGCCCTTTGAGGCTCCCACCAAGTCACATCACTGGCTTATCTAGTCTTGTGTTGATTGCACCATCATTGGTATCCTCAAGATGGATTATAACTCAATCAATCAATCAGCCAATCAATCAATCAGCCAATCAAGCAAGAAATCAGCCCTTCAATCAATCACTTAATCAATCAAGAAATCAGCCTTTCAATCAATCACAATCAATCAAGAAATCAGCCAATCAATCAGAAAAGTGCTGGGAAGGACCTTGGAGGTCTTCTAGTCTTCTAGTTGAACCACTGCTCAAGAAGAAAACCCTTTTTACAGATTAACAGAGTTGGAAAGAACCTTGTAGGTCATCTAGTCCAACCCCCAGCAAGCAGGAAACCCTACACCATTTCTGACAGATGACAGTCCAATATCTTCTTGAAAGTCTCCAGTGATGAAGCTCCCACAATTTCCGAAGGCAACTTCTGTTCCATGGGTTGATTGCTCTCACTGTCAGAACATTTCTCCTTATTTCTAGGTTGAATCTCTCCTTGTTCAGTTTCCATTCCATTGTTCCTTGTGTGGCTTTCAGGTACCTTGGAAAACAGCTTGACCCCCTCCTCTCTGCGGCAGCCCCTCAAAAAAAGGCAAGTGGACTTCTCTCGAAGCAGACAGCTTCAGATTTACTCTATGAGCCTGGTCCAATGAGTTTGCAGCCAATCCTACGTTGGCAGAGTTTTAAACACGGAGTAAGGAAAGCGCCATGGACTTTCCGCTTCGGGACTGCGAAAGACCCTGCAGCGGAGGTCAAGGAAACCAGGTGGCCCACCTTCTGCAGATCTTTTGTCCAGCGGCCAGCCAAAACCCCCTCCTCCACTTGGCTACGCGGCAGGCAATGAAGGGAGAAAGGACATCTCCCCCCCCCCCAAAACCTACCAAGGCGGGACCACGCCTTGGGATGAGCCTGGGAGGCGCCTCTCGCCATCCGAGCCGGATTTGAAACCCAGAACAGAGGGGGAGGGGCCGGCTCAGAGGGGGCGGGGCCAGAGCCTGAGACAACGAGGCCGCGGATCGCAAGCCAAGCAACCCGGAGGAGACTCGGCAGGCGAGGCGTCCAGCTTCTTTCTCACCCCCCCTCCCCATCCAGACAAGGTGGGTGGATGGGAGACGAGAGGGAGGGGGGAGGGGGTGCCTTCTCCTTTCTCCCCCCCTCCCATGACTGCCAAAGGCTCCGGCTTTGGGTTCGGTGAGCCAGGGAGGATGGAGGGGAGGGGGGGGGCGGCGGCGGTGTGCCCCCTGAATCAAGCCACGGTTTACTCCTCCCTACTCCATCTCAACTCTGAGACTGAAGCACGAGTCGACCCCGAAGGGGAGAGGCGGTTTCCTCCCCAGCTGCCTGTCCACCCCGCCCCCGCCCCCTTCATGCCCCACGGTCTCCATCCTGGAAGGGCCGCCGAGGCTGGGAAAGGGAAGGCGAGAGTCTTCCCTTCGCGCCTAGGAAGCTTCACTCCTGCAAACGCCCGGATTCCTCCAGACTTCCCTGGCGAAGGGGAGGGGAGGGCGGTCGAGGGATGGCCGGGTGGGGAGAAGGGCCAGCAAACCCCCCTTCTCCCGCGTTCCCTAATGTTGGTGTCTTCTCTTTCCACCCACAGCAGGAAGCCCCGGAAAGCTGCTGCGGGATTCAAACCAGACCGTCCCTCGTTTCTGTTGCCTGCGAAAGGGAAAGGAGAAAGGGAAAGGAAAAGGAAAAGGAAAGGAAAGAAGGAAAAGAAAGGAGAGGGGAGGAAAGGAGAGGACAGGGAAGGAAAGAAGGAAAGGGGAGAGGAGGAGAGGAAAGGGGCGGAGGCGGCAGGAAGGGGGGGGTGACAACGGGCGATCACTCGTTTTTGCAAGCGACTCCAAGCCAGGGATCGCTCGGCCATCCTCCTCCTCTTCCTCCTCCTCTTCACTGCTCTTTCTCCCTCTGTCTCTCCCTCCCTCCTCCCTTTCTCTCCTTTGGGGAGGGAGGGGGCGAGCCCTTCTGCAGAATGCAACCGCCCGAACCGAGCCTCCCGCACGCACACCTGTCTCCGCGGACTCCCCAGCCGCTCTGATCGATGAGCGTTGCCTCGCCCTCCGCCGAGGTGGCTGCAGGCAGGCCGAGCGGCGGCCCCCGGGCGGAGTCCGTTCCCTTCAGCTCCGCCGAAGTCGCTTTTGCCCCCCCGAGCTCCGGAGAACGTTTCTTTTGTTCAGCGGCCCCAGCGCCAACCAGGGCCGGCCGAGAGGGGCGGCTCTCTTCCTTCGGGCTCTCCCGCCTCCCTTCTCTCTCCCCCGCCCCCCGCCCCCTTCCCCGCTCCAGCTTCTTCCCTAGTGGAGCAAGTATCTCCAAAGTTGGGTTAAGCCAGAGGGGAGGTTGAACGGACCGAGCGGGGAAGGAGGAGGAAAGAGCAAAGAGCGAGGGAACCCAACATTTGCCCCAGGAAATTGGGCGCTCCCAATACTCCGCCACTGCCTCTTCCCTTCCCACCCCCAGGCCAGACCAGATTTGGGGGATTCAGAAGGAGGTCAGGTTGGAGAACGGAGCTTTCCCGTCTGTAGAGGGATGCTTAGCTTCCCCAAGGCTTTGAGCGCAGGGCTCCCCGTGGGCTGATCTCCGGCTCCTGTGCTCCTGCCTGGCGAGTATTTGCATCTCGTTCCCCCAACACTTTTTCGGGGGGGGGGGCGGGAGGAGGAGGAAGAGGAGGAGGAGGAGGATCTAAGGCAGTCGCGGGCTTTGCAAGCTGTGGTCAGTCCCGGAAGTTCTCTCTCCGTTCCCTCCGAGGTCCGGGAACAGCCTGGCCGATGCAGGCGAGGCCTCCTCGGGGAGAAAAAAAAAATCACCATTGGAGTGGGCAACCGCTGGCCACCCGCCGGCCGCTTCTGGAGAGACAGCCCAGCCGTGCCCGGGCTGGAAGAGGTGTGCCTCTCGGCCGTCTTTCGGATGGGTCTCCTCTCCCCTCTGCCTCTCCCTCTACCCAATGAAGGAGTACCTCCTTTAAGCCCCTCTGATGGGACCTCCGCATCCTTCCACCCCTCCCGGGGCTTAAGAGCTGCCCTGGAGTAACCAAGCTTTGGAAAGGCAGGAAAGAGAAGCGAGGAGAAGAGAGAGACAGACAAAGAAAGAAAAGAAAAGAAAGAAAGAAGGAAAGAGAGAAAGAGAAGTAGAGTCCGGGAGTCCTCCGCGCCCCCGGCTCGGCGGGGGCCGGGAGTTTGCCAAGAGTGGGCGTCTTTGGCGAGGCTGGGCGAGAGAAAGCTGTAGCTCAGGCTGCGGGCCACGCGGGCCGGCGCTTTCCTCCTTCCCTTTCCCGACGGCTCCAAGCTGGCTTGTTAAGGAGAGGCGCCGTTGATGGCCCTGCGCGCCGGGACGGCTTGCTTGGCGCAGCTCTTGCGCGCGGTTTGCCGGCTGCGCCTCCCGCTCGCCCGACGCTCCAGCAGCCTCCTCTGCCTCTCCGCCTCGCAGGAAGACGAGCAGCCGCCGCCGATTCAGCACCAAGGACAGCCGCCGTGCCGAGGGAGCCCTATTGCACGTCGCCGCCGCCGCCGCCGCCCCGCGCTGCTCGCCTGGCGGGGCGGCTGCCTCGCGGCCACCCTGTCGGATCCGCGGGCGGCCAGGGGGGGACATGGTCCCCTCCGCGGCGGGCCCTTCCTGGCGGCCATGAAGAGGCAGAACGTGCGGACTCTCTCGCTGATCATCTGCACGTTCACTTACCTGCTGGTGGGGGCGGCGGTCTTCGACGCCCTCGAGTCGGAGCACGAGCTGCGCGAGGAGCAGCAGCTGAAAGCCGAGGAGACCCGGCTGAAGGGGAAATACAACATCACCAGCGACGACTACCAGCAACTGGAAGAGATCATCATGCAGTCGGAGCCCCACCGGGCCGGCGTCCAGTGGAAATTTGCCGGCTCTTTCTACTTTGCCATTACAGTCATCACCACCATCGGTAAGTCCCTTTCTCGGGGTTGGGGTGGGGAGGGAGGGGATGGCCTTGGTTGAGTGGGGAGGCCACGTTTTGTCTGAGCAATGGACAGGTGGAGCCGAAGGCAAGGAAGAAATAAGAAGGGTCAGGTGCGCCTCAAGCTGAGTTTAAGGGTTGGCCAACTGTAGGGTTGAAGGCAAGGAAATCCTTGGATGCCAGGCTGAAGTTTTCACCCTTCCTTGAAGTTCTGGGGTTACCGCCAAGAGTCTTCCCCTTTCTTAAAACGGCCAGACAATTTGAATTTCCCAAACTGATGCTCGAGTCTTTCCCACTTTGCCCATATTCCTGGGAAGCGTTTTCTCCATTGCAAAAGAATAAGCGGGGAGTAAAAACAGGGACCAGAAAGCTTTCAGGGGAAATTAACTGTTGCTTCCCTCTCTCCCCACCCATGTCTGGGAAGCAACACGAATCAAGAGCGTGCTTCCTCAAAAATGCTAAGGAAATGCTTCTGGCATTATTCCTTGGCATGGATCCCTGACACAAAAATACTTATTTAGAGGAGAATATTCAGCACAGCAACTTTTCAAAACAATTAGGCCTGCTTATTCCTACGCATAAACCCTGGGAACTACTTCTCAGACTCCTATCATTTGGGGGACAGGTGTTAGAAGGATTTGAGCTGCAAGTTTCTTTTTTTCATTTGTTTAAGCTTGATAACATCTTAGGGAAAACATTTACCAACTTCCCTGATTGTTCCTGGGCTATTATTATAAGCTCATTTTCAATGCGCTAACTACAAAATCTTTACAAATTGATAGTTTGGAAGATGTTATATCTGAGCTGAAGTCTTGTTGGGATACAAAGAGCTTACTCAGTGTTATATTTTTAACCGTGCCTTCTGATCACTTATTTTGGGAAGGAGGTGAATTGTCTAGAAAGTCTTTACGACTATCCTAATTACAGGCTCATAATTTCTATCACTTCTTGTGAAAAAGAAAGTAGTCAGCCGTTGAGCAATATAACAACGCCGGGAATATTTTGTTTTTCAACAGTTGAACTCTTTAAAAAAAGAGTTAAATAAACTCTTTTTAGTGCAGTAGAATTGGCAGTTGGCACCAGGCAAACTTCCCTTTCTCAATTTAAAGTAAATGTCGGTCTATCAACCCCATCCGCCCGAAACTCCCGGTTAAAAAGAAGTTGGCAAAAGAGCATTCAAGTATTGAAGTGGTGGGGATGCCCTCTCTAACCATTTTTGCAGTGGCTCCATTACAAGATGCGTATGTTTTAAAAGCCAACAGATATGTCTTATTAGGATATTGCTGCTACCTGTGGCAGTCCCAAGATATGACTGGTTAATTATTCCTCAGCTGGATTCTATTGGGCGGGAGGTGAACAAATAGAATTGTGTGATTAATCAAGATGGAAATTATCATATGACTGTTTGGTCTTGTTGCACCAACAAGGTTATTAATACATAGAAACGCTGCCTGTTTTCGAAAGGAAGGTCCGTTTCATCTTAATTAGAATTGTCAGCACGACAAACAACACAGCTGCCACTTTCCTTAGGCTTACGTGTTGATGTTCTTACCTGTGGCAACGGATCGCTAACCGGCTGGACGATCTAACACACTTCTGTAATGGGTGTCTTCATTGGGGGGGTGGGGGAGAAAGTTTTGTCTGTGTCACATGCGTGTGTCGATTCCCTTCGTTCTTACACAGCAGTGCCCCTCTTATCTTATCATGAAAGTGAATTTGCGGTCTGAATGGTTGAGGACTGGCCTCAATGTGTGTTTATTAGTGGAGAGGCTCAGAAGATCAAGTTAAAAATAAGCATTCCAGCTGCTTCTTTTTATGGTGCTTTAATTTTTCTATTAATTCCACTTAGTGGCCCTTTTACAGCGCCTCTCACTAAAGCATTTATCCAGTAGCTCGCTTTCATTTGGGTTGGCTATTAAGTTAATAACACAGATAATAAGAGTTGAACAACAAAAGGAAGGGGGGAAAAATCTTTTGTGCCGATCGCGCTATTTGTTGGAAGCTTGCTGTCCTCAACATTTCTGAGCTGTTCATTTTAGCAGGAGATGTGAAATGCTTAGCTTCTGTGCCTCTGGAATGTAGCTGGAATTTTCCCATTGTGTTAACCACAAAATCAAAACTCACCAAAGTGGCCAAGATTGCAAGCAATCCTGTATGCCACAACCTGGCAAGGCTCCATCAAAGGTGTGAATAATATACGGCGTATATACCTAGCCATCCAACATTTTAACTGCAAGTTTCAAAAGTCTAGATAGTTTCAGTGGATGTTACAGATGGGAACTTAAAACAATTTATAGAAAAGGTAACTCCTGCAGGTAATTATAGATTTTGAAGGGAAATAAAGTTGAAATCTATAAAGCCATACAGAAAAGGGACTGGAAATATGTTGTTCTCTCACTCAGGGTGGAATTTGTAATCCTTCATTGTAGAAAAATAATGCGGAAAACCAGAATGATAAAAGGAAGAGTTTTCTGTACACAATATAGAATCCAACTATGGAATTCCATTCTTTGTCTATTTATCTATTGAGTGGCGTAGTAGCCAAGTGGTGAAGATACCTGCCTCCACTTGGAAGGTTGAGACTTCAATCCTAGGTAGGAGCAGATGTTTCTCTCCTAGAATGCAAAGAAAAACATATCTGCTGTCAACTCCATATAGGTGTCAGGAAGGGCATCTGGCCAGTAAATGCTCAGCTCCATCTAGTCGCCCCAACTCTATCCTGAATATGGACCACATAGCTAGAGAGAAGACGTGTCTCCTAAATTCCCTGGGATGTCACTGCTTTAGAGCTGCAAAATGGAGCATCCCAAGTCTCCCAGATATCACTGGTTGATAATAGGAGAGAGAAGGTCCCTTGGCCACTAGCTGTTATGAAGGACATAGAAATGCCAAACCTTGATAGAAAGAGTTACCAATGGCTTCCACCTTCCAAATCAAGGCAATATTGCTATGTATAATGGTTTTTAGGAAGCAACAGTGATATATTTGCTTTTCTGCCCAGGCTCCTGAACTGTCTGAATATTCCTGTGATACAAAATGCTGGTTGTTGTTGTTAGTTGCAAAGTCACGTCCAACCCATTGTGATCCCATGGACAACATTCCTCCAGGCCTTCCTGTCTTCTACCATCCTCTGGAGTCCATTTAAACTCACGCCGGCTGCTTCAGTGACTCCATCCAGCCACTTCATTCTCTGTCATCCTCTTCTGATTTTGTCCTCAATCTTTCCCAGCATTAGGCTCTTCTCCAGTGAGTCCAAAAAGCTGGACCAACCAATATAAGCCTTGAACATTCACATGGTGGTGCGTGACATCATCCTGCCTTAAATCAATGCATAACTTCTTTGTTGGCCAAGGATAGGACTAGCAATAGGACTTAGACTTATATATTTCATTTCATTTATTATATTTCTATGCTGCCCTTTTCCCCGAAGGGGACTCAGGGCGGCTCACAACCCAAGTCAAGGGGGGGGGGTACAAACAAGGAAAAGAAAAAACACGAAACAAAACAATACCACAATTTTAAAAGCACACAACAACCATACCATTCGAGGGGGGGACAAAAGTTCATTAGCCCCAGGCCTGTCAGAACAGCCAGGTTTTAAGGGCTTTGCGGAAGGCCTGGAGGGTGGTGAGGGTTCGAATCTCCACGGGGAGCTCGTTCCAGAGAGCCGGAACTTTACACATTATAGTGCTCTACATCTCTCTCTAAGTGGTTTGCAGAGTCAGCCTCTTGCCCCCAACAATCTGGCTCCTCATTTGGGTCCACCTCAGAAGGATGGGAGGCTGAGTCAACCTTGCGATGAGGATGCATTAATCCTCATTGTGAAATTAGTTGCCTGTGGAACCTATCAAAATCAATGGCGAAGTAATCATGGTTTAATTCCCAGTCCTGCAGAATTCACAATCCACGACTCTGTTTGAACAACACCCAGGTCCGTGGTGGCATACACTGATGAAATGGGTTAGGTTTGTACAACTAACCAGCATTAACCAACTAGCCAAGCTGTGGGAATGTATGTGCTAGATCTTCATTTATCGCTACGTGAATGAAGTCAATTTAAGAAGAGCTGAAATAGATTAGCTTTCATGGGTGGATATGTCTTCCTCCCTCCCATACATTTTTCTTGCGTTCTTTTTTGACTTTAGGAGAGAAAAAAAAACACTTTTCAAGTTGAAAAAACTGGTTGTTGACATGAAGGGTGCTGCTTTTGTTGAGTGTTTGGTTTGTTGTTGGGTTTTTAAAAAATGTGTTTCTATTTTTATTCTATTCTATTTTTAAACTCACCTTGAAGACATTGTTTGCTCTCAGTTTTTCAGTTGAGAAGCCCCCTGGGTCCAGAATAAAAAAAAACATTTTGTGGCTTAATGAGAAAAAATGTAGCATTTCATTGTGTTGGGACACTAGAATTTAAGTTTAAGTCTCATCTATGAATACATCTACTTGTAATTTCTAGATCTGATTCTTATTCAAGATTGGGAGCAGAAAGGAATGAAACACTACTACTACTACTACTTCTACTACTACTACTACTACTACTACTACTACTACTACTACTACTGATAATGATGATGATGATGATAATAATAATAATAATAATAATAATAATAATAATAATAATAAAATTTGATACCTAGGATGCTGGCAGCAACCTGTGTCAACCATTAGCACCAGTCAATGGTATTTGTGATGCATTTTTGAATGCTCAGTTGACAGATTCATGTTTAATGAATAAAGTATATGATGATAATATTCGGAAGGCTTAAATCTTAATAAGTTGAATCAGATTTAGGAAGGAAGGTGAATACCCAAAGGCTGTGAATATCACCAAAGATTAACCACATAATAGTAATGATTCATCATACATTTTAAGAAAATACTTGGTTGATACCTAGGATGCTGGCAGCAACCCATATCAACCATCAGTGTCAGTCAATATTATTTGTGATACATTTTTAAATGTTCAGCTGACTGAGTTTCATGTTTAATGAATAAAGTATATAATAATAATATTCGGAAGGCTTAAATCTTAATAAGTTGAATCAGATTTAGGAAGGAAGGAAGGAAATCCATAAGACTTTAGTTAGCAGTGAATAAACTGTTCTGAAGATTTCATTGAATGCGCACCAACCTACCTCCAGAAAGTTTCCTGGACCTAATGAATTCCTATTTTTACGTGAACAGTTTTCAAATGGTGGTATAGTAATATAGAACCATAACCAACATATGATCTGTAATATTTATTTATAGTTATTTCAGCTTATATGAACGCTTGTCTCAAATTCATAACTTTGTAGTAGAGGAGACCTGGAGCTTGCTTTTTCTGCTGGAAGGAAGAAGAAAGGAAGGAAGGAAGGAAGGAAGGAAGGAAGGAAGGAAGGAAGGAAGAAGGGAATGAATAGAAGGAGGGAAAGAAGGAAAGGAGAAAGGAATGGGATGGAGATGAGAAGAAGGAAGGAAGGAAGGAAGGAAGGAAGGAAGGAAGGAGAAGGGAATAAATAGGAGGGAAAGAAGGAAAGAAGAAAGGAAGGAAATTGGAATAAGAAGATGGGAGGGAGGAAGGAAGGAAGGAGAATGGAATGAGTAGCAGGGAAAGAAGGAAAGAAGAAAGGAAGGAAATGGGAATGAGAAGAAGGAAGGAATTGATTTACCCAATACTTTCAGATTCTCCTTTCATGTTCTCCAAAGACAGTGGCACTGTTACACTACACCCAGTAGATGTGTTTATACAACAATGTTTATACAACACATCTAATTTGATTTCCAAATTAACACCATTCCTGCATTTCCATTGAAACTGATCCTTGCACTAGTTAAGCAGCCGGGCGTTTGTGCATTAAGTCAGGGAGAAAAAAATATCACTAAACAGTCAACATGAAGTTTAATCAGGAAGCCTAATCAGGTGTGCCAGATGTGCCAATGCATCTGCTTGCCTTATGAATGATTTGGTTGAACGGGTACAGGCAGCTTGCGAACTTGCCCAGGAATATACTGCCAGTGGTGACCTGTGCTTGGGCAGAGGGATGTTTCCATGGCTTCTTTTTCTACCAACTGGATTTTTAGGGGTACATTTTCATAAAGTGGACAGAATCCATGAGGATTGTATTTCCCTAAATTATGAATCGCCTAGGAATTAAGAATATGGAAAATCAAGGCTTAATGCACACTTCTTCCCGACAATGTTATGTGACTGTGCCTCTCTGGATGGAAGGACTTCCCTCCTTTCTCCCTCCCTCCTTCCTTCCCTCGCTCCTCTCTATCTCCTTCCTTCCTTTTTCCCTCCCCCTCTCCCTATTTCCCCCCTCTCTATTTTCTTCTTTCCTTCTTTCCTCCTTCCCTTCCTCTCTATTTCTTTATTTCTTTCCTCTCTCTCCCTCCTCTCTATCTCCTTCCTTTCTTTTCCTTCCCCTTCCTATCTCCTTCCTTTCTTTTTCCTCTCCCTACCTACTTCCCTCTATCTTTCTTTCCTTCTTTCCTCCCTCCCTACTTCCCTTCTCCTCTATCTCCTTCTTTCCTTCTTTCCTCCCTCTGCTCTAATTCCTTCCTTGCTTTCCCCCTCCCTCCCTACTTCCCTCCCTCCCTATCTCCTTCTTTCTTTCTTCTTTCCTTCTTTCCTCCCTCCCTTCCTCTCTATTTCTTTCTTTCCCTCCTCCCTCCTCTCTGTCTCCTTCCTTTTTCCCTCCCTCTCTACTTCCCTCTCTCTCTTTCCTTCTTTCCTCCCACCCCACTTCCCTCCCTCCTCCCCTCTATCTCCTTCCTTTCTTTCCCCTCCCTCCCTACTTTCCTCCCCCCTCTCTCTTTCCTTCTTTCCTTCTTTCTTCCCTCCCTCCCTACTTCCCTTCCTGTCTATCTCCTTTCTTCCTTTCTCTCTTCCTCTCTCCCTCCCTTATTTCCTCCCTTCCTCCTGAAACATAAATTTAAGGAAAGGTAAGCGATCTTCATCTTTGTACCATATTCCTTTTTTGGTGAACCCTTTCCTAAATTTTCCCTATCATTGAGACACCGTGGTAGACACCATGTTGGCTTGTGTGAAGGTGGAGGTGGGTGGGGATTGAAGAGAAAGTGGGACATGATAGCCCTGATGCTAATTATATGTCTTATGTTATTTGCATAATGACATCATGCCTTAATCATGAGTTGGACTGCATGCTCATTCTTGCATGTAGTCTCTGCGATAGACAAGGAGGACTTTCAAGATTCTCCTGGATCTTAGATGTTTAATTGATGGGGCCCAATGGACCCAAACATAGTCCTCTTCCAGATGTGATTAGTTCTGCTGGCTATGGATTAGAGTAGGTAAAAACATCTGGTGGGGACCGGGTGGCCGAAGAGACCTTCAACTCTCATAATCAACAGTCGGACTGACCAACTTTGGTCTGTTTCTCATTGAAATTGTGTACTGGAAGTCCTCAACGTATGACCACAATTGAGCCCAACATCTACGTTGTTAAGTGAGAAATTTGTTAAGAGAGTTTGCCCCATATTATGACTTTTCTTGCCCTATTTGTTAAGTGAGTCACTGAAGTTGCTAAATTAGTAGCCCCTCCAAGCCAAAAGCTGGGTGCAAGGGGGCCACGCATGGGCCTGGGAGTCTTCTTTCATTGGGGGTGTCAGCGTTCCAAGTATCATGCAGAATTAAATCAGAGTCCAAGGCAAAACAATCCTTAAAGTTCCAATTTAATAAGCCGGACATCTTAGCACATCTGTGAAATCCCAATTCTGGAAGTTACATCGGATTCCCACCCAGTTGAAAGTTCATGATCTTGTCCCCACACCCACAAATCCATCACATGGTCCAATCTTCTTCTTCCATGCTGGAATCTCCACCCAGCTGGTTCCAGTCAGGTGCAGAGGTGCGGAGACAAAAGATGACCTTGGGCTTCTAGAAAAGAATGACAACAACACATTCCACAATTCTACTCCTTTCTATTCCCCCCTCCCAACTACTACACTAATGAAACAGCATAGTGAAATAATAGAAAGTGTGGCAGGCCAAAGATTCTAAAAGGGATATAACTGCAGGCCTGACAGGGGGTGTTACTTGGAACCCTGACATTTGCCTCTGTTATGACCCAGGTTCAGAGATGGCATTCAGCAGATTCTGACCAGTTCTGGAGAACCGGTTTTGAGTAGTTCGGAGAACCGGCAAATAACACCTCTGACAGGCCGCGCCCACATTTATTCTCTGCCTTCTGAGCCCAGCTGATCGGGAGGAAATGGAGATTTTACAGTATCCTTCCCCTGCAATGCCCCCCACCATGCCACGCCCACCAAGCCATGCCACACCCACCAAGCCATGCCACGCCCACCAAGCCACGCCCACAGAACCAGTAGTAAAATATTTTTGAATCCTACAACTGCCCAGGCGGTCAATGCAAGGCAGGCCTCTTGAGAGATCTTTATTTCTCTCAACAAATATTCCAGCCTCTAGCCCTCCAATGACTGGTAAGGTTTTACCCCAGAGCAGAGGTGGGTTCCTACCGGTTCG
Source organism: Thamnophis elegans (assembly GCF_009769535.1). Taxonomy (NCBI): domain Eukaryota; kingdom Metazoa; phylum Chordata; class Lepidosauria; order Squamata; family Natricidae; genus Thamnophis; species Thamnophis elegans. Next base: position 75,479,287 of record NC_045548.1, on the reverse strand, counting down.
CACCTATTCGGTAGAACCAGTTCATCAAATCTACCGAACCGGTTAGAAGAGGTTCCACCAGTGGACCCGGAAAGCAGGCCACACCTACAGAAGAGGTTCCAAATTTTTTTGAAACCCACCACTGGTCCTTGGATATGATTATTCTACACTATCATGCTCCTATTTATAAAACTCAGTGCCTCTGTGAAAGGTAAGGATGACTACTGCGTTTGTGGTGCAATCAGAACATTGCGTGTGTTGAAGTTGTTTTAACGCAAACCTCCTCTCCGCTTTCAGAAAAGGTATTCAGATCTGTTTTAATGAAATCCTTTGTTAATTATGCCTTCGTTGTTTTGTTTTTTTGTTTTTTTAAAAAACATTTATTTATTTATCTACTGCACTGAGTGCTTATTTGCTAATGGAAAAATACAGTATCGGGAGAAGGTATAATAAGTAAATTATGCCATTATGCATGCTAGGGCTCAAAGCAGACAGCCCCTAAATTTCCTAAGGTTAGAGACTGCCAATTTGGACAGTTTAATTTTGCAATTTCCATAATTTATTCTGATTGCAACATCTGTGGGCTTATAAATGCCCACAAAATCCAGTTTTGCTACCAGGGGATGAAGAGAAATTTGGAAGCCGAGTTGACACAAACCTGCTTATAGATGCAATTAAAATGTATCGGTGTGCCCCTCTCTTCATTCTGAAGTGAGCAAACAGCGCTGTCGAATTGTGTTCCTACTATCAAAATCCGTGACCCGTCAAAACCGCGCTCGACTAAGCCGCGCCCAATTAAACCGCGTCGCTGACATCATCAACAGGGCGACAACAGCTAGCGCGGAGAAAGAAGGGCGCTTTAAATAGCGCTTTGAAAGCAAGCCGATTCAACTTAAGGTAAGGGTTAGGTTTAGGGTTAGGTTTAGGGTTAGGATTAGGTTTAAGGTTAGGTTAAGGGTTAGGGTTAGGGTTAGGGTTAGGTTAAGGGTTAGGTTTAGGGTTACGTTTAGGATTAGGTTTAGGGGGGTTAGGTTTAGGGGTTAATTTTAGGTTTAGGATTTACAGTGTGCTTCTGTCTCTGCGCTGTTGTCGCCCTGTTGATGACGTCAGCGACGCGGTTTAGTCGGGCGCGGTTTAGTCGAGCGCGGTTTTGTGGTGGAACCTCAAAATCACTCCAATATTTCTCAGGCTTTTTGGGAATATTAGCTGGGCTTATTTATTTAGTGCATGACATGCGATGCCAGGGAAATGTACACAAGCTAGACACTCAATGCGCTCCTGACCACCTAGATTGCTAGTTCAATCTATTCAGAGCATGCTTGCCTATCCTTGGTGTACCACGGAGAGTAAATGAGCTTTACACCAACTGACTAATGGTACTTGGGTTGCTTGCTCTTCTGGGCTCCTCCGACGGTCTCGTGTCACGATGCCTCACCTCTGTCCAAGTCCAGCGCCACCTCCCTCCTGCCGCATATAGGTTCGAACAATTTTTGAAACCCACCTCTGAACTGGACTGTATTTTGAATGGACTAGATGTGACTGATGGTTTGGAGATAGTGGAAGAAACCGGAGCCTGGGGAGGGGTTGCACGCACATGCACGGGAAGGAGGGGGGATTTTGCGTGCATGCACAGTTGGGCAGGGAGACTGAGTGCAATTTTGGCACGCTGTAAGAAAAAGGTTTGCCGTCACTGTTCTAGGCCATTCTCCCTGTGTTCTGAAATGTCTTTTTCTAATACAGCCAGAAAGTGTTCAAATGATATTCTGAAATCTGTAACTAGTCAGAAGGCACTAACTCTTGCGGATATGACTCTCCATCTGCAAGAAGGCTCTATGGTACTCAGTTTAAAGTTTCCCACGTGGCTTATATTTTTGGGCAATCAAACTTTCCTGAAAGCAATTAATTTAATGCAGGAGACAGTAGGTATTACTCTTGCAAATTATCTCCTCTCCCTAGCTGTTCCTGAAGTTTTTAGCTTGGCTGCCCTATGCAAAGCTGACACCAGCTAGAACATAAAACAACTCAAAGTATAATGCAAGATCAGAAGACATCGAGAGATCTCGGTCCATAGAATAACCAAGATTCAGATATATCTGAAACAGATCCACACAATCTTTCTCTCTCTATAAAAGCCAAATATCATTCACTCATCATGAAATCCCCAGAACCATAAAGCCTACAAACTTGAAATTTGGCACGTATAAATCTTGGATTCTAGGTGCTCACTAAGAAAGGATTTTTTGAAATGACCATCAGATCATTAGCCTTTCTTATACAGTTATTAGCACACTCTGATGCTAAGGAGTTCTACTCCCCCTCCCCACCTAAAAAGAACTCTCTTCCAACTGCCAGTTGCCTCACATTCCGTTACCTCAGTTCAAACTGGCAGACGTTCACTCAAGAGCGGTCTGGGGCTCCTTATAGTACTAAATGTTGGTACCTCACCAAAATGTCTACGCCTTCGACCTATGGAACTATTTCTGGACTCAAGCCGGCAGGAGCGATGTTCCCTTATGTGTTTCAATCACTGACCGCTACTGAGCCAACAGATTGAACTGTAGTGAACCAGATTTTTCCTGCATTGCCCGATCACATAGTTTCGTCTCAAAGCACAGGTATCCAGCTATGATCAGATATGGGAGATTCCATTCTAGACCCTACAATGAACCTCTCTGCATTTGTGGAGCGGCAGAGGTGGAAGACCTGGCTTACATCCTATTTGATTGTTACCTGTATCAAGAAGGTGAGAGGCAGGTACCTTAAGTTTAGGTTTAGGTTTATTGGATTTATATGCCGCCCTTCTCCCAAAGACTCAGGGTGGCGTACAACATAAAAGAAAACACATATTACAAAAATTAAAAGGGACATTAAATAAAGTATCCAAAAAACCTCCAATTCAGGCCAGGGTGGCTTGCTGGAAAAGCCAATTTTTTAGGGTGCGTCGGAAGGACCAGAGGTCGGGGATTATGCGAAGATCCGGGGGCAGCTCATTCCAGAAGGAAGGGTCTCCCCCTGGGGGTCGCTAGCCAACACTGTCTGGTCGACGGCACTCTGAGGAGGCCAACTCTGAGGGATCACACTGGATGGTGGGATGCTACTGGTGGTAGCAATAGCAATAGCAATAGCAATAGCAATAGCAGTAGACTTATATACCGCTTCATAGGCCTTTCAGGCCTCTCTAAGCGGTTTACAGAGAGTCAGCATATTGCCCCCAACAATCTGGGTCCTCATTTTACCCACCTCGGAAGGATGGAAGGCTGAGTCAACCCTGAGCCGGTGGTAGTAGGTGGTCTTGCAAGTACCCTGGGTCTAAGCCATGGAGCACTTTAAAGGTCATAATTAGTACCTTGAATCGTACCCAGAAGACAACCAGCAACCAGTGCAGGCCGCCTAAAAGGGGTGTAACATGGGAGCACCTAGGTACCCCCATGATCACCCGCGCAGCTGCATTCTGGACCAGGTGAAGCCTCCGGGTGCTCTTCAAGGGCAGCCCCATGTAGAGAGCGTTATAGTAGTCCAGGTGAGAAAGGACGAGGGCGTGAGTGACTGTGCACAGGGCATCCCGATCCAGGAAGGGGTGCAACTGACGTATCAGGTGAAGCTGAGGGAAAAAAACCAACATCCTATGTGGCCAAGGATATCATCCATGAAAGACTGTGATATTAATAGCCTACAATATGAGGTAATCCTTGTTGATCCAACTCAGGAAAGAATGCCTTGGGCTGGAGCTGTTCAGAATGACATATTGCTAGGATAATGCACGTTTCTCTTTCTCTCACGCACAAAAAAAGTTGCGAGGATTACAGGTTCTTGTAAGTTTTTCTATTTTTTTTTTACAAGAATGGAAGTTTAGGATCCAGAGGTGGGTTCCTACCACTTCGCACCTATTCGGTAGAACCGGTTCATCAAATCTACCGAACCGGTTAGAAGAGGTTCCACCAGTGGACCCGGAAAGCAGGCCACACCTACAGAAGAGGTTCAAAAACTTTTTGAAACCCACCACTGGTCCTTGGATAGGATTATTCTACACTATCATGCTCCTATTTATAAAACTCAGTGCCTCTGTGAAAGGTAAGGAGACTACTGCGTTTGTGGTGCAATCAGAACATTGCGTGTGTTGAAGTTGTTTTAACGCAAACCAAAGATGCCTTTTAAAAAACAAGTTTACATCCTATTCTTATGCATGCCAGTGCTGTGTGTGAGGTAATTTAAGGTGGTTCTGACAAGTGTCGTCGGCATCTTCATATCCGGTCACATGGGCGGCAAGCCACTCCCATCCTGTCACATGGGCAGCAAGCCACTCCCACAAAGGAGGCCACACCCACAGAGTAGGTTCCCAAAATTTTTGAAACCCACCACTGAGCCCTTCCCTCCCTCCCTCCCTCCCTCCCTCCCTCCCTGGGAGTCCAGGTGCTTCAGTGAACGATGTGCAAAACTTTGGCCGGGCACCTTGAAAGAGTTTGCAGGGGGCCAGGCTGGCTACAAGCCAAACATTCATTCTTGGCTGTATTTGAGATTCCTAGCTGCAATGGACAGCAAACCCCGGAGTGACCCCAGGTGATTCTCTCCACTAACAGGTGGCCAAGCTAAGTGCCTGAAGGACCTGATCCCGTCACTAATTCATATTAGTGGCCCACGGGATTTAAAATTATGATTTGAGTGGGGCCTGAGATCCAAAAGGTTGGCAAACCCTCTTCCAATCCAAACCCTCCCCCAGCAGGAGACTGTATAATGGTTGTTCAATCTCTTGTTAAAAACTTCTAATGTTGGGACACCCACAACTTTTGAGGAAAGCTGTTCCATTGATTAATTGTTCTAACTGTCAGGAAATTTCTCCTTAGTTCACCATTTATTATCTTCTTGATTAGTTTCCACCCATTGCTTCTTGTCCTGCCCTCAGGTGCCTTGAAGAATAATTTGACTCCCTCTTCTTCGTGGCAGCCCCTGAGATATTGGAACACTGCTATCATGTCTCCCCTGGTCCTTCTTTTCATTAAACTAGACATACCCAGTTCCTGCAACCATTCTTCATATGTTTTAGCCTCCAGTCCCCTAATCATCTTGGTTGCTCTTCTCTGCACTCTTTCTACCTTATAACTTAATAACAGAATAACAGAGTTGGAAGGGACCTTGGAGGTCTTCTAGTCCAACCCCCTGCCTAGGCAGGAAACGCTATACTGTTTCAGACAAATGGCTATCCAACATCTTCTTAAAGACTTGCAGTGTTGGAGCATTGGAGCATTCACAATTTCTGGAGGCAAGCTGTTCCACTGATTGATTGTTCTAACTGTCAGAAAATGTCTCCTCAGTTCTACGTTTCTTTTCTCCTTGATTAATTTCCATCCATTGCTTCTTGTCCTACCCTCAGGTGCTTTGGAGAATAGCTTGACTCCCCCTTCTTTGTGGCAACCCCTGAGATATTGGAACACTACTATCATGTCTCCCCTAGTCCTTCATTTCATTAAACATTAGACATACCCAGTTCCTGCAACCGTTCTTCATATGTTTTAGTCTCCAGTCCCCTAATCATCTTGGTTGCTCTTCTCTGCACTCTTTCTAGAATCTCAACATCTTTTTTGATATCATGTCGACCAAAAACAGATGCAAATGTGAATAAGGTAAAGGTAAAGTTTCCTCTCACACATACAGTATGTTCTAAGGCGCTCGGAACGCTGTTACCTTCCCACCAAAGTGGTCCCTATTTTACTTGCATTTTTTTCCATGCTTTCGAACTGCTTGGTTGACAGAAGCTGGGACAAGTAACGGGAGCTCATTCGCGGCATTAGGGATTCAAACCGCCGAAGTGCCGACCTTTCTGATCGACAAGCTCAGCATCCTAGCCACTGAGCCATCACATCTTTTTCATGCCAAGGCCTTATAAAATGTCTTATAAAATGCACCACTGCAATACTGGAGTGAAGCCAAAACGTAGCAACAATTCTTTTCCTTTATATGCAAGTTATCCCCCCCTTTTTTTTGTAGAAATATCATTATCATCTCAGTAAAGTAAGCAGTTTCAGAAGAGATAGTGAGTTGTAGTTCTCTAGCCAATTTAATGTTGCATAATCTTCCGATGGCAAACTTCCAAACATTAACAAAATGTTTATATAACTATGGCAAAAAAAATTTTTTTTTAAGAAAAGAATTAAAGTGAGAAACGGAAATTAAGCATTTCGCCTTATTTATGTAAATGAAAAGGAATGGATAGAGCAGTACATCTTAGAACTGAAATGGCGTTATCAAATATACCAAATATTTGCTTTTATTAAAAAACGCTTAAAACACCACACGGTTTTAAAAACGAATTTTCCCCCTCTTTGGACAATTATTTCTTGTATAATTGTTGATGTGGCAAGGGTGTATTTCTTCATTGCTCCACAATGAGCTGTAGCAAATTTTAAGGAGGTAGAACTGAGGTGCAGTGTTTTATTTATTTATTTGTATCCCGCCTAGTTTAATGAAAAGAAATTATAGGGGGTGACATGATAGCAGTATTGCAATATCTCAGTTCAGATGAGTGTAAAGATTTGCTGCAAGCTTCAACTCTCTAGAAGAATCTGAACCACTCACAGTCAAAGGAAACTAGCGGGAGATAAGAATAGAAGGAATTCAAGGTGGGCTGGACTTAGATCTCTCGTGCGAAGGGACTCAAGACTGATGACGTATTTGACCCACACAGCTGGCTCGTGTTTAAGTGATCATCCATTAGGACTCCAAATTCCCTCTCACAGTTATTAGTTTTGAACAGTCCAATGTAACCGTAGTGCCATCATTGATATATCCCCTTTGCTCCAGAAATATAGCTGATATCTAAGATGATAGTACATGGGTTTTTTTTTTTGCATCCACTTCTATTTCCTTCACCATTTAACTCGAGAACATCGCTTTCATCCTGAATTATGACTCCTCTCTACTTCTCTCTTCTTGCCACAGTTGTTAAGTGAATCACGGCAGTTGTTAAGTTAGCTAAGTTAGTAAGACAGTTGTTAAGTGGATCTGGCCTCCCCTTTATCTGTCAGGGGTGGGAAATCAAGAAATCCAGGCAGTTCTAGTGAAGATAAGAATAGAAGGAATTCAAAGTGGGTTGGACGGATTTCTTGAGGACAGGCTTAAGGTCTCTACAAGAATCTGAACTACTAACAGTCAAGGGAAACTAGTGGAAGATAAGAATAGAAGGAATTCAAGGTGGTTGGACTTGTATTTCTTGTGGGCAAACTTAAGGTCTCTACAAGAATCTGAACTACTAACAGTCAAGGGAAACTAGTGGAAGACAAGACTAGAAGGAATGCAAGGTGGGTTGGACTTGGATTTCTTGTGGGCAAGCTTAAGGTCTCTACAAGAATCTGAACTACTAACAGTCAAGGGAAACTAGTGGAAGATAAGACTAGAAGGAATGCAGGGTGGGTTGGACTTGGATTTCTTGTGGGCAAGCTTAAGGTCTCTACAAGAATCTGAACTACTAACAGTCAAGGGAAACTAGTGGAAGATAAGACTAGAAGGAATGCAAAGTGGGTTGGACTTGGATTTCTTGTGGTCATGAAAGCACTTGAGACAAATGACACATTTGACCCCACCTTCGGACTCAGCCTGGTCATCTACATTGAGTTTGCTTGTCAGAAGGTCATAGAAGGGGTTCACACGACCCCGGGACACCGCAATGGGCAGTGCAATTGTAAAATTAGGACTAGGTTTCAGCTTTCTTTTTTTGTCTGGTATTTTGCAATTCCTGCCATTTTTGTTTCTTCAAGCGTTCTAGTCGCTTGAGATCATCTCAGCCCACCATAGAATTTCTGCCCGAGTGAAATAAATCCAGGAATATCAGTAAACCCATTCATGTCAGTCCCGATTTCTCTCTTGACAGAGTAGATGCTTCGATTTGCAGAGTCAAAGGCTCCTCTCTCCCAGAAAGGACTGAGCTGAAAAATGAAATATGTCAGGCATGAAAAGGATGGGGTGGGGTGGAGTGGGGGGAGAGACTTCAAGTGTTCAAGCCTTTGTAACATGGGGAGAAGAAGAGGAGGCTGTGAATCAAGAGCCTTCGGCCTGGAGAGATGCTGAGTAGATGGGACTGACAAGCTGGGGATGGGTGGGGGGGTGGGGGGAGAGGAAGGCCTGGCCAGCAACGGGATATGCAAGAAGGGAAGGGGAATGGCAACCTCAGGAGGAGCTGAAGATGTATACACTGTCTAATGGTTGGAGTGATGATAAACATTGAAAAAATAGGAAGCACTTAAATCAATTCCGATATAAGAAACAGACGATCTCAGGGGAGACTTAGGTTACAGGTGGTGCTCAACTTACAATCATTTATTTCGCAATTGTTCAAAGTTATGGCAGCACTGAAAAAAATGATTTACAAACAGTTCCCACACTTGTGACCATCACAGCATCCCCATAGTCATATGATCCTTCCTTCCTTCCTTCCTTCCTTCCTTCCTTCCTTCCTTCCTTCCTTCCTTCCTTCCTTCCTTCCTTCCTTCCTTCCTTCCTCCCCATCATCTTCTTTCCTTCCTTCCTTCCTTTCTTCTTTCCTTCTTTCCTTCCTTTTTTCTTTTTTCATCCTTCCTTCCTCCTTCCCTTCTCTTTTTTCTCTTTCTCATCCTCCTCCCATCATTCATCCCTCCCCACCATCCTCTTTTTCTTTCTTTCTTTCTTTCTTTCTTTCTTTCTTTCTTTCTTTCTTTCTTTCTTCTTTCTTCTTTCTTCTTTCTTTCCTCCTTCCTTCCTCCTTCCTTCCCTTCTCTTTTTTCTCTTTCTCATCCTCCTCCCATCCTTCATCCCTCCCCACCATCTTCCTTCCTTCCTTCCTTTCTTCCTTCCTTCCCTCCCTCCTCTTTTTTCTCTTTCTCATCCTTCCATCCTTCATCCCTCCCATCTTCTTTCTTTCTTTCTTTCTTTCTTCTTCCTTCCTTCCTTCCTTCCTTCCTTTCTTTCTTTCTTTCTTTCTTTCTTCCTCCTTCCTTCCCTCCTCTTTTTTCCCTTTCTCATCCTCCTTCCATCCTTCATCCCTCCCCAACATCTTCCTTCCTTCCTTCCTTCCATCCATCCATCCATCCTTCATCCCTCGCCATCTTCCTTCCTTCCTTCCTTCCTTCCTTCCTTCCTTCCTTCCTTCATACCACATCCCTCCCCATCATCTTCCCTCTTTCCTTCCTTCCTTCCTTCCTTTCTTCCTTCCTTCCTTCCTTCCTCCTTCCTTCCCTTCTCTTTTTCTCTTTCTCATCCTCATTCCATCCTTCATCCATCTCCACCATCTTCCTTCCTTCCTTCTTCCTTCCTTCCCTCCCTCCTCTTTTTTCTCTTTCTCATCCTTCCATCCTTCATCCCTCCCATCTTCTTTCTTTCTTTCTTTCTTTCTTTCTTTCTTCCTTCCTCCTTTCTTTCTTTCTTTCTTTCTTCCTCCTTCCTTCCCTCCTCTTTTTTCTCTTTCTCATCCTCCTTCCATCCTTCATCCCTCCCCAACATCTTCCTTCCTTCCTTCCTTCCTTCCTTCCTTCCTTCCTTCCTTCCTTCCTTCCTTCCTTCCTTCCTTCCTACCACATCCCTCCCTATCGTCTTCCCTCTTTCCTTCCATCTTTCCTTCCTTCCCTCCTTCCCTCCTTCCCCCCTCCCTCCCTTTCTAAAAATTCATTGGCACACTGATTTATTTCTGATTTTCTAAGATATACACTTTGATAAGGCTATAAAAGACAGCAATGCCATGTGATTTTACGGGATGGAAACTGCTCTGTGCGTGTGGCGTGTGTTGATCTACCTGGAAGAACCTTGGGTGGCAGAGCAAAAATGCCTCTCTGACCATGTCCTCCTACCCCCGTGTTCAGCTTCCAGGGCTGGCTGGAGGCACATTGAAGAGGTAGCAAGCCATCAATCAGCCTAGGAAAGAAATACAGTCTGACTTCAAAAGCTACTATGCAATGCTGACTCAGCCCTAAAGCTCCCAGGCTCCAGTCATTCATTCCGCCGGATGCCCAATTCATGTTCGACTTCAAAGCTTCATGCGGCAACTCCACAACTCCGCAGGAAACTCCACACAGTATGCAGGAGGGTGCAGCTTCCTCGCCTAGCTGGGCCTGCGGTTACTGGCGTCTGCCTTAAAGCATGTGGTTTGATTATCTTTCTCATTATCTTAGCTACAAATGTTATTAGTAGCCATAAAATTACCCATTAAAGGGAGAGAGATTTCTTGCCTCCACCACCAAGGGAGATAATAGATAATTTGCTAAATGGGTTTCGAGCAGAAATTCAGTGTGTGTGTGTGTGTGTGTGTGTGTGTGTGTGTGTGTGTAGAAAGAGTGATAGGGAGAGCAAAAGAGTGCATCGTTGTTGTATCTGTTCTGACCGAGGCTTCCCAAGAGCATGAAGCAAACTCCTGGTCCCGACAAAAACCCCTTTTATTAATTTATTGTGAATTCTGCTCATTCACCTCCAGCAAAGTCTTTCAAGGGAGGATTTACAGTCACAGACCTTATCTGGCTTGGAGAGCTGCCAGGCCGATATCTGCAAAACGTGGCAAGGAGTCTCAGAGAGTCAAGAAACCAATTAAGCGAACTCATTGTCTCCTGCAAACTCCACTCCCCTTTCGCTCCTCTTTTATTTCCTCTGGGAGGGGCCATTCACCATCCACCTGTGGCCTTACTCCCAAGTCGAGCCCAGTTCTTTAGCTGTTCCCTTCATCTGCACAGGGACCCACTGAGAACAGGCTCCAGCTGTTCTTCTGCCTCACTGATGTCTGACTCCGAAGGCAGCTGACAACTGGCATATGGCTCTAAATCAGAATAAAACGTGGATTAAAATATAAAAACAAGACGTGGCATAAGGGACAGATAAAAAGCCTGTTTGTAAGAAGACAGGGAAATGTCATCAGCCTTCAACCGCAGAAGTCCAGTAAATGTTCCACTAAATACCCTCATGTCAAACCAAAGGGTTCAGCTAAAGTTCGCATAGAGACACGTAGTCAGTACCTATGACCCAAGACAAAAGGAGAAGTAAGACCCTATCTACTTATAAGGCTTTCTCCTCAAGGTAACCAATAAGAAATGAGTTAAGTGTTTCCGTGTTGCGCCGCTTTTGAGAATGTATAAGAACGCGTGCTTCGATAATGAAGGTTGTTCAGAACTTGCAATACCAGCCTTGGGCTATTTTTCTGAACTTGGCTGCCAATAAACTTCTCCTTGCACCCCAAGATGTCTAAGTCTGTCATTTTCTGCAACAGCTCTGGCCCCCTCTCTGCCTCCAACACAGAGCCCTCATCAGAGCCTTCCCCAGACTCCAGGACTGGCCCAGGTTCCTCTCCAACCTCAATACTGTCCGAATCTGCTGCCAGCAATGCTGGCCACTGGTGGGCCACAACAGTATCATTTATTCTCTATATGAACTTTGGAGATAGCCTCTATACTGTTATGTTCACTGAAGGGCCATACAGACTAGCTGAGTTATTAATTCTCCCATCCACCCCCAGATCTCACCTCAGATATAATTCATATGTCGAGGTAGCTTCTCTCCTTGATTAGTTTCGACCCATCACTTCTTCTTCTCTTCTTCAATTGCTGCTAATCTCAAGATACTAATCTCAAGCGGTGGCTCAGTGTCTAAGACACTGAGCTTGTGGGTCAGAAAGGTCAGCAGATTGGTGGTTCGAATCCCTAGTGCCGCATAACAGAGTGAGCTCCCGTGACTTGTCCCAGCTTCTGCCAACCTAACAGTTCGAAAGCACGTAAAAATGCAAGTAGAAAAATAGGAACCACTTTTGGTGGGAAGGTAACAGCGTTCTGTGTGTCTTCGGCATTTAGTCCTGCCGGCCACATGACCACGGAGACGTCTTCGGATAGCGCTGGCTCTTTGGCTTTGAAATGGAGATGAGCACCGCCCCCTAGAGTTGGGAACGACTAGCACGCATGTGCAAGGGGAACCTTTACATTTACTAATGGCCCTTTTCACAATTTTTAAAAAATGGTTAACTAAATAAATCATAATGCCCTGGCTGGCACATCATCATGCAGATTCACAATAGGGGTGACTGCACTTTGCATAAAGCAAGTAATTCACATTGCAAAATGCACCTCATAGTTATTTACGAAAAGTGGATAAATCACATTAGGATAATGTTTGGATCAGGTCATCCGTCAGAAGAATCTGCTCTGAAACAAACTACCCAGTGTTGATTCCTGTGTGAAGTGAAAGGACACAAAAATGTTGCCTGCAAACAGCCACCAAATTATATACTTGCAGCCTGAATGAATTATATATATTGAACCCATTACTATTTTCCCCTCTGGTATGTGCTTCCTTTTGTATAATTCATTCTGATTCTTTAAATATATTATAAATCATGTGTGTGTGTGTGTGTGTGTGTGAGTGAGTGAGTGAGTGAGAGAGAGAGAGAGAGAGAGGAGGGAGGGAGAGAGAGGGGGGAGGGAGGGAGAGAGAAAGAGGGAGGGAGGGAGAAAGAGAGAGAGAGAGAAAGAAAGAAAGAAAGAAAGAAAGAGGAAGGAGGGAGGGAGGGAGAAAGAAAGAGAGAGAGAGGAGGGAGGGAGAGAGAAAGAGGGAGGGAGGGAGAAAGAGAGAGGAGGGAGGGAGAGAGAAAGAGGGAGGGAGGGAGAAAGAGAAAAAAAGAAAGAAAGAGGAGGGAGGGAGGGAGAGAGAAAGAAAGAGAGAGAGAGGAGGGAGGGAGAGAGAAAGAGGAGGGAGGGAGAGAGAAAGAAAGAGAGAGAGAGGAGGGAGGGAGAGAGAGGGAGAGAGAGAGAGAGAGGAGGGAGGGAGGGAGAGAGAAAGAGGGAGGGAGGGAGAAAGAGAGAGGGAGAGAGAAAGAAAGAAAGAAAGAAAGAGGAGGGAGGGAGAGAGAAAGAAAGAGAGAGAGAGGAGGGAGGGAGAGAGAGGGAGAGGGAGAGGGAGAGAGAGAGGAGGGAGGGAGGGAGAGAGAGAGAGAGAGAGAGAGAGAGAATGTATTCGTTTATTTATATATAATCTTTATTTTTTATAACCAACTCAAGGTGGTAAATACTCCCTTCCTCCTCTTATTTTCCTCACAACAACCCTGTGAGGTGGGTTTGGCTAAGAGAGAATGACTGGCCCAAAGTCACTCAGCTTGCTTACATGGATAAGATGGGATTATCTCCTGGGGATTGACCTAAAGCCACCCAGCCAATTTTTATGGCTAAGACTAGAACTCACCATCTCCTGGTGATTAGCCCAATGTCACCCACCTGGCTTTCATGCCTAAAGCAGGACTAGAACTCACCACCTCCTGGTGATTGGTCTAAAGTCATGCAGTCATCTTTCATGCCTAAATTGGGACTAGAACTCACTGTCACCTAGTGATTGAACCAAAGCCACCCAGCCAATTTTCATGACTTAGACAGGACTAGAACTCACCATCTCCTGGTGATTGGCCTAAAGTCATCCAGCCATCTTTCATGCCTAAGTTGGAACTAGAACTCACTGTTACTTGGTGATTGACCCAAACTCACCCAGTCAGCTTCCATGCCTAGGGCAACACTAGAACTCATAGTCTTCTGCCAATTGACCCCCAAACCACCCAGTTTTCATGTGTGGGGTGGAACTAGAACTCATCATCTCCTGGTTTTTATGACAGCACCTTAACCACTAGATCAAAATAACTGGGGTACTCTGGTTTGAAATCTTAAACTCCCCTCCCGGTCTAATTTCTTAGCTTCTGGAACTTCAACTTGATTTTTCCAGCAACAGCTCATTGGAATGCCTTGACAATGTGGCCTAGTGGTTAAAGGGTTGGACTCGGATTAGGAAAACCCAGGTTCAAACTTTTCCCAGCGACAGAAATTCACCAGGTGTCTTTGGGCTGACCTCTTTGCAGATAATACCAAACTGGCAGGAATAGTCAACACTCCGGAAGATAGGCTTAAGATACAGAAGGATCTTGAACATTGGGCACTATCTAATAAAATGAGATTCAATGGTGAAAAGAGCCAGGTTCTACATTTAGGCAAGAAAAACAAAATGCACAGGTATAGTATAGGTGGTACCTTCCGCAATAGTAGTAACTGTGAGAGGGATCTTGGAGTCCTAGTGGACAACCGCTTAAATATGAGCCAGCCGTGTGCAGCAGCTGCCAAAAAAGCCAACACAGTTCTAGGCTACATAAACAGAGGGATAGAATCAAGATCATGTGAAGGGTTAATACCAATTTATAATACCTTGGTAAGGCCACACTTGGAATACTGCATTCAGTTTTGGTCTCCATGATGTAGAAAAGATGTGGAAACTCTAGAAAGAGTGCAGAGAAGAGCAACAAAGATGATTAGGGGACTGGAGGCTAAAACATATGAAGAACGGTTGCAGGAACTGGGTATGTCTAGTTTAATGAAAATAAGGACTAGGGGAGACATGATAGCAGAGTTCTAATATCTCAGGGGTTGCCACAAAGAAGAGGGAGTCAAACTATTCTCCAAGGCACCTGAGTGTAGAACAAAAAGCAATGGGTGGAAACTAATCAAGGAGAGAAGCAACTTAGAACTAAGGAGGAATTTCCTTACAGTGAAAACAATTAATCAGTGGAACAGAAGTTGCCTCCAGAAGTTGTGAATGCTCCAACACTGGAAGTCTTTAAGAAGATGTTGGACAGCCCTTTGTCTGAAACGGTATAGGGTTTCCTGCTAAACGGGGGGTTGGACTAGAAGACCTACAAGGTCCCTTCCAACCCTGCTATTCTGTTCTGTTCTGTTCTATTCTTTCTCTTTGTCTGACACAACTCAGGAGTTTAGTGGCTGAGGAGATGCAGACTGAGCGCCTGGAGGACAGGCAAGATATAAGTCTTAAAAACAATATAAAAAGGAAGACATTTGCCAGGTTTTTTTTTTAATTCTCGCTCTGCCCTCCGTCCTTATTCCAGCTCCTGCTTACATTCAAAACCAATCTTCTCTTCCATTGTGGCATTTGGTTAACCCGTGGTAATACAAGGATGCTCCTGGTGAGCCGAAAGTATCTGGGGGAATAGAGGAAATGCACCAGTTGCTTGTAGGATAATCGTTCTCTGGCCTGGAAAATTTGGTGGATTTGCTCCAGTTGAGTCCTTCTATCGGGCTGCGATTCCGTCCCTCTTTTAACCTTCCAAAAGGTCGCTTGCCTCTTGTGCATAAGAAGGGGCTCTGGGCAGCTTTTTTTCCCGCTAACTCATGCAAAAACACACACACACACACACAAAAGCCCCAAGGATTTCTGACACACTTGTGCTAAAAATAAACTGCTAAGGAATTTAAGTGCATCTCTTAATTTGAAAAAAAAAGGAAGGAAGGAAAGAAGGATGAGAAGACGTTAGCAATTTAGGAGGTTGGGACATGTTGACAGGAGCTGCTCAGCTGAGAAACGGTTGGTCCTTGACTAATGACCAAAATGGAGCCCCAAATTCCTGGGGCTAAACCAGACAGTTGTTAGGTGAGTTTTGCTTCATCTTACGACCTTTCTTGCCACACTTGTTAAGTGAGTCACACGGTTGTTAAGTGACTCTGGATTCCCCATTGACTCTGCTGGTCAGAAGGTCGCAAATAGTGATCACATGGCCCCGGGGCACTGCAACCGTCATAAATATTAGTCAGTTGTCAAGTGTCTGAATTCTGATCACATGACCATGGGGATGCTGTAGTGGTTGTAAGTGTGAAAAATGGTCATAAGTGACTTTTTTCAACGATGTTGTAACTTCAAATGGTCACTAACTGAATTGTTGGAAGTCAAGGACTACCTAGAGTGTAATGTGTTGCCTTAGTGGAAAACAATAGCTCATGAAGCACAGGTAGTCCTTGACTTATGACCACAATTGAGCCCAAAATTTATGTTGCTAAGCGAGACAGTAGTTAATAAGAGTTTTGCCCTATTTTGCTGCCTTTCTTGCCAGAGTTGTTAAGTGAATCACTGCAGTCGTTAAGTTAGTAACAAGGTTGTTAAATGAATCTGGCTTCTCCTTTATTTGTCAAGCGTGGGAAATTGGGAAATCCAGACTATTCAAGTGACTATTAAGGTTTATTGCAAGCTTAAAGTCTCTACAAGAATCTGACCTACTAACAGCCAAGGGAAATTAGCGGGAGATAAGAATACAAGGAATTCAAGGTGGGTTTGGTTGTTAAGTTAGTAACAAGGTTGTTAAATGAATCTGGCTTCTCCTTTATTTGTCAAGCATGGGAAATTGGGAAATCCAGGCTGTTCAAGTGACTATTAAGGTTTATTGCAAGCTTAAGGTCTCTACAAGAATCTGACCTACTAACAGCCAAGGGAAATTAGCGGAAGATACGAATACAAGGAATTCAAGGTGGGTTGGACTTAGATCTCTTGTGGACACGAAGGCATCTGAGACTAATGACACATTTTACCCTGCCTTCGGACTCAGCAGAAGGGGATCACATGATTCCGGGACATGGCAATTGTCATAAATATGAAACGGTTGCCAAGCGTCTGAATTTTGATCATGTGACCATGGGAATGCTGCAACAGTTGTAAGTGTGAAAAACAAAGTGTTGTAACTTTGAATGGTCACTAAATGAACTCATATAAATCGTGGACTATCTGTAGTCGTCTTCTGCTTGGTTGACTTGCCAAAATGTTGCGATCTTTGGAGGTTTTGTTGGAGAAATTCTTCCAATGCAGTGGATGCCCAGTTGAATAAGAGTCATTTTATAGTGGTGATGGGTGGCATAAAAGATGAATAAATAATAACAATCAAAATAATAAAATAATTCAGAGGCTTCAATTCACTTGTTTCAAATTGTATAGGGTCTCTTGCTTGAGTCGGGGGTTGGACTTGAAGACCTCCAAGGTCCCTTCCAGCTCAATTCTGATTGAAAAAAGTTACGGAGAGAGAGTGCGGGGGGGGGAGAGAGAGAGAGAGAGAGGAAAGAAGAGAGAGAGCGAAAAAGAAAAAGAAGAAAAAGGAAAAAATGAGAGAAAGGAAGGAAGGAAGAAAAAAGGAAGAACAAAAGAGAGAAAAGAAAGAAAAGAAGGAAGAGAGAGACTAAGAGAGACAAAGAAAAACAAAGTAAGGAAGGGAGCTAGAGGAAGAAAGAGAAAATAAGAAAGAGAAAGAACAAAAGAGGGAAAGAAAAAAGAAAAAAGGAAGGAAGAGAGAAACAAAAAAGGAAGGAAGAGAGAGAGAGAGAGAGAGAAACACACTTACAGTAAGAGTTTATAATTTCTAGAGTGAATGTGTGGATTGTTGAGTTCATATACTATTTACTTCCGTACATTACTCAAGTTCTGTGTACAATCATTGGCACTGAATATTTTGCCACCTTCAAAAAAAGAAAGAAAATCAACTCATGAAAATTGTATTCTTTTAGGAGAAAAGGTAGGATTTTGCTGGTTTGCACACTGGAATTTGCTCGCAGCTGTCTCTGCTGTTCTATTTCGGTCTTGATTAATTAAAAATAGTTCAAGGGTTAATAACAAGGCTCTGATAAACAAAGCACACACAGAACATCCCTTTCAGCTGTGTAAACACAGGCTGAATTGTCTTTTCTTTGTTGTTGTTGTTGTTGTTGTTGTTTTTTCTTTCCCTTTTCTGAAAAACCACACATCACAGATCCAGGTGCAAATATAGACATCCGTTCTTTGAAGAAAAAAATCTTACCCAAGAAGCCAAGGTGATAAAAATATACCGGTTTCTAAAATAAGGAGGCAGTCTTGCATTTAACAGATTCTAAAAACAAAAACAAAAAATCTCGCAAGCCACAAAACACCAAGATTTAAATTCTGGTTTACTGTATTCTTCGGAGTATAAGATGCACTGGAGAATAAGACACAACAAGATTTTGAAGAGATAAATTTTTTAAAAAGGTTTTTGCCCTCTGCAGATCTCCCCAAAACGGCCCCATTTTTTGTCAAAAAAAGGGCATGAATAGCCTTTAGGAGGCTTATAAAGTGCTCCTAGGGGCTGGGGGGGGGCAGCAAAAATGAGCAAAAACCAGTCCATTTTTTCCTATTTTTGCCCTCCCCAGCCCCCAGGAGCACTCTGGAAGCCTCCTAAAGGCTATCCACGGCAATTTTTGTAAAGGAGGCAAAGTTTCGGGAGGCCAAAAATGCTGTATTCAGTTTATAAGTCACATCCAGATTTTCACCTTCTTTTTTGAGGGAAAAAGGTGCGTCTTATACTCTGAAAAATACGGTAAATTCCTAGTCACAGCCATCTCATGTTGGCTCAAGAGTACAAAAAAGCTGAGAATGGCGTGGCCGTCACCAAGTCCTCGTGGTCACACGATCAAAATTTGGGCATTTGGCAACTGGCGTGTATTCGCAACAGTCACAGTGTCCCAGGATCACACATTCACAATTTGCAATTTTTGCAGCCAGTTTTTGATAAGTGAAGTCATTGGGGGAAGCCATATTTGCTGCACAATGGCATGATTCGCTTAACAACCGGAGCAAAAATAAAGGATATAAAAATTGGGAATGATTCGCTTAGCAACCATCTTGTTTAGCAATGGAAATTCCCATTCCAATTGTGTTCGTAAATTCAGGACTGCCCAAAATAAATATTATGTAAAGTTATATTAGCCGGAAAAAATGCTACTTGGACTCATGATTTATTTATTTTTGGAATTTTGTTGATACATGATAGCATGTAGGACTCCCCATGATAAGATGAGACTCTGAAGCCTGGATCCTTGAAGGAACCAGAAAGAACTAAAAATTACAATCAAAGGAGAAGATCACTTAAATTTGACTTACAAATACAGAATGAAGCAAAATATTTTAGTGTTAAACATATTGAAGGATATTTTTGAACAAAAAAACCCAGAAGTTAATTTTAAGAGTGTCTGCTGCTATAGATAGATGATGATTCAAAGAAGTTATGGAAGAGAAACAAATTATATCAGACAAGATTGAGACTGATCTGAAAGTGAATTTAAAAATGATAAGCTACAATCATGATATGGAAAAAGATGCCACAATTGACGTACCAAAGAAACCGGATAATGTCTTAATAATTAAAAGGGATATACAAATAACAAACCAGACAATGGCCTGAATAAATTTCCTGTATTGGATTTACAAAAGAGACTAGTTAAAGTTTTGAAGAATTTTGTGAGAAAGGACAAAGATAAAAATGGAAAGAAATCAAGTTCTAGGACACTATTTGAAGGGAATAAAGATCATTAAAAGTAAAAGGAAAGAATAAAAAATTGGTTTATTTGACCAAGGTTAAAATAGATACGTTTGTATCCCTTACTAGACATTTTTGATAAGGACTGAAACAACAAGACTTTAAGGATTGATTTATAAATAAGAGATAATACATTGTAGAGTTACTACAATTGTTTATACTTCTGATTAAGGGGGAAGTCATTTTATATATTTATTTTCTTTTTCTTTATTAAATTCTTAACTTTTTTCTTTTCTGTTTTTCTTTCTACTTTTCTTTTCTGTGCTCTCTATTTTTCCTTCTATCCTTTTAGTTCTTTTAGTTTGTATTAGTTTTACTTTCGCAATTGCTAATTTTTAATAAAATAATTTTTAAAAAATGCTTTTTCCTTTGAACAAACAATTTTAAGAGACCTAATAGCTGGAGTTAACAGTTATCTGAACCACAAGCCACTAATAGCTTTCCTTATGTTTTTCCAATTCCCCATCAAAACCATCAACTGGTAGCCTACAGAGTAATTCTGGTACTGTAAATTTCCCCAATTAAATAATCCGGCAGAAGCATTATTTTCTCCACCTACCCTCCCAGATGTGTCTGAGCGAACCCGAAATAAATTGGTTAGGAACCCATCCCTGGCCCCATCCCCTTCTATTCTCTGCCTCCCGAGTCCCAGCTGATCGGGAGGAAATGGGGATTTTGCAGTAACCTTCCCCTGGAGTGGGGAGGGAATGTGGATTTTAGACTATCCTTCCCCTGCCAGGCCCACCAAGCCACGCCCATCAAGTCATGCCCACCAAACCATGCCACACCCACTGAGCCCTGCCCACAGAACTGGTAGTAAAAAAGAAATTGAATCCCACCACTGTTGTGAACATTATCTGGAAGTTCTGGGTTTAAAAATGCTTAGACTTCATTTATTTAGGCTACAGAGGCCTCAAGGTCATTAAAAATCTTTTTTAATCTGTACAGCTTGACAGCCATCTGTCTTAGATATCTGAAGGTTGAATCATAGCAACCGACTCAACCTCCAGACAACTTTACATGGATGATTGAGAATCTTCATCAAGAGCTAATTTCAGTTGGATCTCTGCACCAAGCCACGTTGAACTTGATGGCTTCAGTGGCTCCTTCCAATGCTATGATTCTAAGAATCTGGAATCCCCCATTTCCAAAAGTTGGTCCTACACATTTTGGAAGTGTAGACCTTGACCTCAGAGGCGGGTTCCTACCGGTACGGTCCAGTTCAGCCGAATAGGTAGTAACTCCAGCAGACACTGGACCGTAATGGTTCTATCCTCAGCGCCGCCATCTTTAGAGCCGAGGTGGCGCAGTGGTTAGGGTACAGTACTGCAGGCCACTTCAGCTGACTGTTATCTGCAGTTCAGCGGTTCAAATCTCACCGGCTCAAGGTTGACTCAGCCTTCCATCCTTCCGAGATGGGTGAAATGAGGACTCAGACTGTGGGGGCGATATGCTGACTCTGTAAACCACTTAGAGAGGGCTGAAAGCCCTATGAAGCGGTATATAAGTCTAACTGCTATGGCTATTGCTATTTATTTTCTGTTCTGCACATGCACAGAACAATCTTTATTGAAAAATGTAATTCCCCACCCTTTTTTAATGGTGTGTGCATGCCAGTCCCAGAGAGGTCCCAGAGATGGGGCATTTTTCGCAAAAAATGGGGGCATTTTCCCCTTCTCCCAGCCCGGCTGAAACCTACAGAGTGTTCCTGGAGGCCAGGGGAGACAAAATCTTTTTTTCCCCTTATTGGGTAGTTTGCAGGTGCTCCCTTAACTCTGGTGAGGCTGGAGTCCCGTCCCCCCCCAGTCAAAACTTTGTGCCACTGTTTTGGCGGGCATGGCTTGGTGAGGGGGGCATGTGACTGAGTGAGTGTGAGTGATGTGAAGCTGGCCATGCCCACTCAGTCGCACGCCCCTCCCCATCTAGCCACGCCCAATGAACTGGTAGTAAAAAAAATTGAAACCCCCCCCCCCCGCTTGATCTCCTTCTCGGAATTTTGAGTTGACAGCAGTTGGGCAAATCTGGGTTGATGGAACTGACCAAATGTGTATCACAAGTTTGATGTCAAAACATAACCTTCCCCATATTGAAAAAAGGGGTAGAAAGATAAAAACAGAAAGAGAAACAGTAATGTCACCAGTATATGTGTAAATTGCCTCTGTGGAAGCTTTAATTAATAGTGCATTACTCCTCTGTGAATCTGGAGTCGCAGTTTGACCCGGGCACAAAGAATGCCCTTTTGAGAGACCTTAAATCATGTCAGGGAGCCAATTTTTAGACAGAAGGAATGAAACAATCCCTTCCTTCCTATCCGAGCCTCCATCTGTCCTTCCCTTCACCCATGATTGACTCACAAGCCTGACTCAGGTGTTGAGGAGAAGGCTGGAAGCCAAGGCAATGAGGCAGCCAAGTGGAAGGGAAGAAGCAGCTGCGTGTTTTTGTGTAGCTGGGACTGCAGAAGAGGGGTAGCCTTTCTCCTTGACTACGTCCTTTCCTTTCTGGTTAGATCAGGAGGGTCCAACCTTAGCAACTTCAAGACCTATGGACTTCAACTCCCAGAATTCCTCAGCCAGCTATTCCCCATGCTGGCTGGGGAACTCTGGGAGTTGAAGTCCATAGGTCTTGAAATCACCAAAGTTGGACAGCCCAGATTTAGATGGAAATGAAATGTTGAGGCCCACCAGAGCCAGCTGATTATCCACAATTACAAATCCCTGCAAATCCTATTTCTCTTCCCTGGATTTGGCATCGCAGAAGAGATGGGACATGCTTTGGCGCTGGAAATGCTTGATTATTTCTTCTTCTTCTTCTTCTTCTTCTTCTTCTTCTTCTTCTTCTTCTTCTTCTTCTTCTTCTTCTTCTTCTTCTTCTTCTTCTTCTCCTCCTCCTCCTCCTCCTCCTCCTCCTCCTCCTCCTCCTCCTCCTCCTCCTCCTCCTCCTTTTCTTCTATATATATATATATATATATATATATATATATATAAAAATGGCTGGGTCTGTGTATATTCCAGCATAACTTTGGAACACCTCGAGCAATTTCAACCAAACTTAATACACAGATGACTTACTGTCTGGAAAAAATATTGTGGGAGTAAGACACTCCTAAAACTCCTCGGGTTTTGTGTTCTGTTAAGATACAGCCTGTTATGCCTTAAAATGGCTTCTACCATACTGCCATAAAATGACTTCTACTGTACAGCACAGTAGATTTCCCATGGTAAAGGCTTCACAAGGAGGCTCCTTCTGGTAAGAGAGAAAATGCAACATTAGAAATTATACTTGGTCCGGACATTTTTCCCCTATAAATAAATATCTGGGCAATGCCGAGTTATAAGCTAATATCCTATAAGATAATGGATGACTTTTCAATATCATTGCGAAGTTGGGAGTGATATTAATTGTAGTTTCCTGCCTTCCTTCACTGCAATTCTTTCTCAAACTCTTTTCCCCTTCATTACAGCTATGCAAGAGTTATAATTCAAACAAAAAAGATGGATGTGTGTATGTCAGTGGTGGGTTGCAGGTGATACGCCCCGGTACGGGCATACTGGGAGCCTGCCCGGAGCACCGGATACCGTTCCAGTACAGTATCAGAGTTGCATCCATTCCCAACAAACTTTTATGTCTCCACTGCCAAGTCTTGTTTGCCATGTTAGAAGGCACGAGGTGGTTTCACTTCATTTATTTTCAGTTTTCTTCTCCTACTGTTACTCTGCTTAGATTTCTTCCATAAGGTGGACGATCGATAAAACTAAATAATAGATGTGTTGACTACTCCAGGAAGAAAAAGAAACCATTGAAAATATCTTTTGGATGAAGGAGATCACTAGTTCACTCTTCTAGCCGTACCTAGTGAAAACTTTGGAGAGAAGCCTATGAATAAAGCCAAGATTGCTGTTCCCTCTACAGAGAGTAGTGGGTAGATGTCTATTAAGTATGTAGCCTTTTCAGTGATGACATCCCAGATGCATCCCAGGCTCTGCCTGGAGAGACTTAATTAAATCTCCATTGTAGATTTTGTAGCTTCTGGCGAAGCCCTTTCTATTCTCAGTTGTGTTGCCAACCATTGTATGGGTTTTATTAGATGGGATTTGACGATCTGCCTGGGATCCTGACTATTGATTAAGTAAGTTAAGGCCTGAGGCTAAGTGTGGACTTTGTGAGTTGCTGTGTTGAGGCCACGGCTAAGAAATTTGCTCAGAAGACCAAGGCACTTTAAGAACAGAGGTGGCATTCAGCTAGTTCGGACCAGTTCAC